>NC_092336.1:336343125-337082500 GCF_046630445.1 Rutidosis leptorrhynchoides | reverse complement strand
CGAAACCCTAAGGGTTTGTAACTCGAATTTTGTGTAATTGGTGCTTGTTTTGATCAGTGTTTGTTATTGTTTTGAGTTAAACGGATCCTATATATGCTATTGTGATGTAAATCGGTCCCTAAAACGATCAAACATGTCATTTGTAGAATTTAAAAAGGCATTTAATACAGGTTTCATCAGACATGCACGAGTGATATCACTCGCACGCGTGAGACATGACTCGCACGAGTCAGTACACGGTTGATGATCAACCGTGTGAATCTTTGGGCTCATTTGTTAAATTTGATTAGGTTCATTACTCGTTTGACAGAGCTGACACCTGTGATTACATGCACGAGTCACCACACGGTTAACTCACTCGCTTATAAACAGTACCTCAACCGTGCACCTTGTCTGAAACCATATTACTGCTCAATTGTGTCAACAGTGGCACGAGTGACTATATCACTTGCACGGTTGATCACTCAGCAGCACGTGTGACATTATCACTTGTATGGTTTATCATGTTAATATGTTTATGACACTTTGATGCGAATGCTTTGATATTTTATAATATGTGGGTCATATTTCTAACATTTCTGTTAATGTTTCAATTTTTGTTAAGATATCATCAAATGGCAGAACAACAAGTCCACGTTCCAGTTGTTAATGTAGAAGAACAGGGGGAGCAACAAGCTAATCCTCAAGCTAATCCTATTAACCCACCTGCTTAGCAAGGATTCCTCTAGAGAAGAGTGAACTGAATAATCAAGTCACTCTCTATGACACTACTTTAGAGAGAGGTGATCATTTTACAGAGATTATAGCTTTCCTTCAGAGATCAAGGATACGCACTGCTATTTCTACTCCATGCACATCATACTACAGCCATCAGAGAGAATTCTGGAGAAATGCTGTACTGGTTGTATCTGAAGATAATGCTAAGCTTGTTAGTAAGTTCAAGGACATGATATCACTATTTCTAAGGAAGTGATAAGAAGGATTTTAGGTTTCAATGACGAAAACGGTTCTCACATGACGATCAGTCGAGAAAGAATTCATGGTTGTTTTAAGAGATGTGCTTATTCTGGTTACCTAAGTGGTAATTCTGAACTGATGAAGACGCTTCTGCCTCCACAGTTTAGATATCTTGCTCACGTGATCATGCATTGTTTGAGTGGACGTAAGTCTGGTTTTGATAAGTTGAACGAGAAAGTGCAGAGTATGTTTGTGGCCCTTGTCTTAAAGGCACCATATGATTTCTAAGGGTTTGTTCTACACTACTTCAAAGCGAATATTTTCAGTACTACTCAGAGATACCTGATCTATGCCCGTTTTCTTCAATTAATCATTAATGACGCTGCACCTGATCTACCTAAGCTTGAAGAGGATATTATTCACCTTAACCGATGAATCTGATTACTTTTCGAAGGATGGAGGAGACAAGGAATGAGGATTTAAAGCCTGACTTTAAAAGAAAGCTCATTTGTCATCTAATCAAGGAGAACTATCGATGTCCAGCAGGTAATGCATGGAGGAATGAGGATTTAGACTCTAACTATGAAGTTACCGATGAGGAAGGTGAGGGTGATAATCAGAAAGCTACTGGTAATGTTCAAGGAGGAGGTAATGTTGATGATGAGATTATCGAGGGTGATGATGAAGCGACAGAGGAGGATGTCAGCTTGATTCAGAGGAAAAGGAAAGGAAAGGATCCTATGACCTCAGAACAACTCAAGAAGAAGGAGAAAAGAACGAAGTATTCTTATGAGTCACCTCAGAAGTCATCATAGGGAGGTTCAAAACAACAAGCTCAGAGGAAACCATCCGGGTTTATGAAGGATGCAAGAGCTGATGTTACCTCATCGAAACCTGCCACAACAACACCTCAGGTCACGCCAGACGAATACAAGATACAACAAAATCTACTGATGTCTTTAATCACGAAAATAACCAATCTGGAAAATCAAGCTACTGAGGAGAAGAAGATCAGTAATGCTAAGATTGAATCGTTGGTGGAAGAGAACAAGAGGTTATCTGATAGGTTGGACCGACAGAAGAGTAGGGCAGATAAGTTGAAGAAGAAGTTTTTGGCGATTAAGAGTGAGAACAAGGAGAAATTGAAGAAGTTGAATGAAAGAATCGAACAGCTTACCTCTGGTAAAACAAAGTTGATTAAGGAGAAAGGAGAAGAATTTTCTTTTGATTTGGGAAATGATGATGAGAAAGACGACGAAGAAGATGCTGGAACTGAAGGACCCTCTTTTGGATACCCGTTAGTGATACCTATTCGAAGTTTTAATGAATATGGTGAGGTCTTTACTACTGAATATTATATGAATTATTCAAATGTTTTTAATAATGCAGAAAAGGGGGACGTTCCATCAAGTGATTTTTCGATGGAACAGCTTACTGCTCTGGCATACGATAGCGAAAATGATACAAAGGATGCAGAGACAGCTGAAGCTGAAAACAAGGCTCCACAAGAAGAGTCATTTTCCAGTATCCCTCCCGAATCAATCCAAAATATCAACTTAAGTGATTTCGATAATTTGCTTGCTGATGAGAAGAGTGAAGATTCTGTTGGTAAAGATAGTTTGAAAGAGGATGTGATTATTGAGTCCGAGGACAAATTTGTGACAGAAGAAGAAGAAGAAGAAGAAGAAGAAGAAGAAGAAGAAGAAGAAGAAGAAGAAGAAGAAGAAGAAGAAGAAGAAGAAGAAGAAGAAGAAGAAGAAGAAGAAGAAGAAGAAGAAGAAGAAGAAGAAGAAGAAGAAGAAGAAGAAGAAGAAGAAGAAGTTGATATTGTTATGCCTTCGCTTGAGCCATACTCAAATCCGTCACTCAACACATTAAGTGACTTTTTCAAATTGAGTTGTGATGTGAAAAGAAATAAATTAGATGATTTAGAACAGGCGAGGAAGGTATACAAAGAACAAGTGAAAGAAGTGGATGTTTTATTTGAAAGGAACAAGAAGATCCGACATGAGAAACTGCTCGTTGAGAAAGAAAGAAAAGAAACTGAATTGAAAGATAAGAAACTCCGAGCCGAACAAGCCAAGGCAGAGGGATAGAATGATATTAAGAAATGGTTTATACGTGATAGGGTTAAAGTGAACAGAAACGTTGTAGAAGACGAGATCCGTCAGAATTGGTGGAAACAAAACGTTGTTAACCCTGATCAGTTGAATAAGCCAGAACTTAAGCTGAAGTTTGCTAGTTTCTACAAAAGGGGAAAGAGAACCAAGAAGTATTCCAAGGGTAAAATACTAAGATGGGGTTACTTCAAGGAGATCAATTATTTCGCGATCAAGAGGGAAGGAGGAGTTGATTACATGGCACGTTCTAGTCACTTCAAAACTCTACCGTACTTCGAGATCATGCAACTTGTAACATCCCGCATTTTTCCGTTAAATTATTTTAACGCCCGTCTTTTTCTTTTAAATAATACCCTTCATATCTAGATTCGTATCCTTTGTTAAGTAACATTTTAAATATTCTCGTTATCGGATTTTTAATATCTCCCGTACTTCCGTGTAATTTAAAATAATTCGTTTGGTCAATTCACGCACCCGCAACCGAACGCGAGGGACTAGTTTCGCCATTGGAGCAAAGATGTGACTAGCTTGACTAGTCAACACCCACCTCCCCATTTTCCTTTTCATTTTCATTTCCATTTTCTTTCTATACTTTCCAATTTTCTCTCAAACACCACTACAAAGAATCATCATCTAAATTCGGATTTGGAAGCTTCAACCAAAACAAAATACATATTTGGAATCCTCTCTTCATCCTCTTCAATTTGATACCAACTTCATCTCATTTGGGTAACTTTCTAAAATCACTAATTTTATGTGTTCTTGAGATTTTTGAGTTATAAAGTTGTTAATTAGTGTCTATGGCTCATTGTGATGTCGTGTATGTAATTTGTATGCTCGATTCGTTGTTTTTGGTGTAACTAGTTCAATATGAAAATTACTTGCTAAATCCTTGATTTTGGATGATCAAATGTTGTTAGATTGTTAAAGTGCATGTTTTAAAAGTGTTACTAATATCATTAGCTTCGTTTTGATGTATAGGTTGATTAAGGAAACTCCAAGAACATGATTAGTGATTTTGTGAACTTGGATTAGGGTTTGATAAGCTTTAGATGAACTTTTGATGCACCAAATGCTATGAAATATTGTAGATAAGAATTTTGTTGCAATGTGTGTATGATTACCTTCGAAACGGCATATCATACATGTAAATTGGTTGCCCGAATCATAAAATGCGTTTTAGAACTTGAAACTTTGATTATGAACGTTTAATGCGGTTTTTGGTTGTTGTTAGTGATGAATTGCTTGATGAAATGTGCTTAGTTGTTTTCCTTGTCAAATTACCTTTCTAATGATATAGGTTATGCGTTTTAAGTGTTTTCGGTGCATGAAATGTGTTATATTGTATTTTGGTTCGTGACTTGGACCATTTTTCTGCAAACTGCATGATTCCCAGGTATTGCGCGCCGCGCATTTACCCGCGCGCCGCGCAGAATCAGAGATCCCAGATGTTTGCCTTCTTGGTTGAGTTCTGACCAGAAATTGCACTGGGCGCCGCGCAAAAGCCCCAGGCCACTCTCTTTTGTTTTTAAATGTCACAAAAATGTTTCCGCTTAACTAAAACTCCGTTTAACATGAAACTTGACTATTAGGCTCTTATATGACTTCTCGTCTTGGGAAAATTGTCGGATACCCGACCCGACCCCGTTGACTTTGACTTTGACCAAGTTTGACTTTTAGTCAAACTTAACCAAACGATTATACAATCGTTCTAACATACTTAACTATTTGTATCGTGCATGAAACTTGACAAATTGATTCACATGCTATATTAATCGAGTCGTAACGAGCCATAGGACTAATTGAACATCTTTGACCGTTTGTGTTTACCGTTATTGATACAACCTATATGTTTAGGTCAAGACTAGCTTTGTCTTTGCACGCGTCTACTTGTTGAAGTACTTTATTAACTCTTGCACTCAAGGTGAGATCATAGTCCCACTTTTTACTCTTTTGAACTTACTTTTGGGATGAGAAAACATAAACGATTCTTTTGAACTAAGTGAACACAAGAACGGGAAAACAAACATTCTACATACGAGTTTAGAACAAAAATCCTCAATCCGATTATCATTAGTTACATCAGATGGTGTAAGCGAGAACTTATGTTATATGGCCATATGGGTTTGACAACCCTCATCTTTGACGGTTCGCTACCGTCTACGGATGAAATATATTTTCGGGAAACAGTGTTGTTCTAGCACTAATTGATGGGGTATTCAACGGACGGAATGTTAAGTTTTGATAATTGGGTGCTCGTGAATATTAACTTTTAGAATGTGTTACTATTATTTCAACTTTGCAAACCTTGTGGTTTGACTTACTTACTTTTACTCACTTACTTACTTAAACCTATGATTTCACCAACGTTTTCGTTGACAGATTTCTATGTTTTTCTCAGGTCTTGCACGATATGTGATACATGCTTCCGCTCACTATTTGATACTTGCATTGGATGTCGAGTATACATGCATTACTTGGAGCGTCTTTTGACTTTACTTTAAACCGTGTCGCCTAGATTTCAAATGTACTTATAACCTTGTAACTTAACTTTTGGTTGAACAATTCTTGTAAACTTTGAAAACAATCTTTATTTTGAAATGAGGGTGACATATTTTGGTCAAACATTGTCATAAAGACTTATGACCAGGTAATGGGACCCACGTAGTCGACGCCGTCACTTGACGATTTGTCGGGGTCGCTACAAGTGGTATCAGAGCCTTGGTTGTAGGGATTTAGAGTTCATTTGTGTCCACCCCGAGTCATAGGGTACATAGGTGAATCTAGACTACAACCGGCATATAGACTGAAGTAGGAATTATTTGACTAATCGTGCATTTATACTCGAACTCTTCTATCATATCTAACTCGTATTCGATCTTGATCTTACGTTGATAAATTTTGTTGATGCGCCACCTTGACTTTATGAAGTAATGTTAAATGCACATGAGAATCAGGGTAATATAATTTCCAGGATTATATTACGGTGATTCACATGGACGTTCCGACATTATGACATAGAGAATTTAAGGCGAGTCAAGGAAAATTTTCTCTCTATCCTTATTCCATGCCACGGTTAGTATTGTTGAAAATACTAACCAACGATATTCTTGTCTCATGAAGGAACAATGGCTCACCAAGGTCAACACAACACTCCTCTCGAAACTCTAGAACAAGCTCTTCAACGAATGATAACCACCGCCGTGGGTACGGCCGTGGCCAATCACTTTTCTAACAACAACAATCATGGAGCCGGTAATTCAATCGAAGGTTGCTCCTACAAGAACTTCATGAAGTACAATCCTCCCACTTTCGATGGAACCGGGGGACCGGTTACTCTCACCCGATGGTTTGAACAAACAGAATCCGTTTTTAGCATAAGCGGTTGTCAGGACCAAGATAAGGTCAAGTTTTCCACCCTCACTCTTACTGGTATCGCTCTCTCATGGTGGAACACGTATGTACAATCAGTGGGTATCGATGAAGCCCTTACACTCTCTTGGACCGAATTAAGAGAAAGAATGATCACCAAATACTTCCCGCGCGATGAGACTCGAAGGCTCGAGCAAGGGCTAAGGAATTTAAGAACGGTCGGGAATGACCTCGGAGCTTATAATCAACGGTTTACCGAACTAGTCTCAATGTGTCCAAATCTCATGACTCCCGAATCCCTAAGAGTCGAACTTTACATAGATGGCCTCCCTAAGAGCATTCAACACGGGGTAATGGCATCCCAACCCACTAACCTACAAGAGGCTTTAACAAAGGCCCACCAAACTTTAGAAACGGTGAATGAAATGGAAGCACCGGTACGAATGGTCGAGAACCACCCGGGTAACAACAAAAGAAAATGGGAAGCCTCGCAACCAAGCAACCACAACAATAACAACATCTCCAAGAAGCCTTTCACCCCCGGCGGCAAGAAGGGGTATGCCGGAACCCTACCTCACTGTAACAAGTGTCGCAAACATCATTTTGGTGAATGTGGCAAACCATTTTGTGTCAAGTGTCAAAGAAGTGGCCATGTGGCCCATGTCTGTAAGGGTACCGTTACCGTCGCTCGAAGGGTGCCCAACGCACACAGGACGGGTGCATGCTTTGAGTGTGGCCAACTGGGTCATTTTAGGAATGTGTGCCCAAAGAAGAAATCAACCCCAACGCACGCCATTGAACTTTCAACATCGACACCTAGGATGCCCGAGACGACGATGGACTAGTCACGGGTACGTTTCTTCACAACAAACCGTATACTTCATACTTGTTCGATTCGATTACCGCTAGACGTTTTACAACTAAGACTTTGACTTGTACTCATTACCTTCCATCTTTTCCCCTAGATACTATTTAGGCGATTTAAGCGACCAACGGAAAAATATTGTGTGCCTATAAATATTATCGGAGGATATACGTTAAGAAATTGAACTCGACACCAATAGAACTAAGGAACTCAAAACCTATTCATTAAGGAGAAATTGTTGCCCTACATTTATGTATAGATTATTGTGAACTAAGAAATTTTCGGTTGGAAACCGATACCCTCTCCCTCGCATCCATGACCTCATGATTATTTGCACGAATCCCGTATGTTCCAAATCGACCTCCGTTCCGGTTATCATCAATTGGGGGTTAAGTGAGACGATGTCTCCTAAGCCACTTTCCGAACTCGCAACGTTAGTTGTAAATCTCTCTTAGTACCGTTTGATTTATTTAGGGCTCGCCCGTATCCATAAACCTCTTGAACCGCGTATGCAAATTCATATAGACTAATCTGTTATCGTATTTATAGATGACATCTTAACTTATTCAAGTAAAGAAGGAAAACGAACAACATCACCATCTTAAGCTCGAACTTTTGAGAAAAGAGCAACTCTATACCAAAGTCTCTGAGTGAGAATTTCTGTTGAACGAAGTCCAATTTTCTAGACCATGATGTTTATGGTCAGGTCGTTACAATCAATCTCGAAATCAAGCCACATGTAATCAGGAAACTCTCCCAACTCAGACTTGTATTCATAAAAATCTTAGATCTCACCGGTTGTTACCGAAGATTCATTTCTGACTTTTCTTGTGTTACACAACTTTAAACCTCTTCATGTCTGAGCCTTGAACGTGATTCTTCACACCAACCTTCCTAGCTAAATTCGTATAGCACTAGATGGAACTCAAACATGGAAATATTTCTACTTGAACGCCGAAAGGCATACTCTCTCGACTCAAAATCAACGTAACTAAAATTCGTTATTTTGCGCGAAGAATTCGAATACTAAATTGTGGATCCGATCAACTTTCTCGTCATCACGTACCACACTACATACCTATGTTATTTCACCGTTACCGTCTGATATTACTGGAATTTAAGATAACACACAATCCAACGATACTTCACTCTTCTTTGACTTAACGCCCTTGCGTTGCTGATAATCGTCCAACCATTATTCAACCCCGAACTATACAATTACGTGTACTATCTCGTTTCTCTTTTAGACTTCATTTTTTTTTTTTTTTTGACTAGAGGCACGTTATGGCAACCTCGAGATGTAAGCTCATCCTATTCTAAGTCCTCGTTTCACTCCTATCTTTATCGCTCGCACTTCCATTTAAGAGAACTCCTTGTAACATTTCTCCATGGATAGAGAAATTCCTCATATTACCTTAGTATTCGCCACGAGGGTGAATAGTCCTAACGAACATTTTTTTTTCTTTTTTCGAACCCTAACTGACTTGTTCAAACATATCTTAAGAGATCCTATTCTAACACGGTGTACCATTTCCAATTACCTCGGATCAAAATACTCGTATCGCTTCTAGTTTTGCAAGAAACCTTGGAAACCCACTTAGACATGTGTACCGCGTATCTTCCACAACCCGACGAACCGAACAAACGAACGATTTACGTCTTGGAAAGACATGTCACAAACTCGTATTGTCACCTTTAGTAGATCACTCTTACAACAGTAGTTACCACTCGTGTGTTCACGCGCACTTTCCGAAACCCTATATGACCGCTAATGTCATACCCCTGTTCATTTAACCAAAGCATCAACCACCGAAATCTGAACTCCATCAAGAAACAACAATTGAAATCATTCAAATCCGAGGAGGGCTCGAGACGATCCGTAGTCGCCAAAAGAGTTATACCAAACTTAGATGAAAACCTCACAAATCCCAGTGTGTAACCGCGTAATATTGAGAAACCGCACCTTGGAAAGGTGTAATCCATTTTGGGAAATCGAGAAAGGCTATAGCCGCAATATTGAACCTTTTGAAACCTTGGGGCGTATTGGAACCGCTTCCTACCGTTTAGAACTTCCGACTCAATTAAGTTTCCGTTTACCTTACATTTCGTGTAACAAACATAGAAACGTGTCCTGCGGAACAGGAACGTGCAATTTCTTCTAAATGCACCAACTATTGAAGACAAACTTCTCTTCATAGGAAAACCAGTTGAAACCGGGGATCGTAAAAATCCAAATTCATGAGAACACTCAAGGACGTACCTTCACTTATTCATAGCATTGACATCTCCGGTCTCGAGTGAGAGGTATCGATTATTATTTCCAACTAAATTTCGGGACGAAATTTCTTTTGAGGTGTGGATAATGTAACATCCCGCATTTTTCCGTTAAATTATTTTAACGCCCGTCTTTTTCTTTTAAATAATACCCTTCATATCTAGATTCGTATCCTTTGTTAAGTAACATTTTAAATATTCTCGTTATCGGATTTTTAATATCTCCCGTACTTCCGTGTAATTTAAAATAATTCGTTTGATCAATTCACGCACCCGCAACCGAACGCGAGGGACTAGTTTCGCCATTGGAGCAAAGATGTGACTAGCTTGACTAGTCAACACCCACCTCCCCATTTTCCTTTTCATTTTCATTTCCATTTTCTTTCTATACTTTCCAATTTTCTCTCAAACACCACTACAAAGAATCATCATCTAAATTCGGATTTTGAAGCTTCAACCAAAACAAAATACATATTTGGAATCCTCTCTTCATCCTCTTCAATTTGATACCAACTTCATCTCATTTGGGTAACTTTCTAAAATCACTAATTTTATGTGTTCTT
The DNA here is from genome assembly GCF_046630445.1 of Rutidosis leptorrhynchoides. Lineage (NCBI taxonomy): Eukaryota > Viridiplantae > Streptophyta > Magnoliopsida > Asterales > Asteraceae > Rutidosis > Rutidosis leptorrhynchoides. The sequence continues at coordinate 337,072,349 of NC_092336.1, read as the reverse complement.
GAGATTTTTGAGTTATAAAGTTGTTAATTAGTGTCTATGGCTCATTGTGATGTCGTGTATGTAATTTGTATGCTCGATTCGTTGTTTTTGGTGTAACTAGTTCAATATGAAAATTACTTGCTAAATCCTTGATTTTGGATGATCAAATGTTGTTAGATTGTTAAAGTGCATGTTTTAAAAGTGTTACTAATATCATTAGCTTCGTTTTGATGTATAGGTTGATTAAGGAAACTCCAAGAACATGATTAGTGATTTTGTGAACTTGGATTAGGGTTTGATAAGCTTTAGATGAACTTTTGATGCACCAAATGCTATGAAATATTGTAGATAAGAATTTTGTTGCAATGTGTGTATGATTACCTTCGAAACGGCATATCATACATGTAAATTGGTTGCCCGAATCATAAAATGCGTTTTAGAACTTGAAACTTTGATTATGAACGTTTAATGCGGTTTTTGGTTGTTGTTAGTGATGAATTGCTTGATGAAATGTGCTTAGTTGTTTTCCTTGTCAAATTACCTTTCTAATGATATAGGTTATGCGTTTTAAGTGTTTTCGGTGCATGAAATGTGTTATATTGTATTTTGGTTCGTGACTTGGACCATTTTTCTGCAAACTGCATGATTCCCAGGTATTGCGCGCCGCGCATTTACCCGCGCGCCGCGCAGAATCAGAGATCCCAGATGTTTGCCTTCTTGGTTGAGTTCTGACCAGAAATTGCACTGGGCGCCGCGCAAAAGCCCCAGGCCACTCTCTTTTGTTTTTAAATGTCACAAAAATGTTTCCGCTTAACTAAAACTCCGTTTAACATGAAACTTGACTATTAGGCTCTTATATGACTTCTCGTCTTGGGAAAATTGTCGGATACCCGACCCGACCCCGTTGACTTTGACTTTGACCAAGTTTGACTTTTAGTCAAACATAACCAAACGATTATACAATCGTTCTAACATACTTAACTACTTGTATCGTGCATGAAACTTGACAAATTGATTCACATGCTATATTAATCGAGTCGTAACGAGCCATAGGACTAATTGAACATCTTTGACCGTTTGTGTTTACCGTTATTGATACAACCTATATGTTTAGGTCAAGACTAGCTTTGTCTTTGCACGCGTCTACTTGTTGAAGTACTTTATTAACTCTTGCACTCAAGGTGAGATCATAGTCCCACTTTTTACTCTTTTGAACTTACTTTTGGGATGAGAAAACATAAACGATTCTTTTGAACTAAGTGAACACAAGAACGGGAAAACAAACATTCTACATACGAGTTTAGAACAAAAATCCTCAATCCGATTATCATTAGTTACATCAGATGGTGTAAGCGAGAACTTATGTTATATGGCCATATGGGTTTGACAACCCTCATCTTTGACGGTTCGCTACCGTCTACGGATGAAATATATTTTCGGGAAACAGTGTTGTTCTAGCACTAATTGATGGGGTATTCAACGGACGGAATGTTAAGTTTTGATAATTGGGTGCTCGTGAATATTAACTTTTAGAATGTGTTACTATTATTTCAACTTTGCAAACCTTGTGGTTCGACTTACTTACTTTTACTCACTTACTTACTTAAACCTATGATTTCACCAACGTTTTCGTTGACAGATTTCTATGTTTTTCTCAGGTCTTGCACGATATGTGATACATGCTTCCGCTCACTATTTGATACTTGCATTGGATGTCGAGTATACATGCATTACTTGGAGCGTCTTTTGACTTTACTTTAAACCGTGTCGCCTAGATTTCAAATGTACTTATAACCTTGTAACTTAACTTTTGGTTGAACAATTCTTGTAAACTTTGAAAACAATCTTTATTTTGAAATGAGGGTGACATATTTTGGTCAAACATTGTCATAAAGACTTATGACCAGGTAATGGGACCCACGTAGTCGACGCCGTCACTTGACGATTTGTCGGGGTCGCTACACAACTTTCTAAGCTGAAGATGTTGAACACTAAATATTGTTACCTTTCCAGGTGGTTTCAGAGAAAACTCATATATGAGTATAAGACAGGGAAATGGGACATCTTTAAGTCAACAGCCTCCAGGTTTTCCATGCACCCGACAAAGAGAAATTCTAAAGGTGGACCTGTACGTGTTATTAAGTTCCGTCCAGCCAAGTACATGAAGCAATCTCCATTGATTCCCTTACCTAAGGATATTTGCAAAAACTTCATATGGTGGTTCTACGATGAGTTGTCGGAGGAAGCAGTGATCTTGACTGCGTTTGAAAAGGAAGATGGAAGCATACAGTTCGACAATGTGAGGATTCTAGATCCTATGTGGCTAAGGAACTTATCGAGATTTGATGTGGAGACTCTTCACCACCATCACATTACTTTTAGAGATGATCGAAAAGAGGAAGCTATGAGATATCAATGTGTGATCGATGTCTACTATGCATACCTCAACAGAAACAGTGATGCTCAAAGCTCAAACCAAGTTCAAGCCAGCTGATCTATGTCAGATACTGTGTTGCTCGTTTGTATTTTATTTTTGATGATGATGTATTTAGGCGAGAGAGAGAATCTGGATATGTACTTGATGTTAAACTGATGTTACTTTTGGACTTATATGTATTTCATGGACGTTTACTTTATTGTAATCGATGGTCTAGGTCCTAGGGGGAGTTGTTGATGCATTTTATGTAAGTCCCTAGACATCTAACCTTTGTCCATTGCAGGTACTTCAGTTTATGGGATACCATGATCGTTCGTTATTATTCTATCTGTGTTTGTATGCGGTTACAGGTACTGCAGGAACGCGATATGGATGTTTGACTATGTTAGATTTAGTCAAATGTGTGAGTGAAGTCTCACTCGTACGGCTGACAGTCTCATAGGCACGGTTGATGCTGAGCTAAGTCACAATTATAACCTAAATGAGATGACACGAGTGATTGATCACCCGTACGACTGATGAAGACAACTCGTACGTGTGATGGATGACGCGTACGAATGAGTCAACAGAAGAGGTATATAAGTGTTATGTTCTTCATTTTAGGTTAAACCTCTCTCACACACACCACTCAGATCTGGTAAACCCTAATCCGATTCTCTCTCAACCCAAATCACTCCTGGTAGTGAATAATAGCTCTAGGCATTAATCTAATCATACCCTTGTTGTGGTTTGACTAATTTAATCCCCAAAAACTCCTCATATTCACTAGTTATGGTTTAATTCACTAATTCCTCCTTTGTGTGAATTAAACTTGTTGATTTCGAAGTTCCTAATCAAGTTTCATCACTTATGTTGACTTTGGTTGACTTTGATTAAATATTTTGAACATACACCTTTTCTTATATGAATCACAATGCTTATGAACTTTGAATAGAATGACTAAATTCCCTTACCACTGGGTCATGTTTTTAGCTAACATTAACACAACGGTTTCTATGTTCTTTTGGTTTGGTGTTATTGTGTTTTGCAGGGACAATTTAGCCGAGGTGGACAACCAAAAAGGGGCAGAACATCAAGAAACGTTCCACCACCACCACAACAACATTATAAATCATCTTCTGAAGAAGATGAGGAGGACCTAAATGATCCTCAAGTTTGGTTAAGACAAATTCAGAATGACGAAGATTACGCAGAGACTTTTAATAGGATAAACAGTAGGCCAATAAATGCCACATGGTATTTTATTTGGGCCCCATTGGATGAGGCGGGTTTGCACAACCATGTTTCCCACCTATTAGCCATTCCTTACGATAGGATCATTTCCTACGCATGGGAGCACGTTTTTAGCATCCACGAACAAATTTATCCGGTGTTATTAAAGGAATTTTACTCAACTTTAAGGTTTAATAACGTTCGTGATCCTTTGTCAAATGAATTTCTTCGGTTTCGACTAGGGGGTATAGATAGAGGGTTAAGCAGAGTTGGGTTATGTAGAGTGTTAGGCATTTTCGAGGAGCTTAACGACAACCAATTGAGAATTTACTTGACAACTTCTGATTACCATGGTAGAGTTTCCTTTAATGAGATAGGTTTTTGGCGAAGAATTTGTGGGCCGAATGCATCTAGGCCATTTAAATCAAGTAGGCACCGGTATAATGAAATTGCAAGCCCTGATGATAGACTCCTTCATCGACTTATCGCATGCACTTTCAATGCGAGAGTCGAGGGAAATGAAAAGGTTAAATCATTGGATCTATGGATAATGGATCAAATAAAATGGGGTTGCTATATTGATATTTCGGGGATGATAGGCAACTATTTTCTAGCCATCGCCACTGAGACACAGAGAGAAAAGCCGCTTCTTGGGGGCCACTATATCACGAGGATTGCTCGTCACTTTAACATAGATTTCAGCCGATTGATGGAGTGTGATCACGCCATGAAAGCTATAAAGAAAGTTTCTTATGTAAATGCTGAGATTCTTATGTATGACGGAAATAGGCGTTTAGTGCCTTTTGTCGCAGGTGGAGCAAGTGGTAGTGGAGAAAATGTTCAACAGGAACAACAAGAGGAAGAGGAAGTGGAAATGGAAATGGAAGCTCAAACTAATGTTCATGATCAAGGGTCTTGGAATCCATTCCAAACTAGTTAGGATAATTTGGTTAATAGTGTGAACAACATGAGGTTGAGTCTGAATGAGCAGAGGACTCATAACGAAAATATGTGGGATAGTCAACAGAGAATGGAGCAATGCCAGATTGCTCAAGTACATAATCAGGGGTGGAACAGTTATGGTATTGATTGAAATAACCATAACACCAAGTTATTTTATTCCAACCCCGATCAGTACTATGGGACAACACGCCTGACACCCATATACTACACTGATCCTCAAAACCCACTTCCTCATTACCTAATTTATGATTCTAAATTACTTTTGGCCGTACGACAACTGAAGGCCTGCGTGCCTATTATCATTTTGTTACATTACTTTGAGACTATCTATTTATTTGTTATGGTGTATATTAAACAAATGTTTGGTTTGTATTTTTAAACTAATTTGATAATGGTTGTGGTTGAAAAAACACCGTTATTTTTAGTATTATTTGTTTGGTTTGTTATTTTGTGCAGCGTGATTGAACTTCAAAGACTGGCATTAAGTTTAACAACATTTGATATTATGATGTATGTTTGATGCTAATCACGGAGTGGATAATGCTCTTATGCTAGCAGTAAGTTCAGCGGCATCCGTCTACATGTTTCACGATTTACAGGTTAAAAATTTGAAAATTTCTACAATCACCCTATCACTTTGCCCTCTAAATTTAATCCTTTTTCTGATTTCAAGCAATGAGGGCCTTGCATGATATCAAGTGTGGGGTGGGAGAATAGAAATTTATCAGAATTCGTTTTACAAAAATTAAGGCGTTTATGATTAAAATTTTAAAATTTTAAGGTAGCCTTAGAAACGAAAATTGTCCAAAAAAACCATGTTACATACATTTTGTTCTAAAAACTATAAAAAGAAATGTTGAGTTATGTTTTAAATTATTAAAAGTCTTTGAAGTTGCATTATCATTCAATTATTTGGATGAAAATTCTACTAGTTTAGTAAAGCTAAGCTGTAGGTCACTTGTACTAAAACGAGTGTAAACCGTGAGAGAGCGGTGATTGCATAGCATGGTCGGAAACCGGACCTCGTGCCAGATCAAAAACCTAAGGGCGGTCTTCATTGTTCAGAACCAGGGCAATGCATATGCTCGACCACTTTGTATAACCCATAGGAGTAAAGTCTCCCAATCGACACACTTGCTGATTTATTTCAGAAGTTGTAGTCCAGACCAGTTGTAGGGTGACGAAAAATCTTGAAAAGTCATTGCTAACATCGACTGGAAATCTACCAGGCCTCAACATCAAACAGGGAAACTGGTAGTCAGACTTATCTCGATGAGGGAGATCTGTCTTGTCAAATGAGGAGCGCACCATGATACACAAAATATCTGTGATTGATCAGATCCTCAGTGGATAACCTCCAGAAAGGTAAAATATCAGCTTTTAAGACTGATGAACCTCAATCTTCATGATTGATTTAACGGATTAGATGATTACCTCATGATTATTGATGATATCCGGACGTAATGTGTATCCTCCTAAGCACATTATTTTCTTACCAACATCTCATGATGTTAGATACTGTGGGAGGGATTGGCTTGACCAATAGCGGAAAACCTGCACTCATTTTTCAAAATTCAAAAAATCCGACAAAATCAGAAAACGTGCCTAGTGTAAAAACTAGCACTACATTTTCAAAAACATAAAACGTTTTCATAAGGTCCTGATTTCCGTAGGATCAAATTTTTCGAATACTTGGCTCTAATCTCCCAAAAATGTGTGAGTGTGTTCTCATTGTGTATATAGCGTGAGTGTGATTCCAATATAGGTGTGTTGTACTTAAAGCGTGTGTTTCATATAGCGTGAGTTGCGTTTCAAATAAACGTGTGTATTCCGTGTGTTTCGAATGATTTGTGTGATGTGTGTACTCTATGTTGTGTAAATGTGTTTGATATTGTTCTACTTTGTAAGAAAGAATTGATTGAGGACAAGCAAGGTTTAAGTGTGGGGTGTTTTGATATTGCTAAATTACATCATATATATCTCTCGCAATACCGTGAGAAATACTCTCGAATCAAGGATAGTTAAGGCGGTTTCTACAAGTAATGCACGAAGGTATGTAAATTGTATCGGAAAGTGGTTTATAAAGAATTTTGATGAATTATGACCATTATATGAGTTGTGATATCATAATGGTTGATCTCGACACAAGTTATAGTCAAATTAGCGCTCCAAAATGATAAAACAAGGCTTCAGATATGTTGGACTCCGTCCAAATTAAGGGATATGAAAGAAAAACGAGACAGTGAACTTCAGTACATCTGGACGCCGTCCAGAAATCTGGACGCCGTCCAGATCTTCACAACGGGACGCCGTCCAAGAAAGTGGGACGCCGTCCAGCCCTTTACAACTGGACGCCGTCCAGAATTTGGGACGCCGTCCAGTGGTAGGTTTCAGCCTACTTTTGACTTTTTGGGCCACTTTAACCACTTTAAAAATGAATGATTGAGAGACCAGTTTTCATATACAATCAGAGGAGTTCTAGGAACGTTTTGGAGAGTAAAATTGGAGAATTCCAAGCTCTTTGAAGAGGCTTAACATCCAAGAATCAAGAATCAAAACCTTCTCCGTCCAAGATTCATTCTTCTAGTAGGTTGTTTTCTTGTTCGCAAACAATGAATTCTACTTATCATTTGATTGTTATTTTGCTTGTTATCATGATTGTTGGCTAATTCTATAATGTTTGTCTAGATTAATAACTAAAGTATTCGATGTAATCTTATTGATTGAATGTAATTTGTGTGATAGTTTTAATACTTGAATCAAGAACATGCTTATTGATGTTAAAGATCATTTGTATCTAGTTAATTGATATGTTGTTGATAAAGAGAACTCTTGTTGATTTATCATATTGATTTACAATCAACTTGTCTTAGATTGATTGTTTACTAAACCACATCAAGTTGGTAAATTAGATTCAATTGGTTAGACGATATAGGGATGAATTGTATGTAACAAACGTTTGTACAATTATTGATAACTATGAACATAGAAGTCAAGTTTCAAGCCTTAGAACTAGTTAAGTTATCCGATTACAAATACAAGAACTATAGTGAAAAGGGAACCCTTGATCTTGTAATTGTGTTTACGTGTTTACTAAAGAGAACTCTTGGTGAACCTATTAGATAACTTACACACATATTCATTCAATCGGGTCTTAACAATATAACTTACATCCAATACCAAGGGTAAAATATCTAGATGAACATTTCGTCTCTTTGATCTAAATCAAACTATCTTATTTGTTTTCTTTGCACTTGTTTTCATTATAAACTTAAAAGATCAAAAATATTGTTTTTACTTTTAACCTTTTCTGATTTGGCTAATATTTAAATAGCCACAAAACCATAAATCTCGTACCTTTCATTTCATTTAATTAGTTGATCATAATATAGTTTCTAATTGTAATTTGACTCGTATAAATTATCCTTGGAACGATACATGGATTTTACCATTTACTATACTACTACACGATCGGGTACACTGCCCGTTAGTGTGTAACAATCTTTAATCGGTATTTTTCCATACTATTTCATACAACAATTCATATACCACGTTTTGCACATCAGCCGTTCAGTTTAGTGTATGGTACTGAAGCAGTAATACCAGCTGAAATCCGTGTACTAACGCATAGGGTTTTGGCATTTGATGTAGAAAACAATTCATCCGTATTGCGTGAAAATTTGAACTTGTTAGAAGAGAGGCGCATAATGGTCGCTATCCGTCAAGCGGATGCTAAGCAGCGAGTGGCAAAATATTACAATGAAGCATGTGCAATTCAAAGAAAGAGATTTGGTGTTAAGAGACAATGAAGCAAACAGACAGGCAAAACAGGAGAAGCTGGGGCCACGATGGGAAGGGCCATACAAGATCATACGGGCACATCCTAACGGATCCGATACCCTTACAGCGCCCTCCAGTGAGGAAATGCAGCGAACATGGAATGCAATGAGTTTAAAGAAATTTTATGCGTAGTATTGCATATTCAAGTAGCCTGATCAACTATTTTGAATATGAGATGCAATCATAAATGTAAAAATTTCTTTAAGTAAAAAGAATTGAAACAATTATTCTTGTAAGCACAATATTCATATTTTCTATCCGGCCAAGAATTTTTAATCAGATGTCACAAAGCTGTGTGTCATCCCTGCCCACATAAGAGAAATTTGTTCTCAGTGGCAGAAGTTCAATCATACACAAAGGGTTGAAATGGCAGCGGATGACGTAGAACTTCGCTGAGCATCCAGGCAATAGATTGTATCTACGACCATCATGACGTAAAAAACTAAAAATAATACATGGCTGGCCACCGTATTTGATTATTATAATCAAGCATATAAAGCTTTGGTACAACTAATATTAAGTAATATATATATATATATATATATATATATATATATATATATATATATATATATATATATATATATATATATATATATATATATATATATATATATATATATATATATATATATATATATCCATTTGGCATCCATGTTCAAAACATAATGCAGCATTATATATCATAATTTCAAATTCATAATATCGTCCACCGATGCAGCAGGGTTATTACATACATTTTCTAATTCAGGGAATGACAAATGTTCTATTTGATCCCCTACTACTTTAACCTTATCAATAACATCTGGCTTTATTTGTGAAGTAATAGCTTCCGGCAGTGGATCAGAAAAATGCACCTTTTTCTTCAACGTTTCAAGGAACCTTATCCGTTCAGTATCTAGCGCAATAGTAATAAACTCATCAAATGGTTTGGTCAGTGCTCCTGAACTGAAGGCATTCTTTATAATCTTTGGGATGCCTACAGCAAGGCGTCTAGTTTCATTGTGGCTTGCCCGTAGCTGTTCTTTAAAAGCTGTCTCAGAATTGGTCAAAGTTTTAATCTCATGCAAATACCACTTCTCTTTCGTCGCTAGCAGGACAGCATGAACTTCTACAGCACGCTTGGTGGCAATCGCAGCATCTAGTTCAAGTTTAGCAGTTTTGCCAATTCTGAATCCTTTTCAATTCTCTCTGGTTTATATCGATGCACTTGATCAGAATGCTCTAAGCATTTCAAATTGTCAAACTCTGAGGCATTGTTCCAGATAATGCCCTGTGCTCAAGATTTACGAGCATCACTCTCAGATAAACTCTCAAAAAAGTTGACAAGTGATGGAGACACCATTGCTTCAAGATATTTCTTAAATTCCCCATAGCTACCTGGAGGACCCGAAAGAAACGACGATAGGCTACCTGTGCTAAATTAGGAAAGCTGGTTTGTGAAATACTCTCGCCTATTGTATTACGCTGGATGGGAGGCGGAAGAGCGAGCCTTTTCTTTGCTTCTCCTTCAGAAGACATAGCTGGATTAAAACAACATTTATTATTTATAAAGTTTTTTCCAATCCAGATAGGATGATTCAAAATTCAAAAATGGGTATCTAAGTGGCCAACATTATAATAGCCACCATTGCTAGGCATATGGAAATAGCAAAAAAGGTTTTCTTCTGCTATGGATTCAAAAGAAAGGTTACCAGCTGCACGACTTTTGCGTAAATTCGATCGAGTTAAGGCTGACTCATCTACAGGCTCATTGTCAGACAAACTTTTCTCATGAGTTTCATCAACCATCTTTTCAGATGAAAACTGCAGCTCATCATACTTTATATCGCGCAGAGCGGCGAGCGGAGTAATTACTGAACTAGTAATATTTCACAATTATTATGCAATAAATACAAGGAACAACAAACAAAAATTATCAATTTTAACATACCTTTGTTCTTTAGCATAACAATAGCACAACCACGTGTTGCTTCATCCCATTTAGCATTAATAGTGCACAGAGATAACATGTGCTCTGGATAACGCTTGTCAGGAATCTTTTCCTTAATCATCACATTTCGCAGTTTTCATTCCTCTGGTAACAATCTAGGATGAATAATGTTCAGAGTCTCGAATGAGGTACGCCAATAATAAGCTTTTGATGGGGCATTGGGAATTATTTCGCTATTAATAAAGAAGAAGGTATTTTGCTAATTTTCTGTGGCATCACTTGCTGTAAGAAAGAACCCTTCGAATTTTGAAATACAAAACCACCCTTTATTGTACGATTTAACAGTAGCCAGATGCGAGAAGAGACGAATAGATGGTGTTATGTTGCGAGCATGGCGACACAGTTCAAAAAGCATAATTTTCTGAATTGACGCCGGTTCAAATTGACCAACGCTAACGCCATAAAAGGAGCAGACATTCAAATAGAATGTCGTGAAAGGATGCGAAGGTGAGAGTAAAATAGTGAGTGGCCGTAGATGGCAACTTTGCCAGGGGGAGGATTAGAAGCACGCTCATGAGGAAGAGGGATCACTGTAGCGACCCGACAAAATCGTCATTGACGGCGCCGTCTACTTAGGTCCCGTTACGTGGTCATAAGTCTTTAAAACAACGTTTGACCAAAAGATATGTCGCATTCATTTCAAATGTAAAGATTGTTCAAAGTTTACAAGAATAGTTCCACCACAAGTTACGATACAAAGTTTTAAGTACAAATGAAACTTATGCGACACAATTTAAAAGTAGCCAAAAGACGCTCCATGTATGCATATATACTCGACATCCAATGCAAGTATCAAAATAATGAGCGGAAGCATGTATCATGTATCGTTCAAGGACCTGAGAAAAACATAGAAATCTGTCAACGAAAACGTTGGTGAAATCATAGGTTTAAGTAAGTAAGTACAAGTGAACCACAAGATTTGCAACCATGAGATAATAGTAATACATTCCAAAAGTTTGTTTCACGAGCACCCAATTATCAATGCTTAACATTCCCTCCATAGAACCCCATCACAATAGTGTTAGAACATACACTGTTTCTCGAAAATACATTTCATTCGTAAACGGTAGCGAACCGTTTGAATGAGGGTTTGTCAAACCCATATGGCCATATAACATAAGTTCTCGCTTACACCCGGCAAGTGTAACTAATGATAATCGAATTGAGGATTTTTGTTCAAACTCGTATGTAGAATGTTTGTTTTCCTGTACTTGTGTTCACTTAGTAAAAAGAAACGTTTATGTTTTTCTCATCCCAAATATAAGTGCAAAAGAGTAAAAGTGGGATTATGATCTCACCTTTGATTGCAAGAGTAAATAAGTACTTCAACAAGTAATGTGCGCAAAGGACAACGCTAGCCTCGACCTAAACAAATAGGTTGTATCAATAACGATAGTCACGAAGGGTCAAAGTTGCTCAATTAGTCCTATGGCTCAACACGACTCGATTATGAAGCATGTGAAGCAAATAGTCAAGTTTCATGCAAGATACATGTATAGAAACAAGTTAGAAAGATTGCATAATCAATTGGTTAAGTTTGACAAAAAGTCAAACTTTGGTCGGTCAAAGTCAACGAAAAAGTCAACATGTTCGGGTCGGGTCCCGAACAAATTTTCTATGCTAATTATTCATATATAAGTATATTAAAACAAGTTTCATGTGAATCGGAGGTCGGTAGCTAGTCAAACATTTCACGTGAAATGGGACACGGAGGTCAGAATCTGTCCAGGTTGTTCTGCGCACCGCGCGGGGTGAGGTGCGCGCCGCGCCACCTGCTGTTCAGCTATTTTCCTGTTTTTCAAAGATATGCACGAACCAAAACCAATTCTAACACAACACTTGACCCGCAAATACTTATAACGCTTATCATACATCGTTGGAAAGGTGTTTTGACGAGGAATGCAACTAAACACATATCATCAATCAAACTTCCACTTATAACAACCTAAAACCGCAATTAATGTTCCTCATCCAATGCATACAAGTCATAAATGCCATTTAATGATTCGGTAACCAAATTACATGAACAATATGCCGTTTCGAAGGTAATTAAGCATACAACACAACCTAACACTTACAATTAGCATTTCGTGTCATTTAAAGCATCAAAAGTCCATTTCTAGTTCATGAAACCCTAACTCAAATTCACCAAATTTCATAATCAAGTTTAGAAGGTTTCTTTAACCAAACCATACATCATAACGAAGCTAGTAACACTAGGAATAAGATTAAAACATGAACTCTTAGCATCAAACAACATATGAACACTCAAAACTCAAGATTAAGCATGTGAACTTTCAATATGAACTAGTTACATCAAAATAGCAAGAACAAACATATAAATCACATAATCATACTAGACTTGAGCCATAGACACTAATTAACAACCTTTTAACTCAAAAATCTCAAGAACACATAAAATTAGTGATTTTAGAAAGTTACCCAAATGTAATGAGATTGGTATGGAATCGAAGAGGAGATCACGAGGAGTTCAAATATGTAATTTGTTTGGCCCGAAGCTTGATCGATTGAATATGGATGAAGATTTGCTTTTTGATGAATTTAAAGAAAATATGAAAGTAGAGAATAAAAAGAGAAAAGAAAATGAAAAAATGGAGGTGGAAGATGGTTGACTAGTCAAGTGCTAGTCACCATTTTGGGGTTTTGGCAAAACAAGTCCCTCAAGTCGTAGTCGGATGCGTTAAATTACCTAAACGAGATAATTTGAAACGCGTATTAACGGGAGATGTTATAAACATATAACGGAGTTTAAAATAGTTAAACAGAAAAGTAAACGGAAAAAGGCGGGATGTTACATTACCTACTCCTTAAAAGAAATTTCGTCCCGAAATTTAAGTAGGCGTAGTAGTCGTTGTTTCTTCCTCGAAATCTTGCGTTTCCGAATTCACGAATAGATGAGGATACTTCCTTTGCATTTGATCTTGTCTTTCCCAAGTAAACTCGGGTCCCCTTTTGGCGTTCCAACGGACTTTAACAATCGGGATTCGGCTTTGTCTCAATGTCTTGACGGAGGTGTCCACAATTTCAACCGGTTCCTCCAAAAAATGAAGTTTGTCATCAATAGTAAGTTCCTCGAGAGGGATGACGATATCGGGTTCGGCAAGACACTTTTTCAAGTTAGATACATGGAAGGTAGGATGAACGGAGTTCAATTGAGGCGGAAGATCTAAACGATAAGCAACGGTTCCAATACGCTCCAAGATTTCGAAAGGACCAATATACCGTGGATTTAGCTTCCCGCGTTTCCCAAAACGGATTACACCCTTCCAAGGTGCGACTTTTAACATGACGCGGTCACCGACTTGAAATTCAAGGTCGTTGCGTCTTTTGTCGGTATAGCACTTTTGACGACTTCGGGCCGTCCTAAGCCTATCTCGGATTTGAACGATCTTCTCGGTTGTTTCATGAATGAGTTCAGGTCCTGTAATTTGTGTGTCGCCTACTTCGGCCCAACAAAGAGGTGAACGACATTTTCGGCCATATAAAGCTTCGAACGGTGCGGCGTTAATACTCGCGTGATAGCTATTGTTGTAGGAGAATTCGGCGAGAGGCAAGTGCTTATCCCAAGCTTTTCCAAAGTCTACAACACAAGCTCGTAGCATGTCTTCCAAAGTTTGAATTGTGCGTTCGCTTTGTCCGTCGGTTTGTGGATGATATGCGGTGCTCATGTCTAAACGCGTTCCCAACGCTTCTTGCAATGTACGCCAAAATCTAGAAACGAAACGGCCATCTCGGTCGGAGATAATCGATAAAGGTACACCGTGTCGGGCTACGATCTCCTTAATGTAAAGTTGTGCAAGTTTCTCCATTTTGTCCTTTTCTTTCATGGCAAGGAAGTGTGCGGATTTGGTGAGACGGTCAACAATAACCCAAATGGTATCATAACCGCCCGTCGTTTTTGGTAGCTTGGTGATAAAATCCATCGTTATCCTTTCCCACTTCCATTGCGGGATCTCGGGTTGTTAAGTAGTCCGGACGGTCTTTGGTGTTCGGCTTTGACTTTGGAACATGTCAAACACTTGGAAACATAAGTAGCTACGTCCCTTTTGATGTTCGGCCACCAATATAGTTGTTTAAGGTCGTGGTACATCTTATTGGCACCGGGGTGAATCGAGTATCGTGACTTATGGGCTTCATCTAAAATAAGGCTTCGTAGGTCCCCATAACTAGGCACCCAAATCCTTCCGGCGTAATATCGGAGTCCGGTCTCCCTAATTTCGAATCGAGAGACGAGAATGTTCAAGAGCTCGTGTGAAAGGTTTTCATCCTTGAGAGCCTCATCTTGGGCTACCCGAATTTGGCTATTAAGGTTGGTGTGAATGGTGATGTTTAAAGCTCGGACACGAAGAGGCACCGCTCTTTCTTTTCGACTTAAGGCATCGGCTACTACGTTTGCCTTCCCGGGATGGTAACGAAGCTCGCAATCATAATCGTTCAAAGTTTCAATCCACCGTCGTTGTCTCATGTTTAGTTGCTTTTGATCGAAGATGTGTTGAAGGCTTTTGTGATCGGTGAAGATAGTACTCTTGGTTCCATAAAGATAGTGTCTCCACATTTTAAGTGCAAAGACAACGGCTCCGAGTTCGAGATCATGTGTCGTATAGTTTCGTTCATGAATTTTGAGTTGTCGAGAAGCATAAGCAATGACTTTCGTTCGTTGCATCAATACACACCCAAAACCATGTTTCGAGGCATCACAATATACAACAAAGTCATCATTGCCTTCGGGAAGTGACAAGATAGGAGCGGTGGTTAGCTTCGTTTTCAAGACTTGGAATGCGGATTCATGTTCGGTCGCCCAAATGAATTTCTTTCCCTTGTGAGTCAATGCGGTTAGAGGACGTGCAACCAAAGAGAAGTTTTTGATGAATCTACGATAGTACCCGGCGAGACCCAAGAATTGACGAATGTGAGTAGGAGTAGTAGGAGTCTCCCATTTACTAATGGCTTCGATTTTTGTGGGATCGACTTTAATACCTTGATCACTTACAACATGACCAAGAAATTGAACTTCCTTTAACCGAAATTCACACTTGGAGAATTTGGCATAAAGTCGTTCTTGTCTCAAGAGTTCAAGCACAAGTCGGAGATGTTGTTCGTGCTCTTCTTCATTTTTAGAATAGATCAATATGTCATCGATGAACACAATAACGAATTTATCGAGATACGGTTTGCACACGCGGTTCATAAGATCCATGAACACCGCCGGTTCGTTAGTGAGACCAAATGGCATGACAAGGAATTCATAACTACCATAACGAGTTCGAAAAGCGGTTTTGGAGACATCTTCCCCCTTAACCCTCAATTGATGATAACCCGAGCGGAGATCGATTTTTGAATATACACAAGACCCTTGTAGTTGATCAAAGAGGTCATCGATGCGAGGAAGAGGATATCGGTTCTTAACCGTCAATTTGTTTAGTTCACGATAGTCAATGCACATTCGTAGGGATCCGTCTTTCTTTTTAACAAACAAAATCGGAGCGCCCCATGGTGAATGGCTAGGTTGGATAAAACCACGATCAAGTAGTTCTTGGATTTGACTTTGCAATTCTTGCATTTCGGATGGAGCGAGTCTATATGGTGCACGTGCTACGGGTGCGGCTCCCGGAATAAGATCGATTTGGAATTCAACCGGTCGATGAGGTGGAAGACCCGGCAATTCGTCGGGAAATACATCGGAAAGTCACTAACAATTGGCACATCATCGATATGCTTCTCTTCGGACTCGACTTTCTTAACGTGGGCAAGGATCGCAAAACAACCATTACGGAGTAGTTTTCTAACTTTAAGGCACGAAACGAGGTTGAGTCTGGTGCAACTCTTATCGCCATAAACAATCAAAGGTTCACCATTCTCGATAGGAATTCGGATTGCGTTAAGATCACAAAGGATGTGAGATTTCGTTTTGACTAACCAATTCATACCGATTATTACATCAAAGCTTCCTAGTTCCATGGGTATCAAGTCAATTTCAAACTCCTTACCCAAAATGTTTAACGTACACCCGCGGTAATATGTGTCGACACTTAATAGTTTCCTGTTAGCCACTTCAATGGTATAAGTGGTATCTAATGGAAGAGGTGGAGTGCTAAAAGAATGAGTCAAAGTCTTGGATACAAAGCATTTATCGGCACCCGAATCGAATAAGCAAGAGACATAAGAATTGTTGAGAAGAAACGTACCCGTGACTAATTCATTATCATCTCGGGCTTCCTCGGTGTTGGTGTTGAAAGCTCGGCCGCGCGTATTGGTGTTATCTTTCCTCTTCGGGCATGCATTTCTATAATGGCCCGTTTGGCCACATTCATAACAAGTGCCCGTCTTTGGTGCATTGGGCCACTTTCGATGGACGGGAGTGGCACTTTTACAATCGTTGGCCTTATGACCAACTCCTTGGCACCGGTGGCAAATTAACTTACTACATTCGCCAAAGTGATTTTTGTTGCATTTGTTTCAAAGAGGTAGGTTCCCGGCATAACCCTTCTTGCCGTCGGAGGTGTAAGGCTTCTTAGCAAAGTTGTTGTTGTTTGATTGGGAGGGTTCCCACTTTCTTTTGTTGCCGCCCGATTTATCCTCGGCCTTAGGTGCCGGAACTACGATTTCGTCAACCGTTTCTATTAATTTGCAGGCCATGTTCAAAGCTTCTTGATGATTAGTGGGTTTGGATGACATTACTCCGTGTTTGATACTCTTTGGAAGACCATCCATGTAAAGTTCAACCCTTAAAGCTTCGGGGTTCACAAGATTTGGGCACATCAAGGCTAGTTCGGAAAATCGTTGATTGTAAGCCTTGAGATCATTTCCGATCGCCTTTAAAGTTCTTAGCTCTTGTTCGAGCCTTCAGGTTTCTTCACGAGGGAAATATTCGACAATAATCTTTTCCCTCAAGTCGGTCCAAGAGAGGGCGTGAGCTTCATCGGTACCCACCGATTGTACATAAGTATTCCACCATGTAAGAGCGACACCGGCGAAGGTGTGAGTGGAGTATTTGACCTTGTCTTGGTCCCGACAACCGCTTATGCTAAAGATGGCTTCCGTTTGCTCAAACCATCGGGTGAGCACGACCGGTCCCCCGGTTCCATCGAAAGTGTGAGGTTTGCACCCCATGAAAGCTTTATAGGAGCATCCCTCATTTGAGTTACCGGCTCCATTGTTGTTGTTGTTGTGGTTGTTGTTATTATTGTTGTTGTTGTTGGATGAGTGACCGGCCATGGCCACATCTACCGCGGTAGCTATCATCCGTTCGAGAGCTTGTTCGGGAGTTTCATTGCGGCGTACACGACGAGGAGCCATTGTTCCTTCAAGACACAAGAATATCATTGATTAGTATTCTCAATAATACTAACCGTGATATAGAATAAAGATAAAGAGAAGTTTTTCCTCGACTCGCCTTAAATTCTTTATGCCATAATGTCGGAACGTTCATATGAGTCACTGTAATATAATCCCGGAATTTATATTACCCTGATTCATATGTGCATTCGACATCATTTCATATAGTCAAGGTGGCGCGTCAATCAAATTAAACAACGTGAGATTAAGATGAACTAAGAGTAGATATGAGTAGAAGCGTTCGAGTATAAATGCACAAGTAGTCAAGTAATTCCTACTTCAAGTCTATATGCCGGTTGTAGTCTAGACTCACCAATGTACCCTATGACTCGAGGTTGACACCAATGAACTCTAAATCCCTACAACCAATGCTCTGATACCATCTGTAGTGACCCGACAAAATCGTCATTGACGGCGCCGTCTACTTAGGTCCCGTTACGTGGTCATAAGTCTTTAAAATAACGTTTGACCAAAAGATATGTCGCATTCATTTCAAATGTAAAGATTGTTCAAAGTTTACAAGAATAGTTCCACCACAAGTTACGATACAAAGTTTTAAGTACAAATGAAACTTATGCGACACAATTTAAAAGTAGCCAAAAGACGCTCCATGTATGCATATATACTCGACATCCAATGCAAGTATCAAAATAATGAGCGGAAGCATGTATCATGTATCGTTCAAGGACCTGAGAAAAACATAGAAATCTGTCAACTAAAACGTTGGTGAAATCATAGGTTTAAGTAAGTAAGTACAAGTGAACCACAAGATTTGCAACCATGAGATAATAGTAATACATTCCAAAAGTTTATTTCACGAGCACCCAATTATCAATGCTTAACATTCCCTCCATAGAACCCCATCACAATAGTGTTAGAACATACACTGTTTCTCGAAAATACATTTCATTCGTAAACGGTAGCGAACCGTTTGAATGAGGGTTTGTCAAACCCATATGGCCATATAACATAAGTTCTCGCTTACACCCGGCAAGTGTAACTAATGATAATCGAATTGAGGATTTTTGTTCAAACTCGTATGTAGAATGTTTGTTTTCCTGTACTTGTGTTCACTTAGTAAAAAGAAACGTTTATGTTTTTCTCATCCCAAATGTAAGTGCAAAAGAGTAAAAGTGGGACTATGATCTCACCTTTGATTGCAAGAGTAAATAAGTACTTCAACAAGTAATGTGCGCAAAGGACAACGCTAGCCTCGACCTAAACAAATAGGTTGTATCAATAACGATAGTCACGAAGGGTCAAAGTTGCTCAATTAGTCCTATGGCTCAACACGACTCGATTATGAAGCATGTGAAGCAAATAGTCAAGTTTCATGCAAGATACATGTATAGAAACAAGTTAGAAAGATTGCATAATCAATTGGTTAAGTTTGACAAAAAGTCAAACTTTGGTCGGTCAAAGTCAACGAAAAAGTCAACATGTTCGGGTCGGGTCCCGAACAAATTTTCTATGCTAATTATTCATATATAAGTATATTAAAACAAGTTTCATGTGAATCGGAGGTCGGTAGCTAGTCAAACATTTCACGTGAAATGGGACACGGAGGTCAGAATCTGTCCAGGTTGTTCTGCGCACCGCGCGGGGTGAGGTGCGCGCCGCGCCACCTGCTGTTCAGCTATTTTCCTGTTTTTCAAAGATATGCACGAACCAAAACCAATTCTAACACAACACTTGACCCGCAAATACTTATAACGCTTATCATACATCGTTGGAAAGGTGTTTTGATGAGGAATGCAACTAAACACATATCATCAATCAAACTTCCACTTATAACAACCAAAAACCGCAATTAATTTTCCTTATTCAATGCATACAAGTCATAAATGCCATTTAATGATTCGGTAACCAAATTACATGAACAATATGCCGTTTCGAAGGTAATTAAGCATACAACACAACCTAACACTTACAATTAGCATTTCGTGTCATTTAAAGCATCAAAAGTCCATTTCTAGTTCATGAAACCCTAACTCAAATTCACCAAATTTCATAATCAAGTTTAGAAGGTTTCTTTAACCAAACCATACATCATAACGAAGCTAGTAACACTAGGAATAAGATTAAAACATGAACTCTTAGCATCAAACAACATATGAACACTCAAAACTCAAGATTAAGCATGTGAACTTTCAATATGAACTAGTTACATCAAAATAGCAAGAACAAACATATAAATCACATAATCATACTAGACTTGAGCCATAGACACTAATTAACAACCTTTTAACTCAAAAATCTCAAGAACACATAAAATTAGTGATTTTAGAAAGTTACCCAAATGCAATGAGATTGGTATGGAATCGAAGAGGAGATCACGAGGAGTTCAAATATGTAATTTGTTTGGCCCGAAGCTTGATCGATTGAATATGGATGAAGATTTGCTTTTTGATGAATTTAAAGAAAATATGAAAGTAGAGAATAAAAAGAGAAAAGAAAATGAAAAAATGGAGGTGGAAGATGGTTGACTAGTCAAGTGCTAGTCACCATTTTGGGGTTTTGGCAAAACAAGTCCCTCAAGTCGTAGTCGGGTGCGTTAAATTACCTAAACGAGATAATTTGAAACGCGTATTAACGGGAGATGTTATAAACATATAACGGAGTTTAAAATAGTTAAACGGAAAAGTAAACAGAAAAAGGCGGGATGTTACAATCACAGCATCAACCCTAAAAATTTTAGGAAAAAGTTCTCTGACACGGTCTAAATATGTTTTTGAAATACCGCTTGGAATGTTGTTAACATTTAGGGGAGCCATTGATTAGATAATAAAGAAGGTGAATTTTTGCAGAAGTTTAAGGTAGATGAAGATGTAATTAGGGTTGAGTAAATGTGAAACAGTAAAATCGAGGTTTAAATAAAGGAGAGAAGGCAAACAGTTGATGGAGATCGAAGGGCCCATAATTTGTCACGTATCCAGCATACGTAAGCATATAAATGAACAAAAAATTCAAAATTCACAGGGACACTTTTTGCAGACAAATTATCAAAAAGGAACTGTCCCTGCAGAAAATCAGACGGCTGTGGCGGATTTATGTTCCCGAGGAAAAAGGCACTCTTTATTTTTTATAGTTTAATGACATTATTTTTTGCAAAATAAAGACATTAAACTGGGGGACTTAGTGGTGTATCCTAAGGGATGCATGCATAAAAGCATCATTTTTGTACAAAGAAATGATTGAAAATCATAAAAGATAGCAATATTTGGCAGTTTTTAGCATTTTCCCTCCAGCGCTCACCAGGCCGCCCAACGTCATGCGTAAGCCCTGCAGGCAGCTTCTATGCTTAAGCCCTTTGGTTAAGAGCGTGAGTGACTCACAACCACGTCAGCACACGCCAAAGGCGGTTCCAGATATATTGCATAATTGAATCAATCAGTGTTTGACACGTGTTCCCGAGAATTTCGAACATTCTACGCCTATAAATAGACCCCCTAGGTCAACACATTTCACATCTGAACTTCAGTCAGAGAGAAGTACACTTTCTCTCTCACACAGTTCTTTCTCACTCTTGAACCTTAACTGCTTAGCAACAGAATGCTACACGGACCAATTCTAGATTGGTTCAAAGACTGATTGAGGCCACCCCACAGATTTCTCATCCGTGTTCCGGGTCTGCAGGGATTATTTCTCGAGGGCAAACATCAGTCGGCAACATATCGCTCAACGCTAGGTTGTTATTGTACTATACTGGTACCTTTCGTCTGCTATACGGAAAATAGTACCAACATCGGAGAATGTTGCTTTGAATGAGTAGATATGTTTGGTATAATGTACACCATTGTTAGTGAATCAGATAAATAGAATCCTAATGTATAAACATATAATCAGAGTCATAATATATAAGTTTTATAAACTGATCAGTCCATTTAAAGTGCCTAAGTATTGAGATATTTGAGGGAACCAAAAGTAGAATCAGATAACCAATATTCCTAATGTATAAACGGATAAAGAGAGACCTAATATATAAATTTTTATCAACTGATCAATCCACTTAAAATGCCTAGGCATGGTGATATTTAATGAAAACAAAAGTAGCAGTATTGTTATACAAACAACAATTATAAATGACATACTGATAGAAATATCATTGTTCATGAAGTATATATAACTCAATGTTTAGCATGATACAGAGCATTCCTATTGACTAATGACCATACATCATCATTTTCGAGACCACCTTGAACCCATTTGGATCTTTTATTGGATTTGTTAACTCAGCAGATACATATCGGTCTACGTCATGTGGTTCGAATGAATTTGATGAAGACCGGATCCGCAACAATGTGTGGCAATGTGGCAAGCCCCTTTTTTTGAAACTCGATGGTATATAACACTCCATTGTATAAAAATTAGTTAAAAATAGTCAGGTTTCACTTAATAAACATCTAAGAAGAATTAGCAATGTAAGAGATTTAATTAACAATGAAATCAAGTTACAACAATCACATATGTACAGCAATTGAAACAATAGTCTACGGACTACCAGAAATGCATACATTATGAAAAATTTAAGTTCACTAAGAAATACAGTTTTAAATGAGACATCAAGATGCAAATATCTTCAATTTAACAACATAAAACAATGAACTATCTTTCTGAAATTGAAAACTACCTGGAACAGAATGTGTTAATTGAGTTAAATACATTAATTAACCCAGTGCCATTACTTGAACCAATTCCATACTAAACCCAAAATCGTTAACTCATAGCATATATCTATATTAAAAGAGGAAAACTGCACTTAACTCTAAACTATAAATCTGGAAGAAGTTAATATCTAATGGTTGACCCAAACCCATTTTGACATGTTACTGATTTGTCTATAGCACACGATTTAGGTTAATGCAAACAGAAATAGTAATTCAATTCTATATTTTAAACGTAAATAGAGAGTTTGCAAGTTGATATATAAGAGAAAGGCGACAGTAATAGACGAAAGTGCATGTACAGTAGGGCCAACAACATCACCAAATATATAGAAAGAACCAAATAAAAAACACAAACACACACACACACACACACATATATATATATATATATATATATATATATATATATATATATATATATATATATATATATATAAATCAAAAGAACCAAATACAACAAATACAGCATAAAGGACCAAGAACATCACCAAATATATCGAAAGAACCACATAACCAGCAATCATAAATAAAATTAGGAAAGAAAAAACATACAGTACACACAAAAATATTGAAGTTCATAAATCAACAACAATTAACAACTATTAAGACAACGATATATAGACAAATAACCCATATTTAACTACAAATTCAGAAAGGAAAAAGTATTAACGGCAACAGCGAAAAAGGAAAAAAAATTAGAGAGTGTACCTGATGGCGGCGACAACATGTACAGACGATAAGCGGATGGCAAATTAATAGAACCCTGGTGCATTTGGAAAGAGACGCCGTGAGCAACCATCTAAGAGAAGTCGCGTGACATATTAAAGTTGATGCTGTAAGATATATAGGTTATACAAAATGGAAAGCCTCAAGAGGCAAAATGACAGAAGGTGAGTGATAGTATATGAGGTTAATATAGAAAATGGATATATAAAACTCATGAATAGACAATCCACCCAAATTCTTTTTCGCCTTTCGTCTAAATTTTCTTAACATGCATACTCTTTGTTATTTGAAACACAGACACCTATCCATGTAGTCCATCAACTTCAGTCTTGTGATCAATATCTTTGTTGTTCATCACCCATAAATGTTTATATCAATGTATGTTATTAACAAAATCAAAACCAACCATTATCATCATCCTTCTGGTCCCCAAACTTTTGCAGACATGTCATCATCATCCTACCGTCCGATAAAAAATCAAACATTTTTACTGTTCAATTTTAAAATATATCTATATCTATATGTACGGCAAATTATAAAATAGCTAAAATTAAAGGAAAAAAGTATACTTTCAGTCATACAACTCCCAAATACTAATTTTATTCAAAGATTGAGATGTATTATAAAAGCTTCAAAAAGTAAAAACAAATGTAAACCTTCAAAAAGCTGAATATTCAGACGAAAAATATACCAGTAACGGCGTAATCAATTACGCCGGCGTGATTCCATAATCGACGGTTCAAAGGATGTGGATTTTTTCAATTTTGAAGACAGACTGGGCGCTTTCAATTGATTTTTTATTTTTATTTTATTTAATTAAGTAATTAAATTATTCCTGAGTTTTAGACGTATACAGGTGGATTAAAAACCCTAAATTCAAGGACAGAGCGACACGTCAGCAATATCATTGTGCTTTATCTGAGGTAGAGATATGTACATTGTAGCGACCAGACAAAATCGTCATTGACGGCGCCGTTAACTTAGGTCCCATTGCGTGGTTATAGTCCCTATATGAGACGCGTTTGACCAAAATTATGTCGCATTCATTTGAAAAGTACAAGACTTGCAAGGTTTAGTTTACAAACGGTTCGACAACACGTTTAAGTTTACAAAGTTATAAAGCATAAATGAAGTAACTTGCGACATAATATAAGTTGAAAATCACAGTTGCTATAAATAGCGTAAGTATGTAAACATTTGTTTGAATCCAAAGGTGCTATCACTAGCGTATGCATGTATGCTTGACTCCAAGTAAGTAATCAAAGTGTATGCATGTATGCTTGACCCCAAGCAAGTATGAGTGTACGCGAAAGCATGTATCAAATAGCCATGTATGAACCTGAGAAACATATAGAAAACTGTCAACGAAAAACGTTGGTGAAATCATAGGTGTAGTGACCCGAACTTTTCCATGTTTATATATATTAATTGAGATTGATATTTACATGATTAAATGTTTCCAACATGTTAATCAATCAAACTTGTTAAGACTTGATTAATTGAAATATGTTTCATATAGACAATTGACCACCCAAGTTGACCGGCGATTCACGAACGTTAAAACTTGTAAAAACGACATGACGATATA
The DNA here is from genome assembly GCF_046630445.1 of Rutidosis leptorrhynchoides. Classification (NCBI taxonomy): domain Eukaryota; kingdom Viridiplantae; phylum Streptophyta; class Magnoliopsida; order Asterales; family Asteraceae; genus Rutidosis; species Rutidosis leptorrhynchoides. The sequence goes on along the minus strand of NC_092336.1, from coordinate 337,047,588 downwards.
TATATGGATATACATATGGTTAACATGAGATTATGATAAGTAAGTATCTCCATAAGTATATTAACAATGAGTTATATACATATAAACAAGACTACTAACTTAAGGATTTCGAAACGAGACATATATGTAACGATTATCGTTGTAACGACATTTAAATGTATATATATCATATTAAGATATATTAATATATCATAATATCATGATAATATAATAATTTAACATCTCATTAGATATAATAAACAATGGGTTAACAACATTAATTGAGATCGTTAACTTAAAGGTTTCAAAACAACACTTACATGTAACGACTAACGATGACTTAAAGACTCAGTTAAAATGTATATACATGTAGTGTATTTAGATGTATTAAAATACTTTTGGAAGACTTCAAGAGATATATCAAAACACTCATACTTAACAAAAATGGTTACAGTTACTTTTCCATTCTTTTCTTTCATCAAGAATTCTAGTCGTATTCTTACCCGTATTATACACAGCTTCAAAACGTACTTACTATGAGTATATACCAATAGGAACTAGCATGGGATTCCACTCTTGATTATGTCATGTATGACTAATCAATTTTAACTTCTACCATGAGCTAGTCAACTAACTAGAATTCCTTTTAACCCCACTCACCACTCACCAATTACCACTCATCATTCACTCCATTTCACTTCCAATTCTCTTTCTAATTCTCTCTCAACACACACACACACTATTATGAACGTATTTTTCTAGTAGTTAATCATCATCTTCATCAAAAATCACTTCAAGAATCAAGCTATAATCATCATAGGAAGAACACTTCAAGAACACTTCAAAAATCCCTTCAAGTTTACTAATTTACTTCCAAGCTTTCTAATCCATTCCAAGTAATCATCTAAGATCAAGAAACCTTTGTTATATATAGTAGGTTATCTTTCTTATTCAAGGTAATATTCATATTCAAACTTTGATTCAATTTCTATAACTATAAACTATCTTAATTCGAGTAAAAATCTTACTTGAACTTGTTTTTGTGTCATGATCCTACTTCAAGAACTTTCAAGCCATCCAAGATCCTTTGAAGCTAGATCATTTCTTGTCACTTCCAGTAGGTTTACCTACTAAACTTGAGGTAGTAATGATGTTCATAACATCATTCGATTCATATATATAAAACTATCTTATTCGAAGGTTTAAACTCGTAATCACTAGAACATAGTTTAGTTAATTCTAAACTTGTTCGCAAACAAAAGTTAATCCTTCTAACTTGACTTTTAAAATTAACTACACACATGTTCTATATCTATATGATATGCTAACTTAATGATTTAAAACCTGGAAACACGAAAAACACCGTAAAACCGAATTTACGCCGTCGTAGTAACACCGCGGGCTGTTTTGGGTTAGTTAATTAAAAACTATGATAAACTTTGATTTAAAAGTTGTTATTCTGAGAAAATGATTTTTATTATGAACATGAAACTATATCCAAAAATTATGGTTAAACTCAAAGTGGAAGTATGTTTTCTAAAATGGTCATCTAGACGTCGTTCTTTCGACTGAAATGACTACCTTTACAAAAACGACTTGTAACTTATTTTTCTGACTATAAACCTATACTTTTCTGTTTAGATTCATAAAATAGAGTTCAATATGAAACCATAGCAATTTGATTCACTCAAAACGGATTTAAAATGAAGAAGTTATGGGTAAAACAAGATTGGATAATTTTTCTCATTTTAGCTACGTGAAAATCGGTAACAAATCTATTCCAACCATAACTTAATCAACTTGTATTGTATATTATGTAATCTTGAGATACCATAGACACGTATACAATGTTTCGACCTATCATGTCGACACATCTATATATATTTCGGAACAACCATAGACACTCTATATGTGAATGTTGGAGTTAGCTATACAGGGTTGAGGTTGATTCCAAAATATATATAGTTTGAGTTGTGATCAATACTGAGATACGTATACATTGGGTTGTGGATTGATTCAAGATAATATTTATCGATTTATTTCTGTACATCTAACTGTGGACAACTAGTTGTAGGTTACTAACGAGGACAGCTGACTTAATAAACTTAAAACATCAAAATATATTAAAAGTGTTGTAAATATATTTTAAACATACTTTGATATATATGTATATATTGTTATAGGTTCGTGAATCAACCAGTGGCCAAGTCTTACTTCCCGACGAAGTAAAAATCTGTGAAAGTGAGTTATAGTCCCACTTTTAAAATCTAATATTTTTGGGATGAGAATACATGCAGGTTTTATAAATGATTTACAAAATAGACACAAGTACGTGAAACTACATTCTATGGTTGAATTATCGAAATCGAATATGCCCCTTTTTATTAAGTCTGGTAAGCTAAGAATTAGGGAACAGACACCCTAATTGACGCGAATCCTAAAGATAGATCTATTGGGCCTAACAAACCCCATCCAAAGTACCGGATGCTTTGGTACTTCGAAATTTATATCATATCTGAAGGGTGTCCCGGAATGATGGGGATATTCTTATATATATGCATCTTGTTAATATCGGTTACCAGGTGTTCACCATATGAATGATTTTTATCTCTATGTATGGGATGTGTATTGAAATATGAAATCTTGTGGTCTATTGTTACGATTTGATATATATAGGTTAAACCTATAACTCACAAACATTTTTGTTGACGTTTAAAGCATGTTTATTCTCAGGTGAATACTAAGAGCTTCCGATGTTGCATACTAAAATAAGGACAAGATTTGGAGTCCATGTTTGTATGATATTGTGTAAAAACTGCATTCGAGAAACTGATTTCGATGTAACATATTTGTATTGTAAACCATTATGTAATGGTCGTGTGTAAACAGGATATTTTAGATTATCATTATTTGATAATCTACGTAAAGCTTTTTAAACCTTTATTTATGAAATAAAGGTTATGGTTTGTTTTAAAAATGAATGCAGTCTTTGAAAAACGTCTCATATAGAGGTCAAAACCACGCAACGAAATCAATTAATATGGAACGTTTTTAATCAATAAGAACGGGACATTTCAGTTGGTATCAGAGCGTTGGTCTTAGAGAACCAGAATTTTGCATTAGTGTGTCTTATCGAGTTTGTTAGGATGCATTAGTGAGTCTGGACTTCGACCGTGTTTTCTTTAAAAAATTATTGCTTAACATTTTTGTTGGAAACTATATATTTTTAACATATGAATATTATGTGATATATTAATCTCTTAACGTGTTTGATATTATGTGATAGATGTCTACCTCTAGAACAAGTCTCATTGACTCACCTAATAATAATGAAGAGTCAAATGTAAATTGGAATGATTCGTGGACTGATTCACAAGTTCTCGAAGAGGAACCGGAAGAAGAGTCGGAACCGGAAGAAGAATCGGAACCGGAAGAAGAATCGGAACCGGAAGAAGAAATAGAACCGGTGGGGAAAATAATAAAACGGTTAAGTAAAAGAGAATCCTCAACCAACCGACCAAGGTTAATTATGGTCAATGGTGTTTCCGCCAAGGAAGCAAAATATTGGGAGGATTACCAATTCTCCGATGAATCGGATTCCGATGAGAATTCCGATGATGTTATAGAAATTACCCCAACTGAATTTAAAAAGGCAAAAGAAAATAATAAGGGAAAGGGCATAAAAATAGAGAAATCTAATTCCAACCCCGATGAACTTTATATGTATCGTCAACCCCCGAAGTCCTTAAGTTGTAACAATGACCCGGGAACCTCTAAACCACCAGGTTTTTCTAAACCAATGTGGACAAAGACGGCTCGTATTAGGGGAACATCATATATCCCTAGAAACTTGGCAAAACGAACCAAAACCGAACAAGAAGAAACGAGCGAGTCGGAATAAGATAGTTGTATTCGTGTGGTGTAATATATGTAATATAGTGTGCTTATGCTTTATGATATATGTAAAAATTGCTTGTATTAATAAGTATTTTTTATGAATCTAACTCTTGTCTATTTTAGAGTATAAAAACACAAAATGGATAGACAACCCAATATTTTAAGAGACCTACCCGGAGACATGATTGATGAAATCTTGTCTAGAGTCGGTCAGAATTCCTCGGCACAACTATTTAAGGCGAGATCAGTTTGTAAGACATTCGAAGAACGTTTCAAGAATGCCTTGGTTTATAAAAGGCTTTCGTTCGAAAGATGGGGGATATCACATTGGGAAATCCATAAGTTACGATGTATTTACTTTGACGCATATATTGCGGGGAACCCAAATGCTATTTTACGCAACGGGTTAAGAAATTATTTTGACTCAGTATATCCGAATATAGGACTTCGTGATTTAGAAAAAGTGGCTAACATGCAACATAAAGAAGCAAGTTATGCTTACGGGTTAGTAATGTTCGCTTCTCACCAAAGTGAGAACAAGAACATCGGGCTACAACTATTAAACAAAACGTTCCCACAAGTGACGGAGTCGGTAATTGGGGCAAGAAATGAGGTTTTTAGGTTATTACGAGACTGTTGGTCATTACGTAACCCTCGTCCCTTTGACGACGTTACAACACGCTGTCTTATCAATGGCCATAACGGTTATGTTCCACAAGACCAAGGATGGGAAGTAGTCCTAGTAAAACCAGAATGCATGACTTGTTTCTGGACGTATGAATTACGTGTCTTTATTGCCTTTGCTGAACGACTTGTGTACTAGCTAGAATTATCTTCACAGCTATCTTGTATCAAAGTTATTGTGTGCTATATTTCATGCTTTATGTAAAATAAGCGGTATTGTAAGTTTGTAAATTATTGTATAAAAGTTTGAACGTGAAATATTATTTCAATCAGTTTTTCATATAGAATTGTAGTAGTTGAATTGTATATTAGCTACTAAGTATGAACTTAACGGGTAGGTACTACCCGAATTTAAACTTATAAAACGCTAATATGAAGAAAAAGCTTTTATAAATGAGTTCATATTATGCTACGAAATACTATTAACTACTCTTAATATTCTGTATGATTAACTTGTTCCATTTGACTATTTTGAAGGAAATGGCACCGACTACTCGACACACCGTGAATATGAATGAAGAGGAATTCTGTACTTTTCTAGCTTCAAACATAGCCGCAGTACAGGCTGCGCTACATACCAACAATAACCTTGGATCTGGCAGTACAGGAAATCGTGTAGGATGCACCTACAAAGAATTCACTGCCTGCAAACCTTTGGAATTTGATGGAACCGAAGGACCGATCGGATTGAAACGGTGGACCGAGAAGGTCGAATCGGTGTTTGCCATAAGTAAGTGTACTGAAGAGGACAAAGTGAAGTACGCTACGCATACCTTCACAGGTTCTGCGTTAACATGGTGGAATACCTATCTAGAGCAAGTGGGACAAGATGATGCGTACGCACTACCGTGGTCAGCATTCAAGCACTTGATGAACGAGAAGTACAATCCCAGAACCGAGGTCAATAAGCTCAAGACAGAACTTAGAGGGTTACGAACCCAAGGATTTGATATTACCACGTACGAAAGACGATTCACAGAATTGTGCCTATTGTGTCCGGGAGCATTCGAAGATGAGGAAGAGAAGATCGACGCGTTTGTGAAAGGATTACCGGAAAGAATCCAAGAAGATATAAGTTCACACGAGCCCGCCTCCATACAACGGGCATGTAGAATGGCTCACAAACTAGTGAACCAGATTGAAGAAAGAATTAAAGAACAGACTGCTGAAGAGGCCAATGTGAAGCAAGTCAAAAGAAAGTGGGAGGAAAACGGTGATAAGAATCACCAATACAACAACAACAACAATTACAACAATAATCGCAACAATTATCCCAACAATCGCAACATCAATCGCAACTACAACAAATGGCCCAACAACAACAACAACAACAACAACAACAACTACAACAATCATCCCAACAACAATAATAACCGCAACAACAACAACAATCAGAAGCAGCTATGCCAAAGGTGTGAAAAGTATCACTCGGGGTTCTGCACCAAATTTTGCAACAAGTGTAAAAGAAATGGTCATAGCGCGGTGAAGTGTGAGGTCTACGAACCAGGGGTTAATAGAACGAAAGGAACAAATGGTGTCGGAACGAGTAATGGCGGAGCAAGTAGTGTCGGAGCAAGTTATGCCAATGTAGTTTGTTATAAATGTGGAAAACCGGGCCACATTATTAGAAATTGCCCGAACCAGGAGAACACGAATGGACAAGGCTGCGGAAGAGTTTTCAATATTAATGCGGCAGAGGCACAGGAAGACCCGGAGCTTGTTACGGGTACGTTTCTTATTGACAATAAATCTGCTTACGTTTTATTTGATTCGGGTGCGGATAGAAGCTATATGAGTAGAGATTTTTGTGCTAAATTAAGTTGTCCATTGACGCCTTTGGATAGTAAATTTTTACTCGAATTAGCAAATGGTAAATTAATTTCAGCAGATAATATATGTCGGAATCGAGAAATTAAACTGGTTAGCGAAACATTTAAGATTGATTTTATACCAGTAGAGTTAGGGAGTTTTGATGTGATAATCGGTATGGACTGGTTGAAAGAAGTGAAAGAAGAGATCGTTTGTTACAAAAATGCAATTCACATTATACAAGAAAAAGGAAAACCCTTAATGGTGTACGGAGAAAAGGGCAACACGAATCTACATATTATTAGTAATTTGAAGGCACAAAAACTAATAAGAAAAGGTTGCTATGTTGTTCTAGCACACGTCGAGAAAGTACAAACTGAAGAAAAGAGCATCAATGATGTTCCCATTGCAAAAGAATTTCCCGATGTATTTCCGAAAGAATTACCGGGATTACCCCCACAGCGATCCGTTGAATTTCAAATAGATCTTGTACCAGGAGCTGCACCAATAGCTCGTGCTCCTTACAGACTCGCACCCAGCGAGATGAAAGAACTGCAAAGCCAATTACAAGAACTTTTAGAGCGTGGTTTCATTCGACCAAGTACATCACCGTGGGGAGCTCCTGTTTTGTTTGTCAAGAAGAAAGATGGTACATTCAGGTTGTGTATCGACTACCGAGAGTTGAACAAACTTACCATCAAGAATCGCTACCCACTACCGAGAATCGACGACTTATTTGATCAACTACAAGGCTCGTCTGTTTATTCAAAGATTGACTTACGTTCCGGGTATCATCAAATGCGGGTGAAAGAAGATGATATTCCAAAGACTGCTTTCAGAACACGTTACGGTCATTACGAGTTTATGGTCATGCCGTTTGGTTTAACTAATGCACCAGCTGTGTGCATGGACCTTATGAACCGATTGTGTGGACCATACCTTGACAAGTTTGTCATTGTTTTCATTGATGACATACTTATTTACTCAAAGAATGACCAAGAACACGGTGAACATTTGAGAAAGGTGTTAGAAGTATTGAGGAAGGAAGAATTGTACGCTAAGTTTTCAAAGTGTGCATTTTGGTTGGAAGAAGTTCAATTCCTCGGTCACATAGTGAACAAAGAAGGTATTAAGGTGGATCCGGCAAAGATAGAAACTGTTGAAAAGTGGGAAACCCCGAAAACTCCGAAACACATACGCCAGTTTTTAGGACTAGCTGGTTACTACAGAAGGTTCATCCAAGACTTTTCCAGAATAGCAAAACCCTTGACTGCATTAACGCATAAAGGGAAGAAATTTGAATGGAATGATGAACAAGAGAAAGCGTTTCAGTTATTGAAGAAAAAGCTAACTACGGCACCTATATTGTCATTGCCTGAAGGGAATGATGATTTTGTGATTTATTGTGACGCATCAAAGCAAGGTCTCGGTTGTGTATTAATGCAACGAATGAAGGTGATTGCTTATGCGTCTAGACAATTGAAGATTCACGAACAAAATTATACGACGCATGATTTGGAATTAGGCGCGGTTGTTTTTGCATTAAAGACTTGGAGGCACTACTTATATGGGGTCAAAAGTATTATATATACCGACCACAAAAGTCTTCAACACATATTTAATCAAAAACAACTGAATATGAGGCAGCGTAGGTGGATTGAATTATTGAATGATTACGACTTTGAGATTCGTTACCACCCAGGGAAGGCAAATGTGGTAGCCGATGCCTTGAGCAGGAAGGACAGAGAACCCATTCGAGTAAAATCTATGAATATAATGATTCATAATAACCTTACTACTCAAATAAAGGAGGCGCAACAAGGAGTTTTAAAAGAGGGAAATTTAAAGGATGAAATACCCAAAGGATCGGAGAAATATCTTAATATTCGGGAAGACGGAACCCGGTATAGGGCTAAAAGGATTTGGGTACCAAAATTTGGAGATATGAGAGAAATGGTACTTAGAGAAGCTCATAAAACCATATACTCAATACATCCTGGAACGGGGAAGATGTACAAGGATCTCAGGAAATATTTTTGGTGGCCGGGTATGAAAGCCGATGTTGCTAAATACGTAGGAGAATGTTTGACGTGTTCTAAGGTCAAAGCTGAGCATCAGAAACCATCAGGTCTACTTCAACAACCCGAAATCCCGGAATGGAAATGGGAAAACATTACCATGGATTTCATCACTAAATTGCCAAGGACTGCAAGTGGTTTTGATACTATTTGGGTAATAGTTGATCGTCTCACCAAATCAGCACATTTCCTGCCAATAAGAGAAGATGACAAGATGGAGAAGTTAGCACGACTGTATTTGAAGGAAGTCGTCTCCAGACATGGAATACCAATCTCTATTATCTCTGATAGGGATGGCAGATTTATTTCAAGATTCTGGCAGACATTACAGCAAGCATTAGGAACTCGTCTAGACATGAGTACTGCCTATCATCCACAAACTGATGGGCAGAGCGAAAGGACGATACAAACGCTTGAAGACATGCTACGAGCAAGTGTTATTGATTTCAGAAACAGTTGGGATCGACATCTACCATTAGCAGAATTTTCCTACAACAACAGCTACAATTCAAGCATTGAGATAGCGCCGTTTGAAGCACTTTATGGTAGAAAGTGCAGGTCTCCGATTTGTTGGAGTGAAGTGGGGGATAGACAGATTACGGGTCCGGAGATTATACAAGAAACTACCGAGAAGATCATCCAAATTCAACAACGGTTGAAAACCGCCCAAAGTCGACAAAAGAGCTACGCTGACATTAAAAGAAAAGATATAGAATTTGAAATTGGAGAGATGGTCATGCTTAAAGTTGCACCTTGGAAAGGCGTTGTTCGATTTGGTAAACGAGGGAAATTAAATCCAAGGTATATTGGACCATTCAAGATTATTGATCGTGTCGGACCAGTAGCTTACCGACTTGAGTTACCTCAACAACTCGCAGCTGTACATAACACTTTCCATGTCTCGAATTTGAAGAAATGTTTTGCTAAAGAATATCTCACTATTCTGTTAGATGAAATCCAAATCAACGAAAAACTCCAATTCATCGAAGAACCCGTCGAAATAATGGATCGTGAGGTTAAAAGACTTAAGCAAAACAAGATACCAATTGTTAAGGTTCGATGGAATGCTCGTAGAGGACCCGAGTTCACCTGGGAGCGTGAAGATTAGATGAAGAAGAAATACCCGCATCTATTTCCAGAAGATTCGTCAACACCTTCAACAGCTTAAAATTTCGGGACGAAATTTATTTAACGGGTAGGTACTGTAGTGACCCGAACTTTTCCATGTTTATATATATTAATTGAGATTGATATTTACATGATTAAATTTTTCCAACATGTTAAGCAATCAAACTTGTTAAGACTTGATTAATTGAAATATGTTTCATATAGACAATTGACCACCCAAGTTGACCGGCGATTCACGAACGTTAAAACTTGTAAAAACGACATGACGATATATATATGGATATACATATAGTTAACATGAGATTATGATAAGTAAGTATCTCCATAAGTATATTAACAATGAGTTATATACATATAAACAAGACTACTAACTTAAGGATTTCGAAACGAGACATATATGTAACGATTATCGTTGTAACGACATTTAAATGTATATATATCATATTAAGATATATTAATATATCATAATATCATGATAATATAATAATTTAACATCTCATTAGATATAATAAACAATGGGTTAACAACATTAATTGAGATCGTTAACTTAAAGGTTTCAAAACAACACTTACATGTAACGACTAACGATGACTTAACGACTCAGTTAAAATGTATATACATGTAGTGTATTTAGATGTATTAAAATACTTTTGGAAGACTTCAAGACATATATCAAAACACTCATACTTAACGAAAATGGTTACAGTTACTTTTCCATTCTTTTCTTTCATCAAGAATTCTAGTCGTATTCTTACCCGTATTATACACAGCTTCAAAACATACTTACTATGAGTATATACCAATAGGAACTAGCATGGGATTCCACTCTTGATTATGTCATGTATGACTAATCAATTTTAACTTCTACCATGAGCTAGTCAACTAACTAGAACTCCTTTTAACCCCACTCACCACTCACCAATTACCACTCATCATTCACTCCATTTCACTTCCAATTCTCTTTCTAATTCTCTCTCAACACACACACACTATTATGAACGTATTTTTCCAGTAGTTAATCATCATCTTCATCAAAAATCACTTCAAGAATCAAGCTATAATCATCATAGGAAGAACACTTCAAGAACACTTCAAAAATCCCTTCAAGTTTACTAATTTACTTCCAAGCTTTCTAATCCATTCCAAGTAATCATCTAAGATCAAGAAACCTTTGTTATATACAGTAGGTTATCTTTCTTATTCAAGGTAATATTCATATTCAAACTTTGATTCAATTTCTATAACTATAAACTATCTTAATTCGAGTAAAAATCTTACTTGAACTTGTTTTTGTGTCATGATCCTACTTCAAGAACTTTCAAGCCATCCAAGATCCTTTGAAGCTAGATCATTTCTTGTCACTTCCAGTAGGTTTACCTACTAAACTTGAGGTAGTAATGATGTTCATAACATCATTCGATTCATATATATAAAACTATCTTATTCGAAGGTTTAAACTCGTAATCACTAGAACATAGTTTAGTTAATTCTAAACTTGTTCGCAAACAAAAGTTAATCCTTCTAACTTGACTTTTAAAATTAACTACACACATGTTCTATATCTATATGATATGCTAACTTAATGATTTAAAACCTGGAAACACGAAAAACACCGTAAAACCGGATTTACGCCGTCGTAGTAACACCGCGGGCTGTTTTGGGTTAGTTAATTAAAAACTATGATAAACTTTGATTTAAAAGTTGTTATTCTGAGAAAATGATTTTTATTATGAACATGATACTATATCCAAAAATTATGGTTAAACTCAAAGTGGAAGTATGTTTTCTAAAATGGTCATCTAGACGTCGTTCTTTCGACTGAAATGACTACCTTTACAAAAACGACTTGTAACTTATTTTTCCGACTATAAACCTATACTTTTCTGTTTAGATTCATAAAATAGAGTTCAATATGAAACCATAGCAATTTTATTCACTCAAAACGGATTTAAAATGAAGAAGTTATGGGTAAAACAAGATTGGATAATTTTTCTCATTTTAGCTACGTGAAAATTGGTAATAAATCTATTCCAACCATAACTTAATCAACTTGTATTGTATATTATGTAATCTTGAGATACAATGTTTCGACCTATCATGTCGACACATCTATATATATTTCGGAACAACCATAGACACTCTATATGTGAATGTTGGAGTTAGCTATACAGGGTTGAGGTTGATTCCAAAATATATATAGTTTGAGTTGTGATCAATACTGAGATACGTATACACTGGGTCGTGGATTGATTCAAGATAATATTTATCGATTTATTTCTGTACATCTAACTGTGGACAACTAGTTGTAGGTTACTTACGAGGACAGCTGACTTAATAAACTTAAAACATCAAAATATATTAAAAGTGTTGTAAATATATTTTAAAATATATTAAAAGTGTTGTAAATATATTTTAAGAATACATGCAGGTTTTATAAATGATTTACAAAATAGACACAAGTACGTGAAACTACATTCTATGGTTGAATTATCGAAATCGAATATGCCCCTTTTTATTAAGTCTGGTAATCTAAGAATTAGGGAACATACACCCTAATTGACGCGAATCCTAAAGATAGATCTATTGGGCCTAACAAACGCCATCCAAAGTACCGGATGCTTTAGTACTTCGAAATTTATATCATATCCGAAGGGTGTCCCGGAATGATGGGGATATTCTTATATATATGCATCTTGTTAATGTCGGTTACCAGGTGTTCACCATATGAATGATTTTTATCTCTATGTATGGGATGTGTATTGAAATATGAAATCTTGTGGTCTATTGTTACGATTTGATATATATAGGTTAAACCTATAACTCATAAACATTTTTATTGACGTTTAAAGCATGTTTATTCTCAGGTGAATACTAAGAGCTTCCGCTGTTGCATACTAAAATAAGGACAAGATTTGGAGTCCATGTTTGTATGATATTGTGTAAAAACTGCATTCGAGAAACTGATTTCGATGTAACATATTTGTATTGTAAACCATTATGTAATGGTCGTGTGTAAACAGGATATTTTAGATTATCATTATTTGATAATCTACGTAAAGCTTTTTAAACCTTTATTTATGAAATAAAGGTTATGGTTTGTTTTAAAAATGAATGCAGTCTTTGAAAAACGTCTCATATAGAGGTCAAAACCTCGCAACGAAATCAATTAATATGGAACGTTTTTAATCAATAAGAACGGGACATTTCAATAGGTGTTTTAGTAAACGTTGTATTTGAACCACAAGATTTAATATAAGATGATTATCAAAATCATTTGCATTCCAAAGTTGTTATTTGTTTCGCGGGCACCCAATTATCAAACTTAACTGTTTTGTACCCTGTTACGTAGTGTTAGAACATACACTATACTCGAAAATATATTTCATCCGCTAACGGTAGCGAACCGTCCGAATGAGGCTCCTCAAGCCCATGTGATCACATAATATAAGTTCTCGTTTACACCCTGCAAGTGTAACTAATGATAATTGAATTGAGGATTTTTGTTCAAACCCGTACGTGGAATGTTCGTTTTCGTACTTGTGTTCAAAGTGTAAAAGTATGATACGTATATGTTTCTCATCCCATAGTTTAAAGCATAAAAGTTGTTTGAAAGATGGGACTATGATCTCACCTCGAGTGCACGAGTATAAAAGTACTTCACAAAGTAAACGTGTGCATGAAAGTTGCTTAGCCTTGACCTAAACAAGTAAGTTGTATCAATTAACCGGTTACGACACAAGGTCGGGCGAAATGTGTTCAATTAGTCCTATGGCTCGTTACGACTCGATTAGTATAGCATGTGAATCACGTTGTCAAGTTTCATGCAAGAATCAAGTATAAAATACGATTAAAACGATTGCCTAAGTGTTTGGTTAAGTTTGACTAAAAGTCAAACTTGGTCAAAGTCAAAGTCAAAGTCAACGGGGCCGGGTCGGGTATCCGACAATTTTCCCATGATTTAAAAGTATATATAAACATGTTTGCCAAGTTTCATGTTAATCGGAGTTACGAGTAAGCGGGGGTGAAAACGTGAAAAACAAAAAGTAGTTGGGACAGACCCAAATGGCGCGCCGCTCCATATTTGGCGCGCTGCTCCATTTAACTGATCAGCAAGTCTGGCAGTTTTCACACTCAAGCACGAATTCAACTTCAAATACACATAAATCATAAACCGTAAACATCCAAAACAAGTATCTTATATTGTTGGAAAGGTATTTTGATAAGGAATACAACTAACCACTTTTCATCAAGCAAAAACATCATTTACCATAGCCTAAATCTCGTCAAGTGATCATTAAATGTTCAAAATCATCGTTTCAAGTTTACAAAATGCATTTTAAGATTCGGGAATCCAATTCACACATATGATATGCCGTTTTGAAGGTAATGAAACATACATTACAACTAAACACTTACTAATAACATTTCATGGCATTCGAAACATCAAAAGTTCGTTTTAAGTCTATCAAACCCTAACCAAAATTCACAAAAATCAATAATCATGCGTTTGAAGTTTTCTTACTCAACCTACGCATCAAAACGAAGCTAGTGATACTAGTAACACAATTAAAACATGAACTTTAACAAATTAACAACATTAACTCATCCAAAATCAAAGATTAAGCACACCCATTTCAAATGTTCAAACTAGTTACTCAAAACAACGAATCGAGCAAACAAAACATATATTCATGTTATACACGAGCCATAGACACTAACTAACACCATTTCAAGTCAAAAACACGAATTTAGAGAAATCTAGAGTTTTAGAAATGTTACCCAAACGAGATGAAATTGGTACCAAAATGTAGAGGATGAAGAGAGGATCAAGAAAATGTAATTTGTTTTGATGTTTGCTTCTCCAATCGGATTTAGATGATGATTGTATGATGAAGATGAAATGGTGGATGTTTGAAGTAATACTTGAGAAAAAAAGGAAAAAGAAATGAAAATGAAAATGAAATGAATGGTGGAGATGGTGTTGACTAAGTCAACATCTAGTTACCATTTTGCTCACTTGGCAACATTAGTCCCTCAAGTTTGTAGTCGGGTGCGGAAATTAACCGAACGAATATTTTAAAAACGCTAGAGCAAACGAGTGATATTATAATTAAATAACGGGGGTATTATGAACGTTAGTCAACGGAAACTACGAATTTAAATAACGAAAGATATTATATATAAAAAAAAGACAGTGTTAAAAATAAATTTAACGGAAAAACGCGGGATGTTACATACATTTATAAAAATGGTAAAGTGTATTGCATTAGATATTTAATTCGGAGTATTTGGATAACGATATTGAGTATAAAGTAGCAGGTGGTTAGCCGCATGTTACGGCGCCCGCTACACCGAAACGGGAAAAGAAAATGAAAGGGGTAAATTGAAAATTGGCGACGGTTAAATCGATAAAAAAAATTTGGAGGGGGCGTACTTGTAAATTGCCGTTTTTTTAAAAAAAAAAAGTTGATTCGAGAGTAAATAATAAAATCGAACCTAGCTGTTTAATCTGGGCCTGAAAATGGCTCCCGAACCTCCCTCCATGTCTCTCTCTCTCTATACATATATATATATATATATATATATATATATATACATATATATACATATATATATACATATATATATTGTTTTAATCAAGGGGAAACTAGATTTTGGGAGGAAAAGGGGAAGTAAACTTTTTTTTTATTTTTAACGATCACATATATCAAAATCAGGTGAAAATATGAACATTTAAAAAGATACTTTGTGATAAATGTTATTATTTTAAGCAGAATACGGTCGAAGAATAACATTCATCTTGATGAATGTTATTTCTGACAACGTCAGGTATAACATTCATCTTGATTAATATTAATCTTCGAGCATTTTCTGGTCAAAACAATAACATTATCTGTAAGTGTCCTTTCTAAATGTTCATATTTTTACCTGATCTTGACATTCATAACTACTAACTTATTTAAAAAAATAAAAATAAAAATAAAAAACTACTTCCGTCTTCTTTCCTTATATAATTTATTAATAACCTTGTTTAATAGTAGTAGTAACGATTGACCTGATACTGGGAGGTGATATTTTCAAATCTGTAATTGATAGATCCAACTCAATTTGATGCAATCTTCCTAAAATACCCTTCAAATAAATTTTAGCATAAAACTTGTAAGGGTATATTTTTTTGAACAGTAGTTTGGGATCATCGAGAGAGACTAATCCACACACGCGATCATCTTCCACGGTTGCATAACTCCCCCCAACTGCTGCCTTGGAGGAAACTCGGACCAATCTGAGGGCATGACCGGTAAAACCTCCTTCCCCGCTCGCTCCACAATGCGATTTGCGAAATTCGACCTTGGGTGAATTTCAAGATCAATTGAATATCTTTGTATGCAATCTTGTTACCCCAGTGAACCGAACTCCTAACATTTAATAACATCTAACAAAGAGATATAGGGCATTACCACTGAACTAACAATACCAGATTCACTTAAGGGAATATTAGTACAATTACGTGGATCTATCAATGAATATAATTATAGATTTGAAAATATCACTACCATTGATCAATGCAATGTTGTTCTCCTATCAACCTCTTCTAATTTTCATTACAATTACTATTTTTTCTTGTTATAAAAATCTTCATTTGAATATTTTATTGAGACTTGAATATATTTATTTCCGTAAAGAGAACTCATATTTGTTTAATAATATAATAAAAATAATTATAATTAAATCCTAAATATACTAAAGGATTACAGAATTTTGTCGTTGGATCAACATCAAAATGACAACCCACCCCCCATTTACACTTTCAGCCCCCCCAACTATAATCAACTTACAAAAACTACACCAAAGTACAGGGGAGTCAAACATAATAAATTCTCTTAATTAAAATAAAACTTCCACCCAAACACTTCGACAGCCTGTATCTTTCTACTCGTTGCGAGTTAGATTTCACCGACCTCACCGTTAAACTCGGAATTTTTTTATAAACACAACGAAACTAACTACGTTCGAAGCGGACACTTTTTAAAATACGCTAAACACAACGACAACCCGTATCTTCCTGGCTCGCCGCGAGTTATATTTTTTCGACAACACCGTTAGACTCGAAATAATCCTACCAGCAGAACGAAACTAACTACGTTTAACACGGTCACTTTCTCAAAAACGCTAAATACGACGACACCTAAAATGAGTCTTAACACATGAGCCGTTTCCCCCTCTGTACATACACAACGATACGTTAAATATTAATACGCATGCCTAAAGCCCCCGTCGCATCGCGCGGGCCGGACCCGGACTAGTTATAATTATAATTATAATAATAAATAATAATAATAAAATTTTCTTAAAATTGAGTATTTTAATTTTTAATAATAATTGTTAGTAATAACAAATGCTTTTTAATTTTTTTTTTTTTAAAAATTAAAATACAATTATTATATGAAGGCTATACAATATGCTTCAAAGTTTGTAAATGTGTTCATTAGGTGTTTTGTAAAAAATTGTACAATTTATTTTAAAGTTTGTACATATAGTCATGATGGTGTTTTGTAATAAGATTGTACATAATGCTTCAAATATTGTACATATAGTCATGAGGATGTTTATCATAAGGTTGTACATAATGCTTCGTATATTATACAATTAACATGTTAATATTTTTATTAAATACAATTAATTATTTTTATAACATCATCATGAGGACTAACCACCAACGCGATCATCTACTGCGGTTGCATAACTTGCCTCCCTGATCCAGAGGAAATTTGAACCAATCCAAAATCATGACCGGTAAAACCCCTCTCCCGCTGCTCTTGCAACGCTATTTGCAAAAGATTGGGTGGATTTTAAGATCCAAGGGAATATCAAAGGAAAGTTGGTATCGCTGTGAATCAAACTCCTAACCTAAAGAAGTATGAGTTATACCGCTGGACTAACAACAACTCAAGAATCACTTAAGGATATATTAGTAGTGGATCTCAAGAATCACTTAAGGATATATTAGTAGTGGATCTTATGAATAATTATAGATTTGAAAATATGAGTACCCCATTTAGATTGATCTATGCTTTTACTAATTCAGGTACTGTTGGCTTATTATATAAGAAAATCATTACAGAGTAAGCTTATTTTTATTTTTATTTTTTAAATATAAAGAGTCCGAGTCAGTGTGTGTGTGAGAGAGAGAGAGAGAGAGAGAGAGAAAGAAAGAGAGAATGGTAATAACGAAAATGATAGTGTCAACGGTTCTTGGTGGATTGTTATGGTTGCTGATGCATTTATACATATTCAAGGCCAAAAGAGTAAGATCAAATCTTCAGAAACAAGGTATCAGAGGCCCTTCTCCTTCTTTTATGCAGGGGAACATCCCTGAGATCAACAAGATTTATTTCCGGCAGGAGGCGGCTCTGGCGGTTGACGGTGGTGGTCTGTCTCATGATTGGACTACCAAAGTTTTTCCTCACTTACATCAATGGAGTACTCAATATGGTTTTCTATCTCATTCCCTCCTTAATTACACAACTTTTTCTCCATGTATCTTAGGATTATTATCAGGGAACTTTTTGGTTATGTATGAAGACATGAGTTGAGTACAGCTTTTTACTCACTACAAAACATATATAAGTATATAACGACAAATTTTGAGTTGCACTAACTTTGCATCACATGCATACATGATACAATTAATGATAGCTGTATGTTTGTTTGCTTTTAGTTGATGAGGGAAAAGGTTGGAAATGGTCACTGGATTAAGGTTGCAAAAATCGCTATTCGGGTACTCGGTCGGGACTTTTTAGGGCATACTCGGATGTTGACCAAGTTTGACTTTGATTGAGTTTGACTGATTGTCTGTTTTGACCGAATTTTGACCAATTTTCCGAGTGATTCCGAGTTTTGGCCGAGTTTAACCGAGTACTCGCCATGTTGCAAAAACCGAGTATTCGCCGACTGCAACATTGGCGTACATTTGAACGGGAAAACCTCCTCCATTTATACTTGTCCAATTATATGTTGGAACGGTTCGAAATTATTGTCAAAGAACTAACCGAGCCTTACACTTGTGTAGAATATAAGAATAAGCTAGACATATATATCAATATCAATACATTATTAAAAAAGTACACATTTTGGGTCATATGTGGCTAGTGATGTAATATGGTTATGCAATGACATAAAAACTGTCAAGCTTAATGGAATTAGAATCTAGTTCAGGCGCGGTTATGGTTAGATTTTATACCATTTTTGTTGATGTTAATCGGTTTACTTTTCAGACGTCTAATAACTAAACCTGGTAACGGTTGCAGGAAAGACATTCATGTATTCAACTGGGACTATAGACTTCTTATGCATAACAGATCCAGAACTAGTGAAGGAATTGAGCCATTATACGTTGTTGGACCTTGGAAAGCCTTCATATCTTTCAAAGGACAGAGGTCCTTTGTTAGGTCAAGGGATTTTATCATCTAATGGTCAATATTGGGTCAACCAAAAGAAGATCATTGCTCCTCAGCTCTACCCTGACAAAGTTAAGGTACAATATTATGGCCAAGTGGGAATTTCGACCCATTTCATTTATTTTGATCAACGTTTGGGTTGTGTTGTATCTCAAAACATGTCATATAATAAGATTAACTCAAAGGTGGTCGTAAGCTAAAACAAATGTATCATTTTTTGAAGGATATGGTGAACTTGATGACCAATGCTACTAGCAGCACAGTAGAATTATGGAAAAGTAAAATCGAACGAAGTGGAAGTTCTTATGCAGATATTAGAGTTAACGATGATTTAAGAAGTTTGTCAGCTGATATCATTTCACGAGCATGTTTCGGAAGCAATTACAGCCAAGGGGAAATGATTTTCTCGAAACTTAGAGCTCTTCAGATTGTTATGTCTAAGGGAAACATCGGTGTACCTGGCTCAAGGTATATTTTTATTAAAAATTTAAAGTGGTGAAACGGGTTGACATCTTACTATATTTGTGGACAAAAAGTACCCTAGGTCAACCTAACCCGTATTTCTCAATCAACCCACCCATTTTGCACCTCTAGGCAGTAATGTTATAAACACTTTAAGCTTTAACTAAAATAAAGGTATATACTTGTCTGCACAAGAAAACTCCAAATATGACAATAATATTATATATTATATGTCCCATTAGCATTAACGAAAGATTAATTAGTAACTACAACCAAAAGTGTTAAACCCCACCGGCATTTGCTATATACATTTGTTCATTGTGGCAAACGATGATTGTGGCGGCCGTTGGGGCGGTTTGGTGACTATCCCGTATAGGTTAAAACCTTCTTATTAGTCGGTCAATGATATAAGTTAATTCAAAGTCGGGAAAATTGGTTAACGTCGTTCAAAAGTTGACTTTTTGTTTGACCTTGTTGTAGTGTAAACGAAAATCCCAAGCCCATTCAAAAAATAACTGGCAAAAACACCGACTTACATAGTATCCCTTAAAGATAGATTACTAATACACTATAATTGTTATTGTTAATTATATATTTATATATAAAACATTATAAAAACCTATATATCATTTAAAAGTCAACGTTGGTCAACGTTCGTCTTGATCCGTCTTGACCGATTAGACCTTTCAAGGTCCTGACCGACTCTTCCTCATCTCATCTCGCGTCGTTTTTCAACCTTGTGTTTGTTATAAACAGATATATTCCAAGCAAAAACAACAGAGAAATATGGAAGCTGGAGAAAGACATAAACTCAAGAATAATAGAAGTAGTAAAATCTAGTAAAACAGCTACTGAAGCAAAAGACCTGTTACAAACTATAATTGAAGCTGCGAAGAAAGATGACGAGGGAAACAACAAGTGGATTAATATCGATTCGCACAAGTTCATAGTTGACAACTGTAAAAGTTTATATTTTGCTGGATATGAAACTACTGCCACATCAGCATCATGGTGCTTAATGTTACTAGCTGAGCATCAAGAATGGCAAGATCATTGTCGTGCAGAGGTTCTAGATATTTGTGGAGATGAGCTACCGGATATGAATATGCTTCAAAGCATGAAAACGGTATGTTACATGTTTTAGTTCCATTATTATATCAAAGATTTATAATTTATAGTAGGTTTTTTTTCTATCTAAAAAGGAAAAGACACACACCTCCAACAGGGATGTCTTTGAGATTGTGCAAGATTGGCCATCAAATATGCCCGGAATTTTTAAAGGCCCTAAGATTTTGAAATTCCTTTATATATATTTGCTTTGCTATTGGTCCAAGTAGGGTCAAAAGAAATTACATCGAACGGCCTAACACTATTTTGAAGACCTGTTACTAACTTTTCAGCTTCTCTTGCAACAAAAAACAATATTAGGGTAAGATCTGAAACCAAATCCATATATTTGGATTCATGCAATGCTTAGCATCGAACGGCGTAACACTAGTCTTGCATCCACTTTTGATGATTTTCAACCCGACCCATTTCGTTTAACCTATTTTACTCATTTATCTATTTGACTTGTTAGATAAAAGTTGTCCTGAATTAACAGATTCACAAAAAAAGAGCTAAAATTGCTCAATCTAGAAGACTAATCGACTCAATAATTTCGATAAAAAACTTATGTTGAGATATCTGTCATAGCATTATCACTAATATATTCATCGTATTATTCATCGTATTATCTAACCTTACAGTTGACAATGGTTATTCAAGAAGCATTACGCCTTTATCCACCTGTAGCCTTTACTGTACGAGAAGCATTTGAAGATATAAAGTTAAAAAACATTCTAATCCCAAAAGGGATGAATGTTCAGCCTGTAATACCAATGCTACACCATAACCCCGAGCTGTGGGGTCCGGATGTACACGACTTCAAACCAGAAAGATTTGCAGATGGAATAAAAAGTGCTTGCAAAATTCCTCAAGCTTATTTGCCGTTTGGGATGGGCCAACGAATCTGTGCAGGACAACATTTTGCCATGGCAGAATTGAAGGTGATACTAGCATTATTCTTATCGAGATTTATCTTCACTTTGTCTCCAACGTATCGACACTCACCTACTTTTGGTCTGACTATAGAACCTAAACATGGTATGCATCTCCATGTACGAAAAGTGTGAACTTAGTTTTTGATGTTTAAAAAGCATACAATGCTAAATGCTTCTAACCTGTTCATGTAACCATTTCAGGATATGTTTACCATTTCAAGATATTAATCTGAAATTATGATTTTAGAAAATAAAGGATGAAGTAAACTAATAGATTACCATTTTTGGTTGATGGGGCGTTTGGCTTTGCTTTTTGGAAAGTAACTACTCGTATTTGCTTATGGCTTTGTAATGGTATGATGGTATTTTAGCTTTCTTGTTTGTTATAACTTTAGTCAGTGGACGTGTCACCCTGTTGGTGAGCCTGTCTTATTAGGTCTGTTAGAGCTCGTTTATGGAAGCTACTGTATTAGTTGTATGAGTTGATCTTCGAATCCGTTATTCATGTTATCGTTTTTTGCCAAAAAAAAAAAAAAGTGAACATAGAAAACTACCATCATGTTCACTTATAGCGAAAAAGAATTTAATTATCTGATTATTTAACCATCATATAATGTGTGTCCGATCAGCTACAACAAAACTAATTATTCCGTTACATTACTATTACTATTAATTAGTAACAATGTAATGGCATGAATATTGTGGCGGGGTTACGGTTTGGAGGGTGGGTGTGTGGAGTAAGGTTCGCGTTGCTGACTTCGGCTCGGGCGTGGAGGTTTTTAGATCTGGTTTTCTAGTTGGTGGTTACGACACGTTTAAAGTTGAGTGTTTCTAGGATATGATTGATTCAACTGTTCTCAAATGTAATAGGTTGTTTGTTAGTCAATTGCATTTCGTGTTGTACGTAAGTTTATTTCAAACAGATTAAACAGATTTCACAATGAAATCTGTATCACATGTAACACTGTAGATCATCAGATTATTTTCTTTTATATATATATATATATATATATTTGCCAAAAAAAAAAAAATTGACGTTACCAAAGTGGCCCATCAAGGTGTGTTTTGCAGGGGTATTGGGTCATATTTGTACACCACCAAAATTTATTCGTACTCCACTAAATAACGTTTTATAACATTATACAATACAACTCTCTAAAACAGATTTATAACATTATACAATACAACTCTCTAAAACAGATTTAGTGGTGTACCAACAAAGTTTGATGGGGTACAGATAGATTACTCCTTTAGTTTATTGAGCTATCTGATGCTAAAGAAAAACATAAGATGATTCAAACAGCAAAAACACAAGCACTAGTCCCTGCATACCATTTATTCACAATATATTATATATTTCCAAATTTTCCTGACCATCTATTTCACTGACAATATAATCGACTTTCAAAACGCGATGCTGCACACACCCTTTATCAAAATAGAGAACTAAATCGATAGATAGTAACTCGGCCCAATCAAAGTATGGTCGAAGGCAAACTTCATTTCTTTCAAGTGATTCAACAGACGGTGGCCAAGTAAGCAGTAGAAAACACGATTCGGTCAAACATCTTTAATAATAGGGAGTCTCTTTACCATAACAGGATTAGGACTACATTACTAATGAATGAAAGAAAGTAGAATCAACTGATCCAACACTAAGAATAATCAAAGATGATATGGCACCAACAGAGTAATAATATACATTGTCTATTAGGCCATGCATGAGTACTGGATAACGAAGTTTATTGAGCACGAGACAGTTATGGTCGGGTTTCTATAAGGGACAGATAAAGTCGAGCGCCTTACAAATTGAAGAAAACTATTTTAAGGTTCTTTAAGCATGCATTGAAGTAATGCATTATTTCACGTGTTTGAAATTTCAGAGTCTCAATTCGAAAGTATCAAAAGTGCACTAGCCTCTCTACTCATGTGAGTTGTTAGCAGCCCTTCATGGAAAAATTTCATGAAAACAACGATCGACTTTTATTGCGTTCCAAACGGGCCTCCCTCTGTAAAAGCAAAAAAGTGTTTCAACTTAAGTCAATGCATTACAAAGTACGAACTCACAAGTCACAACTATTTTAAACGGTAAAAAAAGAACCTGCAACAAATTCTAATATACGGGTAACTGGCAGCATGAAAAGATATGCTAATTCCAAAAAGAGAACAACCATGTAACATCTAAAGCTCACCTCTTTTTTCTTGCATTCCTTGTAGATATCAAAATGTTCTTGACATTTACTTTTATCAGAGCTGAATTCTTCCAAACCTGCAAAATCATGATTTATTTTATATTACTAATTACAAAAAAAAAAAAAAAAAAAAAAAAAAAGATGGATTCCCTATTATAATCACACTTTTAGATCCGAGATAAACACGAATTTTTTAAAATATTAGTGCCAAGATTTTCCTATGTATGAGATCGTTTATAAAAAACTTTCAAGGTTGCAGACCTCAGAATTGCTCGCCAAGTACTCGGATTTTGAAGACCTCCGAGTCGGGTGATCAAACTCGGTGAAACTAGGCTAAAACTCAGAAAATCGGTTCAAATCAGTTAAACTTGATGAGTACTTCCTGAGTGGACGATTACTCTCTAAAATGTCCCGTCCAAGTACTCCCGATTTGCAACCTTGTTTATTATGAGTGAGTCCGGGATTTCTAACGTATTTGATTATCTAGTACTAACAGATAAGCAAATCCAAGCACCCTATTGAGAGCAATTTATCATAATTATAAGTAGGTAGGTTGTGGTGATAAATGCTTAAGTAAACAATCGCAAACACCATCTACTTGCGAGTGAAAGAAGTTTTAAGCAGCTTTAAGTTGCTTAATCGAAACAGCCCCTAAATACTTTGATCTATTCTAACCAATGTACATAGATAGTATCTACATTTAAAAGCAATAAAAAGTGGCAAATGTTTACAGCTAGCATTTATTTTGATTCTTGAAAAGCCGATAACCTAAATTTAACGCATCAAATTAAGCCAGATTTGGTTAAAAACAAAGATCATTTATACCATAACTTCGATTAAGCATCAACACAGCAACAGAAACCCTAGAAATAGATACTATCGTAACTTCTAAAATTGAATATGACTAAACTCTAAAATAACAATATTGAGCAAAACACGAAACAATATGAAGAAATCATTACACTTGAGAGAAGCAGTATACTGCGGATAACATTGCGAATCAGAAATTCGAGCTGCGTTGGGATATGGCGGCAATTGATCTTTCGTAGAACCCATTGAATTATTAATTTATTTATCTTTTGTATATCTGGAATGATCTTTGTTTCTGGCTAGGTTTTAGAGATTTTAAGATGTTTGGCCTTTTGACCGTACAGAAGTCAAAGAATACCTTATTCTATATTTCTATTGGCCATACCACTAATATTTAAGGTCACATGTGATGTGATTGAAAAAAAAAATATTTTAAAATTTCTTTTTTGTCGAAAAACTTGTTTTTTCGAAAAAAAAAATTTCAATTTTTTTTCAATCACGTGTGATTGGATCTGACATGCAGTAAATCACATGTTATTCTGCATGCCAATCACATGTGATTGTAAAACACAATCACATGTGATTCTACATGTCGAATCTAATCACATGTGATTGAAAAATGAAATTTGAAAAAAAAAACTTTTTTGAAGAAAAAAATTTGAAATTTTTTTTTCAATCACATGTGATTGGATTTGACATGCAGAATTACATGTGATTGGGTTTTACAATCACATGTGATTGGATTTGACATGCTAAATTTGAAAAAAAAAAAAATCAATCACATGTGATTGTGGCGTCACATGTCGCGCTCTAAATGGTCTGTTCGATTTCAAACAAATTATTGGATTTAATGGATCAGAACTCTGCCCACACAATACTCATTTAGTCAAATTTAACACGAGTGTAATAATTTAGTTTAATTGTGATTAATATAATAATTTAATTGAGATTAAGACTTTAATCTCAATGAGTGATTCTTGGTTAGAACTAGTAAAAGTGGCTTGCGCGATGCCACGAGACCTTTCGGGTTGCATATTCATAATTAACGTAACGTTATGTATTTACAGAATTAAAAACGTTTTGTTACAGGTGTGTTTGGATGCACGTAGTTAGTACCTAGTATACCTAATGGTCTGCGCGATTTTAACGCTAGGAAGATTGCGTAAAAAAGGGAGACGGAACCATCGATATGATCTAGGTAGGTTGGGTTGTTTGTTGTACGTGTATATATATGTATGAAATATAGCCCGAAGTATTTGTTTTTTTTAACGACGTCCATTTGGCGTATAGTTAGTCGCGTTGTGTTCGTAAAATTATTTCGAGTTGAACGGTGGTCTCGAAAAAATTTAACACGAAACGAGCGGGAAGATATGTCCCGGTTAAAATGTTAGTGAAGTTTGTTTAAGTTTTTTAATTATAATATTGATTTTACTTTTTTTACCCCTATTTTGAGAGTAGGGGTGTAAGTTGGTACACTTTTGGGGGGTGATTTGTTTTTTTTTTTTTTTTCTGTCGTTTTGACCCGTTTTTTGGCCGTGGTTTGGTGTTAAACGACCAAAACCGGCATGTGTTTTAGTATATACTAGTTTTCGAATGTGACGACCCGGGAATTTCTGATCAAATTTAAACTTAATCTTTATATGATTTCGATACGATAAGCAAAGACTATTATATTGAATTACAAAATTTTGAAACTATTTCATGATAACATTTGACTTTTGACTATTTCCGACGATTCACGAACCTTTGATTTTAAATAGAAATGTAGATATAAATAATTATATATAATAGTTTAACTATATTAATGAACTATTATGTGATTTAGTTATTATGAAAGATAACTTAAAATAACTAAAACTCGTTATTTCGAATATATTGAGTATATTGATTAAAAATGATTTCGAACATAATTTGCTAACGTTAACAAAGTACTAAATACATAATGTTATACTTTGAGTGTATCTGTTTCAATATATAATTACCTATTGGATATTTAAAACCTAATTATATATATAGTAGTTTAAATATATATATATATATATATATATATATATATATATATATATATATATATATATATATATATATATATATATATATATATATATATATATATATATATATATATATATATATGATTTATGTGCATAATTATTGATTTACGTATATCGTAATATATTAAAATGTGTAATTATTAAATGCTCAATATATGTTGTTATAAAATATAGTATATAATTATTGGGAGTTAATATATTAAAATGTGTAAATATTAAATGCTCAATATATGTTGTTATAAAATATAGTATATAATTATTAGGAGTTACATAATTGATAGTATGTAATATTATTAAATTAAAGTTAATTACAAGATAAAATATAGTTGTTATATTAATATTATTATTACTCTCATTATTATTACTAAAATAAATATTTATATCAATATAAATATCAGTATCATTAAGATATATAATATATAGATAAAAAAATTTGATAAATTTAAATTGTTATATTATTACTAATATCATTGAAAATAATATTATTATTATCATTTATTAATTACTCTTATTCTTATTATTACTATTAGTATAATTTTTGATAAAACTATTATTAAGATTATATTTTATATATTTCTATTATTATTAGTATTAGTATTCTTATTAAAATTAATAACATTCTTAAAATTATTAATAGATTTATATTATTAGGTAATATTATAGAATTTAGTATGTATATTTATACAGATATACATCAGTTATACAAATAAATACGGATACAATTTATATATATAAAAAAATACGGTTTCTACATAAATAATTATAGATAAATCACGGATTCAATTTTCAATCTTAATCAAACAATAAGAGATTCGTTCCTGTATCTAATTGCTACTAGAGTACAAATCAAGTGTAATACAAACAAGGAGCTGTTAACCATCCTAATCGACTTGGGTATTTTTTTTCTTCTCAATTTTGTTTTTGTCTGATTAAAAAAAAAGTCGACCAGGTCAATATTATAAATCAAACAGATTATTATAATGAGGAGTTCATTCAATTCTTTCAATCTAATTATCAACTATCACTTACAAATATCCTTTACAGATTCCTAATTGACGACTTAAATCAAAAATATGTAGAACACAGATAAAACTCTATTCGTATTCTTTTTTTTTAAAAAAACTCTATTTCGAAATTAATTACAAAATGTAATAATGCAGTTATGATTGAAATCTTTATTTCAAACTATCTGTAAATTCCTAAATTTCAATTTTTCCTATCGAGCTCTAATTTGGGAGTCAAAGTTTGATTTTTAAAAAGTCAACAATTGTTCATCAACAAAATTCGGTTTTTCTTGTGACAACCCGAAAATTTCCAACCAAATTTAAACTTTATCTTTATATTATTCCGACACGATAAGCAAAGTTTGTTAAGTTAAATCTCAAGAATTTTAAATTGTGTTCATACATTCATTATAACCTTGAGCAAATTCCGACGATTCACGAACCGTTATATGTAAATAAATATGTATATATATGTATATATATATATATATATTATAACTTGAGAATATTAATAAAGTATTAAACGTATAATACTTTACATGAACGTATTTGTTTCAATATGTTTATCGATGGAATTAGAAGATAATATCAAATGATTGATTTATCAGATACATTATGATATGATTACGGGTCTATGTTATGAGGTCCACTGTGATTTAAGAAATCTATTCTTTTTGACAACATTCGAAAAATGGTAAAGTGATTTATAAGTAAGAACGTGAAGTGTAAATAACTTTGATGTTGGATATCGACAAGTTAAGTAACTCGACATTTTTCATTAAGGTGATTTCATACATTTATTTAACCTTTGAACTTTATCCCATGCTTCACCAACAAACTGTAATTTAAAAACTTGAATCCTATTATGAATATATATGATTCTACTTTTCTAAAACATTTTATGATATAACGATTTCTATTATTTTAACCTTTAAACAAAATAATTCTTAAAAATATATTTAGTTTTGGAAAACAAAATTATTATATTTATTTGATTTAGTTTCAAACGTACAAAAACGCTTTCAGTTTAAAAAGAACTTTATTATTAAAACGTATATAACTTTTATAAATATCTAGAACCACTTTTGACAACTCATTACTTAACCAGTATGATAAAGATAACGATATTTATATTTTATTTTATTAAATATATATAACGATTTAAATTAATATTATATATATTTATACGCGTATTATACGTACATAGTTTTATACTTTTACTATACTTAAACTTTACCTTTACTTTATTTTTACTTTACTTTAACTTTAATAATTCACTTTAATAATTCATATTTTAATAATTCACTTTAATAATTCATACTTTAATAATTCACTTTAATAATTCATACTTTAATAATTCACTTTAGTAATTCATACTTTAATAATTCACTTTAATAATTCATACTTTAATAATTCAAAAATCTATTATAAATAGAATTCAATAGGTTTCATTATTTCATAGAAACTTGAAAATATTTTTCTCTAAACTCTCTCAATCGATTTACATATATATATTTACTCCGTATTATTTCAAGACATTATTAGTATACATAAAATATTACGTCAGAGTGCTGTCCGAGTGATTTCGAAATTGTTTTTCGAGTGGGATTGGATTAAGGATATTATGGGTTATAGCTATGGAGGTGATTGGGTATGGTTCATGGGTATGCTCGTGAGGTCAATATAGTGTTTATCATCTCCGTTGCGTCTACGTACCTTTCCTGCAATATTGAATCTCAATATTGATACGTGAGTACTCATAATTTAACTTTTACATACTAAT
The DNA here is from genome assembly GCF_046630445.1 of Rutidosis leptorrhynchoides. Classification (NCBI taxonomy): domain Eukaryota; kingdom Viridiplantae; phylum Streptophyta; class Magnoliopsida; order Asterales; family Asteraceae; genus Rutidosis; species Rutidosis leptorrhynchoides. The sequence goes on along the minus strand of NC_092336.1, from coordinate 337,018,208 downwards.
ATTGTATCCCTGACTAGTGCTCGAGTATATAGGATTATGCATGTTTGTACTTTTGATATTGCCTTTAGTTAGGTTATGTTGAATCCTGAATTAGTTATATATGCGACTGAGATAAGGTATAAGATATGCATGTCGTTGGAAAGCTAGCGAAAAATTAAGAACTTTTCATTTAGATATCGAATGATTTCGATGAACGGATTTGAAGTTATAGTCCATCGAATTTTTGTATTATTATTAAAAATGATTATTATTATCGTCATTATTATCGTCGTTCTAGTTTTATCTTATTATTATTATTATTATCTTTATCAATAAAAGGATTTATCATTAGAAATTGTTAATTTTTTTTATTATTACTATCGTTATTATCGTTAAAGTTATAATTAGTATTATTATTATTATCCAATTATTATTATTATTATTATTGGTATGATTATTATTATTATCATTATTAATATATATATCATTATTTAAAAATAGTTATTGTTATTGTTATTATTATTATTATTATTACTATATTATCATTAAGATAATTATTAGTATTATCGTTAATAATGTTATAGTAACTATCATTATTAATATTAGTGTAATTAAAACAAATATTTGTAACACCTAATTATTTTGATTACTATTATTATCATTATTACGAACACGATATAAAAGACGATTAAAAGCTATTAAACGAAACGATTAGGAAATAATGGGTAAGAGTATCATGATGAAATTAAAATATTATAAGATATTAATTTAGATAAAATTATCGTTCTTATTATTTTTATCATTACTATTATTATTAAAATTATCGTTACTATTAAAACTATCATTTTAACAAAAATTATCATTTTAATAGAAATGTCATTGTTACTATAAAATATCATTATTATTATTATTATTTTAAATAGAATTATTATTTTAAAGATAATATTAAAAATTATCGTAAATATTAAAGTTATTATAATTAGAATTATCGTTTTATCATAATGTCAACTTAGTAATTATAAATATTGATATTTTTATAATAATAATTATCATTACAAAATAATACAACTTTTACTTACTATCATTATAGATATTATTTTATCAAATAAATATTTGATACAAACATATTTTACTACGTGTAATAACTTACTTTAATAATACCTATCATATTATCTTTATAATATTAAATGAACCCTATAAATTTTATTACTTAATATATATAAAAGTATATTTTATTATATAAATATAATATAAAATTTTATTTATTAATAAATAAATTATATTATTTACTCTAATAAATCTTTTAAAAATATTTAAAAATATAAAACGACGATATTTAAACTATATATTAATCATGTATAGATTTTTGGAAATTATTTTGAGTCAAATTTACTTTTGTTGACTTTTACATATTAGTCTCGAGCATTAGGATTGTGGTACACTATGACTTGAACTAATTTGTTAGACAAATATTGACCAACACATAAATATATATAATTAATTTAGGTTCGTGAATCTGAGGCCAACCTTGCACTTGTTCAATGACGTTATATGTATTTTTACTACGAAATACAGTATGGTGAGTTTCATTTACCTTTTTACCCTTTATATTTTTGGGACTGAGAATACATGCGCTTTTATAAATGTTTGACGAAATAGACACAAGTAATTGAAACTACATTCTATGGTTGAATTATCGAAATCGAATATGCCCCTTTTTATTAAAGTCTGGTAATCTAAGAATTAGGGAACAGACACCCTAATTGACGCGAATCCTAAAGATAGATCTATTGGGCCTAACAAACCCCATCCAAAGTACCGGATGCTTTAGTACTTCGAAATTTATATCATGTCCGAAGGAGGATCCCGGAATGATAGGGGATATTCTTATATGTATCTAGTTAATGTCGGTTACCAGGTGTTCACCATATGAATGATTATTTTTGTCTCTATGCATGGGACGTATATTTATGAGAACTGGAAATGAAATTCTTGTGGACTATTAAAATGATGGAAATAAATGATTATGATAAACTAATGAACTTACCAACCTTTTGGTTGACACTTTAAAGCATGTTTATTCCCAGGTGTTAAAGAAATCTTCCGCTGTGCATTGGCTCATTTTAAAGATATTACTTGGAGTCTTTCATAGCATATTTCGAAGAACGTTGCATTCGAGTCATTGAGTTCATCAAAGATTATTATTAAATCAATTTATAGTGGATAGTGGATATTATGAAATGGTATGCATGCCTGTCAATTTTTGATGTAAAGAAAGATTGTCTTTTAAAAACGAATGCAATGTTTGTAAAATGTATCATATAGAGGTCAAATACCTCGCAATGTAATCAACTATTGTGAATCGTTTATAATGTATATGAACGGGTCCTTTCAGTTGGTATCAGAGCGGTGGTCTTAGCGAACCAGGTCTACATTAGTGTGTCTAACTGATAAGTCGATAGGATGCATTAGTGAGTCTGGACTTCGACCGTGTCTGCATGTCAAAAGTTTTGCTTATCATTTTGTGTCAAAAATTAACTACTTATCATCCTCAGGAAATTACCTGCTTATCATTTTTAGTCTAAGACACGTCTTGCTGCATTGATTGCAAGAATAGTGTATAGACAAAAATTCATATCTTAGCATATCTGCTAAATCATATCTTATCGTATCTGTTACTTTAAACTTTGCCTGACATATCCCGCAAATTCCTCCGTAATCTATGAAATCTTTTGATCTCTATATATAGATATCCTATGTAAATAGAATACCACCCGATAGCCGAAAAATCATTTTATATCGAAAATCCTTTATCCAATCGTACAAAATGGAATTTGTCATCAGTTCAAGTCACTCGAATTCCGAAATGGAATCTCACTCAAGCTCCGAAAGCAGTGTGACCGGAATGGATCAACCAATCAGTCATCACCTATTCTGGATGAATTGGGGATGGGTTCGTAGCCTCCTCAATCATTGGAAACAAGAAGAAGGCGATCCTTTCCATCCACCACATTGCCCTCTTGGCGAAGAACCTGAAGCACTTACCGGCGAACCTGTTCGAAACACCATTTTCTCGCTCATTTCCAGAGTATCTCGTCACGATTATATATTACATCAAATTTTAAATTTTATTTATCCGCTCGTCCGAACCGACAATCACCCCGGTGTAATAGAAGAAGTCAACGAGTTTCGCTCTCGGGTAGTGACTTTGGAGAATATGGTGCAGAGATTACAAACACCAGCAGCAGCATCAGCAGCATAACCAGTACCACCATCATCAACGCCAAGAGTACCATTACCACCTCCAACCACAATCGCGTCGTAATCCTCAACTTCACAATCTGTCCCACGAGCATCAACGTCATACGCACCATAGATACCAAGGAGTACCAACAACAATAACTGACGAAGTATTAATTCATAACTTCATTGGAGAAACATTCCGCGGCGATTATATAATCTCTAAAGTCTTAGAGATTATCTAATCTAGCCCTAACCATAAATCAGTTAAGCAAACCAAAATGATAGAAGGAAGAGTAAAAACCCTGACAAAAATGGTGTGTGATTAACAAGTTAAACTTGTTTTACCAACAGCATCAACAGTACCGTCAACGTCACCAGCATCGTCAGTACAGTCAACATCAGAATCAACAACACCTATAACATCACAAACTCCGTCAGTTCAAGAATCACTGTGGACATCATTACGAATCAATAACGTGTATATTGTATCAATAAGTTATGAAGAATTAACTCATTCCCTCTGAAGAAATTATATATATATATATATATATATATATATATATATATATATATATATATATATATATATATATATATATATATATATATATTTGAAATAAAAAATAAATCTTTCCGTGCTAAGTTATTGTATGTGAATCTTAACTACTCGGTTAATTCATATTACAAATATGCAATAATGTACGTCCCTTGCCCGCGACTTAACCATCATTAACTACAATCTCTGTCTCAATTCAACAAATTCCAATTCCTAATAAATCAAGTATATATTTGATTTTACACTTCATCATTGATGTAACCGAAACTTTTCAGATAACATCATTCGTACTTTGCGAAGTTCACAAGAATTTAACGAAAACCAACATCACATCTCAACAAATAACGAAGTATTGATTCATAATTTCAATATTATTGAAGAAATACTTATGTAACCTCTAAAGCCTTCAAGGAATTATTCAATTCTAGTTCCAACCGTAGATCGAATGAGTTTAATTTAGTATTAACTCATTAAAATCTATGTTACATCTGAGGAGAATATATACATATATATTTTTATAAAGACTGTAATAAAATTCTTATGTACAAAATATTAATTGTGAACATTTTTTAACGGGTAGGTAATACCCGAGAGATATATATAAATTCACAATTAATATGTTACATTCTTCGAATCAGATTAAGCAAATTATCAATTATACTTCCTACTTTCACAATAATATACATTCTTTCATAGAAATCAAAATAACCATACTCATTCAAACCCAATTACATATTCTGATTTTAAAATCTCAGAATTCAATTCGAGATATAACCGGTACCATCACTTTTAGATTTCTACATCTTTCAAAGCTATACTTTGACTTCAAAAGTGTGTTAGAACATCAAATGTATACAAACGATTACAATCTGTGTTCAAACCCTTCGAAAATCTCTGAAGACACTTCAAATAATGAGCAATCGAGATGATGATCCAACCACATATTACCCACAGTTATGTACTTAAAATCCTCTTGAAACCAAAGTCATAATTCAACACATATCTGTGTTAGATCTTTTGGCATTTATTAGCAAAAATAACCTTGCAATTCCTTTGCAAAGTAGCAAATTATATCACAGCTCCAGCAAGACAACTTCGATTTTTTCATTCGGAGTAGCCTTATCATAATTTTGATATATGTGATTACCATTTTGTTACCGGAGAACCTTTCATATTCCACCACATTAGCAATAAACTTACCAACAACTTCACTGATCTTGGGCATTCTTAAGAATCTTTATATTTATCGAAACCTCATCATTTACTCATCTGCCTCTTGTAACGAGAATTGCCATACGAATCATAGGGAATTAGCAATCAGTATTTTGAAATCTCACAGCATGTTGACGCCAACAGTTATACATAACGTCTATTTCCAAGGCTTACATACTTCGAATGTGAAGTTTCTGAAAAACACTCTGAACCGCGAACTAGTTCTCGAAATGCTGATGAAGCAACAAAAACTGTAAACGACCTTAGCAGTAAAAAGTTTGATGATAAAGATTAATGTATTAACAAAGCTCAGAAATAGAGAAGTTTTGGAACTGGAAAACGGATTGAGCAAAGTATGAAGGAGGCTGTGGACAAATCATAAAGACTGAACCTGCCTTCAAAGAATCCAAATGATTCAGTATCTGCTGAAGTCATTAACGAATACCTTGCTCCTGACACTAAACCCTTACAGACAATATTCTTCATCATCCTCTGATATTAGAAATTCTAAGATATCATCGTATCTTTCATTATAAATATCCTCCATATTTCTGAAGATATTTCCATAACTATTCTTATCTGGAATCATTTAAATCTTTGCACTATCTGTATTACATAAAAAAGGAAACTGTTTAGTTCCTATACTCTGTAAACCTTTGAGTTTAAAATATGAATGTTTTTGAAGTAGTGTTGGAAACTGAAGCATGAGTTAGTATAATATAATGACACTTGATCAACGTGATTATATTACAGTAATTCATGCTGAGTTTCTAAATGGAACGTGATGATTCATAGATCATAACATCATCATGTGCCATGTTATACGACTCTTGTATTCTATTTAACCTCTAAAATATCAAGAAAATATTTCTTGATGATTCGGCCTTTTCCAAGGTATTCTAGTAATTTGACAAGTCAAGATCGTGCCATCACAATTTCCTTCCTAGAACATTAACAATGTTCATTCCGAAATTCATATCTGTGAATTCTGGACCATTACAAGCGGTGCTTAATCGCAAGAAGAAGAAACGAAAGGACAAAACTCCGAAATAGAAATTGGGGTATAAATTGCAGCAAATAAAAGAGAGCATTAACTGTGGATGACAATGATTATAGAAGATAGAAACAGAGACTTTGAAATATAAGGGAAGATATAAAGCCCAATGACAAACCAAAAATTATAAACCATATATATCGATGCATATAGCAATATAAAGACACGGGAGAACTAGAAACATTATAAGCCCAAGAGTATAGTAGAAGTAAATAGATTCTTCCGGCGGTAGATGAAAAAGAAGAATGACCGATATGAAAGTTATAAGTATATCGAGAATCAGAACTGGATGGAGCATATTGATGAATACTTTAAAATATGAGTTGAGGGGGAAAGAATAGAAGGTGATGAAACATGACTAGGAACTTAGAAATCAACAGATTTAACTCACACAATGACGGAATAAGTGAATCAAACCCTCTAGTGAATAGGTTAAGCTTTTTGGGATTAATTTAGTCATACCACAACTAAATCAAGTGTGATTAGATCAACACCTAGAGCTATTATTCACCACCTGGGTGATTTGGGTTGAGAGAGAATCGGAGGAGCTCACCAGATCTGAATGTGTGTAACAAATGAGAAGCTTAACCTAAAATGAAGAACATAAGACTTTATGTACCCCTGCTGTTGACTCACCCGTACGATTCATCCATCACACATACGAGTTGGCTTCATCAGCCATATGGGTGATCACTCACTCGTGTCTTCTCATTTAGGTTGTAATTGTGACTTAGCTCAGCATCAACCGTGCGTATGAGCCTGTCAGCTGTACGAGTGAGGCTTCACTCGGACGTCTGACTAAGTCTAACATAGTCAAACATCCAAATCTCGTTCCTGCAGTTGCTGTAACCACATACAAACACGGATAGGATAATAACGAACGATCATGGTGGCCTGTAAACTGTTGTACCTGCAATGGACGTGGGTAGATGTCTAGGGACTTGCATAAAATGCATCAACAGAAGGTGTGAGTGGTAAGAAAATGAAGGAAGCGAATTTATAAGAAAATCTCCGACAGAACAATTAAAATGGACGATCGCATTTAAAGAGGATCCTAATTCCTTTTGTTACCAGAGAATCAAATCTTATTACAAAGATTTTCTTCAAATCCCTTGAAATCTGGAAATCAATCATATCTACGTCAAATGATAAGATGAATCTACACTTACTCATTTCACTCTTCTATCTTAGCTTCATTCGTACTCTTCATATAAATGAATTGTTTATCCAAATTATTCGCTGATGATAAAACTCTAATTTTCAGCCTGTATGCATCATGAAAACATACTTATTATCATTCACGACCTTTCCACTCAAATTTCGGGACGAAATTTCTTTAACGGGTAGGTACTGTGACAACCCGAAAATTTCCAACCAAATTTAAACTTTATCTTTATATTATTCCGACACGATAAGCAAAGTTTGTTAAGTTAAATCTCAAGAATTTTAAATTGTGTTCATACATTCATTATAACCTTGAGCAAATTCCGACGATTCACGAACCGTTATATGTAAATAAATATGTATATATATGTATATATATATATATATATATTATAACTTGAGAATATTAATAAAGTATTAAACGTATAATACTTTACATGAACGTATTTGTTTCAATATGTTTATCGATGGAATTAGAAGATAATATCAAATGATTGATTTATCAGATACATTATGATATGATTACGGGTCTATGTTATGAGGTCCACCGTGATTTAAGAAATCTATTCTTTTTGACAACATTCGAAAAATGGTAAAGTGATTTATAAGTAAGAACGTGAAGTGTAAATAACTTTGATGTTGGATATCGACAAGTTAAGTAACTCGACATTTTTCATTAAGATGATTTCATACATTTATTTAACCTTTGAACTTTATCCCATGCTTCACCAACAAACTGTAATTTAAAAACTTGAATCCTATTATGAATATATATGATTCTACTTTTCTAAAACATTTTATGATATAACGATTTCCATTATTTTAACCTTTAAACAAAATAATTCTTAAAAATATATTTAGTTTTGGAAAACAAAATTATTATATTTATTTGATTTAGTTTCAAACGTACAAAAACGCTTTCAGTTTAAAAAGAACTTTATTATTAAAACGTATATAACTTTTATAAATATCTAGAACCACTTTTGACAACTCATTACTTAACCAGTATGATAAAGATAACGATATTTATATTTTATTTTATTAAATATATATAACGATTTAAATTAATATTATATATATTTATACGCGTATTATACGTACATAGTTTTATACTTTTACTATACTTAAACTTTACCTTTACTTTATTTTTACTTTACTTTAACTTTAATAATTCACTTTAATAATTCATATTTTAATAATTCACTTTAATAATTCATACTTTAATAATTCACTTTAATAATTCATACTTTAATAATTCACTTTAGTAATTCATACTTTAATAATTCACTTTAATAATTCATACTTTAATAATTCAAAAATCTATTATAAATAGAATTCAATAGGTTTCATTATTTCATAGAAACTTGAAAATATTTTTCTCTAAACTCTCTCAATCGATTTACATATATATATTTACTCCGTATTATTTCAAGACATTATTAGTATACATAAAATATTACGTCAGAGTGCTGTCCGAGTAATTTCGAAATTGTTTTTCGAGTGGGATTGGATTAAGGATATTATGGGTTATAGCTATGGAGGTGATTGGGTATGGTTCATGGGTATGCTCGTGAGGTCAATATAGTGTTTATCATCTCCGTTGCGTCTACGTACCTTTCCTGCAATATTGAATCTCAATATTGATACGTGAGTACTCATAATTTAACTTTTACATACTAATAGTGTATCCCTGACTAGTGCTCGAGTATATAGGATTATGCATGTTTGTACTTTTGATATTGCCTTTAGTTAGGTTATGTTGAATCCTGAATTAGTTATATATGCGACTGAGATAAGGTATAAGATATGCATGTCGTTGGAAAGCTAGCGAAAAATTAAGAACTTTTCATTTAGATATCGAATGATTTCGATGAACGGATTTGAAGTTATAGTCCATCGAATTTTTGTATTATTATTAAAAATGATTATTATTATCGTCATTATTATCGTCGTTCTAGTTTTATTTTATTATTATTATTATTATCTTTATCAATAAAAGGATTTATCATTAAAAATTGTTAATTTTTTTTATTATTACTATCGTTATTATCGTTAAAGTTATAATTAGTATTATTATTATTATCCAATTATTATTATTATTATTATTATTGGTATGATTATTATTATTATCATTATTAATATATATATCATTATTTAAAAATAGTTATTGTTATTGTTATTATTATTATTACTATATTATCATTAAGATAATTATTAGTATTATCGTTAATAATGTTATAGTAACTATCATTATTAATATTAGTGTAATTAAAACAAATATTTGTAACACCTAATTATTTTGATTACTATTATTATCATTATTACGAACATGATATAAAAGACGATTAAAAGCTATTAAACGAAACGATTAGGAAATAATGGGTAAGAGTATCATGATGAAATTAAAATATTATAAGATATTAATTTAGATAAAATTATCGTTCTTATTATTTTTATCATTACTATTATTATTAAAATTATCGTTAGTATTAAAACTATCATTTTAACAAAAATTATCATTTTAATAGAAATGTCATTGTTACTATAAAATATCATTATTATTATTATTATTATTTTAAATAGAATTATTATTTTAAAGATAATATTAAAAATTATCGTAAATATTAAAGTTATTATAATTAGAATTATCGTTTTATCATAATGTCAACTTAGTAATTATAAATATTGATATTTTTATAATAATAATTATTATTACAAAATAATACAACTTTTACTTACTATCATTATAGATATTATTTTATCAAATAAATATTTGATACAAACATATTTTACTACGTGTAATAACTTACTTTAATAATACCTATCATATTATCTTTATAATATTAAATGAACCCTATAAATTTTATTACTTAATATATATAAAAGTATATTTTATTATATAAATATAATATAAAATTTTATTTATTAATAAATAAATTATATTATTTACTCTAATAAATCTTTTAAAAATATTTAAAAATATAAAACGACGATATTTAAACTATATATTAATCATGTATAGATTTTTGGAAATTATTTTGAGTCAAATTTACTTTTGTTGACTTTTACATATTAGTCTCGAGCATTAGGATTGTGGTACACTATGACTTGAACTAATTTGTTAGACAAATATTGACCAACACATAAATATATATAATTAATTTAGGTTCGTGAATCTGAGGCCAACCTTGCACTTGTTCAATGACGTTATATGTATTTTTACTACGAAATACAGTATGGTGAGTTTCATTTACCTTTTTACCCTTTATATTTTTGGGACTGAGAATACATGCGCTTTTATAAATGTTTGACGAAATAGACACAAGTAATTGAAACTACATTCTATGGTTGAATTATCGAAATCGAATATGCCCCTTTTTATTAAAGTCTGGTAATCTAAGAATTAGGGAACAGACACCCTAATTGACGCGAATCCTAAAGATAGATCTATTGGGCCTAACAAACCCCATCCAAAGTACCGGATGCTTTAGTACTTCGAAATTTATATCATGTCCGAAGGAGGATCCCGGAATGATAGGGGATATTCTTATATGTATCTAGTTAATGTCGGTTACCAGGTGTTCACCATATGAATGATTATTTTTGTCTCTATGCATGGGACGTATATTTATGAGAACTGGAAATGAAATTCTTGTGGACTATTAAAATGATGGAAATAAATGATTATGATAAACTAATGAACTCACCAACCTTTTGGTTGACACTTTAAAGCATGTTTATTCCCAGGTGTTAAAGAAATCTTCCGCTGTGCATTGGCTCATTTTAAAGATATTACTTGGAGTCTTTCATAGCATATTTCGAAGAACGTTGCATTCGAGTCATTGAGTTCATCAAAGATTATTATTAAATCAATTTATAGTGGATAGTGGATATTATGAAATGGAATGCATGCCTGTCAATTTTTGATGTAAAGAAAGATTGTCTTTTAAAAACGAATGCAATGTTTGTAAAATGTATCATATAGAGGTCAAATACCTCGCAATGTAATCAACTATTGTGAATCGTTTATAATGTATATGAACGGGTCCTTTCATTTCTGTTTTAAATTGAGTTAAATTAATGATCCAGAAACATTCTATAGGTGATTTTAAACATGTTTGGTATTATAATCTTTATCTAAAACGTTCCAGAAATCGAAAACGATTATTGAGTTCTTATTTATTTTTCTTACGAATACAGCAACAGCTCTTTCCTTTTATCTTTATTTTTTTTATTTAATTCACTATCTGAGTCGTTTATGTATATATATCACTTCCTAAAACTAAAAATTTAATTAAATGAAAACTTGGTTCCATCTCTGGTTGAAATCCAATTGGTTGAAGAAGAAGGGGTTAATAGAAAAGGGAAAACAGGTTATAAATATGTCATGGGCGTAAAAATCAGAAAAACAATTATGGTTCAATGGCTAAGGATATTGCGGGTGGGCAAGAGGTCTTGGGTTCGAGTCTCGTCCTGGACAAATCTTTTTAAGAAAGCATTTTTTATGGTATATATTTTTACTTCATTTCCATTATCCTTATAATTATTATTATTATATTATTATTGTTATTATAATTATTATTGTTATTGTTGTTATTACTATTATTATTATTATTATTAGGGTTATTAATATTAGATTAGATAATAACATTTTAATTATCATTATAATTAAAATTATTATTGGAATTACTACTATTATCATCGTGATTATTATTAACAAGTATTATTATTATTATTATCATTTTAATTACTAATATAAGCATTAATATTATTATTATTGTTAATATTATTGAAATTACAAGAGTTATTAATATCATTATGATTATTAACATGTAACATTTTTATTCATTTCTAATTGTATTATCATTATTATTAGTATTATCATTTCTCAAAGTTATTATTTTTTAACAAAGGTATTTTATTAAAATTATCGTTTTCATTACTATTATAAGTATTATTATCATCAAAACTATTATTATTATTGTTATCAATATGTCTATTAATATTATTATCATTTTATAAGTGTTAAAGATATTATCATTAACATAAGCACTATTAATAAGGATTATCATTATTAGAATTATTAACATTAAAAATTATTATAATTATAATCAAATACAACTTTTATTCACTATTATTAATATTATATATTATCATGTATATAAAATATACTTAAAAGTAACATTACATATAGGTATAAATTAATGATATTAACAATCTTTATATAGATATCCATATATAACAAGTTAAGTATTTTTAACTAAATAAATAATAACCAATTTTTTTAATATATATACAAATCAAATATCTAGTATATATAAATGTTATAATATATGAAATTGTTCGATTACGAATATATGTATTAATGAATATACAAATGATATAGGTTCGGGAATCCGAGGCCAACCCTGCATTGTTCTGTTGTTCAATATCGTCATATGTATTTTTACTACAAAATACATTATAGTGAGTTTTCATTTGCCTTTTTACCCTTTATATTTTTGGACTGAGAATACATGCGCAGTTTTTATAACTGTTTTACGAAATAGACATGAGTAAATGAAACTACATTCTATGGCTGGATTATTAAATCGAATATTCCCCTTTTATTAAGTCTGGTAATCTAAGAATTAGGGAACAGACACCCTAATTGACGCGAATCCTAAAGATAGATCTATCGGGCCCAACAAGCCCCATCCAAAGTACCGGATACTTTAGTACTTCGAATTATATCATGTCCGAAAGAGGATCCCGGAATGATAGGGGATATTCTATATGCATATTGTTAAGGTCGGTTACCAGGTGTTCAATCCATATGAATGATATTTTTGTCTCTATGCATGGGATGTATGTTTATGAGAAATGAAAATATGAAATCTTGTGGTCTATTAAAATTATGAAATGATTATTTATGTTAAACTAATGAACTCACCAACCTTTTGATTGACACTTTAAAGCATGTTTATTCTCAAGTATGAAAGAAATCTTCCGCTGTGCATTTGCTCACTTTAAAGATATTACTTGGAGTCATTCATGGCATATTTCAAAAGACGTTGCTTTCTATTCGTTGATGATAATGCTAAAAACGAACATATATTTCATAGCATTATTCCTCAAGAAAGACAAGCTTTTAGTTGCAATTGTTCTATTTACAAGTGATATTCGTTTAAATAATAAAAGGTGAAGACAAAAGACAGATTCGACGAATTGAAGACGCAAACGACCAAAAAGCTCAAAAGTACAAAATACAATCAAAGAGGTTCCAATTATTGATAAGAAACGTCGCTAAATTACAAGAGTACAAGATTCAAAACGCAAAGTACAAGATATTAAATTGTACGCAAGGACGTTCGAAAATCCGGAACCGGGACCAGAGTCAACTCTCAACGCTCGACGCAATGGACTAAAAATTACAAGTCAACTATGCACATAAATATAATATAATATTTAAATAATTCTTATAATTATTTATATATTATATAATATAAAAATCCGTCGGTAAACAAAGAGCCAAAGCTGGGTGAGCTGTAAATACAAACTCCGCGACTCGCGGAGTTTGAAGAGCAAAAAGGGCGCGAGTCGCGGAGTTCCCCTGGACTCAATTCCCTATAAAAGCCAACGCAGTTCGACGAGTTTTAATATCCTAAAATCTCTCTTTCTCTATATGTAAACGTAATATATATATATATATATATATATATATATATATATATATATATATATATATATATATATATATATATATATATATATATATATATATATATTAATTTTAATTTTAATTTTAATTCTAATTCTAATTCTAATAATAAGGGTATGTTAGCGAATGTTGTAAGGGTGTAAGTCGAAATTCTGTCCGCGTAACGCTACGCTATTTTTAATCATTGTAAGTTATGTTCAACCTTTTTACATTAATGTCTCGTAGCTAAGTTATTATTATGCTTATTTAATTCGAAGTAATCATGATGTTGGGCTAATTACTAAAATTGGGTAATTGGGCTTTGTACCATAATTGTGGTTTGGACAAAAGAACGACACTTGTGGAAATTAGACTATGAGCTATTAATGGGTTTTATATTTGTTTAACTAAATGATAGTTTGTTAATTTTAATATAAAGATTTACAATTGGACGTCCCTATAAATAACCATATACATTCAATCGGACACGATGGGCGGGGGTATTTATATGTACGAATAATCGTTCATTTAACCGGACACGGGAATGGATTAATAGTCACTAGAATTATTAAAACAGGGGTGAAATTATGTACAAGGACACTTGGCATAATTGTTAACAAAGTATTAAAACCTTGGGTTACACGCAGTCGATAATCTGGTGTAATTATTAAACAAAGTATTAAAATCTTGTTACAGTTTAAGTCCCCAATTAGTTGGAATATTTAACTTCGGGTATAAGGATAATTTGACGAGGACACTCGCACTTTATATTTATGACTGATGGACTGTTATGGACAAAAACCAGACGGACATATTAAATAATCCAGGACAAAGGACAATTAACCCATGGGCATAAAACTAAAATCAACACGTCAAACATCATGATTACGGAAGTTTAAATAAGCATAATTCTTTTATTTTATATTTAATTGCACTTTTAATTATCGCACTTTTATTTATTGTTATTGTATTTAATTGCACTTTTAATTATCGTACTTTTTAATTATCGCAATTTTATCGCACTTTTATTTATCGCAATTTCCTTATCGTTATTTACTTTACATTAAGTCTTGTATTTATTTTTAATTTTGGTTTTAACTGCGACTAAAGTTTTAAAATCGACAAACCGGTCATTAAATGGTAAAAACCCCCCTTTATAATAATAATATTACTTATATATATATTTGTATTTTTATAAAATAAAACTAATATAGCGTTAAGCTTTGTTAAAAGATTCCCTGTGGAACGAACCGGACTTACTAAAAACTACACTACTGTACGATTAGGTATACTGCCTATAAGTGTTGTAGCAAGGTTTAAGTATATCCATTCTCTAAATAAATAAATATCTTGTGTAAAATTGTATCGTATTTAATAGTATTTCCTTGTAAAATATAAGCTATTTTATATACACCTCGCAGAACATCAAGTAATTTTTGGCGCCGCTGCCGGGGACAATCTAGCTTAAAAGCCGGAAGCGCAACGCTAATAAATATATAAAAAAAAAGATTTTTTTAGTTTACTTTTATAAAAAATACGCTTTTGTAAAAATACATTTTAAATATTCGAAAACATAAAAAGAAAACAAAAATATAAATATTTTTAAGAGTTTGTTAAATATTTAAGTTTTATAAAGTTTCTTTATTTTTATTTTATAAAAATATAAGTTTTATTTAAATATTGTGTTTTTATTTAAAACATAAAATCAAAAACCGAAAAAAAATTTATATATAAATCTAGTTTTAAGATTTTTATTTATAAAATTGTAACATATTTATTTCTATTCTAGTTTTTTAAATATAAGTTTTATTTAAATTATATAAATATTTTAATTAAATTAAAAACAGAAAAATAAAAAATATATATATAAATAAATAAAAAAACCGAAACCTGTCAAACGAAGCTACCTAATCTGAATTTTTGAACCCCGCGACTCGCGGAGTTTTCCAGCTTCGGGCACCGCAACTCGCGGAGCCGCCCTGACACACGTGACCAGAAACCCTAATCGCAATTAATACGGGGTAATTATTATTATTATTAACTTTAAACCTAATTAGGTTATTTATATTATATTAATTAGTTTAGTTATTTTATTATTTATATTATTAAGTTAAATTAGTTTAAATAAAATATAAAATTAATAGTTTTATAAAATAAATAATATAAAAATAATATTTTTATAAAAAATTGTAATTTTTACAACTTTTAGTATATTTTTATATTTTGTCTCTTTTTAATTGTTTTAGCGTAATATTTGTATTTTTCGCTCGTATTTAGTTATTAATTCATAGTTTTTGCCATAGTTATTTTTTTTTATTTAGATTTTTAGGCTTTGCCATAAAATCCCTTAAGTGCCTTTTCTTTAGACTAAGATTTAAGTGCTTTAGAATTTTGTGACACCTTTTTAAGTTTTAGTACCTTTTTAAGATATTGCCATTTGGGATATAGTTTTTCCTATAAGCTTTAATATTTTTAGACGCCTTTTACTATGTATCAATTATCATTCCAATTAGTAATCTCAATTTGCGATTATAATTTTAAGTTAGTAATAGTAATAAGGTTGGGTTAGTCAAGTGTTTTTAAGTTTTATAGTCACTCTTTTTCAATCTTTTTCTTTTTCGACCTTTTTCGACGCGCTCTTTTTCTTTCTTATTTCTCGCTATTCTAGTTTCTAGGACATAGATTTTTATTCTACTTCTTATCTAAATTTCTTAAAATTACGAAAATTTATTTTAAGTGGTTAAATTGATAGACATCAAAATTTTCTGGTTCGTAGTAATAGTTGGATTTGTACGTGGACCGGGTTATTGGAGCCAAACAATCCTCAATTATATTGAGACCAAACGAATCCTGCCCCTCTGCTGCATCTTTTGGCTATTCGAAATGTGGGCAAAATCAGAAAAGTCTATTAATTGGATAACTTATATAATTTTTCTTTCCTTTTAAAAACTAATAGGATATTCAGTGAATGCACCGAGCAAGACGTTCACCACCTTTTGTACGTTCACTACCTGTAACTAGATCAAGATATCTAGTAAATATTACCGCCGTTGATTTTCCTTTAGAATCGTCATCCAGTCGATCAAGTACTCCAATTCAAATTTCTGATAATCCATTTTTTGAATCCGATCTCACAATTGAGAATCCGGAGAATATTCAGGGACGATTCGTAGATCCTGAACCATTAATTTTTCCTCCGGAACCACCAATCATTCAAACAGAGATTGTTGAGGAATGAACCATTAAATCAGAATCCTCTAGTGATTCCGATTCAACAAATTCAATTATGGAGAATCTGGAACCTTTAAGTATGGAAGACCGAATGAGAGCTAAACGCACTGGCCAAGGTCACGCAATTACTCATCCAGACATTAATGCGCCAGATTATGAAATCAAAGGACAAATTTTACATATGGTGACTAATCAATGCCAATTTAGTGGTGCGCTGAAGGAAGATCCAAACGAACATCTTCGTACCTTTAATAGGATCTGCACACTATTTAAAATAAGAGAAGTGGAGGATGAACAGATATATCTCATGTTATTTTCCTGGACTTTAAAGGGAGAAGCCAAAGATTGGTTGGAATCGTTACCTGAAGGGGCGATCGATACATGGGACGTTTTAGTTGAAAAATTTCTTAAACAATTCTTTCCGGTATCTAAAGCCGTAAGACTTCAAGGAGAAATTGTTACGTTCACACAGAAACCGAATGAAACTCTATATGAGGCGTGGATTAGATTTGGAAAGTTATTAAGAGGATGTCCGCAACATGGTTTAGACACCTGTCAAATAGTACAAATATTCTACCAAGGATGCGACATCACTACAAGAAAAGACATAGATATAGCAGCTGGTGGTTCTATTATGAAGAAAACAGAAACTGATGCTTACAAAATTATTGATAACACTGCTTCCCACTCACATGAGTGGCACCAAGAAAAAGATATTGTTAGATCATCTAAAGCAGCTAGAGCCGATTCTAGCCATGACTTAGATTCCATTTCCGCAAAAATAGATGCTGTTGAGAGACGAATGGAAAAGATGACTAAGGATATACACTCAATACGAATTAGTTGTGAGCAGTGTGGAGGACCACATTTGACAAAAGATTGTCTCAGTATTGAATTAACAATGGAACAAAGAGAGAATATTTCATACATAAACCAAAGGCCTGGAAATAATTATCAGAATAATTATCAACCGCCAAGACTGATTTACAATCAAAACCAGAATTATAACAGAAATGTTCCATACAACAACCAACAAGGTCCTAGCAATCAACAAGTATCCAATAATACTTACAACCAGTAAAGACCTAATTTTCAAAACAAACCACCACAAACCGATGATAAAAAGCTGAATTTAGAAGATATGATGACGAAGCTAGTTGAAACTCAAACGCAGTTTTTCACATCTCAAAAACAAACTAATGAACAAAATGCTCAAGCATTTAGAAATCAACAAGCTTCTATTCAAAATCTGGAACAAGAAGTAAGTAACCTAGCAAGGTTAATAGGTGAAAGAAAACCGGGAAGTTTACCTAGTGATACAAATGCTAACCCCCGGAATGAAACAGCTAAAGCCATTACCACAAGAAGTGGTACAACACTTAAACCACCTGAAATACCTGTAACTTCTGATGAAGCTATTCCTACTCCACAAGAACCACAACCTGAACAAGATAAGGAAAAAGAACCGGTAGTTGAAAAGGTTAATGAAGATAACACAGCTAAGGATAGACCTTATGTTAAACTATACCAACCACCACTTCCTTACCCGAGTAAAATGAAAAAAGAAAAACTTGAAGCCGAGCAATCCAAATTCTTGGATATGTTTAAACAAATAAATGTCAATCTTCCTTTCATTGATGTAATTTCAGGAATGCCTAGATATGCTAAATTTCTGAAAGATCTAATCTCAAATAGAAAGAAAATGGAAGAACTCTCGGCTGTTACTATGAATGCTAATTGTTCTGCAGTGCTGTTGAATAAGATACCAGAAAAATTATCTGATCCAGGAAGTTTCACAATTCCATGTTTTCTGGGTAGTCTTAGTTCAATAGAAGCATTAGCAGACTTAGGTGCTAGTATAAATTTAATGCCGTATTCACTATACACTAAACTAGACCTTGGAGAATTGAAACCAACAAGAATAAGTATACCACTAGCCGATCGATCAATAAAATATCCTAGAGGGATAATGGAGAACATGCTAGTTAAAGTTGGTACTTTAGTATTTCCAGAAGATTTTGTTGTTCTGGACATGGAAGAAGATTCTCAAGTTCCTCTCATATTAGGAAGACCATTCTTAAACACGGCTAAAGCAATGATAGACGTGTTTGGTAAGAAACTGACCCTAAGTATAGAGGACGAGAGTGTTACCTTTTCAGTTGATAGAGCAATGCAACAACTGCAATCTGCAGATGATACATGCTATTATATTCAAACTATAGATTCACATGCAGAATTGTTAGAAGAATTTCCAGAATTACAAGGAACAGGAGAATGTTCTTTAGGAGAAAGTACTGAACCAATTGATGAAGCTGAAATGTTAGCTACACTAATGGCTAATGGATATGAACCAACAACAGAAGAAATTCAAATGCTAAAAGAAGAAGACAGATATCGATATAAATCATCGATAGAAGAACCTCCAACATTAGAGTTAAAGCCACTTCCAAACCATTTGGAATACGCTTATTTACATGGTGAATCTAAATTACCTGTAATAATATCGTCTTCTCTTACTGAAAATGAGAAATCACAACTCATTTCTGTGTTGAAAGCTCATAAACCAGCCATTGCATGGAAGATTCATGATATTAAAGGAATAAGTCCTTCATATTGCACACATAAAATCCTTATGGAAGAAGGTCATAAAACGTATGTGCAACGCCAACGAAGACTAAATCCTAATATGCAAGATGTTGTTAAAAAAGAAATTATTAAACTGCTAGATGCAGGTTTAATTTATCCGATCTCTGATAGTCCATGGGTAAGCCCAGTTCAATGCGTGCCTAAGAAGGGTGGCATGACTGTCATCACAAATGAGAAAAATGAGCTTATTCCTACTAGGACTTTAACAGGATGGCGTGTGTGTATTGATTATAGAAAATTAAATGACGCCACCAGAAAAGATCACTTTCCCTTACCTTTTATTGATCAAATGTTGGAAAGATTAGCCGGAAACAGTTACTATTGTTTTCTTGATGGATTTTCCGGATATTTTCAAATTCCAATAGCACCCGAAGATCAAGAGAAAACCACGTTCACGTGCCCTTATGGTACTTTTGCTTACAAACGCATGCCATTTGGACTTTGTAACGCCCCTGCAACCTTTCAAAGGTGCATGATGGTGATTTTTCACGACATGATAGAAGAATGCATGGAAGTTTTCATGGATGACTTTTCAGTCTTCGGTGATACATTTGAATCATGTCTAGTTAATCTAGAACGAATGCTTATTAGATGTGAACAATCAAATCTAGTACTTAATTGGGAGAAATGCCATTTCATGGTTAAAGAAGGCATCGTTCTTGGACATAAAATTTCAAAAGAAGGAATTGAAGTGGATAGAGCTAAAGTAGATGTAATTGCTAAACTTCCACATCCCACCAATGTTAGAGGAGTTAGGAGTTTTCTAGGGCATGCCGGTTTTTACCGACATTTCATAAAAGATTTTTCTAAAATTGCCACTCCTATGAATAAACTCCTAGAAAAAGATGCTCCATTCATCTTTTCAGATGAATGCATCAAATCTTTTAATATTCTTAAAGAGAAACTCACTAATGCGCCGATCATGATAACACCAAATTGGAATCTACCGTTTGAATTAATGTGCGATGCAAGTGATTTTGCAATGGGAGCCGTTTTAGGACAAAGGATTGAAAAATGATTTCAACCTATATATTATGCTAGTAAGATGTTACAAGGAGCACAAATAAATTACACAACTACTGAAAAAGAACTCCTTGCTATTGTCTTTGCTTTTGACAAATTTCGTTCATATCTCGTTCTAGCAAAAACGGTGGTCTATACCGACCATTCTGCTCTTAGATACCTATTTTCGAAACAAGATGCCAAACCAAGACTAATCCATGGGATCTTACTCTTACAAGAGTTCGATATTGAAATTCGAGATAAAAGAGGAGTAGAAAATCTCGCCGCTGATCATCTTTCTCGTCTTGAAAATCCCGAATTAGAAGTTCTAAATGAATCGGCCATACAAGACAACTTTCCTGATGAATATCTATTGAAAATAGATTATAATGAAATTCCATGGTTTGTAGACTATGCAAACTACTTAGTATGTGGATTCCTTGAAAAAGGATTATCGTACCAAAAACGAAAGAAATTCTTTAGTGATATAAAACACTATTTCTGGGAAGATCCACATCTGTTTAAAAGTTGTCCAGATGGAATAATACGCCGATGTGTATTCGGAGATGAAGCTAGTAAAATTTTAAACCATTGTCACACAGGACCAACAGGAGGGCATTATGGGCCTCAACTAACAGCAAGAAAAGTTTATGATGCTGGATTCTATTGGCCTACAATTTACAAAGACGCACACCTTCTTTGCAAATCCCGTGATGCATGTCAAAGAGCCTAAAAAATAAGTCAACGTGATGAAATGCCACAAAATGTCATTCAAGCATGTGAAGTATTTGACATTTGGGGTATTGACTTTATGGGTCCATTTCCAAAATCTCATAATAATCTCTATATTCTCGTAGCCATTGATTATGTATCTAAATGGGCGGAAGCACAAGCTCTCCCAACTAACGATGCACGAGTTGTAGTCAACTTTTTAAAACGTCTTTTTGCAAGGTTTGGAACACCAAAAGCTTTAATAAGTGATCGGGGAACTCATTTCTGTAATAATCAACTTGAGAAAGTTATTAAAAGATATGGAGTAACTCATAAAATCTTCACCGCTTATCATCCACAGACAAGTGGACAAGTTGAAAATACCAACCGAGCTTTAAAACGTATTCTAGAGAAAACCGTAGGATCAAATCCGAAGGAATGGTCCATTAAATTGGAGGATGCACTTTGGGCTTTTAGAACAGCCTACAAAACTCCAATTGGAACCACACCTTTCAGACTCGTTTATGGAAAAGCATGTCATCTTCCAGTAGAAATTGAACACAAAGCATTTTGGGCTTTGAAGACATGTAATCTTGATTTACATGAAGCTGGACGTCTACGGTTAAGTCAACTAAACGAATTAGAAGAATTAAGACATGAAGCATACGAAAATTCATTAATCTATAAGGAAAGAACGAAGAAATGGCATGATAAAAGAATCAGAAGTTCAAAAGAATTTAAAGAAGGAGACAGAGTTCTTCTTTTCAATTCACGATTCAAGCTATTTCCTGGAAAATTGAAATCAAGATGGTCTAGACCATTCATAGTCAAAAGAGTTTTCCCATACGGAATGATAGAATTAATAAATTCAAATGGGATTGAATTTAAGGTTAATGGTCACAGAGTTAAACATTACATTGATAGTCCAATGGAAGTTGACAATGAAGTTAATCACAATTTTGATACCACAGCTAACTAAGTGTGGGGAGAATCAAGTCTTTTAAAGGATAATATGTATTTCTGTTAGAGTTAGATTTTCTGTTTTCGTGTAGTTCACGAAAATGGAACCCGAATGGTCTTTCCCTAGCAGACCCTAAAGAACTAGTCTTCTCCTCCCATTCTGAATTTTTATTTTTTTTAGGTTTTTACGAAATGAAGACTTCCTGTGAACTAAACCATGGTCTAATGCTACACGCTTTGATCACTAAACGTAATAATGACACACTTCCGAGTGATCTAGTATCAGTAATCAGAGAAAGATTGGACGTAGTAAGAAAAGAATCCAGATGCGAAGATAATAAGTTACAATTTGGTAAAGGAAAATCAAAATTCGCAGCGAAAAGAAGAGCACGACACCTTAAAAAATGTCACAAATGCGGAAAATGGTCACATGGAGGTAAATGTTCAAATAATCAAACCTATTCAAACACCGAATTTGTTACTTTATGCAGAGACGGACCGTTCATATGTTTAGAAGAAAAAATACTGAATGCTCGAGGTTACGCCTATGTAGCCATGGAAAACCAATTAAACCGATTATCTTATGAATGTGATAGATCATATCACTAAGAATACTATCTCACAGGTAAGTCTGTACAGTTTTTATTTTTATTTTTAACCTTTTGATAATAAACGCTAATTTGTTCGCTATAAAGTATTAAATTGGTATTGAATAAAATTAGGTTTGGCGACCGAAATTATTGATATCATTCAAAAATTTATTACATCACTGCGAAATTTAACGTTTATTCTTAAGGTATAAATATCTTTAATCAATCAACACAAAATATTTCAAAAATTTGTCATGAGTTAAATTAGGTCATGGAACCGAAATTACTTTACTGAAAAGAGGGGCGCATATTTTTGATAATATTTGATTGATTAAAGTGGGATAAAAGCCAAAAAGATTTTTAATTTAATATTGTAAACTTTTTAAATTAATATATTTAAAATTGTAAATATTTGAACAATTAATATTTTAATATAAGTTTGTATAAAAATAAAAATATAATATAAGTTTGATGTGAATTTATAATATAAATTTTTAAATTAAGTTTGGTGTGAATTTTTAATTTTTAAAATATGAATTTTTAATTTTATGCATTTTTAATTTAAGTTTGGTGTGAATTTAAAAACAAAAATTTACTTTATTTCGCTAAGTTAAAAATATGATTTTTAAAATTCGTCGTAAGTTGAAGACTAGGTCTTTGAACCGAAATTGCTTTACCCGAGGGAGGGACGAGAACTTTTATTATCATTATTTTTAATCTTATTGAATTAAAGTATGCCAAAAATATTAAAAAAACCCAAAAATCTAAGCTTTTAAAACAATCGCTTGAAAAAGACAAATTTTAAAATTTTGTCGAAGGACGGACTAGGACATCGTTCCGAAACGACCTCGTCCGAAAACAAAGGAAAACAAAATTTAAAATTTATTTTATATTTGTTTTATAAGTTAAAGATTTTATTTAAAAAAATAAATAAATCAAACACCGCGACTCGCGGTATTTGAAAGGGCCAAATGCCGCGACTCGCGGAGGGTTCAAAATACAGAAAAAAATAAAGGCCGAACAGATCAGTCCCAACACAACCAACACCAAAATACTGCGCAAACATCCGAAAAATACACACCAAATTCTCAATTTTTGACCGTTTTTCATCAAATCTTTTACTAAAATCATGTTAAGAAGGATGCTATCAAGGAATTACTCAAGAAAAATGCTAAATTTCTACACCTAAACACCATTTAATCCGAAAATTAGTGTTCTTGAGCAATTTTTTCTCCAATTCGATTTTAATGCTTTTTAGTGTAATTATGCTTAAATTGCTTGTGTATTATGCTTGTATAACCTAGATTGATGCTATTTAACATGATTAGAAGCCTTAAACTTCAAATTTTGGGTAATCTAGGGTTTGTGTTCTTGAGCAATTTGGGGCTTTTTGATATAAACAGGTTATGGTCGATTTTTGTCATGAATTGTTGCTAAATTAAGTAGTGTAACATGTTTAGGTAGTTAAATGATCCAAACTTTGAGCCTAAACATGATTTTGAGAATTAAAGTGGACTTTTTCAAGTCTAAAATTCATGAACTTGATTTTTGAGAGATAATGCCATTTGAAACTTGTTTAATTGCTAATAATGATTATTTTGACATGTTATTTGAGTAGAATGCTTATGAACTTGGCGAACATTTTCGTATATGCTTATTTGAAAAAGTGTAGATTTGATAAAAATATGAAAATGAGCTTAAGTTTGATATAAATTGAACATGTCATTGTAATTATTTTGATTGATGATTTTGCTGACACTAATGCATATTTGGATGCACAAAAATTGTATTTGATGTGTTTTGCAGACTGAAAGGGGTGAATCTTCATCCCAAGCTCGCAATGCTCCTGCTGAGAATGCGGAACAACAGGAGGTGGATAACTACTATAAACAAGATATACCTCGTCTAGTCATGACATTTTCAGATATGCACTTGGAAGATTTGCACCCGAACTTGAGATTTGACAGACGTTGGATAGATTATCTAAAATACCAAAGGGGTTTGCATACTCTTCATTCTAAAGCTGTTGAAGTACCTAGGGTAATAGAATGGGCACCATTAGAAGCTGTAGAATTGGCCGGGCCAATTAGAGAATTACTTACACAGAGGTATGATAATTTTACTTTTAACGATTGGGTACGATTATTCAGCATGCGTAGACCTGTATATAAAGTATGGTGTGAAGAATTATTGTGTAGTATAGAAATAAATGATCGGGTAGTTAGTTTAACCGATCGATCTTTTATTAGATTTTTGTTAGGAGGTTCGATGCGCCACATGTCTTTACTAGACATGGCTCAGGCCTTACGTATATATACGCCTGAGGAGTTAGCATCTGCCGATTGTAGAGGGTTGATATTGAACGGTATGAAAATTGATGAAAATTTTGATACGCATGGTGTATGGAGTCAAATGACTAGCCATCACCGATTTAAAGGGGGAAATTACTCTTATTTGGATATAGATAGAGCAGAGTTAAGAGTAATTCATAGGTTTTTAGCCAATTCGATTACACAACGAGGTAAGAATAAGGAAAAGGTAAATGAATAGGATTTGTTTTACCACATGTGTATTCGAGACCCACAAAGCGCTGTAAGTATACCTTATTGTGTGGGTTATTATTTATCAGCTATGGTTAGGGGCATGAGACCTCACAGTATAATAGGAGGTGGTATATTTATTACTTTAATTGCTGAATATCTTGGTGTGGATATAAGTCTGGGGGGGATTATTAATTGAAGAATCAGAACCCCACGATACAATTGGTTTAAATGTATACCATGGTGCTAAAGTTTTGAAGAGGTGAAATAACGCCGCAGTACGATATAATGGTAGACATCCACAGGTTGAGAGAAACCAACAGCCAGGTAATGTGGGAGGGGGAAATGAAATGACAGAAATGCAAAGGTTTATAGCTTCACAAGAGTATGAAAATGCTAGACATAGAGCATTTGAAGATTAGCAAGTTCATCAAAACCAAATCATAGCTCATTGCAACATGTAGGTAGAAACTATATTCCTACTCCATCGCCCGTATTTCCTCCCTGGTCTATAGAGATCCAACCACCGTATCCTACGTATAACCCAGCCGAAGCATTTTATAACACATATGGTTATGCATGGAACCCCTACTGGTATCAGTATCATCCCTAGTTTACTTAGTTTTATTTATTTTATAATTTGTAATGTTGATACATTTAATACTTATGTTAATATTGTAATAGTTTTTATAATTTTCTAACTTTTATTATTAGATTTTAATAATTTTTGAATGTGGGGTAATATACCAAACTTCAAAAATATGTATATATGTTTGCAGTTTATCTTATGTACACAACAGGGTAAAACAACGCATTTTCAAAGACTGGCGTTAAGTTCAGCAAAAGCAACTAATTTTGACGACAAGATGCAAAATATATGTGAAATAATAACAAGACGGAATGAACAATTGATGTGCACCATTTATCATTCAACATAAACAACAATATGTTTGGAAACTTTGGTAAAATTTAATCATTTCTACGCTAATCACCCTCAATAATTTAAATTGTTACTGATTTCTTGCAAATGAGGGCATTGCAAGATCTTAAGTGTGGGAAGGGGTTAAATTCTTTCGGATTTTTAAAATTTTTTATCTTAAACACTTGGTTACCATTAAAAATACTAGTAAAGCAGTAGTTGTATTAGAATCTAGTGCTCTCTGATAATAAAGAACAACCCTAGTCTTATATACTGACTACTCAATTCTAGTAAAATTTTTCAAAATTTTCAATTAAATGAACTCAAAATCATGTTTATACATATTTATGAATGATAAAACTAGGTTTTAACACCGAAATTATTGTTACCTCGAAAAGGACATAAATTGAGAAACAAACCAAAATGTTAAAATTCATTTAAAATGGAATAGAGGACAATAAAAAGGAAAATAAAAGCCAAGTGTGGGAAAAATTACCAAGTTATCTTAAACATATGTCACATATTTCTGTAACAAATAATTGAAGATACTTTTTCTTTGGACTAAACTAAACTGTTTTACCCGATGAAAGAAAAGAAGAGATGAATCTACACGATGAATCAATTCCATCATTAAAAGAAAGTAAAGTCTTTCGAAAAAGAAACGCGCTTCTTGATTTAGGTCATGAAGTTGTCGTTCAGACCAGCTGTAGGTTGACGAAAAACCTAGAAAAGTCATCACTAAAATCAGCAGGAAATCCACGGACCTCAGCATCAAACAGGGTCGCCAAGTGGTCAGATTTATCCTAACCATGAGAAGGATTTATCTCGTACAATGGGGGGCACCGTGCAAATTAGCTTGATAAGACTAATGAATCAGATCCCCAGAAAGGATAATCTCCTTAAAGATCAAAAAATCAGCTTTTAAGACTGATATTACTCAATCCTTGAGATTGACCTTAAAGATTGAGAATTCAAACTCATGGAATTCAATGATATCTAAACTCGAGCTTGAACGAGAAAATATTTTGATCAAATTATAAACCGATTTGTTTTCTGAAAACCCATTTTCAATGCGTTCATTACCTTTGAACGTAAAATCCTAGGAATTCACCTGGAATTCATTAGGTCACCTGAACCAAATCGGGTGTCAACCGTAAGAACGGTGGTTGCATAGCATGGTCAAAGACAGGACCTTGTGCCAGACCGGAAAATTATAAGGATGAGCTTTACTGTTGCTCCTACAAAGGATAGTAATTGCGTCCGACACGTTATATACCATAATTAAAAGCATGTCAGGGGACATTGCCTTAACAGTTGCTTGTTCAACGCTTTCCTTTACAACCGGACGGTAGTTTACCGAAAGGTAATATACGGAGCAAGTATACTGGACGTGTTGCTTTCCTAATACAAGGTTAGCAAGTGGGTGACACAAAACCACAAGTTTTGAGCAAAATTTTCAAATCTAAAACCCACCAAACCCACAAAAAGAATTTGCAAACACCGGTGAAGGGTTATTTTGGAAAACTTATCTAGGGTAAAAGCTAGATTTAATTTTCAAAAGATCAAATGTTTTCATAAAGATCCAATTTCCTTAAAGGATCTAAATTTTTATAGTCATGTGGGACTGTAAACCATATCGTTACTACCATTGTTTATACCGCCGTATAGAAATCACTGATGTACAAAGTGTGAAGAATAAAGAAGTGATTCTAGTATATCAAGACTATATTGCCTGAGGACAAGCAACGCTCAAGTGTGGGAATATTTGATAATGCTAAAAATGAACATATATTTCATAGCATTATTCCTCAAGAAAGACAAGCTTTTAGTTGTAATTGTTCTATTTACAAGTGATATTCGTTTAAATAATAAAAGGTGAAGACAAAAGACAGATTCGACGAATTGAAGACGCAAACGACCAAAAAGCTCAAAAGTACAAAATACAATCAAAGAGGTTCTAATTATTGATAAGAAACGTCTCTAAATTACAAGAGTACAAGATTCAAAACGCAAAGTACAAGATATTAAATTGTACGCAAGGATGTTCGAAAATCCGAAACCGGGACCAGAGTCAACTCTCAACGCTCGACGCAATGGACTAAAAATTACAAGTCAACTATGCACATAAATATAATATAATATTTAAATAATTCTTATAATTATTTATATATTATATAATATAAAAATCCGTCGGTAAACAAAGAGCCAAAGCTGGGTGAGCTGTAAATACAAACTCCGCGACTCGCGGAGTGTGAAGAGCAAAAAGGGCGCGAGTCGCGGAGTTCCCCTGGACTCAATTCCCTATAAAAGCCAACGCAGTTCGACGAGTTTTAATATCCTAAAATCTCTCTTTCTCTATATGTAAACGTAATATATATATATATATATATATATATATATATATATATATATATATATTAATTTTAATTTTAATTTTAATTCTAATTCTAATAATAAGGGTATGTTAGCGAATGTTGTAAGGGTGTAAGTTGAAATTCTGTTCGTGTAACGCTACGCTATTTTTAATCATTGTAAGTTATGTTCAACCTTTTTACATTAATGTCTCGTAGCTAAGTTATTATTATGCTTATTTAATCCGAAGTAATCATGATGTTGGGCTAATTACTAAAATTGGGTAATTGGGCTTTGTACCATAATTGGGGTTTGGATAAAAGAACGACACTTGTGGAAATTAGACTATGGGCTATTAATGGGTTTTATATTTGTTTAACTAAATGATAGTTTGTTAATTTTAATATAAAGATTTAAAATTGGACATCCCTATAAATAACCATATACATTCAATCGGACACGATGGGCGGGGGTATTTATATGTACGAATAATCGTTCATTTAACCGGACACGGGAATGGATTAATAGTCACTAGAATTATTAAAACAGGGGTGAAATTATGTACAAGGACACTTGGCATAATTGTTAACAAAGTATTAAAACCTTGGGTTACACGCAGTCGATAATCTGTTGTAATTATTAAACAAAGTATTAAAATCTTGTTACAGTTTAAGTCCCCAATTAGTTGGAATATTTAACTTCGGGTATAAGGATAATTTGACGAGGACACTCGCACTTTATATTTATGACTGATGGACTGTTATGGACAAAAACCAGACGGACATATTAAATAATCCAGGACAAAGGACAATTAACCCATGGGCATAAAACTAAAATCAACACGTCAAACATCATGATTACGGAAGTTTAAATAAGCATAATTCTTTTATTTCATATTTAATTTCCTTTATTTTATATTTAATTGCACTTCTAATTATCGCACTTTTATTTATTGTTATTGTATTTAATTGCACTTTTAATTATCGTACTTTTTAATTATCGCAATTTTATCGCACTTTTATTTATCGCAATTTCCTTATCGTTATTTACTTTACATTAAGTCTTGTATTTATTTTTAATTTTGGTTTTAACTGCGACTAAAGTTTTAAAATCGACAAACCGGTCATTAAACGGTAAAAACCCCCCTTTATAATAATAATATTACTTATATATATATTTGTATTTT
Source organism: Rutidosis leptorrhynchoides (assembly GCF_046630445.1). Classification (NCBI taxonomy): domain Eukaryota; kingdom Viridiplantae; phylum Streptophyta; class Magnoliopsida; order Asterales; family Asteraceae; genus Rutidosis; species Rutidosis leptorrhynchoides. The sequence continues at coordinate 336,988,184 of NC_092336.1, read as the reverse complement.
TATAAAATAAAACTAATATAGCGTTAAGCTTTGTTAAAAGATTCCCTGTGGAACGAACCGGACTTACTAAAAACTACACTACTGTACGATTAGGTACCTACTGCCTATAAGTGTTGTAGCAAGGTTTAAGTATATCCATTCTCTAAATAAATAAATATCTTGTGTAAAATTGTATCGTATTTAATAGTATTTCCTTGTAAAATATAAGCTATTTTATATACACCTCGCAGAACATCAGTTGAGTTCATCAAGATTATTATTAAGTCAATTATAGTAAGATATATTATGAAATGGTATGCATGCTGTCAACCTTAGATGTAATGAAAGATTGTCTTTTCAAAAACGAATGCAATGTTTGTAAAATGTATCATATAGAGGTCAAGTACCTCGCGATGTAATCAACTGTTGTGAATCGTTTATAATCGATATGGACTTCGTCCGGATGGATTAGGACGGGTCCTTTTAGTTGGTATCAGAGCTGGTATAACGCCGTCCATGTGTGGCGGGTTAGTCGTAAAGGAGGTTCTCACAGTGTTACCTGTGACGAAGCATTGGCTCTTACTCCTTGCGATCCCTTACGAGGGTTGGCAGTAGCCGAGAGGCAGGCCCTAAAATCAGTATCTGAGGTACACTCAGTGGTCACCAGACGGTTAGCTGGGAAGGCACTGGGTGGGACGGTGGTTGTCCCCAACTGTATTTCAGTTGGTATCAGAGCGGAGGTCTTAGCGAACCAGGTCTTGCATTAGTGAGTCTAACTGATAGATGTTAGGATGCATTAGTGAGTCTGGACTTCGACCGTGTCTGCATGTCAAAAGTTTTGCTTATCATTTCTAGTCGAAAATCATCTGCTTATCCTCCTTAGGAAATTACCTACTTATCATTCTTAGTCTAGACACATCTTACTGCATTGATTGCATAAATAGTGTATAGACAAAACTCATATCTTAGCATATCTGCTAATTCATATCTTAGCGTATCTATTATGGTAAACTTTGCCTGATATCTCCCGTAAATCCCACCATAATTTAAGGAATCCTAGTACTATATATATCTATGCATATTATGCATTAGGAATACCATCCAACTAGCAATTGATGTCACTAAACTTTTCATAAAAAAAAAAAAAATATTTTCTGTAATCGCGTAAGATGGCTTCTACGAATCGACCAAGTTCCTCTGACTCCGAAGACAGTGTGACGGGAGCACACCAACCAATCAATTACCGTGATTACTGGAGAAAATAGGGGTGGGTTTGCGACATACTCACCCTATGGAGAAAGGAAGAAGGTACTCCATATCATGAACCGAATCTACCACCTAACCTTGGAGTACTTGACCCGCTTACCGGCGAACCTGTTCGCAACACCGTTTATACCCTTTTTGCCAGAATTTTTCGTCTTGAGACTACCATTAACGGAACTAGAGAAGATATCCGATCTCTACCTCACATTGATAACCAACCAGGGTTAGTAGAAGAAGTTAAAGAACTCCGAGCTCGAGTGTTAACTTTAGAGAGCACGGTACACAATTTGCAAGCACCAGCAGTATCACCAACGCCCGTAACATCATCAGACTCAGCACCAACGGCACCAGTACCACCAACAACCCAAGTTTCAACATCACACGCCTCAACATCTCTTTATGTACCTCGAGTATAATCATCGCTCTGCGTATCGTTCTACATCAATTATCTTCGTTCTTCATGGCGATTATGTAATCTTTAATGTTATAGAGATTATGTATTCTAATTTTGACAGTAAACCAAATGAGATTAATATCATATTAACTCATTAAATCTATATTACATCTGAAGAAAATATATATGTAAGTATATTTTCATAAAAATTGTAATTAAAAATTCTTTTGTACAAACTGTTAATGGTGAAAATATTTTAACGGGTAGGTAATACCCGAAGAATATTTAGATTTCACATTAATAAGTTACACTGTACATTCTTCGAATCTGATTCAACGGTCATTTACTATCCTACTTACATCCACAAGATATACATATCCGTTCACCACAGAATAACCATTTTCATTCAATTTCACATTCGGATTTTGACCTATCAGAATCCAACAAGTGGCATAATGAAGAAAACATATGACAAAATAAAATTTGTTAGAAACAGACTAATTAACTATGAGGAATTTTGTTAAGAATCCACGCTAACTGTTCCTAGCTAATTGTTCCTAGCTAACTGATTATATTTTATTTATCGCAATTTAATTATCGCAATTTACATTTTATCAATTTTATTTATCGTCATTTAATTTTCTGTTATTTACTTTACGCACTTTATTTATCGTCATTTAATTTCTGTTATTTATTTTTACGCACTTTGAATATCGGGACACGTATACCAGGTTTTGACATATCATATCGACGCATCTATATATATTATTTGGAATCACCATAGACACTCTATATGCAGTAATGATCGAGTTCTCTATACAGGGTTGAGGTTGATTCTACAATAATATATATAGTTTGAGTTGTGATCGAGTCTGAGACGAATATGGGTCACGATACATATTAATTAATTCGAATATTATATATTAAACTATATATGAATTATTGGATTGCTAACTGTGGACTATCAACTGAGGACTATCAACATTGGACAATTAAAATGAATTAAAATATTGATTATAACTTATGAAACTAAACAATTCTTCAAGTTGCCACTTGATTTCATCTTAAACCTTAATTGTACCTTGACGATTCCAATCTGCATTCAAACTTTCATAATTTTTGAAAACACCTCAATCAATAGGATGAATCAACCGCACTTCATCTACGGAAGGAAAGATTTGTGCATATAGTTATGTACCTGAGAAACTCTCGACAACTGAGTAAAAGTTTAACACGTAGCCGCGTCAGATTCTTTGACATTTATTAGCAAAAATAACTTTGCGATCCCTTTACAAGGTAGCAAATTTTGTCACAGCTTCAGCAAGTCAACTTCGACTTTTCGTTCAAAACAACCTTATTATCACCTTGACTTATATGTATGTTCTTTTATTGTTACCGGGGAACCTTTTATATTCCACCATATTACCGTCAGCGTTTAATCATCTAAGAACACAATTCTCTTGAAATCACATCGGATCGATAACTAATAATTCAGATATGGTAGCAGTAAATGTAGAGGAATCGGCAATCAGTACTTTGAAAACTCACAGCATATCTACATCAACAGTTATATGTATAACATTTATCTTTTAGAATAATGATCTTCCATTCTGAAATTTTGAAAAGCACCCAGCCTACGAATTAATACATTGAACTTTGAAAAATCTAAATGAAGCAGCAGAAACTGTAGATAACCGTAAACGACCTTAATCATCGGAAGTTTGATGATAGAGAATAATATGTTGGAAAAGCTCAGAAACATTGGAACTGGAAAACGGATAGAGTTAACCATGAAGGAGACCAAGGACAAATACAAGGACCATACCCTATATTCAAAGAATCCAGATAATTCTGGATCCGTTGAAATCTTTAGAGAATATCTTGCCCCGAAGTCATGTTAAAATCTTGCGGAAAATCTTTCTCCATCAACCATCGAACTTAGAAATTCCAAAATATCATCATCAATATCTTCGATATTTCTGAGGATATTTTCATAAATATTCTCGTCCGAAATTATAAACCTCTTCGTGCTTCCTGTGTATCATTATATTAGAAACATTCAAGAGAAAATTTAGTACCGAAAAGCAGATTATGCGAAACTATGAAGAAAGCCGTGGACAAATCACAAAGAATAAGTTTGATTTCAAAGAATCCAAATGATTCAATGTCTGCTAAAGTCTTTAGTGAATATCTTGCTCCTTACTCTAAACCCTTACAGACAATAGTTTCTATCATCCGCTGATCTTAGATATTCTGAGATATTATCGTATCTTTCATTATAAATATCCTCCATATTTCTAGAGATATTTTCATAACTATTCTTATCTGAAATCATTAATCTCTTCATGATATAAGTGTTACATCATATAGAAACTGTTAGTTTCTATATTCTGTAAACTTTCGAGCTTAAAATATGAATGTTATTAAAGTAATGTTGGGAACTGATGCATGAGTTAGTATAATATAATGACCCTTGATCAACGTAATTATATTACAGTAAGTCATGCTGAGTTTCTAAATGGGACATGATGATTCACAGATTATAACGTCATCATGTGCCATGTCACACGACTCTTACATTTTATCTGATATATAAATATATCAAGAACATATTTTCTTGATAGTTCTATCTTTCCTGGATATTCTGGTAATTTGACGAATCAAGATTGTGCTATTACCATTTCTTTCTTAGAACATTAACTATGTTCATTCCGGAATTCATATCTATGAATTCTGGACCGTTGCTCGCTTTACTAGAGGTCGAGAGGATAATAAAAAAAAAAGGCAAAGAGCTCTGAAACATAAGGGAAAATATGAAACTCGACAACAACACAGAAATCACAAACCGTGTACATTAATACGAATAACAATATAAAGACATGGGAGAATGAGAAATACAACAATCCCTAGAGCATAGTAGACATAAACAGATTCCTCTGATGGTAGTTGAAAAAGAAGAGAGATTGATGCGATAATCAAGAAAATATCTAGGACTAGAACTGGATTAAACATTTTCACAATTCTTGGAATTATGAATTAAGAAAGAAAGTATTGAAGTGGTGAAAGTAAGGGAACGGAAGAGGTAAATTTATAGTGAAAATATCAGACAAAGCACTCGAGGCAGATGATTGCATTTAATTAAAGAGATCCTAATTTTCTTACTCGCCGAAGAATAAAATCTTTTAGATTTCGAAGATTTTCTTTAAATCCATTGAATTCCGGAATTCAAGCAAGACAACGTCAAAAGCTAAGACGCACCTTATTTTCTAAATTCAGCCATGACTAGTCAAAAGTTATGATGAAACTTGCCTTTTCTCATTTCACCATTTAGTGATAACTTCATTCGTACTCTTTGAGTAATCGAATTGTCTTATACATATTACCCAATAATGATAAAACTCTATTAATCAACTCATATTCGTCATGAAAACATGTTTATTGTTAGTCATGACCATCTCACTCAAATTTCGGGACGAAATTTCTTTAACGGGTAGGTACTGTGACGACCCGGGAATTTCCGACCAAATTTAAACTTAATCTTTATATGATTTCGATACGATAAGCAAAGTCTATTATATTGAATTACAAAATTTTGAAACTATTTCATGATAACATTTGACTTTTGACTATTTCCGACGATTCACGAACCTTTGATTTTAAATAGAAATGTAGATATAAATAATTTATATATATAAATAATTATATATAATAGTTTAACTATATTAATGAACTATTATGTGATTTAGTTATTATGAAAGATAACTTAAAATAACTAAAACTCGTTATTTCGAATATATTGAGTATATTGATTAAAAATGATTTCGAACATAATTTGCTAACGTTAACAAAGTACTAAATACATAATGTTATACTTTGAGTGTATCTGTTTCAATATATAATTACCTATCAGATATTTAAAACCTAATTATATATATATATATATATATATATATATATATATATATATATGATTTATGTGCATAATTATTGATTTTACGTATATCGGAATATATTAAAATGTGTAAATATTAAATGCTCAATATATGTTGTTATAAAATATAGTATATAATTATTGGGAGTTAATATATTAAAATGTGTAAATATTAAATGCTCAATATATGTTGTTATAAAATATAGTATATAATTATTGGGAGTTACATAATTGATAGTATGTAATATTATTAAATTAAAGTTAATTACAAGATAAAATATAGTTGTTATATTAATATTATTATTACTCTCATTATTATTACTAAAATAAATATTTATGTCAATATAAATATCAGTATCATTAAGATATATAATATATAGATAAATTTTTTTTGATAAATTTAAATTGTTATATTATTACTAATATCATTGTAAATAATATTATTATTATCATTTATTAATTACTCTTATTCTTATTATTACTATTACTATAATTTTTGATAAAATTATTATTAAGATTATATTTTATATATTTCTATTATTATTAGTATTAGTATTCTTATTAAAATTAATAACATTCTTAAAATTATTAGGTAATATTATAGAATTTAGTATGTATATTTATACAGGTATACATCAGTTATACAAATAAATACGGATACAGTTTATATATAAAAAAATACGGTTTCTACATAAATAATTATAGATAAATCACGGATTCAATTTTCAATCTTAATCAAACAATAAGAGATTCGTTCCTGTATCTAATTGCTACTAGAGTACAAATCAAGTGTAATACAAACAAGGAGCTGTTAACCATCCTAATCGACTTGGGTATTTTTTTCTTCTCAATTTTGTTTTTGTCTGATAAAAAAAAAGTCGACCAGGTTAATATTATAAATCAAACAGATTATTATAATGAGGAGTTCATTCAATTCTTTCAATCTAATTATCAACTATCACTTACGAATATCCTTTACAAATTCCTAATTGACGACTTAAATCAAAAATATGTAGAACACAGATGAAACTCTGTTCGTATTCTTTTTTTTTGAAAAACTCGATTTCGAAATTAATTACAAAATGTAATAATGCAGTTATGATTGAAATCTTTATTTCAAACTATCTGTAAATTCCTAAATTTCAATTTTTCCTATCGAGCTCTAATTTGGGAGTCAAAGTTTGATTTTTAAAAAGTCAACAATTGTTCATCAACAAAATTCGGTTTTTCTGTTTTAAATTGAGTTAAATTAATGATCCAGAAACATTCTATAGGTGATTTTAAACATGTTTGGTATTATAATCTTTATCTAAAACGATCCAGAAATCGAAAACGATTATTGAGTTCTTATTTATTTTTCTTACGAATACAGCAACAGCTCTTTCCTTTTATCTTTATTTTTTTTATTTAATTCACTATCTGAGTCGTTTATGTATATATATCACTTCCTAAAACTAAAAATTTAATTAAATGAAAACTTGGTTCCATCTCTGGTTGAAATCCAATTGGTTGAAGAAGAAGGGGTTAATAGAAAAGGGAAAACAGGTTATAAATATGTCATGGACGTAAAAATCAGAAAAACAATTATGGGTCAATGGCTAAGGATGTTGCGGGTGGGCAAGAGGTCTTGGGTTCGAGTCTCGTCCTGGACAAATCTTTTTAAGAAAGCATTTTTATGGTATATATTTTTACTTCATTTCCATTATCCTTATAATTATTATTATTGTTATTATAATTATTATTGTTATTGTTGTTATTACTATTATTATTATTATTATTATTAGGTTTATTAATATTAGATTAGATAATAACATTTTAATTATCATTATAATTAAAATTATTATTGGAATTACTACTATTATCATCGTGATTATTATTAACAAGTATTATTATTATTATTATCATTATAATTACTAATATAAGCATTAATATTATTATTATTGTTAATATTATTGAAATTACAAGAGTTATTAATATCATTATGATTATTAACATGTAACATTTTTATTCATTTCTAATTGTATTATCATTATTATTAGTATTATCATTTCTCAAAGTTATTATTTTTTTAACAAAGGTATTTTATTAAAATTATCGTTTTCATTACTATTATAAGTATTATTATCATCAAAACTATTATTATTATTGTTATCAATATGTCTATTAATATTATTATCATTTTATAAGTGTTAAAGATATTATCATTAACATAAGTACTATTAATAAGGATTATCATTATTAGAATTATTAACATTAAAAATTATTATAATTATAATCAAATACAACTTTTATTCACTATTATTAATATTATATATTATCATGTATATAAAATATACTTAAAAGTAACATTACATATAGGTATAAATTAATGATATTAACAATCTTTATATAGATATCCATATATAACAAGTTAAGTATTTTTAACTAAATAAATAATAACCAATTTTTTTAATATATATACAAATCAAATATCTAGTTTATATAAATGTTATAATATATGAAATTGTTCGATTACGAATATATGTATTAATGAATATACAAATGATATAGGTTCGGGAATCCGAGGCCAACCCTGCATTGTTTTGTTGTTTAATAACGTCATATGTATTTTTACTTCAAAATACATTATAGTGAGTTTTCATTTGCCTTTTTACCCTTTATATTTTTGGGCTGAGAATACATGCGCTGTTTTTATAACTGTTTTACGAAATAGACACGAGTAAATGAAACTACATTCTATGGCTGGATTATTAAATCGAATATGCCCCTTTTTATTAAGTCTGGTAATCTAAGAATTAGGGAACAGACACCCTAATTGACGCGAATCCTAAAGATAGATCTATCGGGCCCAACAAGCCCCATCCAAAGTACCGGATGCTTTAGTACTTCGAATTATATCATGTCCGAAGGAGGATCCCGGAATGATAGGGGATATTCTATATGCATATTGTTAAGGTCGGTTACCAGGTGTTCAATCCATATGAATGATATTTTTGTCTCTATGCATGGGACGTATGTTTATGAGAAATGAAAATATGAAATCTTGTGGTCTATTAAAATTATGAAATGATTATTTATGTTTAAATAATGAACTCACCAACCTTTTGGTTGACACTTTAAAGCATGTTTATTCTCAGGTATGAAAGAAATCTTCCGCTGTGCATTTGCTCACTTTAAAGATATTACTTGGAGTCATTCATGACATATTTCAAAAGACGTTGCATTCTAGTCGTTGAGTTCATCAAGATTATTATTAAGTCAATTATAGTAAGATATATTATGAAATGGTATGCATGCTGTCAACCTTAGATGTAATGAAAGATTGTCTTTTCAAATACGATTGCAATGTTTGTAAAATGTATCATATAGAGGTCAAGTACCTCGCGATGTAATCAACTGTTGTGAATCGTTTATAATCGATATGGACTTCGTCCGGATGGATTAGGACGGGTCCTTTATTGCGTTTTTGTGGCTAACGATGATGTCGTTGAAGCGCAACTCGAGTCGAACTAAAAAGTATAACCCGTGAAAGATTTAAATGTTATTTTAAATTAACAATATATGTGCATCTCCGCGTTTGACGTCCGTTTGGCGTATAGTTAGTCGCGTTGTGTTCGTAAAATTATTTCGAGTTGAACGGTGCTCTCGAAAAAAGTTAACACGCGACGAGCGGGAAGATATGTCCCGGTTAAAATGTTAGTGAAGTTTGTTTAAGTTTTTTAATTATAATACTGATTTTACTTTTTGTACCCCTATTTTGAGGGTTGAGATGTAAGTTGTACACTTTTGGGGGGTGAATATTTTTTTTTTTTTTTTTTTTTTTTTTTTGCAGTCGTTTTGACCCGTTTTGACCCGTTTTGGCCGTGATTTGGTGTTAAATGACCAAAACCGGCATGTATTTTAGTATATACTAGTTTTCGAACCCTCGCTTCGCGCCGGGGTTCGGTTTTCAATGTATTTTATTGCGTTTAATTTGTAAAATTATTTTGTGGCTAACGATGATGTCGTTGAAGCGCAACTCGAGTTGAACTAAAAGGTATAACCCGCGAAAGATATAAATGTTATTTTAAATTAACAATATATGTGCATCTTCGCGTTTCGCTATGGAATTGTCGACTTTTAACGCAAAATCAACGTGTATGAAAAGTAACCCAAATATTTAGCTTTTTTTAAAAAGAGCCCGTTTTGCGTATAGTTAGTCACATTGTGTTCCTAAAATTATTTCGAGTTTAACGATGATGTCAAAAAAATTTAACTCGTTGCTAGCGATAAGATATGACTCGTTAATATTTGGGTGGAGTTTATTTAAGATTTTTTATGAAAATGATTATTTGACACTTTACCCCCCTGTTTGGGGGTCGATTTGAATTTTTGAAAAGAGTGTGGGAAAAAAGGTAAAAAGTCTAAAATACCCCTAGTTACTATTCATAGCTTTTGTCTATCAGATATATGTATAATATAATATAAATGGTTGAGATGAAGCATGTGTTAGTGATTAACTTTTGTCGAAGGGAAATGATATTTCCAACATGTGTTTTACTTGTTCCACTATAATTTCATGATTTTTCTTTAAATATCCTTTAAAAAATTATAAGAAAAAGATTTAAATAATTTGTTTAAGCATTTCATTAAGGGAATTTTAGATAATCTGGGTAGAACAAGTCAAATTGATGGTGAAAATATCAATTCCCTTTGTCGAACCTTCAAGATGACCGTAGGTATTAGCGGTATTAGGCTGGATTAAGTGTGTGTAATTAGCCTCCTAATAATAGAATGGAAACCAGCGGTTATCAAAATAACCGTTCGTCCATAACTGTCATTCTATAACTGTTATTTCAAAACCTTCTAATTACACCTACAACCTACTCCTATGTGGCCCGATAAATCTGGACACGTGTCATGGTCATGAATGCCAGCCTGACAGAGAGAACGTTACGCCATGACCCAACGTGTAACAACCCTGCTTTTTCCGTTACTTCCGTTAACCTTTCGTTAGTTTATTTAACGGCGATTATTTGACTTTTTGGTGTTTGTGTGTAATAAATACATACTTGATCTTTAGAGGGTTACAATAATTAATATGGGTTGATATTAATTCAAATTAATATTTTGGATAATGAAATACGATAAAAATGACACGATTTTGATAACTGCTTTTTGAGCAACGAAACGCTCGGGTTTATTTTAATAATTAATTTATTAATTATTAACTTTTTGAAAATAATTAATTTATTAGATTTTTAATAAATTAATGTTTGATTGCGTTTAACGATCCGTTTAGCATTCCGGGTCCTCGGTACGACTAAACGGCACTTAAAACGGACTACGATTACACATAATTGCAAAATACGAGCCTGGGAGTACCCCATGGAGCCCATTAGGCTGAACACCCCCCTCCCCACCCTTTTATGTCTAATTTTTGCAACTTGGAGGACTTAGGTGCAATTTAAGAGAACTAGGGCTAGTATAAAGGCTTAAGTGATAACCTAAACACTGTAAACCCTCACAATTACACATACCAGTCGATTTTTTGTTCCCTCCCTCCCTTTGGCTGCCGTCAATCACCATCACCAATACCACCATCAATTTTCAATTTTTGCTCAAGCCTTGAACACGAAAAGTGTAATTCTCGATCTCCTCTACGTATTGGTGTGCTTTAACTATTGATCTAAGGTATAATCACATGAACCCTAATATTAAAAATCTGATTTTTATTAAAGTTTCATAGTTATGTTGTCAATTGCTCAAGTCTATACGCGTACGTGTTAATTGTAATCGTTATATTGATTATTTGATGCGTTAGGGTTTAAAACTGAATTTTTTTATGCATGATCAGAAAAATTAAGTTTTTCAAATGTTAATTATTATGTTATATTCAGATTCCTTGCGAAAAACTATTGAGTTTAGGCTTTGGATTTGCTTGATTTCGTTTCCGGATGATCAAGTTATGCTTAATTGAAATTAACGTTGTGTTTTTGTGATTGATCAGAAATATGGATTTGATAGACCATGAATTGGCATGTGAAACTTATACCACTAGAAAGATAATTTAAAAACACACAATTTAGACTAGGATATCATGTCGTTTGCTTATGTAAAACCCGAGATATGCTTGAATTAGTGTAAAAGTAGTTTTATACAGCACTTGCATGAAAATAACCTTGTATGATAAAATGTATTAACTTCTGTGATTAAAGCTTTGCATATTTGAAATGTAAACAAAAATTACTTCACCTTTCATGTAGATATTCTAGATCTTTGGATAATCGCGTGCGAATGTGACTAGCTAAACTAGAATCGAATCTGTAAATTGTTCTCTGTTTTATACTCTGTGGATTGTGTTTATTGAATGAGCATGTAAGCTTCTGGAATATGAATTTTAACATTATATGTGACTTATTTTTAGTTTATGTCAATCTTTGAAACCTTATGCATTGGGCACAATAGAGCCATACTTTATGTAAATTCTGATTTGAGCTGAAAACTGAATATTCAACTTGCACGAATAAACAGTACAAATTGGCTAAACAAAAATTTCTCAATTTTTGATATGTGTTAGTTTGACTTGTCCTTGAACTATGGCCACTGGTCTTGTATCAATTTTATGTTCCTAACTCCGGTTATAGCCAAAACGAAATCAGTGCGCGGTCAGAAACTGACTTGGAAAACCCCAAATGTACCCCTTCTGATTCCTGACTTTTATTTATCGTATGAGACCCTGGACGGAATTTTTGGAATTGATTTTAAGTATATTTATGATCTTGAGTTTTCCATGTTTACTTGAATTTTTTACTTTAAAAAAATGTGCTAAGTATGCTACGTGTTCATGAACTTTGTGCACAACGATAACCTGACATTGTGAAAATGATCATTTATGACCTGAAAGGTGTTGTTTAACTTAGGATTGATATGTTGACCAACATTTGAAATGAACCTACTGATGTCGACTTTATTTGATCACATTTACCAAGTTTGACTTTCGGTTGACTTTGTTTGACTTGCATGAACTAGTTGATTGTATGTTGACTTTTACTTTGAAACGCGTCGAGTCGAGCAATAAGACAACTTATACTATGAAACCACACTTGTTTAAGATACATATATTAACCAACCTAAATATGTATACTTAGGTTACATTACTCAGCTGTAAACCGTACAAGTTTTGTCTGTCATCCAAGCTTATTCAAAGGTGAGTCTAGAGTCCCGCTTTTTACATGTTTTTAGGGATGAGAATACACGCTGTTATACTTATATTTTCAAATGCTTTTGTTTGTTCAAAAAGCCTCTAGCTTGAATACTTTTAATACCATCGGTGTAAGCACAATTTAGATGGACGAATCCGTTAGGTTGACAACCTCACCCTGCAATATTAACTGTGGTGCATTTACTTTGAATATTAGATACACTCGAACAAATGTATAACATTTTAGGAGGTAAAGGCGGATATAGTGGTTTCTATGCTCGGGTCATTGCTAGTATTCAGGTGCTCATATATTATGCAAACGTTTTGCAACTTGGTGTTGTACTTGTAAAATCTCGTGGTCAAAGAAACTAAACTATTTTTCTGATAACTGTTTTTCAGATACTGTTACTTAACTTTAAACCTGTAGATTCACCAACATTATTTGTTGACCTGTTTTTGCGTGTTTTTATTCTCAGGTCCTTAAGAGGTAGACTTCCGCTGTGTTTTCTGCATGTCTGGCCGTGGAGTCAGAATACTATTTAAAGAACATTATTTACTTTCGCATTTAAAACTTTTATAACTGTTTAAATACTGATGGCCTGTGGTTACGACACAACAGTGTTTCTATTTTGGGATTATTGACTAATGTTATTGAAAGACAACTTTTAATAAAATTAAATGCGATTGCTTTAAACGTCTCATATAGAGGGCGTAACTGTTAACTGTGGGACCTGGATTAATGCATCGTCAGATGGAAATTTGGTGGTGTGTTAAAGTTGGTATCAGAGCTAACGGTTCGTAGGGAAACTAGGACTTGCATTAGTATGTCTGATTTGGTCATTAGGACACCTTGATGAGTCTAGACTACGACCAGGACTTAGTCATTACATGAGTACTTTGTGACTAACGTTATTTACCTGACTAATCTGTTTGTATGTGTTCTTGTATTGTGAGCTAGATGTCACAGGATTCAGGAAACAGTAGCAACGACTCGAGTGTGGCTGAGGTGAATGCACCTGCTCTTGCCCCAACACCAGTACATGCTCAGCATCAGATACCTAACCATCCCGTGAACCTTTATGCATTGGATTGGATTCATACTAACCGCAACAGGGATGTAGTTGATCGTTTTAACGCTTTGAGTGATATTGCTAGGACATACCCGCACCCCGATGATCTTGATAGGTTGGACGCAAGGGTCACACGTATAAATACTTATACGTATGAGGCTGAAGCGAGATTCGTTGAGATGACGAGATTGATAGCAACCTTGACTGCCAGGGTTGCTGCGTTGGAGGTAGAACGTAATAGGCCGAGGAATGATGGACCTGCCTCCCGTACCCGACAGAAGAGAAAGTGAAGGGTCATTGACCATGAGCTTCTTTTACTTTTCATCCACCATCCTTTCTTTAATTGGTTATATAAAACTTACCGGGTGTTATAAACTGGGCTACTAACACATTATGTTTATTGTTTGGGTTAATACTTTTGGAATTTGGTTTATCACTTTTGGATTTTAGTTATAATAATGGTGGATTATGCTATTAATAACTATTATCTTTTATTGCATGCGGTATTATTCTATATTTAGTAACTTTGTATAATAGTAGTACTTGTGTTAAGGGATACTTTTACTATTGCCATTAATGTTACTACTTAGTGCTACTACCACTACTATCACTGGTGACACTACTAACACTACTTTCACTACTATCACTACTTACGTTACTTCTCACTATTAACGAATCTTTTGGTACTATTATTATTTACTAGTCTTCAACACTCGTTGCTAGTATATTTTTATATAGCGTTGTTTTGACACTGACCAAGTGTGTTTTTCTGTGTTGAAGATGCCTCCGAAGGAATCAACCGTCGCCCAGATCAGGAGAATGGTCACCGAAGGAATCGCGGCCGAAAGAGCTGAACTACTGAGAGAATTCAACAACAGTCGTAACAACAATGATCGAGGTGGTTTAAGCCATACTAATAGGAATGGCACACAAGGCCGCAATGGATGTTCTTACAAAACATTCACTAGTTGCAACCCGCATCCTTTTAACGGAACTGAGGGACCCGTTGGTCTCACTCGTTGGTTTGAAAAACTTGAGTCGGTTTTCCGCATTAGTGGGTGTAATGATGATGACATGGTAGGTTTTGCTACGGGCACACTGGCGGATAGTGCGCTCACCTGGTGGAATAACTATGCTCAATCCCTGGGTCATGACCAAGCTTATGCCCTACCTTGGGAAACCCTGAAGCAAAGAATGATCGAGGAGTATTGTTCGAGGAACGAGATTAAGAAAATGGAACGCGAGTTCCGAGAGCTGAAGTTAGTAGGCAACGATCTCACTGCCTATAACAAGAGGTTCTTTGAGCTGGCATTAATGTGTCCTGAAATGGTTACTCCGGAAAGACGTAAGGTGGAACTGTACATCGAAGGTCTGAGTGAGAATATTCAAGGCGGGGTCACTACCTCAAAACCCGCAAACGTGCAAGAAGCTATTGACATTGCTAGTTTGCTATTGGATCAGATTGCCCAGAGAGGGAAGGGCAGTACAGTAAATGAGAATAAGTCCAACGATGGTAAGAGGAAGTGGAACGGTGGTCAGGACAAAAATTTTAATCAACAGCCGTTCAAGAAGCAAGATTCTTACTGCAACGACACTGGAGTCACATGAACTAACTCCGGGTGTAAGGGCAAAAAGCCACAATGTCAAAAGTGTGGCAAGCATCACACTGGAAACTGTTCTGTTCTAAATTGTGACCGTTGTATGAAGTTTGGCCATTTGGCGAAAGATTGCAAGGTTAATCTCAACGGCAACAACAACAACAACAACAACAACAACACTGCAAGCAACACAAACAATGCTAATAATGGTAAGAACTGTTATGGTTGTGGGCAGCCGGGTTATTTCAAGAAGGACTGTCCTAAGAATAACAATGGGAATGCTCGAGGTAGGGCATTCAACATCAATTCCGTGGAAGCTCGTGATGATCCAAAGCTAGTCACGGGTACGTTTTCACTCGATGATCAACCTGTTTATGTTTTGTTTGATACTGGTGCTGATAGAAGTTTTATATCTAAGGATATTTGTCACAATGTTAAGAACCATGTTTCTTCCTTAGATAACATGTATTCCATAGAACTAGGGAATGGTAACTTGATGAGAGCTGATAAGATTTATCGTGATTGTACCTTGATGTTAGAAAGTAAGCCTTTTAACATTGATGTGATACCTATTAAACTGGGAAGTTTTGATCTTGTGGTTGGAATGGACTGGTTAGCTGATAACAAAGCCGAGGTGGTCTGTGACCTAAAGTCTATTCGTATTCCTATTGCTGATGATGAGCCTATGATGATTTATGGTGAAAAGAATGGCTCACAATTACATCTCATTAACTGCTTGAAAGTTCAGAAGTATGTGAGAAAGGGATGTATCGTGTTCATGGCTCATGTAAGCCAAATTGTACCTGAAGAAAGGAGACCTGAAGACGTTCCTATAGTTAAGGAATTTCTTGAAGTTTTTTCGGAGGAATTAACTAGTCTCCCACCGCATCGAGAAGTTGAGTTTCAGATAGACTTAGTGCTAGGAGTGGCACCGGTGGCTCGCGCACCGTACAGACTTGCACCCCAAGAGCTTTAAGAGTTGTCTAATCAATTGCAAGAGTTGTTAGACAAGGGATTTATTCGACCGAGTTCTTCACCTTGGGGAGCTCCGGTCTTGTTTGTTAAGAAGAAGGATGGGTCAATGAGGTTGTGTATCGATTACAGAGAATTGAACAAGTTGACAATCAAGAATCGGTATCCACTATCGAGGATTGATGACTTATTTGATCAACTACAAGGATCGAGTTATTATTCGAAGATTGATTTGAGATCCGGGTATCAAAAATTGAGAGTCAAAGAAGCTGATGTTCCGAAGACAGCGTTTATAACACGTTATGGACATTATGAGTTTACAGTGATGCCGTTTGGTTTGACGAATGCACCAGCAGTGTTCATGGATCTCATGAACCGTGTGTGTAAGCCATACCTAGATAAATTCGTCATTGTGTTTATTGATGATATATTGGTGTACTCCAAGAAAAAGGAAGAGCACGAACATCATTTACGATCGATATTGACCATCCTTAGAAAAGAGCAGTTGTATGCAAAGTTCTCTAAGTGTGACTTTTGGTTACCAGAGGTACAATTTCTTGGCCATGTTGTAGGGGCCAACGAAATACAGGTCGATCCAGTAAAGATTGAGTCGGTTACGAATTAAGAAACTCTAAAGACGCCAACTCAGATCCGGCAATTTTTGGGTTTAGCTGGTTACTACAGGAGATTCATTGAAGGATTCTTTAAGATTGCCCGACCATTGACCGCGTTGACTCATAAGGGCAAGAAGTACAAATTGTCACACCCCCAAATAGGGCCTGGGGTATTTGTGACTAACTATATCAAATCACAGTTGTATAAACGAGAACGACTCTATATGAGACGTTTTATTGAGTTTTTGCAGCAGAAGATAAATAGATTACATTGTATTTAATGAACAATGCATTAAATGTCTTTAATTGATATGATATGAAATGAAGACTCCAAGCATAGTAAGCAATCATCATCAAATTAGCAAATGCAAGTCTTTCAAATTATCCATGAATGACTCGTTGAAATGTTGCTTTCAATTAGCAAATACACAGCGGTAGCATTATGTAGAACCTGAGAATAAGCATGCTTTAAAGTGTCAACACGAGGTTGAGGGAGTTCATAGGTTTGTCATAAATAATGATTTCAGTAATAGATATAGACCACAAGATTTTTATAGAAGTTGATCTCGCAGATCAAAAAGTTATGCCAGTTCGTGATATTTAGACTAAACGTTTAAAGTTTGCCCCAATGACAAGTTGTTCTGTCCTTGTCGGTTTAATTTCATTATTAAGCAATACAAAGACTTAGTCAAATGTATCGGGGACGTTACTCCCGATAAGCCTACCCCCAATAATTAAGAATGCGTTCAACGAGCAATTAAAAATATCACTGTAGGGACTTTTACAGGACATAGCCAGGTATAGCATAGTTTAACAGTTGGTACTTGTGTCTAACGTATAAAACAGTTATAAAAGTTGCGCATGTATTCTCAACCTAAAAATATATATATAAAAAGGGAGCTATGAAAACTCACGATACTGTATTTCGTATTTCGTAGTAAATATGTGTATGATGGCACTGAACAAGTGCAGAGTTGTCCTCGGATTCACGAACCTATATCAAGTATATATATTAACACATATACTCGTAATCGAATAAGTTTATATATGTTATTTCTATTGTTATATATTTCTGTAGTTATATATATATATATATATATATATATATATATATATATATATATATATATATATATATATATATATATATATATATATATATATTAATATTGGTATTATATTAAAAATACCTAATTTGTCATATATGAATATTTATATAAAAATGTTAATATGTTTGTTATATAATTATATGAAATATGATTGTAGTATATGAAATAAGTGTATTCAATGTACAAAATATTTATTTGTAAAAATAATAGTTTCGATAATAATGATTCACTAATAATTATAATAATAATGGTAATAATAGTAATTTTAATACAAATGATAGTTTTACTAATAATTATAAAGTAAAGATAATAGTTTTAATAATAGCAAAAATGATAATTTTTATAAAATGATAATAATGATAATAATTTTAATAATAACAATACTAATAATAATTATTATACTTATGTTAAAAATGATAATAACAGTACTAATAATATTTAATGATAATACTAGTGATAATAATAATAATGATAATAATATAACTTATAAATTATATTAAAGATAATAATAATAATCATGGTATTAGTATCAGTAATAATAATAAGTAATTTAACAATAATAATAATCTTACTTGTAATTATAATCATGATAATAATAATGAATGATAACTAGTACTTATTTTTAGTAATAATAATAATTATAATACTTAGTAATACTATTAATTATAACAATATTAATTATATTAGTGATAATAATAATAATAATAAAATAAAAGGCTACCTTCCAAGCTTTTTTCTAAAAAAATTGCCCATGACCGGGCTCGAACCCGAGACCTCCCTCTCCCTCGCTAACACTCTTAACCATCTGCTCTGATGATACTTTTCTGTTTAAACCCATAATCAATTTTATTTAACCCGTATTATTTATGTTTCTCATTTCATCTTCTTCACAATTCAAAAGTCGACCAGGGATCTTCCAATATCAAAATAACGAATTTATGATATCATTTAGGACTTGTAAATAAACATAGAACTAGAAAGATATGTTTTTAAATAACAAAAAAAAATAAAAAAAAAAAAGAAACAGCACCCCTTCTGCTGTTCGCAAGTTAAAAAAGAAAAGAAATTTGTTTTTCGATTTTAAGCTTGTTTTAGGACTTGCTTTCTTCATGAAAAAGGTTATAAATCGTTCTTAGAAACTTCATGAATCCTCAATTTCATCAGAAACGTCATTTAGAACTCGAATTTCTTGATGAACACAGAGTTGACTTTTTTAACATTGAACTTTGACTCCAAAATTCGAACTTGATATACAAAATTGAGACTTGAAACTTTGCAGATAGTTTGAGTGATCGATTCCTAACAAGACTACATTTATAGATTTTTAAAATTGATTCGGATTCAAGATTTTAGTAAATTTAGTCAAGAACAGGGTACGGTTTTTTATTTATTTATTTAAATTTCTGTTTTCTTTTCACTAACTGCAGTAGATTATATATATAAAGTGTGATCAACTAACAATAATTTGTTTTTGTATCATAATTAAAGTCGACAAGATTATTTAATCAGGAACCAAACATATAAAAAGCAGATTAACAGCAGGTCGTGATAATATAAATAAATAAAAATAAAAAAGAATAGAAAACAGGTAAAAAGATATAAAAAATAAAATAAAAGCAGATTCATAAAAAATATATATGATTAGTACATTGTTTTTGACTTCTTAAATATATTTTTAATTGATATTAATTATTAATAGATATATTAATAATAATAATGCAAATAATAATATTAATATGATGATATTAATAATAAAAATGATAATTTTAATTATAATTAATAATAATGATAATAATCATTATTAAATGTTAATAATACTATTAATAATAATAAGTTGTATTAATAATATTGTTATTTATAATAATTTCAATAATTTTTGTAAAAGTGTTAATACTAATAATATTAATAACAATTATTAATAATAATAATATTAATAATATTGTGAGTAATAATACTTGTAAATGATGATAAGTATAACTATACTAATAATAATATTAGTAATAATAATACTAATAATAATAATAATAATCAAATTCATATTAATAAAAATGATAATACTGATAATGATAATTGTAAATGATAATGATAATATTGTTAAATATTATATTAATGATATTAATTAATACTAATGTATTATTATTTATAAATAACTGTTCGTGAATCGTCAGAATCATATAAAAGTTAGGTTTAAATTTAGTCGAAAATTTTCCGGGTTGTTATAGTACCTACCCGTTAAAAGAAATTTCGTCCCAAAATTTAGTTGTTGCCATTAATCGGCGTTGTTCGTACATAGACGAGGATATTTACGTTTTATTTGGTCTTCACGTTCCTAGGTATACTCGGGGCCTTTCGTGAATTCCAACGGATAGAATATTGTTTTGTTTTAAGAGTTTAAATCATACGAACTATAATTTCTACAGGTTCTTCTATCAAGTGCATTTTATCATTAATGCAGAGATCATTCAAAATGATGATGTTATACAAGTATTTTCAGTAAATTGGATACATGAAATGTGTTATGAATAATATTGAGCTCATTTAAAACCTTGAGCGTTTATGCTACAATATTGGGGCAGACAAATAGAGAGGAGTTCATGAAAATTATAGTCATGAAATTTGATAGAGATCGTCATTGTTTACAACAAAAATATTGAAATGATGAATATGATTTAAAAAATAGAGTTGTATCAATTTTGAATAATATGGATAAAGCGATTCGATTATAGGAAGAGTATAAACGAAGCTGTCGTAAAAGTTTGAAATGAGGAAATTAAATGTTCGCCTTAACTTTTGACGTAGTCACGATTGATTTCCGGATTTCAAGGAATTAAAGAAATCTTCGTAATCTTTATAAGATTCGATTCTCCGGTAATTAAGGAATTTGAGATTTTCTTTGATTAAATGCGGTGAATTGCCTCGATTTCTGTGTCTGTAATTTTGCTATAAATTAGCTTCTTCCGTTTCATTATCTTCACCACTTCTATACTTTCTTCCCCAATTCATACTTCCAAAAGATTTATTAATATGCTCAATCCGGTATTGATACTTGTTATTATATTAACCATATATGCAGTCATTCTTCTTTTTCATTTACCACAAGAGGAATCTGTTTACTTCTACTATGCTCTTGGTTTTATAGTATTTTTAGTTCTCCCGTGTCTTTATATTGCTATACACATTGATATACACGGTTTGTAAATTCGGTGTCGTTATCGGACTTTATATCTTCCCTTATATGTCAGAGCTCTTTGCCTTTTTATTCTCTTCTCGACTCTAAATAAAGCGAGTAATGGTCAAGAATTTGTAGGTACGAAGTATCGAATGAACCTAATGTTCTAAGTAGAAAGGAACGTAATGTCATGATTTGATTTGTTAAATTACCAGAATTACTTAGAATAGAACTATCAAGAATATATGTTCTTGATATGTTCAGATGTTAAGTAGAATGTAAGAGTCATGTAACATGGCAAATGATGATTATAAAGTCTATGAATCATCATCTTCCATTAAAAATTTAGCATGACTTACTGTAATATAATCACGTTGGCCTGACGTCATTATATTATACTAACTCATGCTTCAATTCCTAACACTTCTCCAGAATTCATTCATAATTTATACTTAGGTTTTACAGAAATTTCTAATATAATGTAATACAGATAGCACGAAGAGGTATATAATTTCAGATGAGAATATTTGATATCGCATATTTCATACGCGTTTTCCTTAGCGATATCGGGTACATTTTGGTCCTTTTGGATACGATTTGGTGTTATTTTGATAAGTGTTTTGAAAGTTCGAGTTCTAAAACCAAGGAGATGAATTTTGAAGATATTTGATGGTCTTTAGTGATTTTATATGAAAGCAAGTGAAAAGGATTGGTTTGATTCGAGTTTGGTTCGAAAACAGGTGATATTAGTGAGTTTTCAGCTCAGATTCAGCAAAAAGGACCTGGTGCGCCGCTCCAAAAGGTGGCGCGCCGCTCCATTAGGCTAGAAAATCAGTTTGACAGTTTTCAGAAGACGAGAAAGCAAACATACAGCAAATGGAGCGCCGCGCAGTGTTTTGGCGCGCCGCGCGGGTATTTGCCGCGCCGCGCCAACCTTCAGCCGAGTTCAGATTTTTCCTATTTAAAGCCCGAAAAATTCCCTAATTAATCACTTTCGCATCCAGACGATTTCTAGCAGCTTTTTGATGAGCCAAGGTGATTTTTGGGGTTTCTCAAGGTCATTCTAACACATCAATTGAAATGTCCCGTTCATATTAATTATAAACGTTCCATATTAATTGATTTCGTTGCGAGGTTTTGACCTCTATATGAGACGTTTTTCAAAGACTGCATTCATTTTTAAAATAACCATAATCTTTATTTTATCAATAAAAGTTTTAAAAGCATTACGTAGATTATCAAATAATGATAATCTAAAATATACCGTTTACACATGACCATTACATAATGGTTTACAATAGAAATATATTACATCGACATATGTTTC
The DNA here is from genome assembly GCF_046630445.1 of Rutidosis leptorrhynchoides. NCBI lineage: Eukaryota > Viridiplantae > Streptophyta > Magnoliopsida > Asterales > Asteraceae > Rutidosis > Rutidosis leptorrhynchoides. Next base: position 336,965,575 of record NC_092336.1, on the reverse strand, counting down.
TTGAATGCAGTTTTTACACAATATCATACAAACATGGACCCCAAATCTTGTCCTTATTTTAGTATGCAACAGCAGAAGCACTTAGCATTCACCTGAGAATAAACATGCTTTAAACGTTAACAAAAATGTTGGAGAGTTATAGGTTTAACCTATATATATCAAATCGTAATAATTGACCACAAGATTTCATATTTCAATACACATCCCATACATAGAGATAAAAATCATTCATATGGTGAACACCTAGTAACCGACATTAACAAGATGCATATATAAGAATATCCCCATCATTCTGGGACACCCTTCGGATATGATATAAATTTTGAAGTACTAAAGCATCCGGTACTTTGGATGGGGTTCGTTAGGCCCAATAGATCTATCTTTAGGATTCGCGTCAATTAGGGTGTCTGTTCCCTAATTCTTAGATTACCAGACTTAATAAAAAGGGGCATATTCGATTTCGATAATTCAACCATAGAATGTAGTTTCACATACTTGTGTCTATTTTGTAAATCATTTATAAAACCTGCATGTATTCTCATCCCAAAAATATTAGATTTTAAAACTGGGACTATAACTCACTTTCACAGATATTTCCTTCCTCGGAAATAAGACTTGGCCACGGATCGATTCACGAACCTATACAAATATGTACATATATATCAAAGTATGATCAAAATATAATTACAACCATTTTTATTATGTTTTAAAGATTTGAGTGTATTAAGTCAGCTGTCCTCGTTAGTAACCTACAACTAATTGTCCACAGTTAGATGTACAGAAATAAATCGATATATATTATCTTGAATCAATCCATGACCCAGTGTATACACGTCTCAGGCTAGATCACAACTCAAAGTATATATATTTTTGGAATCAACCTCAACCCTGTATAGCTAACTCCAACATTACTGCAATAGAGTGTCTATGGTTATTCCAAATAATATATATACATGGGTCGATATGATATGTCAAAACATTTGCATACGTGTCTATGGTATCCCAAGATTACATAATATATTAGAATACATGTATAATACAATATAAGTTAGCTAGGATATGATTTGTATAGATTTGTTAAACATTTCTCGTAGCTAAAAAATCAAAAATATCCATTCTTGTTTTACCCATAACTTCTTCATTTTAAATCCGTTTTGAGTGAATAAAATTGCTATGGTTTCATATTGAACTATAATTTAAGAATCCAAACAGAAAAAGTATAGGTTTATAGTCAGAAATTTAAGTTACATGTCAATTACTAAAGAGGTAGTCATTTCCGTCGAAAGAACGACATCTTGATGACCATTTTGAAAAACATACTTTCACTTTGAGTTTAACCAAGATTTTTGGATATAGTTTCTTGTTCATATGAAAAATAATTTTCCCAGAAGAACAACTTTTAAATCAAAGTTTATCATAGTTTTTAATTATCCAAACCAAAACATCCCCCGATTTCACTACGACGGCGTATATCCGATTTTATGGTGTTCATCGTGTTTCCAGGTTTTAAATCATTAAGTTAGCATATCATATAGATATAGAACATGTGTTTAGTTGATTTTAAAAGTAAAGTTAGAAGGATTAACTTTTGTTTGCAAACAAGTTTAGAATTAACTAAACTATGTTCTAGTGATTACAAGTTTAAACCTTCGAATAAGATAGCTTTATATGTATGAATCGAATGATGTTATGAACATCATTACTACCTAAATTTTTCTGGATAAAACTACTGGAAATAAGAAAAATGGATCTAGCTTCAAAGGATCCTTGGATGGCTTGAAAGTTCTTGAAGCAGAATCATGACACGAAAATAGTTCAAGTAAGATTTTCACTCGAAATAAGATTGTTATAGTTGTAGAAATTGAATCAAAGTTTGAATATGAATATTACCTTGAATTAGAAAGATAACCTACTATAAATAACAAAGGTTCCTTGATCTTAGATAATTACTTGGAATGAATTAGAAAGCTTGGAAGTAGACTTGCAAACTTGGAAGTATTCTTGATTTTTATGAAACTATACTTATGGAATTTATGAAGAACACTTAGAACTTGAAAATAGAACTTGAGAGAGATCAATTAGATGAAGAAAATTGAAGAATAAAAGTGTTTATAGGTATTTTTGGTCGTTGGTATATGGATTAGATATAAAGGATATGTAATTTTGTTTTCATGTAAATAAGTCATGAATGATTACTCATATTTTTGTAATTTTATGAGATATTTCATGCTAGTTTCCAAATGATGGTTCCCACATGTGTTAAGTGACTCACATGGGCTGCTAAGAGCTGATCATTGGAGTATATATACCAATAGTACATACATTTAAAAGCTGTGTATTGTACGAGTACGAATACGGGTGCATACGAGTAGAATTATTGATGAAACTGAATGAGGATGTAATTGTAAGCATTTTTGTTAAGTAGAAGTACTTTGATATGTGTCTTGAAGTATTTCAAAAGTGAAAGAATACATATCAAAACACAACATGTATATACATTCTAATGGAGTCGTTAAGTCTTCGTTAGTCGTTACATGTAAGTGTTGTTTTGAAACCTTTAAGTTAACGATCTCAATTAATGTTGTTAACCCAATGTTTATTATATCAAATGAGATGTTAAATTATTATGTTATCATGATATTATGATGTATGAATATCTCTTAATATGATATATACATTAAAATATCATTACAACGATAATCGTTACATATAAGTCTCGTTTCGTAATTCTTGAGTTAGTAGTCTTGTTTTTACATATGTAGTTCATTGTTAACACACTTAACGATATATTTAAATATCATTTTATCATGTTAAATATAGTGTATCAATATCTTAATATGATACATATGTATTTAGTAGACGTTATCATAACGATAATCGTTATATATATCATTTCGAGTTTCTTAATTTAGTAATCTCATTTCTTATGTATATCACACATTGTTAATATACTTAGTGAGATACTTACTCATCATAATCTCATGTCAAACATATATATATGTCTATATATACCACAACATGTAGTTTTTACAAATTTGTAACGTTCGTGAATCGCCGGTCAACTTGGGTGATCAATTGTCTATATGAAACTTATTTCATTTAATCAAGTCTTAACAAGTTTGATTGATTAACATGTTGGAAATATTTAGTCATGTAAATATCAATCTCAATTAATATATATAACATGGAAAAGTTCAGGTCACTACAGTACCTACCCATTAAATAAATTTCGTCCCGAAATTTTAAGCTGTTGAAGGTGTTGACGAATCTTCTGGAAATAGATGCGGGTATTTCTTCTTCATCTGATCTTCACACTCCCAGGTGAACTCAGGTCCTCTACGAGCATTCCGTCAAACCTTAACAATCGGTATCTTGTTTTGCTTAAGTCTCTTAACCTCACGATCCATTATTTCGACGGGTTCTTCAATGAATTGAAGTTTTTCATTGATTTGGATTTCGTCCAACAGAATAGTGAGATCTTCTTTAGCAAAACATTTCTTCAAATTCGAGACGTGGAAAGTGTTATATACAGCCGCGAGTTGTTTAGGTAGCTCCAGTTGGTAAGCTACTGGTCCGACACGATCTATAATCTTGAATGGTCCAATGTACCTTGGATTTAGTTTCCCCCGTTTACCAAATCAAACAACGCCTTTCCAAGGTGAAACCTTAAGCATGACCATTTCTCTAATTTCAAACTCTATATCTTTTCTTTTACTGTCCGCGTAGCTCTTTTGTCGACTCTGGGCGGTTTTCAATCGTTGTTGAATTTGGATGATTTTCTCGGTAGTTTCTTGTATTATCTCTGGACCCGTAATCTGTCTATCCCCCACTTCATTCCAACAAATCGGAGACCTGCACTTTCTACCATAAAGTGCCTCAAATGGCTCCATCTCAATACTATAATGATAACTGTTGTTGTAGGAAAATTCTGCTAACGGTAGGTGTCGATCCCAACTGTTTCGGAAATCAATAACACATGCTCGTAGCATGTCTTCAAGCGTTTGTATCATCCTTTCACTCTGCCCATCAGTTTGTGGATGATAGGCAGTACTCATGTCTAGACGAGTCCCCAATGCTTGTTGCAACGTCTGCCAGAACCTTGAAACAAATCTACCATCCCTATCAGAGATAATAGAGACGGGTATTCCATGTCTGGAGACAACCTCCTTCAAATACAATTGCGCCAACTTCTCCATTTTGTCATCTTCTCTCATTGGCAGGAAGTGTGCTGAGTTGGTGAGACGATCAACTATTACCTAAATAGTATCATAACCACTTGTAGTCCTTGGCAATTTAGTAATGAAATCCATGGTAATGTTTTCCCATTTCCATTCCGGGATTTCAGGTTGTTGTAGTAGACCTGATGGTTTCTGATGTTCAGCTTTGACCTTAGAACACGTCAAACATTCTCCTACATATTTAGCAATATCGGCTTTCATACCCGGCCACTAAAAGTGTTTCTTGAGATCTTTATACATCTTCCCCGCTCCGGGATGTATTGAATATCTGGTTTTATGTGCTTCCTTAAGTACCATTTCTCTCACATCTCCAAACCTTGGTACCCAAATTCTATCAGCCCTATATCGGGTTCCGTCTTCCCGAATATTAAGATGTTTCTCTGATCCTTTGGGTATCTCATTCTTCAACTTTCCTTCTTTTACAACCCCCTGTTGCGCCTCCTTTATTTGAGTAGTAAGGTTAGTACGAATAATTATATTCATAGCTTTTACCCGTATAGGTTCTCTGTCCTTTCTACTCAAAGCGTCAGCTACCACATTTGCCTTCCCCGGGTGGTATCGAATCTCAAAATCATAATCATTCAACAGTTCAATCTACCTGCGTTGTCTCATATTCAGTTGCTTCTGATTAAATATATGTTGGAGACTTTTGTGGTCGGTATATATAATACTTTTGACCCCATATAAATAATGCCTCCAAGTCTTTAATGCAAAAACAACAGCACCCAATTCCAAATCGCGAGTTGTATAATTTTGCTCATGAATCTTCAATTGTCTAGACGTATAAGCAATCACCTTCGTTCGTTGCATTAATACACAACCGAGACCTTACTTTGATGCGTCACAATAAATCATAAAATCATCATTCCCTTCAGGCAATGATAATATAGGTGCCGTAGTTAGCTTTTTCTTCAATAACTGAAACGCCTTCTCTTGTTCATCCTTCCATTCAAATTTCTTCCCTTTATGAGTTAATGCAGTCAAGGGTTTTGCTATTTTGGAGAAATCTTGGATGAATCTTCTGTAGTAACCAGCCAATCCTAAAAATTGACGTATATGCTTCGGAGTTTTTGGGGTTTCCCACTTTTCAACGGTTTCGATCTTTGCCGGGTCCACCTGGATACCTTCTTTGTTCACTATGTGACCGAGGAATTGAACTTCTTCCAACCAAAATGCATACTTTGAAAACTTAGCGTACAGTTTTTCTTTCCTCAATACTTCTAGAACTTTTCTTAAATGTTCTGTAGTGACCTGACAAAATCATCATTGATGGCGCCGTCTACTTAGGTCCCGTTATATGGTCATAAGTCTTTAAAACAACATTTGACCAAAAGTATGTCGCATTCATTTCAAAAGTAAAGATGTTTCTGTCATACCCCGTCCAAAATCTTCCGAACGAATACAATAACATATGGTACCATCGCGATGAACTGACTTCTATATGCCATGATCAACTCCATGTAATGTCTTTAAAATGAGCAAATGCATAGCAGAAGGTTTCTTTCATACCTGAGAATAAATATGCTTTCAAGTGTCAACCAAAAGGTTGGTGAGTTCATTCGTGTATCATAAAACAATAAAATTCATCATTTTGATAGACCACAAGATTTAAATGCTGCATGGTACAAATGGGCCCGAATCCTATACCCACCTGTAATGTGCATGCGATATCTTTTAAATACAGTACACCTTTCTCGTGTACGAAATCCTTTTTCATAACTCTTAGTAACTGTACACATATCTGGTGCACAAAAATAACATACACATAATCTGTGTATAAAATCATTCTCTCGATACATAACATTCACTTCAATTGGTGACAATTATCATGTCCACATAATTCAATGGTGGCAATTATCATGTCCACATAATTCAATGGTGGCAATTATCATGTCCACATAATTCAATAATAATTCGCAGAACTTCTGTCTGCATAATAATTCATTCGAGGAATGTTTTACTTGTGTCTATCTCGTCAAACATTTATAAAAGCATTTCATGTATTCGCATTACAAAATATATTTCAAAAGCATTTAATAAAGCAGTTGTAAAAATAGCGCATGTATTCTCAGTCCCAAAAATGTAAAGAGTAAAAGGGAATCAAATGAACTCACCATACTGTATTTTGTAGTAAAAATACATATAACGACATTGAACAAGTATAGGGTTGGCCTTGGATTCACGAACCTATATCATTTATATATATTAACACATATAATAGTAATCGAACAAATTTATATATTATTAGTGATATACTTGTTATTTTAATAATTTATATGTTTTATTAATAACTCAATTAGAGATATTTATTTTTATATACTTTAAATAGGTAATTAATATTTATTACAAACATATTAATATAGTTATGTTTTATGTAATAATTATATTTTTATATAGAAAGTCTTTATTTGATATATTAATAACACTAATAATAATAATGATAATCAAAAGAATAATTTTAATAGTCATGATAACAATAATACTTATATTCATAATGGTAATAATGTTAATGGTAATAAAATATTTATCTTAATAATGATATGATAATAATGATAATAATAATAGTAATAATAATAATAATAATAATAATAATAATAATAATAATAATAATAATAATAATAATAATAATAATAATAATAATAATAATAACAATAATAATGATGAGGATGAGTGACTACCTTCCAAGAAATAGGCTAAAAAAAATATTGCTTCAATCAGGGTTCGAACTCGAGACCTCCTGTTAACCCACAAACTCTCCTCACCATTTAGCCAATTCAATTTTTCTATTTTAAATGCCCTCGTATAAATATATAACCCGTATTCTAACAGCTTCCATCTTCCTCATCATCCTTTATTTTCATCTTGTAAATCATCTCCATCATTATATAACTTCATCATCGTCATACTCAGTTATTATCATCATCATCATCAAACATTATGATTATTATAATCATAATCATAATCATTCTTCATCAAATATGCTAACCATTTTCATAATCATTACCTTCATGCTTCAAATCATTATCTATCATATTAAACTTAGATTCCTTTTAACATTACTATCAACTTCATCGAGCAGTAATAAGATTGGGAATAAGAGGAGAAACTGAGAAGAATCCGAAAAAGAAAAGACACTCGGCTTATACTCTCACCACTTGATTTCGTTCGGCCCACCAGGAACATAAAAGGATTCGGCCCAAAGTTAATTCAAAGGCCCAATCAGAAAGACAATTAACTCTTTATGGTCCATCATGCTGTAGCCCAACCGACAAGGTATATAGGATTCGGTAAAGGAGGAAGATAGTATAACACAGGAAGAAAAAGCAAGTTGTATGAATCGTGAGTTAAAAAAAAAAATCGCTGAATGGTAAAGTAGATAGGGAATTCGGTTTTTTTTTAATAAAAGCAAATGGTATCATTAACTTTCCACTGGTCGGCCATGATAGAGTCCACTAATCCCACTTGATTCATCATGTAGGTTAAATAAGTGAGGTATTTTAATATCCCCTAACTCCCATATTCCTCACGTTCCCTTTTCTTTTGATTTGAATTGAAATACAAACAAAGCAGCATCGGTATTCAATCAAAGCATGTGTAGGGTGTTTGAATGATGTTTTAAACAATCGTGAAGTAGCAGTAGTTTGGTGGTATAAGGTGGGGATCAACGATGGCGATTAAAATGAAGGTAGTGATGAGGTGAGGAAGAAAGGTGGTCGTTGGTTTGATGATTCATGGTGGTATTTGTATGAAGGTTGTGGTGAGTGTGGAACTCAACAGGATGAAAAGAAAAATAAATGTGATGTAGCAGCTAGTTAATAATAGAAGGTTTGCAGTTTGGGTTCATGGTGATGGTGACGGTTCGAGCAAGATGGTATGGCTGGTTATTTGAAAGGTTGATCGTAACAGTAACATAAGTTAGGAAATAGCGAATAGTTGCAAGGGTTGAAGAGTAGTGTTCTTGTTCGTTTGTCAATATGTGGAGATCGAAAACAATTAATGGTTGTAGCAGATTGACAGTAAATGGGTTCGTGGGTTTTTGTTGCATTTGAATCAAAAGCAGGAAAACAAGGGGAGATAGATAGCGAGTTGGTGGTGGTTTGATTGACGAATCAAAAGAAACAAGAAGGTATAATAGCAGTCAATGTTGAATTGGATGATGATAAATATTGGTGTTCAACAATGGTGGTTTGAGTGGTGGAGATTATAGCTCAATTATGCTAGTAGAGAAGAAAGATGTTGGATCCTTCTCTTAACAACTAGGATGATTCATTATTATGTCGATAGGAAAAGTTGACAGGAAGAATCGAACAGAGAATGAAGACAGGAGAAAGATTTAAAAATAAGATAGTGACCATTGTACGTTCGATTGAGATGTGTAACAAATTCAGACAAGTAAATCAAATAAAGGAATCAAACAAAAATAAAAGAAAAAGTAGAAATAGATGGATACTGATTCCTTTGTTAATCTGTTACTGATTTTTACCATTTCTACTTTTATATAACGATTTTTAAACAAGAAACCAAAAATCAAAACAGTGGATGAGCTGGATGTGTAACTGAATTTGGATTATGTTAATGACTGATTCCTGGTTCGTACAATATTAGGAGTAGAAGAATCAATTAAGCACAGTTTGAAAGTGAAAAGAGACAGATTTGGATTCATCTTTTTGAATTTATATAATTATTAATAATTAATAATTATAATTATAATTATATTAATAATAATAATCTAAATAAAAAAATACTACTGATCTTATATGTATAATACTATATATACGAAGTATATCTGTTTTATACTTATATACGGAGTATACTTATATTTATATAAGTGTTATATTAAGTAAATTATTGATATCAATTTATTAATAAAAATCCATTAATATTAATTTCTGATAAGAATACCAATAATAAAAACACTAATGTTAATAATAATAATATCAATAATAATAACAATAAATATATTAATTATAAATAATAAAACCTTTAATAATAATTATAACAATGATAATAATAATCTTATTAATGATAATATTAATTATTTTTAATGTTCAATATAATATTTATATCTAACAATATTACTAATATTAATCATAATAATTAAAATTGCAACTTTACTATGGGTTATAATAATAGTAAAGATGTTAACAATGATACAATAATATTAGTAATTGTAATAACTCAGATGTATCAATTTTCATATAATAAGTTTTAATAATATTATTAATATTAAATGTAACAATATAACAACTATACTTGTACTTACATTTATTATAATATACAATATTATATTATATGATAACATTTATTAAATATTTATATATTACAACTAATTTTAAATATATACATATATTAGTTTATAACAATTGTTCGTGAATCATTGGTAATGGTCAAAGGGTAATTGATTACATGAATATAGATTTCAAAACTTTCAAGACTCAACATTACATATTTTGCTTATCGTGTCGAGATCATATAAAGATTAAGTTTAAATTTGGTTGGAAATTCCCGGGTGGACACATTACCTACCCGTTAAATAAATTTCGTCCCGAAATTTGTGTGTGGTGGTCATGACTAACAATAGAAATATTTTCATGACGAATATGAGTTGATAAATAGAATTTTATCACAGGGTGTAACCTGGATAAAATAATTCAATTATTCTAAGCGTACGAGTGAAGCTATCACGAAAGAATGAAATGAAGAAATAGAGATTCGTCTTAGCTTTTGACGTAACCAGGGTTGAATTTAGAAAATAAGGTGAGTCTTAACTTTTGACGTTGTCAGAGTTGAATTCCGGAATTCAAGGGATTTAAATAAAAATCTTCAGAATCTAAAAGATTTGATTCTTCGGCGAGTAAGGAAATTAAGATCTCTATAATTAAACACGGTGATCTGCTTTGATTACTCTGTCTGATATTTTCATTATAAATTAAACTCTTCCGTTCCATTATTCTCCCCATTCTTATACTTTCTTTCTTAGTTCATATATTCAAAAGATTGTGAAAATGCTTAATCCCGTTCTAATTCCTGATATTTTCTTAATTATCATTTCTGTCATCCTTCATTGCATTCATCCACCAGAAAAATCTGTTTACTTCTTCTATTACCTTGAGGTGATACTATTCTTAATTCTACCGTGTCTTTATATTGCTATTCGTATTAATATCCACGGTTTGTAACCTCCGTGTTGTTATTGGGCTTTATATTTTCTCTTATATTTTAGAGTTCTTTGCCTTTTTATTATCTTCTCGACCTCTAGTAAAGCGAGTAACGGTCCAAAATTCGTAAGTATAGAATTTCGAATGAACTTAATATTCCAAACAAGAAAAAATGTAATAGCACGATTTGATTTGTTAAATTACCAGAATCACTGAGAATAGAACTATCAAGAATATATTTTCTTGATATGTTCAGAAGTCAATCAGAATGAAAGAGTTATGTAACATGGCACATGATGACGTTATGATCTGTGAACCATCACGTTCCATTAGAAACTCAGCATGACTTACTGTAATATAATCACGTTGATCAAGTGTTATTATATTATACTAACTCATGCATCAGTTCCCAACATTACTTCAATAACATTCATATTTTAAACTCGAAAGTTTACAGAATATAGAAACTAATAGTTTCTTATATGATGTAACACTGATAGCGCGAAGAGATAAATGATTTCAGATAAGAATATCTTCAGATATATCGATGGTATTTAAAATAAAGGTACGATGATATCTTAGAATTTTTGAATCAAGTTGTGATGAAGAAATTCATTCATAATTCAATCTCGAATTTTAAAGAAAATTTGAAATTAAAGTAGTTTCCTTTATGATGTAACATAGATAGCAGGAAGAGATAAAAAATTTTGGACAAGAATATCTATGAAAATATCCTCAGAAATATCGAAGATATTTATGATGATATTTTGGAATTTCTAAGTTCGATGGTTGATGAGAAATATTTACCGCATGATTTTTAACATGACTTCGGAGCAAGATATTCTCTAAAGGTTTCAATGGATCCAGGATTACCTGGATTCTTTGAATATAGGGTATGGTCCTTGTATTTGTCCTTGGTCTCCTTCGTGGTTAGCTAAATCCGTTTTCCAGTTCTAACTTTTCTGAGCTTTTCCAACATACTATTCTTTATCTTTATACTTTCGACGGTTAAGGTCGTGTACAGTTTTTGCTGCTGTATTCAGCTTGTACAGTTTTTGCTGCTGTATTCAGCTTTTTCAACATTCAGAGTATTGATTTGTGACCGAGTGCTTTTCAGAATTTCAGAATGAGAGATCATAATTCTAGAAGATAAATGTCATACATATAACTGTTGATGTAGATATGTTGTGAGTTTTCAAAGTACTGATTGCTGATTCCCGGTAATTGTTATGGCAGTTCTCGTTACAAGATGCGGATGAGTACATGACGAGACGTCAATAGATAAATATAGTGATTTGTCGGAGGGATTTAAACTAAGGAGCGACAAGTTTGCTGGTACATTTGCTGGTAATGTGGTGGAATATAAAACAATGCTTTGGTATCAAAAGGGTAATTGTATATATCAGGATTATAGTAAAGCTACTTCGAATGAAAAGTCAAAGTTGACTTGCTGGAGCTGTGACAAAATTGGCTACTTTGAAAAGGGATCGCAAAGTTAGTTTTGCTAATAAATGCCAAAGGATCTGACGCGGCTACGTGTTAAACTTTTACTCAGTTGCCGAGAGTTTCTCAGGTGTATAACTATATGCATAAATCTTTCCTTCTGTAGATGAAGTGTGGTTGATTCATCCTATCGGTTGAGGTGTTTTCAAGAATCATGAAAGGTTTGTACGCAGATTGTAAGATACAATGAGGTTTAGGATGAAATCAAGTGGCAAACTTGAAGAATTGTTTAGTTTCATATGTTATAATCAATATTTTAATTCATTTTAATTGTCCAATGTTATTAGTCCACAGTCGATAGTCCACAGTTGACAGTCCAATAATTCATATATAATTTAATATATAATATTCGAATTAATTAATACATATCGTGACCCGTGTACATGTCTCAGACTCAATCACAACTCAAACTATATATATTATTGTAGAATCAACCTCAACCCTGTATAGAGAACTCGATCATTACTGCATATAGAGTGTCTATGGTGATTCCAAATAATATATATAGATGCGTCGATATGATATGTCAAAACCTTGTATACGTGTCCCGATATTTAAAGTGCGTAAAATAAATAACAGAAATTGAATAACGATAAATAAAGTGCGTAAAGTAAATAACAGAAATTAAATGACGATAAATAAAATTGCGAGAATGTAAATTGCGATAATTAAATTGCGATAAATAAAATGTAATCAGTTAGCTAGGAACAATTAGCTAGGAACAGTTAGCGTGGATTCTTAACAAAATTTCTCATAGTTAATTTGTTTGTTTCTAACAAATTTTTATTTTTTGTCCAATGTTTTCTTCATTATGCCACTTGTTGGATTCTGATAGATCAAAATCCAAATATGAAATTGAATGAAAAGGGTTATTCTGCGGTGAACGGATATGTATATCGGTGTTTGTAAATAGGATATTAAATGACCGTTGAATCAGATTTGAAGAGTGTACAGTGTAACTTATTAATGTAAAATCTAAATATTTCTCGGGTATTACCTACCCGTTAAAATATCTTCACCATTAACAGTTTGTACAAAAGAATTTTTTTATTTCAATCTTTAAGAAAACATACTTAAATATATATTTTCTTCAGATGTAATTATAGGTTTAATGAGTTAATATAGTATTAATCTCATTTGATTTACCGTTAGAACTAAGATACATAATCTATAAAACATTAGAGATTACATAATCGCCATGTCGAACGAAGATAAAATAGATAGAACGATACGTAGAATGATGATTATGCTCGTGGTACAGAATGTGATATTGAGGCAAGGATTTTTGATGATACAGGTGCTGTTACTGATGGTACTGTTGGTTTCGGTGATATTGCTGAAGCTGGTAAGTTTTGCACCATGTTCTCCAAATTGATTACTCGAGCGCGAAGCTCGTTGACTTCTTCGATTACTCCGGGATGATTGTCGGTCAGAACGAGTGGATGAATAAGGTTTAGAATCTGACTTGTGATACAGTCGTGGCGAGATACTCTGGAAATGAGAGAGAAAATGGTGTTACGAACATGTTCTCCTGTAAGTGCTTCAGGTTCTTCACCAAGAGTGCAGGTTGGTGAGTGGAAAGGATCGCCTTCTTCTCGTCTCCATTGATTTAGTCAACTACGAAACCATCAGATGAATTGGGGATGGCTGATTGGTTGATTCATTCTGGTGACACTGCTTTCGGAGCTCGAGTGAAACTCTATGTCGGAATAGCTGTCGGAATAACTATCGGAATAGTTATCGGAATCTAAGAGACTCGAACTGGTTGAGGAACTCATCTCGTATGATCAGATGAAGGATTTTCGATAAGGAATAGAATAGGATGTTGATTAGTACCCTGCAATACATAATTTACATATGCATATATAATACTAAAATCCCATAAGTTACGGAGGAATCTACGGAATCTGTCAGGCAAAGGTAACAATAACATATACGCTAAGATATGAATCAGCAGATACACTAAGATATGAATTTTTGTCTATACACTATTCATGTAATCATTGCAATATGATGTGTCTAGACTAAGAATAATGAGCAGGTAATTTCCTAAGGATGATAAGCAGATGATACCCGACAAAAATGATAAGTAAAACTTTTGACATGCAGACACGGTCGAAGTCCAGACTCACTAATGCATCCAAACAACTATCAGTTAGACACACTAATGCAAGACCTGGTTCGCTAAGACCACCGCTCTGATACCACATGTCATGCCCCGTCCAAAATCTTCCGAACGAATACAATAACATATGGTACCATCGCGATGAACTGACTTCTATATGCCATGATCGACTCCATTTAATGTCTTTAAAATGAGCAAATGCACAGCGGAAGGTTTCTTTCATACCTGAGAATAAACATGCTTTCAAGTGTCAACCAAAAGGTTGGTGAGTTCATTCGTGTATCATAAAACAATAAAATTCATCATTTTGATAGACCACAAGATTTAAATGCTGCATGGTACAAATGGGCCCGAATCCTATACCCACCTGTAATGTACATGCGATATCTTTTAAATACAGTACACCTTTCTCGTGTACGAAATCCTTTTTCATAAATCTTAGTAACCGTACACATATCTAGTGCATAAAAATAACATACACATAATCTGTGTATAAAATCATTCTCTCGATACATAACATTCACTTCAATTGGTGACAATTATCATGTCCACATAATTCAATGGTGGCAATTATCATGTCCACATAATTCAATAATAATCCGCAGAACTTCTGTCTGCATAATAATTCATTCGAGGAATGTTTTACTTGTGTATATCTCGTCAAACATTTATAAAAGCATTTCATGTATTCGCAGTACAAAATATATTTCAAAAGCATTTAATAAAGCAGTTGTAAAAACAGCACATGTATTCTCAGTCCCAAAAATGTAAAGAGTAAAAGGGAATCAAATGAACTCACCATACTGTATTTTGTAGTAAAAATACATATAACAACATTGAACAAGTATAGGGTTGGCATTGGATTCACGAACCTATATCATTTATATATATTAACACATATAATAGTAATCGAACAAATTTATATATTATTAGTGATATACTTGTTATTTTAATAATTTATATGTTTTATTAATAACTCAATTAGAGATATTTATTTTTATATACTTTAAATAGGTAATTAATATTTATTACAAACATATTAATATAGTTATGTTTTATGTAATAATTATATTTTTATATTGAAAGTCTTTATTTGATATATTAATAACACTAATAATAATAATGATAATCAAAAGAATAATTTTAATAGTCATGATAACAATAATACTTATATTCATAATGGTAATAATGTTAATGGTAATAAAATATTTATCTTAATAATGATATGATAATAATGATAATGATAATAGTATTAATAATAATAATAATAATAATAATAATAATAATAATAATAATAATAATAATAATAATAATAATAATAATAATAATAATAATAATAATAATAATAATAACAATAATGATGATGATGATGATGAGTGACTACCTTCCAAGAAATAGACTAAAAAAAATATTGCTTCAATCAAGGTTCGAACCCGAGACTGAAATGTCCCGTTCTTATTGATTAAAAACGTTCCATATTAATTGATTTCGTTGCGAGGTTTTGACCTCTATATGAGACGTTTTTCAAAGACTGCATTCATTTTAAAACAAACCATAACCTTTATTTCATCAATAAAGGTTTAAAAGTTTTACGTAGATTATCAAATAATGATAATCTAAAATATCCTGTTTACACACGACCATTACATAATGGTTTACAATACAAATATGTTACAACAAAATAAGTTTCTTGAATGCAGTTTTTACACAATATCATACAAGCATGGACTCCAAATCTCGTCCTTATTTAAGTATGCGACAGCGGAAGCTCTTAATAATCACCTGAGAATAAACATGCTTTAAAACGTCAACAAAAATGTTGGTGAGTTATAGGTTTAACCTATATATATCAAATCATAATAATAGACCACAAGATTTCATATTTCAATACATATCCCATACATAGAGATAAAAATCATTCATATGGTGAACACCTGGTAACCGACATTTACAAGATGCATATATAAGAATATCCCCATCATTCCGGGACACCCTTCGGATATGATATAAATTTCGAAGTACTAAAGCATCCGGTACTTTGGATGGGGTTTGTTAAGCCCAATAGATCTATCTTTAGGATTCGCGTCAATTAGGGTGTCTGTTCCCTAATTCTTAGATTACCAGACTTAATAAAAAGGGGCATATTCGATTTCGATAATTCAACCATAGAATGTAGTTTCACGTACTTGTGTCTATTTTGTAAATCATTTATAAAACCTGCATGTATTCTCATCCCAAAAATATTAGATTTTAAAAGTGGGACTATAACTCACTTTCACAGATTTTTACTTCGTCGAGAAGTAAGACTTGGCCACTGTTGATTCACGAACCTATAACAATATATACATATATATTAAAGTATGTTCAAAATATATTTACAACACTTTTAATATATTTTGATGTTTTAAGTTTATTAAGTCAGCTGTCCTCGCTAGTAACCTACAACTAGTTGTCCACAGTTAGATGTACAGAAATAAATCAATAAATATTATCTTGAATCAATCCACGACCCAGTGTATACGTATCTCAGTATTGATCACAACTCAAACTATATATATTTTGGAATCAACCTCAACCCTGTATAGCTAACTCCAACATTCACATATAGAGTGTCTATGGTTGTTCCGAAATATATATAGATGTGTCGACATGATAGGTCGAAACATTGTATACGTGTATATGGTATCTCAAGATTACATAATATACAATACAAGTTGATTAAGTTATGGTTGGAATAGATTTGTTACCAATTTTCACGTAGCTAAAATGAGAAAAATTATCCAATCTTGTTTTACCCATAACTTCTTCATTTTAAATCCGTTTTGAATGAATCAAATTGCTATGGTTTCATATTGAACTGTATTTTATGAATTTAAACAGAAAAAGTATAGGTTTATAGTCAAAAAAATAAGTTACAAGTCGTTTTTGTAAAGGTAGTCATTTCAGTCGAAAGAACGACGTCTAGATGACCATTTTAGAAAACATACTTCCACTTTGAGTTTAACCATAATTTTTGGATATAGTTTCATGTTCATAATAAAAATCATTTTCTCAGAATAACAACTTTTAAATCAAAGTTTATCATAGTTTTTAATTAACTAACCCAAAACAGCCCGCGGTGTTACTACGACGGCGTAAATCCGGTTTTACGGTGTTTTTCGTGTTTCCAGGTTTTAAATCATTAAGTTAGCATATCATATAGATATAGAACATGTGTTTAGTTAATTTTAAAAGTCAAGTTAGAAGGATTAACTTTTGTTTGCGAACAAGTTTAGAATTAACTAAACTATGTTCTAGTGATTACGAGTTTAAACCTTCGAATAAGATAGTTTTATATATATGAATCGAATGATGTTATGAACATCATTACTACCTCAAGTTTAGTAGGTAAACCTACTGGAAGTGACAAGAAATGATCTAGCTTCAAAGGATCTTGGATGACTTGAAAGTTCTTGAAGTAGGATCATGACACAAAAACAAGTTCAAGTAAGATTTTTGCTCGAATTAAGATAGTTTATAGTTATAGAAATTAAATCAAAGTTTGAATATGAATATTACCTTGAATAAGAAAGATAACCTACTGTTTATAACAAAGGTTTCTTGATCTTAGATGATTACTTGGAATGGATTAGAAAGCTTGGAAGTAAATTAGTAAACTTGAAGGGATTTTTGAAGTATTCTTGAAGTGTTCTTCCTATGATGATTATAGCTTGATTCTTGAAGTGATTTTTGATGAAGATGATGATTAACTACTGGAAAAATACGTTCATAATAGTATGGGTGTGTTGAGAGAGAATTAGAAAGAGATTTGGAAGTGAAATGGAGTGAATGATGAGTGTTAATTGGTGAGTGGTGAGTGGGGTTAAAAGGAGTTCTAGTTAGTTGACTAGCTCATGGTAGAAGTTAAAATTGATTAGTCATACATGACATAATCAAGAGTGGAATCCCATGCTAGTTCCTATTGGTATATACCCATAGTAAGTACGTTTTGAAGCTGTGTATAATACGGGTAAGAATACGACTAGAATTCTTGATGAAAGAAAAGAATGGGAAAGTAACTGTAACCATTTTCGTTAAGTATGAGTGTTTTGATATATATCTTGAAGTCTTCCAAAAGTATTTTAATACATCTAAATACACTACATGTATATACATTTTAACGGAGTCGTTAAGTCATCGTTAGTCGTTACATGTAAGTGTTGTTTTGAAACCTTTAAGTTAACGATCTCAATTAATGTTGTTAACCCATTGTTTATTATATCTAATGAGATGTTAAATTATTATATTATCATGATATTATGATATATTAATATATCTTAATATGATATATATACATTTAAATGTCGTTACAACGATAATCGTTACATATATGTCTCGTTTCGAAATCCTTAAGTTAGTAGTCTTGTTTATATGTATATAACTCATTGTTAATATACTTATGGAGATACTTACTAATCATAATCTCATGTTAACCATATGTATATCCATATATATATCGTCAAGTCGTTTTTACAAGTTTTAACGTTCGTGAATCGCCAGTCAACTTGGGTGGTCAATTGTCTATATGAAACATATTTCAATTAATCAAGTCTTAAAAAGTTTGATTGCTTAACATGTTGGAAACATTTAATCATGTAAATATCAATCTCAATTAATATATATAAACATGGAAAAGTTCGGGTCACTACAGTACCTACCCGTTAAATAAATTTCGTCCCAAAATTTTAAGCTGTTGAAGGTGTTGACGAATCTTCTGGAAATAGATGCGGGTATTTCTTCTTCATCTGATCTTCACGCTCCCAGGTGAACTCGAGTCCTCTACGAGCATTCCATCGAACCTTAACAATTGGTATCTTGTTTTGCTTAAGTCTTTTAACCTCACGATCCATTATTTCGACGGGTTCTTCGATGAATTGGAGTTTTTCATTGATTTGGATTTCATCTAACGGAATAGTGAGATCTTCTTTAGCAAAACATTTCTTCAAATTCTAGACGTGGAAAGTGTTATGTACAGCCGCGAGTTGTTGAGGTAACTCAAGTCGGTAAGCTACTGGTCCGACACGATCAATAATCTTGAATGGTCCAATATACCTTGGATTTAATTTCCCTCGTTTACCAAATCGAACAACGCCTTTCCAAGGTGCAACTTTAAGCATGACCATCTCTCCAATTTCAAATTCTATATCTTTTCTTTTAATGTCAGCGTAGCTCTTTTGTCGACTTTGGGCGGTTTTCAACCGTTGTTGAATTTGGATGATCTTCTCGGTAGTTTCTTGTATAATCTCCGGACCCGTAATCTGTCTATCCCCCACTTCACTCCAACAAATCGGAGACCTGCACTTTCTACCATAAAGTGCTTCAAATGGCGCCATCTCAATGCTTGAATGGTAGCTGTTGTTGTAGGAAAATTCTGCTAACGGTAGATGTCGATCCCAACTGTTTCCAAAATCAATAACACATGCTCGTAGCATGTCTTCAAGCGTTTGTATCGTCCTTTCGCTCTGCCCATCAGTTTGTGGATGATAGGCAGTACTCATGTCTAGACGAGTTCCTAATGCTTGCTGTAATGTCTGCCAGAATCTTGAAATAAATCTGCCATCCCTATCAGAGATAATAGAGATTGGTATTCCATGTCTGGAGACAACTTCCTTCAAATACAGTCGTGCTAACTTCTCCATCTTGTCATCTTCGCTTATTGGCAGAAAGTGTGCTGATTTGGTGAGACGATCAACTATTACCCAAATAGTATCAAAACCACTTGCAGTCCTTGGCAATTTAGTGATGAAATCCATGGTAATGTTTTCCCATTTCCATTCTGGGATTTCGGGTTGTTGGAGTAGACCTGATGGTTTCTGATGCTCAGCTTTGACCTTAGAACACGTCAAACATTCTCCTACATATTTAGCAACATCGGCTTTCATACCCGGCCACCAAAAATGTTTCTTGAGATCCTTGTACATCTTCCGTGTTCCAGGATGTATTGAGTATCTGGTTTTATGAGCTTCTCTAAGTACCATTTCTCTCATATCTCCAAATCTTGGTACCCAAATCCTTTCAGCCCTATACCGGGTTCCGTCTTCTCGAATATTAAGATGCTTCTCCGATCCTTTGGGTATTTCATCCTTTAAATTTCCTTCTTTTAAAACTCTTTGTTGCGCCTCCTTTATTTGAGTAGTAAGGTTATTATGAATCATTATATTCATAGATTTTACTCGAATGGGTTCTCTGTCCTTCCTGCTCAAGGCATCGGCTACCACATTTGCCTTTCCCGGGTGGTAACGAATCTCAAAGTCGTAATCATTCAATAATTCAATCCACCTACGCTGCCTCATATTTAGTTGTTTCTGATTAAATATGTGTTGAAGACTTTTGTGGTCGGTATATATAATACTTTTGACCCCATATAAGTAGTGCCTCCAAGTCTTTAATGCAAAAACAACCGCGCCTAATTCCAAATCATGCGTCGTATAATTTTGTTCGTGAATTTTCAATTGTCTAGACGCATAAGCAATCACCTTCGTTCGTTGCATTAATACACAACCGAGACCTTGCTTTGATGCGTCACAATAAATCACAAAATCATCATTCCCTTCAGGCAATGACAATATAGGTGCCGTAGTTAGCTTTTTCTTCAATAACTGAAACGCTTTCTCTTGTTCATCATTCCATTCAAATTTCTTCCCTTTATGCGTTAATGCAGTCAAGGGTTTTGCTATTCTGGAAAAGTCTTGGATGAACCTTCTGTAGTAACCAGCTAGTCCTAAAAACTGGCGTATGTGTTTCGGAGTTTTCGGGGTTTCCCACTTTTCAACAGTTTCTATCTTTGCCGGATCCACCTTAATACCTTCTTTGTTCACTATGTGACCGAGGAATTGAACTTCTTCCAACCAAAATGCACACTTTGAAAACTTAGCGTACAATTCTTCCTTCCTCAATACTTCTAACACCTTTCTCAAATGTTCACCGTGTTCTTGGTCATTCTTTGAGTAAATAAGTATGTCATCAATGAAAACAATGACAAACTTGTCAAGGTATGGTCCACACACTCGGTTCATAAGGTCCATGAACACAGCTGGTGCATTAGTTAAACCAAACGGCATGACCATAAACTCGTAATGACCGTAACGTGTTCTGAAAGCAGTCTTTGGAATATCATCTTCTTTCACCCGCATTTGATGATACCCGGAACGTAAGTCAATCTTTGAATAAACAGACGAGCCTTGTAGTTGATCAAATAAGTCGTCGATTCTCGGTAGTGGGTAGCGGTTCTTGATGGTAAGTTTGTTCAACTCTCGGTAGTCGATACACAACCTGAATGTACCATCTTTCTTCTTGACAAACAAAACAGGAGCTCCCCACGGTGATGTGCTTGGTCGAATGAAACCACGCTCTAAAAGTTCTTGTAATTGGCTTTGCAGTTCTTTCATCTCGCTGGGTGCGAGTCTGTAAGGAGCACGAGCTATTGGTGCAGCTCCTGGTACAAGATCTATTTGAAATTCAACGGATCGCTGTGGGGGTAATCCCGGTAATTCTTTCAGAAATACATCGGGAAATTCTTTTGCAATGGGAACATCATTGATGCTCTTTTCTTCAGTTTGTACTTTCTCGACGTGTGCTAGAATAGCATAGCAACCTTTTCTTATTAGTTTTTGTGCCTTCAAATTACTAATAAGATGTAGCTTCGTGTTGTCCTTTTCTCCGTACACCATTAAGGGTTTTCCTTTTTCTCGTATAATGCGAATTGCATTTTTGTAACAAACGATCTCTGCTTTCACTTCTTTCAACCAGTCCATACCGATTATCACATCAAAACTCCCTAACTCTACTGGTATCAAATCAATCTTAAATGTTTCGCTAACCAGTTTAATTTCTCGATTCCGACATATATTATCTGCTGAAATTAATTTACCATTTGCTAATTCGAGTAAAAATTTACTATCCAAAGGCGTCAATGGACAACTTAATTTAGCACAAAAATCTCTACTCATATAGCTTCTATCCGCACCCGAATCAAATAAAACGTAAGCAGATTTATTGTCAATAAGAAACGTACCCGTAACAAGCTCCGGGTCTTCCTGTGCCTCTGCCGCATTAATATTGAAAACTCTTCCGCGGCCTTGTCCATTCGTGTTCTCCTGGTTCGGGCAATTTCTAATAATGTGGCCCGGTTTTCCACATTTATAACAAACTACATTGGCATAACTTGCTCCGACACTACTTGCTCCGCCATTACTTGTTCCGACACCATTTGTTCCTTTCGTTCTGTTAACCCCTGGTCCGTAGACATCACACTTCGCCGCGCTATGACCATTTCTTTTACACTTGTTGCAAAATTTGGTGCAGAACCCCGAGTGATACTTTTCACACCTTTGGCATAGCTGCTTCTGATTGTTGTTGTTGTTGCGGTTATTATTGTTGTTAAGATGATTGTTGTGGTTGCTGTTGTTGTTGTTGTTGTTGTTGGGCCGTTTGTTGTAGTTGCGATTGATGTTGCGATTGTTAGGATAGTTGTTGCGATTATTGTTATAATTGCTGTTGTTATTGTATTGGTGATTCTTATCACCGTTTTCCTCCCACTTTCTTTTGACTTGCTTCACATTGGCCTCTTCAGCAGTCTGTTCTTTAATTCTTTCTTCAATCTGGTTCACTAGTTTATGAGCCATTCTACATGCCTGTTGTATGGAGGCGGGCTCGTGTGAACTTATATCTTCTTGGATTCTTTCTGGTAATCCTTTCACAAACGCGTCGATCTTCTCTTCGTCATCTTCGAATGCTCCCGGACACAATAGGCACAATTCTGTGAATCGTCTTTCATACGTGGTAATATCAAATCCTTGGGTTCGTAACCCTCTAAGTTCCGTCTTGAGCTTATTGACCTCGGTTCTGGGATGGTACTTCTCGTTCATCAAGTGCTTGAATGCTGACCACGGTAGTGCGTACGCATCATCTTGTCCCACTTGCTCTAGATAGGTATTCCACCATGTTAACGCAGAACCTGTAAAGGTATGCGTAGCGTACTTCACTTTGTCCTCTTCAGTACACTTACTTATGGCAAACACCGATTCGACCTTCTCGGTCCACCGTTTCAATCCGATCGGTCCTTCGGTTCCATCAAATTCCAAAGGTTTGCAGGCAGTGAATTCTTTGTAGGTGCATCCTACACGATTTCCTGTACTGCCAGATCCAAGGTTATTGTTGGTATATAGCGCAGCCTGTACTGCGGCTATGTTTGAAGCTAGAAAAGTACGGAATTCCTCTTCATTCATATTCACGGTGTGTCGAGTAGTCGGTGCCATTTCCTTCAAAATAGTTAAATGGAACAAGTTAATCATACAGAATATTAAGAGTAGTTAATAGTATTTCGTAGCATAATATGAACTCATTTATAAAAGCTTTTTCTTCATATCAGCGTTTTATAAGTTTAAATTCGGGTAGTACCTACCCGTTAAGTTCATACTTAGTAGCTAATATACAATTCAACTACTACAATTCTATATGAAAAATTGATTATAATAATATTTCGCGTTCAAACTTTTACACAATATTTTACAAACTTACAATACCGTTTATTTTACATATAGCATGAAATATAGCACATAATAAATTTGATACAAGATGGTTGTGAAGATAATTCTAGCTAGTACACAAGTCGTTCAGCAAAGGCAATAAAGACACGTAATTCATACGTCCAGAAACAAGTCATGCATTCTGGTTTTACTAGGATTACTTCCCATCCTTGGTCTTGTGGAACATAACCGTTATGGCCATTGATAAGACAGCGTGTTGTAACGTCGTCAAAGGGACGAGCGTTACGTAATGACCAACAGTCTCGTAATAACCTAAAAACCTCATTTCTTACCCCAATTACCGACTCCGTCACTTGAGGGAACGTTTTGTTTAATAGTTGTAGCCCGATGTTCTTGTTCTCACTTTGGTGAGAAGCGAACATTACTAACCCGTAAGCATAACATGCTTCTTTATGTTGCATGTTAGCCGCTCTTTCTAAATCATGAAGTCCTATATTTGGATATACTGAGTCAAAATAATTTCTTAACCCGTTGCGTAAAATAGCATTTGGGTTCCCCGCAATATATGCGTCAAAGTAAACACATCGTAACTTATGGATTTCCCAATGTGATATCCCCCATCTTCCGAACGAAAGCCTTTTATAAACCAAATCATTCTTGGAACGTTCTTCGAATGTCTTACAAACTG
This sequence comes from Rutidosis leptorrhynchoides, assembly GCF_046630445.1. Lineage (NCBI taxonomy): Eukaryota > Viridiplantae > Streptophyta > Magnoliopsida > Asterales > Asteraceae > Rutidosis > Rutidosis leptorrhynchoides. The sequence continues at coordinate 336,941,336 of NC_092336.1, read as the reverse complement.
ATCTCGCCTTAAATAGTTGTGCCGAGGAATTCTGACCGACTCTAGACAAGATTTCATCAATCATGTCTCCGGGTAGGTCTCTTAAAATATTGGGTTGTCTATCCATTTTGTGTTTTTATACTGTAAAATAGACAAGAGTTAGATTCATAAAAAAAAAATACTTATTAATACAAGCAATTTTTACATATATCATAAAGCATAAGCACACTATATTACATATATTACACCACACGAATACAACTATCTTATTCCGACTCGCTTGTTTCTTCTTCTTTGGTTTTGGTTCGTTTTCCCAAGTTTCTAGGGATATATGATGTTCCCCTAATACGAGCCGTTATTTTCCACATTGGTTTAGAAAAACCTGGTGGTTTAGAGGTTCCCGGGTCATTGTTACAACTTAAGGACTTCGGGGGTTGACGATACATATAAAGTTCATCGGGGTTGGAATTAGATTTCTCTATTTTTATGCCCTTTCCCTTATTATTTTCTTTTGCCTTTTTAAATTCAGTTGGGGTAATTTCTATAACATCATCGGAATTCTCGTCGGAATCCGATTCATCGGAGAATTGGTAATCCTCCCAATATTTTGCTTCCTTAGCGGAAACACCATTGACCATAATTAACCTTGGTCGGTTGGTTGGGGATTTTCTTTTACTTAACCGTTTTATTATTTCCCCCACAGGTTCTATTTCTTCATCCGGTTCCGATTCTTCTTCCGGTTCCGATTCTTCTTCTGGTTCCGACTCTTCTTCCGGTTCCTCTTCGGGAACTTGTGAATCAGTCCACGAATCATTCCAATTTACATTTGACTCTTCATTATTATTAGGTGAGTCAATGGGACTTGTTCTAGAGGTAGACATCTATCACATAATATCAAACGCGTTAAGAGATTAATATATCACATAATATTCACATGTTAAAAATATATAGTTTCCAACAAAATTTGTTAAGCAATCATTTTTCAAGTAAACACGGTCGAAGTCCAGACTCACTAATGCATCCTAACAAACTACATAAGACACACTAATGCAAAATTCTGGTTCTCTAAGACCAACGCTCTGATACCAACTGAAATGTCCCGTTCTTATTGATTAAAAACGTTCCATATTAATTGATTTCGTTGCGAGGTTTTGACCTCTATATGAGACGTTTTTCAAAGACTGCATTCATTTTAAAACAAACCATAACCTTTATTTCATCAATAAAGGTTTAAAAGTTTTACGTAGATTATCAAATAATGATAATCTAAAATATCCTGTTTACACACGACCATTACATAATGGTTTACAATACAAATATGTTACAACAAAATAAGTTTCTTGAATGCAGTTTTTACACAATATCATACAAGCATGGACTCCAAATCTCGTCCTTATTTAAGTATGCGACAGCGGAAGCTCTTAATAATCACCTGAGAATAAACATGCTTTAAAACGTCAACAAAAATGTTGGTGAGTTATAGGTTTAACCTATATATATCAAATCATAATAATAGACCACAAGATTTCATATTTCAATACATATCCCATACATAGAGATAAAAATCATTCATATGGTGAACACCTGGTAACCGACATTTACAAGATGCATATATAAGAATATCCCCATCATTCCGGGACACCCTTCGGATATGATATAAATTTCGAAGTACTAAAGCATCCGGTACTTTGGATGGGGTTTGTTAAGCCCAATAGATCTATCTTTAGGATTCGCGTCAATTAGGGTGTCTGTTCCCTAATTCTTAGATTACCAGACTTAATAAAAAGGGGCATATTCGATTTCGATAATTCAACCATAGAATGTAGTTTCACGTACTTGTGTCTATTTTGTAAATCATTTATAAAACCTGCATGTATTCTCATCCCAAAAATATTAGATTTTAAAAGTGGGACTATAACTCACTTTCACAGATTTTTACTTCGTCGAGAAGTAAGACTTGGCCACTGTTGATTCACGAACCTATAACAATATATACATATATATTAAAGTATGTTCAAAATATATTTACAACACTTTTAATATATTTTGATGTTTTAAGTTTATTAAGTCAGCTGTCCTCGTTAGTAACCTACAACTAGTTGTCCACAGTTAGATGTACAGAAATAAATCAATAAATATTATCTTGAATCAATCCACGACCCAGTGTATACGTATCTCAGTATTGATCACAACTCAAACTATATATATTTTGGAATCAACCTCAACCCTGTATAGCTAACTCCAACATTCACATATAGAGTGTCTATGGTTGTTCCGAAATATATATAGATGTGTCGACATGATAGGTCGAAACATTGTATACGTGTATATGGTATCTCAAGATTACATAATATACAATACAAGTTGATTAAGTTATGGTTGGAATAGATTTGTTACCAATTTTCACGTAGCTAAAATGAGAAAAATTATCCAATCTTGTTTTACCCATAACTTCTTCATTTTAAATCCGTTTTGAATGAATCAAATTGCTATGGTTTCATATTGAACTGTATTTTATGAATCTAAACAGAAAAAGTATAGGTTTATAGTCGGAAAAATAAGTTACAAGTCGTTTTTGTAAAGGTAGTCATTTCAGTCGAAAGAACGACGTCTAGATGACCATTTTAGAAAACATACTTCCACTTTGAGTTTAACCATAATTTTTGGATATAGTTTCATGTTCATAATAAAAATCATTTTCTCAGAATAACAACTTTTAAATCAAAGTTTATCATAGTTTTTAATTAACTAACCCAAAACAGCCCGCGGTGTTACTACGACGGCGTAAATCCGGTTTTACGGTGTTTTTCGTGTTTCCAGGTTTTAAATCATTAAGTTAGCATATCATATAGATATAGAACATGTGTTTAGTTAATTTTAAAAGTCAAGTTAGAAGGATTAACTTTTGTTTGCGAACAAGTTTAGAATTAACTAAACTATGTTCTAGTGATTACGAGTTTAAACCTTCGAATAAGATAGTTTTATATATATGAATCGAATGATGTTATGAACATCATTACTACCTCAAGTTTAGTAGGTAAACCTACTGGAAGTGACAAGAAATGATCTAGCTTCAAAGGATCTTGGATGACTTGAAAGTTCTTGAAGTAGGATCATGACACAAAAACAAGTTCAAGTAAGATTTTTGCTCGAATTAAGATAGTTTATAGTTATAGAAATTAAATCAAAGTTTGAATATGAATATTACCTTGAATAAGAAAGATAACCTACTGTTTATAACAAAGGTTTCTTGATCTTAGATGATTACTTGGAATGGATAAGAAAGCTTGGAAGTAAATTAGTAAACTTGAAGGGATTTTTGAAGTATTCTTGAAGTGTTCTTCCTATGATGATTATAGCTTGATTCTTGAAGTGATTTTTGATGAAGATGATGATTAACTACTGGAAAAATACGTTCATAATAGTATGGGTGTGTTGAGAGAGAATTAGAAAGAGATTTGGAAGTGAAATGGAGTGAATGATGAGTGTTAATTGGTGAGTGGTGAGTGGGGTTAAAAGGAGTTCTAGTTAGTTGACTAGCTCATGGTAGAAGTTAAAATTGATTAGTCATACATGACATAATCAAGAGTGGAATCCCATGCTAGTTCCTATTGGTATATACCCATAGTAAGTACGTTTTGAAGCTGTGTATAATACGGGTAAGAATACGACTAGAATTCTTGATGAAAGAAAAGAATGGGAAAGTAACTGTAACCATTTTCGTTAAGTATGAGTGTTTTGATATATATCTTGAAGTCTTCCAAAAGTATTTTAATACATCTAAATACACTACATGTATATACATTTTAACGGAGTCGTTAAGTCATCGTTAGTCGTTACATGTAAGTGTTGTTTTGAAACCTTTAAGTTAACGATCTCAATTAATGTTGTTAACCCATTGTTTATTATATCTAATGAGATGTTAAATTATTATATTATCATGATATTATGATATATTAATATATCTTAATATGATATATATACATTTAAATGTCGTTACAACGATAATCGTTACATATATGTCTCGTTTCGAAATCCTTAAGTTAGTAGTCTTGTTTATATGTATATAACTCATTGTTAATATACTTATGGAGATACTTACTAATCATAATCTCATGTTAACCATATGTATATCCATATATATATCGTCAAGTCGTTTTTACAAGTTTTAACGTTCGTGAATCGCCAGTCAACTTGGGTGGTCAATTGTCTATATGAAACATATTTCAATTAATCAAGTCTTAACAAGTTTGATTGCTTAACATGTTGGAAACATTTAATCATGTAAATATCAATCTCAATTAATATATATAAACATGGAAAAGTTCGGGTCACTACAGAGACCTCCTGTTAACCCACAAACTCTCCTCACCATTTAGCCAATTCAATTTTTCTATTTTAAATGCCCTCGTATAAATATATAACCCGTATTCTAACAGCTTCCATCTTCCTCATCATCCTTTATTTTCATCTTGTAAATCATCTCCATCATTATATAACTTCATCATCGTCATACTCAGTTATCATCATCATCATCATCAAACATTATGATTATTATAATCATAATCATAATCATTCTTCATCATATATCTTAACCATTTTCATAATCATTACCTTCATGCTTCAAATCATTATCTATCATATTAAACTTAGATTCCTTTTAACATTACTATCAACTTCATCGAGCAGTAATAAGATTGGGAATAAGAGGAGAAACTGAGAAGAATCCAAAAAAGAAAAGACACTCGGCTTATACTCTCACCACTTGATTTCGTTCGGCCCACTAGGAACATAAAAGGATTCGGCCCAAAGTTAATTCAAAGGCCCAATCAGAAAGACAATTAACACTTTATGGTCCATCATGCTGCAGCCCAACCGACAAGGTATATAGGATTCGGTAAAGGAGGAAGATAGTATAACACAGGAAGAAAAAGCAAGTTGTATGAATCGTGAGTTAAAAAAAAAAAATCGCTGAATGTTAAAGTAGATAGGGAATTCGGTTTTTTTAATAAAAGCAAATGGTATCATTAACTTTCCACTGGTCGGCCATGATAGAGTCCACTAATCCCACTTGATTTATCATGTAGGTTAAATAAGTGAGGTATTTTAATATCCCCTAACTCCCATATTCCTCACGTTCCCTTTTCTTTTGATTTGAATTGAAATACAAACAAAGCAGCATCGGTATTCAATCAAAGCATGTGTAGGGTGTTTGAATGATGTTTTAAACAATCGTGAAGTAGCAGTAGTTTGGTGGTATAAGATGGGGATCAACGGTGGCGATTAAAATGAAGGTAGTGATGAGGTGAGGAAGAAAGGTGGTCGTTGGTTTGATGATTCATGGTGGTATTTGTATGAAGGTTGTGGTGAGTGTGGAACTCAACAGGATGAAAAGAAAAAGAAATGTGATGTAGCAGCTAGTTAATAATCGAAGGTTTGCAGTTTGGGTTCATGGTGATGGTGACGATTCGAGCAAGATGGTATGGCTGGTTATTTGAAAGGTTGATCGTAACAGTAACATAAGTTAGGAAATAGCGAATAGTTGCAAGGGTTGAAGAGTAGTGTTCTTGTTCGTTTGTCAATATGTGGAGATCGAAAACAATTAATGGTTGTAGCAGATTGACAGTAAATGGGTTCGTGGGTTGTTGTTGCATTTGAATCAAAAGCAGGAAAACAGGGGGAGATAGAGAGCGAGTTGGTGGTGGTTTGATTGACGAGTCAAAAGAAACAAGAAGGTATAATAGCAGTCAATGTTGAATTGGATGATGATAAATATTGGTGTTCCACAATGGTGGTTTGAGTGGTGGAGATTATAGCTCAATTATGCTAGTAGAGAAGAAAGATGTTGGATCCTTCTCTTAACAACTAGGATGATTCATTATTATGTCGATAGGAAAAGTTGACAGGAAGAATCGAACAGAGAATGAAGACAGGAGAAAGATTTAAAAATCAGATAGTGACCATTGTACGTTCGATTGAGATGTGTAACAAATTCAGACAAGTAAATCAAATAAAGGAATCAAACAAAAATAAAAGAAAAAGTAGAAACAGATGGATACTGATTCCTTTGTTAATCTATTACTGATTTATACCATTTCTACTTTTATATAACGATTTTTAAACAAGAAACCAAAAATCAAAACAGTGGATGAGCTGGATGTGTAACTGAATTTGGATTATGTTAATGACTGATTCCTGGTTCGTACAATATTAGGAGTTGAAGAATCAATTAAGCACAGTTTGAAAGTGAAAAGAAACAGATTTGGATTCATCATTTTGAATTTATATAATTATTAATAATTAATAATTATAATTATAATTATATTAATAATAATAATCTAAATAAAAAAAATACTACTGATCTTATATGTATAATACTATATATACGAAGTATATCTGTTTTATACTTATATACGGAGTATACTTATATTTATATAAGTGTTATATTAAGTAAATTATTGATATCAATTTATTAATAAAAATCCATTAATATTAATTTCTGATATGAATACCAATAATAAAAACACTAATGTTAATAATAATAATATCAATAATGATAACAATAAATATATTAATTATAAATAATAAAACCTTTAATAATAATTATAACAATGATAATAATAATCTTATTAATGATAATATTAATTATTTTTAATGTTCAATATAATATTTATATCTAACAATATTACTAATATTAATCATAATAATTAAAATTGCAACTTTACTACGGGTTATAATAATAGTAAAGATGTTAACAATGATACAATAATATTAGTAATTGTAATAACTCAGATGTATCAATTTTCATATAATAAGTTTTAATAATATTATTAATATTAAATGTAATAATATAACAACTATAGTTGTACTTACATTTATTATAATATACAATATTATATTATATGATAACATTTATTAAATATTTATATATTAAAACTAATTTTAAATATATATATATATATTAGTTTATAACAATTGTTCATGAATCATTGGTAATGGTCAAAGGGTAATTGATTACATGAATATAGATTTCAAAACTTTCAAGACTCAACATTACATATTTTGCTTATCGTGTTGAGATCATATAAAGATTAAGTTTAAATTTGGTTGGAAATTCCCGGGTCGTCACAGTTTCAAGGTTTACAAAATAGTTCGACAACTAGTTACATAAAAAAAGTTTAAAGTACAAATGAAACATATGCGACACAATTTGAAAGTAGTCAAAAGACGCTCCACGTATGCATGTATACTCGACATCCAAGCAAGTATCAAAAGTAATGAGCGGAAGCATGTATCATTAAGCATTCAAGGACCTGAGAAAACATAAAAGAATCTGTCAACGAAAATGTTGGTGAAATCATAGTTGTATGCATAAAGTATATTTGTATCACAAGGTTTAGTATAAATCGTTTATCAAGCGTATACATCTCAAAAGGTGTGTTTGTATCACGAGCACCCAATTATCAAGGTTAAATGAATCTTACCTCTGCATAATAGTGTTAGAACCTACACTATACATCAAAAGTATGTTTCATTCATCTGAATGAGGGTTCGTCAAACCCGCATGGCCACACAACATAATTTCTGCTTACACCCTAAAGTGTAACTAATGATAATTGGACTTGAGGATTTTCGTTCTAACTCGTATGTATCTTTGCTTTCGTATAGTATTCAAAGTATCAAAGTATGAAAAGTATATATATACATGTGAAAAGTATATATAAGTATGTAATGTATATGTTTTCTCATCCCACGATTTTAAAAGTATAAAAGTATTTGAAAAGTGGGGCTATGATCTCACCTTGAGTGTATGAATGTAAATTTACTTAAACAAGTAACGTGTGCAAGAACAATGCTAGTCTCGACCTAAACAAATAGGTTGTATCAATAACGATAGTCACGATTGGTCAAAGATGTTCAATTAGTCCTATGGCTCAATACGACTCGATTATGTAGCATGTGAATCAAATTGTCAAGTTTCATGCAAGATACAAGTATAGGATCATGTTAGAAAGATTGCATAATCATTCGGTTAAGTTTGACAAAAAGTCAAACTTTGGTCGGTCAAAGTCAATGAAAAAGTCAACGCGTTCGGGTCGGGTCTCGAACTATTTTTCTATGCTAGTTATCCATATATAAGCATGTTAGAACAAGTCTCATGTGAATCAGAGGTCCATAGCGTGCCAAACATTTTTCATATAATTGACAAGTAGGTTAGAGGCTGAACACGCCTTAGGTCGCGCCGCGACCCAAGACTGCCGCGCCGCGGCATATAACGTGTGCTGGTACCTGGTCAGTCTCAAATGTCCAAGTCTCAAATCAAAACTCTTTCAAGCATAAATCACAAACCGCTAACACTTAGGACTCGTATCTTATATCGTTAGAAAGGTAATTTGACAAAGAACACAAATAAATACATTTCACCAACCAAAGACATCATTTGTGACAATCGACTTTCCAAGTTAAATGATCAATCAATGCACACATTTAATGCTTCAAATTTTACAAGTGCACATTTATGATTCGGGCATTTAATGCATACATAAAACACGCCGTTTTGTAGATAATCAAGTATACAATATAACTAACTACTTACTAACAATAATTAATGGCATTCAATGCATCAAATATTCATTTCAAGCTTATCAAACCCTAACCCAAATTCACCAAAATCACTAATCAAGTTTATGGAGTTTTCTCAAGCAACCTACACATCAAATTGAAGCTAGTGATACTAGAAACACATTTAATGTGAAGACCCATCCTAATCCATCCGGACGAAGTCCATATCGATTATAAACGATTCACAACAGTTGATTACATTTGCGAGGTACTTGACCTCTATATGATACATTTTACAAACATTGCATTCGTTTTTGAAAAGACAATCTTTCATTAAATTGAAAGTTGACGGCATGCATACCATTTCATAATATATCTATCTATAACTGACTTAATAATAATCTTGATGAACTCAATGACTTGAATGCAATGTCTTTTGAAATATGTCATGAATGACTCCAAGTAATATCTCTAAAATGAGCAAATGCACAGCGGAAGATTTCTTTCGTACCTGAGAATAAACATGCTTTCAAGTGTCAACCAAAAGGTTGGTGAGTTCATTAGTTTATCATAAATAATCATTTCATAAATTTTAATAGACCACAAGATTTCATATTTCCATTTCTCATAAACATACGTCCCATACATAGAGACAAAATGATCATTCATATGGATTGAACACCTGGTAACCGACATTCACAATATGCATATAAGAATATCCCCATTATTTCGGGATCCTCTTTCGAACATGATATAAATTTCGAAGTACTAAAGCATCCGGTACTTTGGATGGGGCTTGTTGGGCCCGATAGATCTATCTTTAGGATTCGCGTCAATTAGGGTGTCTGTTCCCTAATTCTTAGATTACCAAACTAAAAAGGGTGATATTCGATTCGATAATCTAACCATAGAATGTAGTTTTGATTACTTGTGTCTATTTCATAAAACATTTATAAAAGCAGCGCATGTATTCTCAGTCCCAAAAATATATATTGCAAAAGCATTTAAAAAGGGAGCAAATGAAACTCACGCATATAAATATTGTAAAACAGTTAATAAAGCATTTGCATGTATTCTCAGCCCAAAAATGTAAAGATAAAAGGGTTCAAATGAAACTCACCTAATGTATTTTGTAGTAAAAATACATAGAACGACATTGAACAAGTATAGGGTTGGCCTCGGATTCACGAACCTATATCATATATATATATATATATATATATATATATATATATATATATATATATATATATATATATATATATATATATATATATATATATATATATATATATATATATATATTAAAACACATGATGACAATTAACCAGTATTTATTGATATTATTAATATACTTCTTAGATTAATAAATTTATTAGCTATATTAATTTATATATATTTTAAATACTTAATATTTATATATATAACCGATTTAAAGTACACGATATATCATTTATTATAAATATCCTATATTGATGTTTAGAAATATCATATTATGTATTAACACTTTATATTATTATATTTGTAATATTTATTTGTAATGTTAATAATAATAATAATAATGATAATACTAATAACAAAGTGATAAATTATCTTAATGTTTATAATGAACCTCATAATATTTGTATTAATAATAATAACAAGTACTATAAGTAATAATAATAACATCAACAACAACAATAATAATAATAATAATAATAATAATAATAATAATAATAATAATAATAATAATAATAATAATAATAATAATAAAAATGAGAACTACCTTATGAAGCTTTCCTAAAAATATTTGCCACGAACCGGGCTCGAACCCGAGACCTCTCGCTCATCTAATACACACTCTAACCATCACGCTGTTTCCATTTTTCTAATATAATACTAACCCTAAATAAATATATATTCAGTTTCTGTTTTTCCTCTCCTTCCTCATCATAAACACCTCGACCAAAGATAATACACACTTAAATCATACCCAATATCATGACCGCGAAATATAAATCGAAGTAAGACTTGAAATAGAAACGTATTTGATCTGTAGTGGTTGTTTTAATTAATCAGAGAGGAATAGAAACATTAAAAAAAAACAGAAGCTGTATACCTGCTATGAACACGTACACAACTCTAGATCAATTTCGAAGTTTTAGACTGTTTCAGACTACAATTCCTGAATGAAATAAGTCCTAAATCAAACTTATAATCTTTCTGGTTCATCAATTTAACATAAAACATCAAAAAAATTTCGAATTTCTTTATAAACAAAACGTTTGACTTTTGGAACCTAAAGTTTGACCTCAAAATTTAGGTTTGTTATTAAGAATTGGGACATGGAATTTTGCAGAAAGTTTTTATCAGAGATCACCAACAGAACTGCATTTTTACTTTTTGTAATGGGATTCGAATTTGCGGTTTTAATAAAATAACACAAGGACAGGGGACCGAAGGTTTTATTGGGTTTCCTTTGATAATTTTAAATCTGATAGAGGCTGTAATTGTTTTAATTGATGGTGAAGACGAAAGGAATCAATGAGTTCATCAATATGACTGAACCATTCGATTGTTAAATACAATTAGATAGTCGACATATTAAATTAATCAGACGAAAAAGAAAAAAAAATATGTAGTTTGACAATTAAATTGTACCCGATTTTTGTTTTAACTATATGCTGAGATCGACTGGTCTACTTTATCAGATAGGAAACAAAAATATGCAACAGCTTGATAGTTACAAGTAACGAAATTGGAATATGTGGTACAACTTTAATCATATATAATTATTATAAATACATATATTAATATTAATAATATCTTTAATATTAATAAAAATACTACAAATAATATAAATAATAAGAATAATGATATTTATTAATAAAAATGTTAATATTAATATTAATAATTATAATAACATTAATGATAATAATAATAAGTTTGTATAAAAAAAATAATACTTATTTTAGTAATCTTAATAATAAAAATAATGATATTAACAATAATGATAATTTAATTATGTTTATTAGTAATTAATAATGATAATAATAATATTACTAATAATATAACTAATAATACTAATATTAATAATATAAATGATACTATTGGTATAGTAGTAATAATAATATTTGTTATAATATTTATGTTTTAATTTGTAACTACATATATTGATATTAAAATTTATTAATTATTTAATATTTAATAATTACATATTAACATATATTGAGTATTTAATATTTATACATTTTAATATATATTACAATATAATCAGTAATTGTGTTCAATAATCACATATATATATATATATATATATATATATATATATATATATATATATATATATATATATATTTATATATATATATATATATATATTTAACTACTATATATATAATTATGTTTTAAATATCAAGTAGATAATTATATATTGAAACAAACAACTTAAAGTATAATATTTAATACTTTGTAATTGTTTTACAAATATTTCTGTATATATATACACATCTATTTACAATTAATTGTTCGTGAATCGTCAGACATGGTCGAAAGGTAATTGATTACATGAATATAGATTCCAAATCTTTCGAGACTCAACATTACAGATTTTGCTTATCGTGTCGGAAACATATAAAGATTAAGTTTAAATTTGGTCGGAAATTTCCGGGTCGTCACAGTACCTACCCGTTAAAGAAATTTTGTCCCGAAATTTGTTTGGGATGGTCATTGTTAACAATTAATATGTTTTCATGACTCATACGAGTTGAAATTTAGAGCTTTATCACCATTGAGTAATAAGGATAAAATAATTCGATTATTCGAAGAGTACGAATGAAGCTATCTCCAAAGAGTGAAATTTGAAATCAAAGATTCGTCTTAACTTTTGACAGAGTCAGGGTTGAATTTAGAAAATAAAGTGCATCTTAGCTTTTGAAGTTATATTGGTTGAATTCCGGAATTCAAGGGATTAAAGAAAATCTTCGAAATCTAAAAGATTTGATTCTTCGGCGAATAAGGAAATTAAGATCTCTATAATTAAATACGGTGATCTGCCTCGATTACTCTGTCTGATATTTCCATTATAAATTAAACTCCTCTGTTCCATTATTCTCACCATTCCTATACTTTCCTTCTTAGTTCATACATTCAAAAGATTGTGAAAATTCTTAGTCCAGTTCTAATCCCTGATATTTTCCTAATTATCATTTTTGTCATCCTTCTTTTCAATTTCCCACCAGAAAAATCTGTTTACTTTTAATATAACCTTGGGGTGATACTATTCTTAATTATGCCTTGTCTTTATATTGTTATTCGTATTAATATCCATGGTTTGTAACTTCTGTGTTGTCATTGGGTTTTATATTTTCTCTTATATTTTGGAGCTCTTTGCCTTTTTATTATCCTCCTGATCTCTAGTAAAGCGAGTAATGGTCCAGAATTCGTAGGTATGGAATTTTGAATAAACATCATGTTCTAAATAGGAAAGAATGTATTAGTACGATTTGATTTGTCAAATTACCAGAATCACTATAGAAATATCAAGAATATACTTTCTTGATATGTTCAAAAGTTTAGCAGAATGAAAGAGTTACGTAACATGACACATGATGATGTTATAATCTGTGAATCATCATGTTCCATTTAGAAACTCAGCATGACTTACTGTAATATAATCACGTTGATCAAGTGTCATTATATTATACTAACTCATGCATCAGTTCCCAACATTACTTCAATAACATTCATATTTTAAGCTCGAAAGTTTACAGGATATAGAAACTAACAGTTTCTATATGATGTAACACTGATAGTACGAAGAGATTAATGATTTCAGGTAAGAATAGTTATAAAAATATCTCTAGAAATATGGAGGATATTTATAATGAAAGATACGATAGTATCTCGGAATATCTAAGATCAGAGGATGATAGAAAATATTGTCTGCAAGGGTTTAGAGTAATGAGCAAGATATTCACTAAAGACCTTAGCAGACATTGAATCATTCGGATTCTTTGAAGTCAAACTTATTTTTTGTGATTTGTCCACGGCTTTCTTCATAGTTTCGCATAATCTGCTTTTCGGTACTAAATTTTTTATTGAATGTTTCCATTATAATGATACACAGGAAGCACGAAGAGGTATATAATTTCGGACGAGAATATTTATAAAAATATCCTAAGAAATATCGAAGATATTGATGATGATACTTTGGAATTTCTAAGTTTGATGGTTGATGGAGAAAGATTTTTCCGTAAGATTTTAACATGACTTCGGAGCAAGATATTCTCTAAAGATTTCAACGGATCCAGAATTATCTGAATTCTTTGAATATAGGGTATGGTCCTTGTATTTGTCCTTAGTCTCCTTCATGGTTAACTCTATCCGTTTTCTAGTTCCAACGTTTATGAGCTTTTCCAACATATTATTCTTTATCATCAAACTTTCGACGACTAAGGTCGTTTACGGTTGCCTACAGTTTCTGCTGCTTCATTAAGCTTTTTCAAAGTTCAATGTATTGATTCGTAAGCTGGGTGCCTTTTCAAAATTTCAGAATTGAAGATTCTAATTCTAGGAGATAATTGTTATATGTATACATATAACTATTGATGTAGACATGCTGCGAGATTTCAAAATACTGATTGTTAATTCCCGATGGTTGGTATAGTAATTCTTGTTATAAGATGTAAATGAGTAAATGATAGGGTTTCACTTAATATAGTGATTTTTTGAAAAGTCAGAGATCAACGGAGTTGTTGGTAAATTTACTGCTAATGTGGTGAGATATAAACGGGTTCTCGGTATCGATGACGAAAGACAACTTATATATCAGGGTAATAATAAGCTAATCCGAGTGAAAAGTCGAAGTTGACTTGTTGAAGCTGTGACAAAATTGTCTAATTTGAAAAAGAGTTGCAATGTTATTTTCGGTAATAATAATGCCAAAGGAGCTAACACAGACACGTGTTAAACTTTTACTTAGGGTCCGGGAGTTTTCAGGTGCATAACTATATGTGCTAATCTTTTCTTCCATAGATGAAGTGCGGTTGGTTCATCCTTTCAATTGAGGTATTTTTAAGAATCATGAAAGGTTTGAACGCAGATTAGAATTGTCAAGATACAAATGAGGTTTAAGATGAAATCAAGTGGCAAACTTGAAGAATTGTTTAGTTTCATATGTTATAATCAGTATTTTAATTCATTTTAATTGTCCAATGTTGGCAGTCCACAGTCGATAGTCCACAGTTAACAGTCCAATAATTCATACATATTTTAATATATAATATTCGAATTAATTAATTCATATCGTGACCCGTGTACATGTCTCAGACTCGATCACAACTCAAAGTATATATATTATTAGAGAATCAACCTCAACCCTGTATAGAGAACTCAGTCACTACTGCATATAGAGTGTCTATGGTGATTCCAAATAATATATATAGATGTGTCGATATGATATGTCAAAACCTTCTATACGTATCCCGATATTTAAAGTACGTAAAAATAAATAACATAAATTTAAATGACTATAAATAAAGTGCGTAAAGTAAATAACAGAAATTAAATGACGATAAATAAAATTGCGAGAATGTAAATTGCGATAAATAAAATGTAATCAGTTAGCTAGGAACAATTATCTAGGAACAGTTAGCGTGGATTCTTAACAAAATTTCTCATAGTTAATTTGTTTGTTTCTAACAAATTTTATTTTTTCAAATGTTTTCTTCATTATGCCACTTGTTGGATTCTGATAAATCAAAATGCAAATATGAAATTGGATGAATATGGTTATTCTGTGGTGAACGGATTTGTATATCGGTGGATGTAAGTAGGATAGTATATGACTGTTGAAACAGATTTGAAGAACGTACAATGTAACTTATTAATGTGAAATTTAAATATTCCTTGGGTATTACCTACCCGTTAAAATATTTTCACCATTAACAGTTTGTACAAGAGAAGTTTTAATTACAATCTTTATGAAAACATATATACATATATATTTTCTTCAGATGTATTCATGGATTTAATGAGTTAATATGATATTAAACTCATTTGCTTTTCGGTTGGAACTAGAATAAATAATCTCTAAAACTTTAGAGATTACATATTCGCCATGTCGAACGAAGATAAATGAGGTAGAACGATACGTAAAACGAAGATCATACTCAAAGTACAGATGATGATATTGAAGCATGGATTGTTGATGGTACTGGTGCTGTTATTGATGCTACTGTTGGTGCCGGTGATGTTGCTGAAGCTGGTACATTTTGCACCATATTCTCCGAATTGATTATTCGAGCGCGAAGTTCGTTGACTTATTACTCTAGGATGATTGTCAGTCGGAACGAGCGGATGAATAAGGTTCAAAATTGTGGATAGAATATAATCTTGTCGAGTTACCCTGGAAATGAGATTGAAAATGGTGTCTCGAACAGGTTCGCCGGTAAACGCTTCAGGTTCATTGTCAAGAGGTGAATTCGGTTGGTGGAAGGGATTCCCTTTTGCGCGTTTCCATTAATTAAGTCGACTACGAACCCATCAGATGAATTAATAATGGCTGATTGGTTGATTCATGCTGATGACGCTGTTTTCGGAGCTTAGGTGAACATCTATGTCGGAATAGTTGTCGGAATAACTATCGGAATAGCTATTGGAATCTGAGGGACTCGAACTGGTTGCAGGATTCATCTCGTACGATCAGATGAAGAATTTTCGATAAGAAATAGACTATAGGATGTAGATTAGTACCCTGCAATACATAATTTACATATGCATATATAATACTAAAATCCCATAAGTTACGGAGGAATCTACGGAAGTTGTCAGGCAAAGTTACAGTAACAGATACGCTAAGATATGAAGTAGCAGATACGCTAAGATATGAATTTTGTCTATACACTATTCATGCAGTCAATGCAGTAAAACGTGTCTAGACTAAGAATGATAAGCAAGTGATTCTCTAAGAATGATAAGCAGGTAATTTTTGACACAAAATGATAAGCAAAACTTTTGACATGTAGACACGGTCGAAGTGCAGACTCACTAATGCATCCTAACGACTTATCAGTTAGACACACTAATGCAGACATGGTTCGCTAAGACCACCGCTCTGATACCAACTGTGTAGACCCGTCCTAATCCATCCGGACGAAGTCCATATCGATTATAAACGATTCACAATAGTTGATTACATTGCGAGGTATTTGACCTCTATATGATACATTTTACAAACATTGCATTCGTTTTTGAAAAGAAAATTTTTCATTACATTGAAAGTTGACGGCATGCATACCATTTCATAATATATCTATCTATAACTGACTTAATAATAATCTTGATGAACTCAATGACTTGAATGCAACGTCTTTTGAAATATGTCATGAATGACTCCAAGTAATATCTCTAAAATGAGCAAATGCACAGCGGAAGATTTCTTTCGTACCTGAGAATAAACATGCTTTCAAGTGTCAACCAAAAGGTTGGTGAGTTCATTAGTTTATCATAAATAATCATTTCATAACTTTTAATAGACCACAAGATTTCATATTTCCATTTCTCATAAACATACGTCCCATACATAGAGACAAAATGATCATTCATATGGATTGAACACCTGGTAACCGACATTCACAATATGCATATAAGAATATCCCCATCATTCTGGGATCCTCCTTCAGACATGATATAAATTTTGAAGTACTAAAGCATCCGGTACTTTGGATGGGGCTTGTTGGGCCCGATAGATCTATCTTTAGGATTCGCGTCAATTAGGGTGTTTGTTCCCTAATTCTTAGATTACCAGACTAAAAAGGGTGATATTCGATTCGATAATCCAACCATAGAATGTATTTTCGATTACTTGTGTCTATTTCGTAAAACATTTATAAAAGCAGCGCATGTATTCTCAGTCCCAAAAATATATATTTCAAAAGCATTTAAAAAGGG
Organism: Rutidosis leptorrhynchoides; assembly: GCF_046630445.1. Lineage (NCBI taxonomy): Eukaryota > Viridiplantae > Streptophyta > Magnoliopsida > Asterales > Asteraceae > Rutidosis > Rutidosis leptorrhynchoides. The sequence continues at coordinate 336,923,864 of NC_092336.1, read as the reverse complement.
AGCAAATGAAACTCACGCATATAAATATTGTAAAACAGTTAATAAAGCATTTGCATGTATTCTCAGCCCAAACATGTAAAGATAAAAGGGATCAAATGAAACTCACCTAATGTATTTTGTAGTAAAAATACATAGAACGATATTGAACAAGTATAGGGTTGGCCTCGGATTCACGAACCTATATCATTTATATATATATATATATATATATATATATATATATATATATATATATATATATATATATATATATATATATATATATATATTAAAACACATGATGACAATTAACCAGTATTTATTGATATTATTAATATACTTCTTAAATTAATAAATTTATTAGCTATATTAATTTATATATATTTTAAATACTTAATATTTATATATACTAGTAGCCAATGCCCGTGCGTTACACGTGAACGGTGGCTTGTTTTGTATGTCTAATGTGTTTGCTAATTCAATATCCAAGGTTATGAGGATCTATTTAAAGTGGCTTTGTAAACAGAGGGCTTCAAAATGTATACGAAATCGATGGTTTTTACCTGTGCTATTTCCAGAATTGAGGGTATTGTAGCATAAATTTATAGTGCATATGAATCCAGGAAAGCGAATTAAAAATATCGGTGCTAGCTATTACATTTTGGATCAGACGACGTTATAAATGTAGACTGGTGGACACATTTTCTACATAGGGTTAAACAATTGAATATAGCTGCGGAGTCGACTCCGATATTTGGTTGCCAAACTGGTTGCCTGTGCGCGTAGAAGCTTGGGTATAATGGCTTTTTTATTTCAGTTGAATATCGACATCCTGTAGCTGCTGCCATTTATAGCAAATCTGAAGTAAATCATGTGTTGGTATAATAACTATGAACTATTACGATCGTTTGATGTTATCACCTAGTAGAGTCCAATTTGTATGCTATATTCTTAAACTTAGTATTTATATATCTCTTTCAAAGGTAATGCCTATCTACATTGTATACCTGAGTCTAAAGGCAGGTTAGCCGCTGTTTTCTGGGAGGTAAATGAAATTAAGTTACAGAATAGGTGCGCAGAACTATGGGTGTGTAGTATGCCTGTTTAAAACCAACAGTTTATTAGCGATATAGGCTGCAAATAGCCTTATTGCGAGCGTAACTTGAAGCAAATGCCAAATAAGACAACTAAGAACATGTTTGTTAAATTAGAAACCTTATATTCTGTAAAAGTAAAAGTGAGCTGAATGAATGTAGCAGAGTATATCCTATATCTTTGAATTAAGTTTTAAATAACACAACGAAGTCCATGACTGCCAAAATAGTAAAAGTATAATTTGTAAAATTAAAAGTGAGGAGTAGTAATGTACCAGATTAATGCGCGTATGCTATTTTATAATGTTCCCATTTGCAGGGGATGCCTGAAACAAAAGTTCACCTGAACCAGTTAATTGTAGGGGTACATATTGTTAAAGTAGGAAGTAACCGTGGCTGTTATTGCGAATATCACCCGTGTTTCAATTAATTGTATATTTTTAATTAATAGCATAAATATGTTATAACTTATAAGCAAATGAAGGACAGTATATAATTAATTGGTTAGAGAGAGTGATGATGAACCTTTAAGTAGTAGGATGTAGGTTTGTGAATGTTTCCTTGTAGACGACATTTCGTGTATGGTTCTGTAACCCGTCGTATAGTTCATTGACCATCACTATTTTCAGGCCATCGGGGTGAGTGACTCGTGACATTGCCACGTATAGCTGCCCATGGCTGAAGACCGGTTTTGGTAAGTATAGGCCCACTAATTCTAGGGATTGTCCCTGGCTCTTGTTAATCGTCATCGCATAGCATGGTTTAACGGGAAACTGGATGCGCTGCAGAACAAATGGCCATTTGGACTGTGTAGCGGTTAAGACTATTCTAGGTATTATGACCGTATTCCCTATATGCGAGCCAGTAATTATGCGGGCATGAATCACGAATTTCTGAAAGTCGGTAATTATAAGCCGGGTTCCGTTACACATGCCTGCGCTGGGGTACAAATTCCGTAACAACATTATAGGTTGACCGATCTTCAGTTTTAGCTTGTGCGGTGGGACGCCGGGGAAATTCAATTTATTTAAAAACTCGACCGGATATGCTTGGTGTTGCTCCAGTGCATCTGTTGATCCCTTGCATATTTCATCTGAGCTTTGGTATGTCATACTTTTAGATTGTAGTTTCTTGAACATGCGTTTATTAATCTGGTCTGCATCGTCGTTTCGTGGAGTTAAAATTGCCCTTTCGCGTAAGTAGTCTTCATCTTGATGGTTTGCTATGAAATCTGGGAATATGGTGTCCACAATAGTGTCAATTGGGGAGGTATCTGATTCAACAATATATTCGTCGGGAATTTTTATCCATGTAGCCTCATCTTCCCCGTCTCGGGTAGACGCTGGGACGTTGCCATCTCCAATATCGAGCACCCACTTATTGAATAACCTTTTTCTTGTATCAATGGCACCGTCGGGAGCGTATTCGTTGACCCGCATAATTCGTGTTAGTGTATGTAGCTGACAATGATTCCACAGGTTAGAACGGTTAATGCACGCATGCACCACCTCTTGTCTTTTGCCCTTGGGGATGACCGGTAAGATCTGTCTAAAATCACCTCCCAATAGAATCGGCATCCTGCCAAAGAGCCTGGTTCTGTTTGTTTCATCTTGAGCGCCTAAAATATCCCGCAAGGTTTTATCCAATGCTTCAAATGCATATTTTTGTGTCGTGGGAGCTTCGTCCCAAATTATTAACCGTGCTTACTGAATGAGATCAGCCAGGTGTGTTTTTTGTTTTATACCGGAAGTGCTATTCTCCATGAGTTCTAATGGGATGACAAATCTACTGTGAGCAGTCCTGCCTCCTGGTAAAAGCAACGATGCGATTCCTGCGAATGTAAATTGTTAAAGTATGTGTTTTCATATAAAAGGGTAAACATGTATTCGACAATACAATGGTAACTGCATGGTTTAACGTTATCTGTATAATTATACATGGCTAATATAGTACATAAGGGGGTAACAAATGTCTAATGTGATAGTAAATAAACAGCTAAGTGTAAACACAAACAGGGAGAAAGATTAGTTATGGGTAAAACCTTATAATTATAAACCGGGGGTAAACAGTACCAAAATAGTAGGCGCTAGACATTTATGTATAATGAATGACTGTTTTTTAATTATTAATTGTAGTAAATATTGAGGTACATATCCTGCACAGCTGCTTTTGTTTAAAAAAAATGGGCATACTTGATGATGCTACCGCAAGGACGATCATCTTTTCTGATCTCAGCTTGGTCAATATGGTGTTGTACACAAACGTTTTTCCTGTACCACCAGGGCCATATAGGAAAAAAAGCCCGCCCTTCTTTTGTGTGACTGCTGCAATAACCTTCTCATAAATGGCTAGTTGTTCTGGGGTGAGAGAGTTGTGAAGTGTGGTGTGTAGGGTTCTCATTTCCTGCAGGTTGTAGTTTAATTCCTCTCGAATTAGTCGATTGTCCTTATGCGTTAGTAGAGATTGGTCAGGTTGGGGCAAATCCGGGTAATCCGCTAGACTTTTACCATTTTTATTCAAAATAGCTTCTATTTCGACCAAGCAATAGTTTTTAATCTGAGTCTCAGTCAGGATTAAGTCCGGGTAGTTGTACAGTTTTCGCCTCTTGCGAAGAATGTCATCAGATAAGGCCTCCCAATGTTGTTCCCAAAGTTTGAGAGGTTTACTGACGTTGCAAAAAAGCAAAATTGTGACGAAAAAATCGCGAAGCTGTGAACCAGAAGCCCATAATGTTGCCTCGTCTATCGCTTCCGTCCACTCCTTATCATCATTTATGAGACCGTATGCAAAGCAAGCATCTTTGAACGTGGGATGTAATATGCCATTGACTGAACGGATATCTTCAAATGATTGGGGACCTTTCACTATATTTAACAACATACGGAGATAATAACGCTCGCCCGATGCAGGGTTTGAGTACACAATCCGTTGTTTTCGAGGGGTCCACTCTTTTGCGTCCTGGTTCCATACATAGTGAATAGGGATTTTAGCGTATGTAAACTGTCGGGCATTCTCGTCTCGCTTGTTCAGTTCAAACCATTGAGTGAACATTGTCTCCTTTATGCTTTCTCTATGTAGAAGCGCGGGGAGGTTAGCTGAATCATGTACGGTAATAGCTTGTTGATTTGGTAAATGATATGACAGCTTTATCACGGATGGCTGAGAAAAGTGGATGTCGAACGAAAACATTCTCCAAACAGCCTCACATGGAGACAGGTAACGACAATCCAAATAATTTTTTATTTCGTCTACTTCAACAATCTTTGCTACTGAGGAGTTTTCTATCTGAGTTAAATTTTCCTGTATAACAATTGTTGCTCGATCAGGGCCTTTGTTTAAGTATTTAAATAAATACTTGATAGCCCGAGATCTATTGCACCATTCTACATTTATGTGTGCGTTGTATTTTAGTAGGAGGTATCTGTTGTAAGGGACAACAAAGCTGTTGTCAAGTGTAGTTTTGGCTTTAGTAACCGTTTCGCCATTTTTCCTTCGGCGGTAGTTTGCGTATCCATCCTCATCTATTGTTGTCTCTGCGTAATACGGTTTAGGGAAATGTTTTGAACATTTTCTTTTAATAATACAGGGTGCATCCATGTTGTTTCCACCACATGGTCCATGTAACATGTATTCACTAACGGCTTTGTACCCTTCTGGGTCGTCAGTCTTAGATGGGATCTCAGCGGATATGAGGTCATCGATGTCTGATGGACTCTTGCATTTGCAGTCGCGAGTTAACCAAATCAGCATATGTACATGAGGAAGCCCGCGTTTTTGAAACTCGATTATATGTATACCTGAAGGAAACAATAGGTTTTTATCAGGAAACCGTGGTTAATTGCAAAATGAGCCCATATAGTGTTTGAGTGAAACATGTCATAGGGTCTGCAAGTAGTTTAATTATCTACAGGTTTATTGACTAAGAACTTAATACTTAAATTGGTCAACAGGGTAATACCTATAATTATTAGTAGGTTGCTGCTATGTATTTTAATATGGGTCTTTGTATTTACAGATATTTATTTAATTTTTTTATGTTTTAACAGGTATTTAAATGATAACATAGAGGTAGGGTAACAGAAACAGTTATTTTGACGCCACTTTGACAATAGTGTCCACGATAAGAAGGAAATGGCCCTATAATGGGAAGTTTAAAAGTGTCTAAAAGATACCTGCTTCCGTTGTGCCAAAAATGTGTTTCTTCATTATGTCAGTCATTATGCAATCAAGCTTTTGTTTGAAGACGCGTGCAATAATGTCGGGTCGATCTGGTGCGCGTTGACCTTCTATATAGGATAGCATGGCGTCGATTTCTGGCCATTTAGGGTTGGAGGTGAAGGTAATGAATAATTCGGGGTTATCAAATTCTTGGCAAAGAGCCATCGCATCTTGGTAGTTCTGGACCATATACCGCGGGCTCCCTGTGTGTGAAGATGGGAGGATGATACGTTTTCCTATTGAGGTGGCTTTCGTGTCTCCTCGTGTCACAGCATCACAAACGTTATTGTATAGATCAAGGCGTAACTCGTTTTGATGATTCCTTAGCCATTTAAGCCGTTGTTCTTCGATGGCTGTGAACGCGTCGACTAAATATTGCTGAAATAATCGTCCACCTCTTAGCAAGGTGGTGCCCTCATTTTCACGTTGTTGAATCATATAACAATAGAACTCACGCATGGTGACAAACCCTCTAATAGTTTTCCGTCTTTCGTTATTATTACGGTACGGGATTTCTTCGTGATACCCTTTTTCCCCATAGGGAAATAATAAAGGGTATTGTAATGCCATATACAGTTAGTGTAGTTCTGATATCCTTTTCGGGGGTGAATTTTTTTTTTTGGACAATGATATCACGTGAGGTTGTACATTGCCCAAAATCGCTTGTTATCAATGCTGCTACTTCCGCTACAGTGGGTGTGTTATATTGTCAGGTATGTGTTACCCTAGCAAGCAACCTGAGTTCAAAATTTGACGATATGTTATTAGTTGCCCAATCTCGTGCCATCCGAAACGCTTGTGCAACGTCACTGTGGTCATTCAACATGTTGATCAGACTCGTGGTTAAGTGTTCATCTAACGGTTGTCGTGTTTCGGGACTAACAAAGGCAGACATGCGGTTCCTTGTTTCATTTTCTGTGTCAAAAAAATACAGTTGTGCGTATCTGGGCTGGCTTCCCTCCTCTGGCAAAAGTGAACCAATTTTATGGTATGTTTGGCCGCTTATTCTAAATGTATAAGGGCCTCGGCCACGGTTGACTGAGTGATCAATTTTTGCGCCAAATGATGTGAAGGAAAACATGCTGTTATACACCCAGATTTGCTCGCGAAATTTAGCCGTCGAAGTAGTTGTGTAGTCTAATAATGATTTCAGCAATGTTGGGGCTTCCTGTAGCTTTGGGAGGAGGATTTTTCCGTTTTGACAGCATAGTGAGAACGTTGGTGTCTTTGTGGTATTGGGTTTGTTACTACGCTCTTCATACCACATACTTGCATTGCAATACATACACTTAAAGGTTGGTGCGCCTTGGTTATGGTAAGACACCTGTGTACCTGCAAATAGAGTAATTAGTTAGCCATGATGGTTTAATGACAAATGTACTTTGACCTGTATGGGTGGTTACCATAAATAATTTAACCACTTTAGTTTATGTTTAAAATAATTGGTTATTGGTGGAGTTCCTGTTGGGCATAGAAGTTACCTGAAGACGTGTAGGCAATATGCGGGTTGCGCTTTTTATAACTTGTATGTTCTTTGCCGAGTTTGCCTGAGTAAAATAAAGTGTACGTGTTCGATGATAAATTTAGTGAAAGCAGTAAAACAACGTTTAACAACTCGAAACAATTTAAACGGTCAGCTGGGAAAGCCTAAGCGGGTCGAATATCCAAAAACAAATCTTAGTTGTTCTGGTTCACCATGTATGAGAACGATGGATAAACAGTTAGTTAGGGAGCTACTTCAAATATGACAAATCTTGACCATCAACACCGCTAGACAAAATAAAAATCATGACACTATGGGCATCCTAGGAAACATGGTTTAAAAAAAAATATAAAATTAGAATACTTTTCTTATCAATTCTTGCATGAGAACACAATATAAAAGTTATGTCCTTACACTTTCGCTTAGCAAACACCTTTAGGTGAGAGTTAATTGTAAGTTTACCAGGTTTCGGCAACGCAGGGGGCGGCATAATTTTCAAACCCACAAACGTCTGCACCCGACCATGCATGTTTGTCTCCATCGATTCTATAATGAGTGAATGCTGTAGGATCCTGGAGAACGATAGGGTTGCCCTGTCGTCTGTTTGGTTCGCTACATTGAAAATAAATGTATCAAAAGTAATGGGCCAGTGTGTCACAGCCACGATTGTCTGATGAGAGACTTTTATACCATGGACAAACAATGAGTGCATTGATGAAATGGACAAATACTTACCAGATTTGACATGGTTAGTCAGTTCAATGTACTTAAGGCCAACAAAAGTCTGACTTTGGCCATGTAGCTGGGTCTTGATGGTTTCTAAAATCAATGAATGGTGCAGAATAGTGGAGAAGGTCAGTGGTGCTTCGTCGGCAGTGGCTTTACCTGGAAAAAGCAACAACTTATATATCTGGTAAAGTTTGTGTTAACATAGTAACGTTAAATCATATTGTGTTAATTAAAGAATGTAGCTAGGCAAACTCCTGGGCTTGGGTATACGTACCAGCCTGTGTCTATGTAAATACATCCACAAATTTGTACTATGAATAATATAAAGCATATATTACCCGATATATTATACAAATGTTTATTAACATTACACGGATATACTCTTATTCCCTACAGGAAAATGCAGAGGCACGAACGCATAAAAATGTTTTTTTATGATTTAAAGTATGATCATAAGCAAATGTATCGTGAGGTTAATATGTGTAACAAAATTAGGTGCAAATCAGGGTTTTTTACAGGATTTAGTGAAAACCTGAATTGCTGCTACATCCTTGAGTTAACTTTAGAACACAATACGGCTGTGGTTTTCCAACAGCTCCTGTCTTTGTTGATGTGTATATTGACAGCCCACACTTGGGAAATCCTGAATGTGTGAGATGAAGGATGGAATCTGGTGATCACAAAAAGGGAGGAGGATAAGCATTGGTATGTATGGGATGTGCTAAAATTTGATATAACGTGCTATGAATGTAAAACATACCTGGAGACATCTGTGCATAGGGGAGCCAAACCTAAGTGCAGGTCATTCGAGATATTGGGTTATAATGAGAGAAATTAGTATTTATGTATAGCAACAAATAAATGTGAGTAGACAGTTTACAGGCTTTTCCTTTCCTTGTGGCTTTTCACTTATCCCTAAACATTTAATATGATGTGGCTAAGTAATGCAGGGGGTTTACAGAAAGCCAAGGGTTGGAGAAGGGGAACATGAGGGGATTATATTTATGTTATCTAATCCATAGATTCACACTAAATGTAACTGTGGGTATGCGCTTAAATTTATCATGACTCCTGATGCAATACATCCTCTAACAGTCGATAATTTAATTACTATAATGGCCATGGATAGTTAAGTAGGAAAATAGGCCTGATTACACTACATATATGTATGGACTACAACGCATACTCGACAATTCTACCTCCTTGGATGCCTAATATAGGCAAAGGATTCCGATGTACTATTTTAATGATACTCATCCTGCCATTTATGAGTCACCCTTTCCATGTTTGTATTCCTGGCATTTATGAGGACCGGTCACCTGGGAAACATAAGGCAAAATACTATTTGGGCAGGTATTGTATGCTAGGAGCTCGAGTCGGCGTTGTACAAAAGTGAAGTAAACATGGTACACCTAAATACGATTGTATACAGTGTAAACGAATCATGCATAGTAAACATTCTTGCAAGTACATAAATCAACTGCCTCTAATTCAAGCCTATTTTCGTTTATGTAAGTTACCAGTTACCATAACTTAAAAAATATTGCAGCAGGCCCTTATACCAAGCCCAGATTATAGTGGCATGCAATTTAAGAATAGTGCATACGGTGAATTCAATCGGGTCAGAATGCATACAAAGGTACTCACATCCTTAATTTGGAGGGTTGTATGGTAACTGCATTCTCCACTAAATGGGAATCGGGTAATACAGCAACACAACCATATAATGCAAACCCATAAAAACCGACATGGTTATAATACCTTTAAAGCATGACGAATAACGGAAACATAGACTTTATTATAAATGCCCAAAAACATGGGGGACAAAGTTTATTCATGTTGGCTAAACACGCCAACAGTGGTAGGAGATCGAAAAATGTGCTTACAAAGATAAAAGACTGAAATTATAACTCATTAAGTTGAGCTCTTTATTTTAATTATGCGGCTCCTTTTTATGCATTCTTCTTCATTTCCTTCTCTTCAACATTTGTTGCTGCAGGGGGCTGGTCATCATCCAAATCAGACGTAGTAACTATGAACCTGTATTTCATGACAACGATGTGTTTAAGCGTGGGCTTCACAATTGATAATAATGGGAGCATTATACAACGGGTGTCTGCCCTTGTATATATGATTCCATATTTCTATATAAGTAGGCTGGGTAATAGGTTACCTCCGGCGGTTCAGATGTTCCAAGTCCTTTGCTGGTGTAGGGACATCAATCTCGCGTTTCAGCCCTTTTGAGGCGGACGATGGGGAAATATTAGTATGAGTAACTGGTTCAGCAACTGTAGGTACGGTGACGTCCTCGTCACATCCAGAGGGTGGGGTTTCGGGAACTGGGTCATCCAAGTACACCTTTATACAATTGAAGCTTTCAAACGTTCCGTGTTCATAGTAAGAGCTAGTCTTTATCAACACGACCTGTGTGGTTCCCAAGAGGTTTGCAAGCGCATTCGGAAAAACGGTTGTACAGGTTTCCTAGATAGATATAAGCATGAACTGTTAGCATGCGCAAACAAACGTACGCGACAAAACTTGTTAAACATACCTCATCTTGTTCAGCCAACAGAACGGGCGCTGTTGTCTGAGTCAGCTGTTCCGCGGTTTCATCAAAGAAAACAACCATGGTCTCAGCAGTCGTGTCTCAGACATCGCTTTGTACTCGGAACCTGGGAATGTATAGCGGGCATGTATCAGACAGGCCTCAGTGAAAGGTCAAACAAATGAGATAGATGGTTGGAGTTTGGAACCCACATATAAGTATAGACAATAAATACCTGGTAATCGGCTCAGGCACAATTTTGGCGCAAGATTCACAATAGTAGCCACAAAACTTCCTCGTGATCCCTTTTTAAGCTTTGCAGATACTGCAGGTTGTGTAATGCCACCCCTTGTTCATGCGGATGTTAACCAGTTCAATTTTACACTTGAAAACGTCACCCTAAAATTTAACCGCAGCAGTTAGTGGTATTATGTGACGGGAAACCCCTGTTGGTGATAACATGAAAACACATTTTCTATTGGAGTGTACTTACCACACTGTTTTTCCTTTACGGACCAGCGCCAGGAGATCAGTGAGTGTCCCTTCTTTGGGTGGTGGAAAATGGCGCCCGGAATATAAATCTTCCTGAGTGTCCGAAAACTCAACGCCGCTGTCGAAATTTCCCTTGCTCTTTAATACCAGTTTTAGGTCAACTATGCACATTTTTTGGTAACAAATGAAACCACATATACCTGATTTTGTTGATGAAATCACTGAGATCGGGTATTTGCGTGTCATCCATAATCATGGTCGATGATGTGCTTGACAAAGCCTTTGTACCTGTAAAGGGAGGGTAATAGTAGTTGTTAATGAACATGATATTTGTCGAGGGGCCATTGACGGAAGTGATAAAGCATACCATAGTAGTTTTGTTTCACAGAGACTGAGCTTAAAACGATGCAGTAGCGTGTGTTTGTCACAGGTTTCCGGCCTAGGAAATAAGAGCCCAAGTTTCCCCACAATGTCACCCTGATCCGCTGATCCCTGTTAACAAAGAGGGAGGCTCAACATAAAAGTTTTTAGATGATACCTAAGAATTAAGTTCGCAGAAGCCAAATAGGCAGTCACATGGGCCGTGTACCGTTCGTTTGCTAGTTCAAATTCTAGAGTGGGCGTTCCCTTTTTTGGGTTCTGTGGCGTTCCCACATTCAACACGCATCCAACGACATCTAAAATTCAGAAGTTAGTAGGGGTATCTTGTATAAGCACTTTGACATAAACAGAAATGGAATGTAAATTTTTAAGAAACCCTACCAATCAAATATTTCCCGTCAGTTGCTTCCAAGGATTCAAATGGAATGCAGGCGAAAGGGTGTCGGATGTAGCCCGTTGTACCGGCCGACAAAGAATTGTAGAAAATATGCATGAACTATAGGAGGGTATACTAAATTCAGAAGCCAAAAGGTGCATAAAGTATTATCATCTATGTCAAAAGAATGATGAATTCATTTAAATAAACCACACCAGCATAAAATATACGAAGGTGTATATATGATTATACGGTGACCAAAAAATCAACATCTACGAATGCAGAGGCTTCATTTGTGGGCATCAACTCTAAATATGTATATGCATACATATATAGAGGTGTAAGTGTACAAAGAACTGGATAAAATATACAAAGGAGCCAATTCACAAAACATGGGTCCAATTCCTAATATATAGATATGTTATACAGTGTTGACAAACTTATCAACTACAAATAAAGATATTCATTGTGTATGCAGGCTCTATACAGGGGAGAATTAAATTTAGGAAGGAAAAGATGCTGAAAGTTTTGATATATATGTGTAAAGAAGGTTGAAGTCATACAAAGACTTGTATAAAATATACGGAGGACCAAATTTACAAAACATGGGTCCAATTCCTAATATCTATAGATGTCATACAATTTTTACAAACTTATCGACTACAAATAAAGAGGTTCATTGTGTATGCATGTACTATACAGGGGTGAATTAAATTTAGAAAGAAAAAGATGCAGCCACTTTTGATATATATGTGTAAAGGAGGTTGGATTCATTTAAAAAAACCACATCAGCATAAAATATACAAAGGGACAAATTTAGAAAACATGGGTCCAATTCATAATATGCATATATATTACACAGTTTTTTACAAACTTTTCAATTACAAACAAAGGGATTCATTGTGCTTGCATCCACTATATAGTGGTCAACTACATTCAGAAAGAGAAAGATGCACACACTATTGACCTTTATGTCTAAAGAAGGATGCATTCATTCAAAAAAACCCCACACACAAAAAGGTATCTCAATTATGATATATGTATCTATTTTAAAGGAGTAGAAGATTATGCAATACCAAATGCACTCAACCACAATGTATGTATGTACATCCCATACACAACTTCAGTATTAAACATCATATACATATACGTAACTTAAATTACACAGAAATTCAAAAACCAAATGTAAGGGGAATTTTGCACCTTCTCATCTGAAGCTATAAAATCCGTGCTGAGGTATTTGCCGTACGCCGAATGCGTATCCCATGTCCTGCAGATCATGACCTTAACAACGGCATCTTCACCTAGCTGCAATTCATGAAGATAAACATACGTTCGTTGACCACCCTGTGCCATGTTGTTTTCAATAGGTAGTGCCATTGCAATGTCAGTTGTTTTTGTATAATGTATAATAATCCAAGATGGATTGTTCTTGCTTTCTATAATCATACTACTGTAGAGGCTACCCATTTAAACACATACATGAAACATGAAACCATGACCTAAACTGAAAATTGTTATTTAATTACGAAAACGAAAGGGCATTTTGAGCAAATTCCGAAATCAATTATAGGGAGTTACAGATCTGAGATTTAATTAAACATATAAAACCCAATTAATTAACGAATTAAATAATGTATGATCACATCTTTCATGAATCTGAACAGACACTAACCGATTTGGTCGGAAGCTACGGATTTGGCCGGAAGCTTACCTTCAATTGCATGCATGCCGGAAGAAAAGGATTCGCCGATACCGATGAAGGTATGGGGTAACCTTCCGGCGTCCGATCATGTCATTGTGGTTGAAGGTTGATTGTGGCTGTTAAACAGGAGCCTGGCAAATTTATGGGTGAGAGCCTGAACGACGTGCGTTTTCAAAATAGGGAAGGAAGCGGTTGCCTTTTCGGTTTTAAATATGTTAAATAAATTACCACAACACATTGACTTTAAACAGATATTGGGTGCTTTGACTACGTACATATGTGGCTGCTGACCCAAAAATTTGAAACCTAACAAATTTACCTTTTTTTTAATTAACTCTCATTTACCATGTGGTTAATTGCAGCAAATGGGTAAAAAATTTGGGGTAACTATGTTGATTAAATACCCTAATTTATGACAATAGAAGTCAATTTTTAGATATATATAGATAACCGATTTAAAGTACACGATATATCATTTATTATAAATATCCTATATTGATGTTTAGAAATATCATATTATGTAATAACACTTTATATTATTATATTTGTAATATTTATTTGTAATGTTAATAATAATAATAATGATAATACTAATAACAAAGTGATAAATTATCTTAATGTTTATAATGAACCTCATAATATTTGTATTAATAATAATAACAAGTACTATAAGTAATAATAATAACATCATCAACAACAACAACAACAACAACAATAATAATAATAATAATAATAATAATAATAATAATAATAATAATAATGATAATAATAATAATAATAATAATAATAATAATAATAATAATAATAATAATAATAATAATAATAATAATAATAAATGAGAACTACCTTATGAAGCTTTCCTAAAAATATTTGCCACGAACTGGGCTCGAACCCGAGACCTCTCGCTCATCTAATACACACTCTAACCATCACGCTGTTTCCATTTTTCTAATATAATACTAACCCTAAATAAATATATATTCAGTTTCTGTTTTTCCTCTCCTTCCTCATCATAAACACCTCGACCAGAGATAATACCCACTAAAATCAGACCCAATATCATGACCGCGAAATAAAAATCGAAGTAAGACTTGAAATAGAAACATATTTGATCTGTAGTGGTTGTTTTAATTAATCAGAGAGGAATAGAAACATTAAAAAAAACAGAAGCTGTATACCTGCTATGAACACGTACACAACTCTAGATCAATTTCGAAGTTTTAGACTGTTTCAGACTACACTTCCTGAATGAAATAAGTCCTAAATCAAACTTATAATCTTTTTGGTTCATCAATTTAACATAAAACATCAAAAAAATTTCGAATTTCTTTATAAACAAAACGTTTGACTTTTGGAACCTAAAGTTTGACCTCAAAATTTGGGTTTGTTATTAAGAATTGGGACATGGAATTTTGCAGAAAGTTTTCATCAGAGATCACTAACAGAACTGCATTTTTACTTTTTTGTAATGGGATTCGAATTCGCGGTTTTAATAAAATAACACAAGGACAGGGGACCGAAGGTTTTATTGGGTTTCCTTTGATAATTTTAAATCTGATAGAGGCTGTAATTGTTTTAATTGATGGTGAAGACGAAAGGAATCAATGAGTTCATCAATATGACTGAACCATTCGATTGTTAAATACAATTGGATAGTCGACATATTAAATTAATCAGACGAAAAAGAAAAAAATATGTAGTTTGACAATTAAATTGTACCCGATTTTTGTTTTAACTATATGCTGAGATCGACTGGTCTACTTTATCAGATAGGAAACAAAAATCTGCAACAGCTTGATAGTTACAAGTAACGAAATTGGAATATGTGGTACAACTTTAATCATATATAATTATTATAAATACATATATTAATATTAATAATATCTTTAATATTAATAAAAATACTACAAATAATATAAATAATAAGAATAATGATATTTATTAATAAAAATGTTAATATTAATATTAATAATTATAATAACATTAATGATAATAATAATAAGTTTGTATAAAAAAATAATACTTATTTTAGTAATCTTAATAATAAAAATAATGATATTAACAATAATGATAATTTAATTAGGTTTATTAGTAATTAATAATGATAATAATAATATTACTAATAATATAACTAATAATACTAATATTAATAATATAAATGATACTATTGGTATAGTAGTAATAATAATATTTGTTATAATATTTATGTTTTAATTTGTAACTACATATATTGATATTACAATTTATTAATTATTTAATATTTAATAATTACATATTAACATATATTTAATATTTAATATTTATACACATATATATAATTATGTTTTAAATATCAAGTAGATAATTATATATTGAAAAAAATAACTTAAAGTATAATATTTAATACTTTGTAATTGTTTTACAAATATTTCTGTATATATATACACATCTATTTACAATTAATTGTTCGTGAATCGGCAGGCATGGTCGAAAGGTAATTGATTACTTGAATATAGATTCCAAATCTTTCGAGACTCAACATTACAGATTTTCCTTATCGTGTAACATCCCAGGTAAACGTTCCCCATATCATGATATTGTCCGCTTTGCCCGTAGGCGCACGGATTTTTCTTGGCAACCACACACGACGAGCACTTTCCCAGGAGGTCACCCATCCTGGTAGTGCTCTCTCCTGAGCACGCTTAACTACAGAGTTCTCATGAGATCTGCTGCGCTTGTGGTCCCAAAACGCGTCATGCTAGGAAAGGTCTCCACACCCTTATAAGGCATGCTTCGTTCCCCCCTCCAACCGATGTGGGACGGATGTAACACGGGTGTTATAATCCTACCCCATAATGGGACACAGCGTCCCCGCTGTGCACGTTTGGTCCGGGGCCTGGCTCTGATACCATCTGTAACATCCCAGGTAAACGTTCCCCGTAGCATGATATTGTCCGCTTTGCCCGTAGGCGCACGGATTTTTCTTGGCAACCACACACGATGAGCACTTTCCCAGGAGGTCACCCATCCTGGTAGTGCTCTCTCCTGAGCACGCTTAACTGCAGAGTTCTCATGGGATCTGCTGCGCTTGTGGTCCCAAAATGCGTCATGCTAGGAAAGGTCTCCACACCCTTATAAGGCAAGCTTCGTTCCCCTCTCCAACCGATGTGGGACGGATGTAACACGGGTGTTACATATCGTGTCGGAAACGTATAAAGATTAAGTTTAATACATGCATTTATAACATTTAACAACATTCAAGCAACCAATTCACCAAATCAAACACACCAAGGTCCATATTCAAGTTAGTTATTTCAAATAACAAAATCGAGCATATAAATCATATAATCATGTTAGACTTGAGCCATAGACACTAATTAACAACTTTATAACTTAAAAACATCAAGAACACAAAATCTAGTGATTTTAGAAAGTTACCCAAATGTAATGAAATTGGTATGGAATCGAAGAGGAAGTTGCAAGGATTCCAAATATGTAATTTGTTTTGTCAAACACTTGCTAGATCATGAGTGGATGATGAGTTCTTTGTAATGGAGATTGAGAGGAATTTGAGAAGTATTGAAAGAAAATGAAAATGAAATTGGAAATTAATGAATGGTGGAGAAAGGGTGTTGACTAGTTGACCTAGTCACACCTTTGATCACTTTGCAACAATGGTCCCTCTAATTTCATTCGGGTGCGTGAATTACCTAAACGAGATAATTTAAAACGCGTATTAACGGGAGATGTTATAAACATATAACGGAGTTTAAAAATAGTATAACGAAAAAGTAAACGGAAAAAGGCGGGATGTTACATTACCTACTCCTTAAAAGAAATTTCGTCCCGAAATTTAAGTAGGCGTAGTAGTCGTTGTTTCTTCCTCGGGATGTTGCGTTTCCGAATTTGTGAATAGATGAGGATACTTCCTTTGCATTTAATCTTGTCTTTCCCAAGTAAACTCGGATCCCCTTTTGGCATTCCAACGGACCTTGACAATTGGAATTCGGCTTTGTTTTAATGTTTTGATGGAGGTGTCCACAATTTCAACCGGTTCCTCCACGAAACGAAGTTTTTCATCAATAGTAAGCTCCTCGAGAGGAATGACGATATCGGGTTCAGTAAGGCACTTTTTCAAGTTAGTTACATGAAAAGTAGGATGAACGGAGCTCAACTGAGGCGGAAGATCTAAACGATAAGCAACGGTTCCAACACGCTCCAAGATTTCGAAAGGACCAATATACCGCAGATTTAGCTCCCCGCGTTTCCCGAAACGGATTACACCTTTCCAAGGTGCAACTTTTAACATTACACGATTTCCGACTTGAAATTCGAGGTCGTTGCGTCGTTTGTCGGTATAGCTCTTTTGACGACTTCAGGCCGTCCTAAGCCTATCTCGGATTTGAACGATTTTCTCGGTTGTTTCATGAATGAGTTCGGGTCCGGTGATTTGTGTGTCGCCTACTTTGGCCCAACAAAGAGGAGAACGACATTTTCGGCCATATAAAGCTTCGAATGGTGCGGCGTTAATACTCGCGTAATAACTATTATTATAGTAGAATTCGGCGAGAGGTAAGTGCTTTTCCCAAGCTTTCCCAAAATCGACAACACAAGCTCGTAACATATCCTCCAAGGTTTGTATTGTACGTTCACTTTACCCATCGGTTTGTGGATGATAGGCGGTGCTCATATCTAAACGCGTTCTCAACGCTTCTTGTAAAGTACGCCAAAATCTAGAAACAAAACGGCCATCTCAGTCGGAGATAATCGATAAGGGTACACCATGACGGGCTACGATCTCCTTGATGTAAAGTTGTGCAAGTTTCTCCATTTTTTTGGTTTCTTTCATGGCGAGAAACTGTGCGGATTTGGTGAGACGGTCAACAATGACCCAAATAGTATCATAATCACCCGACGTTTTCGGTAGCTTGGTGATAAAATCCATCGTTATTATTTCCCACTTCCATTGCGGGATTTCGGGTTGTTGAAGTAGTCCAGACGGTCTTTGATGTTAGGCTTTGACTTTGGAGCAAGTTAAGCACTTTCCAACATAAGTAGCAATGTCCTTTTTAATGTTCGGCCACCAATATTGTTCTTTAAGGTCATGGTATATCTTATTGGCACCGGGGTAAATCGAGTATCGTAACTTATGGGCTTCGTCTAAAATAAGGCTTCGCAAGTCCCCGTAACTAGGCACCCAAATTCTTCCGGTGAAATATCAGAGTCCGGTTTCTTTAACTTCGAATCAAGAGGTGAGGACGTTCAAGTGTTCGAGAGAGATGTTTTCATCCTTGAGAGCCTCATCTTGGGCTACACGAATTTGACTATTGAGGTTGGTGTGAATGGTGATGTTTAAAGCTCGGACACGAAGAGGCACCGCTCTCTCCTTTCGACTTAAGGCATCGGCTACTACGTTTGCCTTCCCGGGATGGTAACGAAGCTCACAATCATAATCGTTTAAAGTTTCAATCCACCGTCATTGTCTCATGTTTAGTTGCTTTTGATCGAAGATGTGTTGAAGGCTTTTGTGATCGGTGAAGATGGTACTTTTGGTTCCATAAAGATAATGTCTCCACATTTTAAGTGCGAAGACAACGGCTCCGAGTTCGAGATCATGTGTCGTGTAGTTTCGTTCATGAATTTTGAGTTGTCGAGAGGCATAAGCAATGACTTTCTTTCATTGCATCAATACACACCCAAAACCATGTTTCGAGGCACCGCAATATACAACAAAATCGTCATTGCCTTCGGGAAGTGACAAGATAGGAGCGGTGGTTAGCTTTGTTTTCAAGATTTGAAATGCAGATTCTTGTTCGGTTGCCCAAACGAATTTTCTTCCCTTATGAGTTAACGCGGTTAGAGGACGTGCAACCAAAGAAAAATCTTTGATGAATCTACGATAGTATCCGGCAAGACCCAAAAATTGACGAATGTGAGTAGGAGTAGTAGGAGTCTCCCATTTACTAATGGCTTCGATTTTCGATGGATCAACTTTAATACCTTGGTCACTTACAACGTGACCAAGAAATTGAACTTCCTTCAACCAAAATTCACACTTGGAGAATTTGGCATAGAGTCGTTCTTGTCTTAAAAGTTCAAGCACAAGTCGAAGGTGTTCCTCGTGTTCTTCTTCGCTTTTAGAATAAACCAAAATATCATCGATGAACATGATAACGAATTTGTCAAGATACAGTTTGCACACGCGGTTCATAAGATCCATGAACACCGCCGGCGCGTTAGTGAGACCAAATGGCATTACAAGAAATTCATAACTACCATAACGAGTCCGGAAAGAGGTTTTGGAGACATCTTCCCCCTTAACCCTTAATTGATGATAACCCGAGCGGAGATCGATTTTCGAATATACACAAGACCCTTGTAGTTGATCAAAGAGTTCATCGATGCGAGGAAGAGGATATCGGTTCTTAACCGTCAATTTGTTTAGTTCACAATAATCAATGCACATTTGTAGGGATCCGTCTTTCTTTTTAACAAACAAAATCGGAGCGCCCCATGGTGAATGGCTAGGTTGGATAAAACCACGATCAAGTAGTTCTTGGATTTGACTATACAATTCTTGCATTTCGGATGGAGCGAGTCTACATGGTGCACGTGCTACGGGTGCGGCTCCCGGAATAAGATCGATTTAGAATTCTACCGATCGATGAGGTGGAAGACCCGGCAATTCGTCGGGAAATACATTGGAAAAGTCACTAAAAATTAGCACATCATCGATATGCTTCTCATCGGACTCGACTTTCTTAACATGGGCAAGGATTGCAAAACAACCCTTACGGAGTAGTTTTCTAACTTTGATGCACGAAACGAGGTTGAGTCCGGTGCAATTCTTGTCGCCATAGACAATCAATGGTTCACAATTCTCGATAGGAATTCGGATTGCGTTAAGATCACAAAGGATGTGAGATTTCGTTTTAGCTAGCCAATTCATACCGATTATTACATCGAAGCTTCCTAGTTCCATGGGTATCAAGTCAATTTCAAACCCATTACCCAAAATGTTTAACGTACACCCCCGGTAATATGTGTCAGCACTCAATAGTTTCCCATTGGCCACTTCAATGGTATAAGTGGTATCTAGTGGAAGTGGTGGAGTGCTAAAATAATGAGTCAAAGTCTTGGATACAAAGCATTTATCGGCACCCGAATTGAATAAACAAGTAACATAAGTGTTGTTGAGAAGAAACGTACCCGTGACTAATTCATTGTCATCTCGGGCTTCCTCGGTGTTGATGTTGAAAGCTCAGCTGCGTGTGTTGGGGTTGGCTTTCTTCTTTGGGCATGCATCTCTATAGTGACCCGGTTGGTCACATTCATAACAAACACCCGATCTTGGTGCATTGGGCCCCTTTTGAGCAACGGGAGCGGTGTCTCTACATTCGTGGGCCAAATGGCCACTCTTTTGACACTTGATGCAATACGGCCTTCCACATTCACCCAAATGATGTTTGTGGCACTTGTTGCAAAATAGTAAAGCTCCGACATAACCTTTCTTACCGTCGGGAGTGAAAGGCTTCTTGGCGGGGTTGTTGTTGTAGTTGCTTGATTGAGAGGGTTCCCACTTTCTTTTGTTGCCGCCCGTTTTATCCTCGGCCTTAGGAGCCGGTACTACTACTTCATCCACCATTTCTATCAATTGGCGGGCCATGTTCAAAGTGGCTTGATGATTAGCGGGTTTGGAGGACATCGCACCTTGTTTGATGCTCTTTGGAAGACCATCCATATAGAGTTCAACCCTTTGAGATTCGGGGTTCACGAGATTAGGACACATCAAGGATAGCTCGGCGAAGCGTTGGTTATAGGCCCTGAGATCGTTTCCAACCTCCTTCAAAGTTCTTAGCTCTTGTTCGAGCTTTCGGGTTTCTTCGCGAGGGAAGTATTCAACAATCATCTTCTCCCTTAAATCGGCCCAAGAGAGGGCATGAGCTTCATCGGTACCCACTGATTGAACATAGGTGTTCCACCACGTGAGGGCGACACCGGCGAAAGTGTGAGTGGAGTATTTGACCTTGTCTTGGTCCCGACAACCGCTTATGCTAAAGACGGCCTCCATTTGTTCGAACCATCGAGTGAGTGTAACCGGTCCCCCGGTTCCATCATAAGTGTGAGGTTTGCACCCCATAAAAGCCTTGTAGGAGCACCCTTCACTAGAGTTACCGGCTCCTTGGTTGTTGTTGTTGTTGTTGTGGTTGTTGTTATTGATGTTGTTGTTGGTGGAGTGACCAGCCATGGCCGCCTCTACGGCGGTGGCCACCATTCGTTGTAGTGCTTGTTCGGGAGTTTCATGGCGTGGCACACGGCGAGGAGGCATTGTTCCTTCAAAACAAAAGAATACCATTGGTTAGTATTCTAAATAATACTAACCGTGATATGGAATAAAGATAGAGAGAAAATTTTCCTTGACTCGCCTTAAATTCTTTACGTCATAATGTCGGAACGTTCATATGAGTCACTATAATAGAATCCCGAAAATTATATTACCCTAAATCATATGTGCATTCGACATTATTTCACTATGTCAAGGTGGCGTGTCAATTAAATTAAATAGCGTGAGATTTAGATTGAATAAGAATTAGATATGATAGAAGAGTTCGAGTATAATGCACAAGTAGTCAAGTAACTCCTACTTCAAGTCTATATGCCGGTTGTAGTCTAGACTCACCAATGTACCCTATGACTCGGGGTTGAAACCAATGAACTCTAAATCCCTACAACCAATGCTCTGATACCATCTGTAGTGACCCGAAAAAATCGTCATTGACGGCGCCGTCTACTTAGGTCCCGTTACATGGTCATAAGTCTTTAAAACAACGTTTGACCAAAAGTATGTCACATTAATTTCAAAAGTAAAGATGTTTCAAGGTTTACAAAATAGTTCGACAACTAGTTACATAACAAAGTTTAAAGTACAAATGAAACATATGATACACAATTTGAAAGTAGTCAAAAGACGCTCCACGTATGCATGTATACTCGACATCCAAGCAAGTATCAAAAGTAATGAGCGGAAGCATGTATCATTAAGCATTCAAGAACCTGAGAAAACATAAAAGAATCTGTCAACGAAAACGTTGGTGAAATCATAGTTGTATGCATAAAGTATATTTGTATCACAAGGTTTAGTATAAATCGTTTATCAAGCGTATACATCTCAAAAGATGTGTTTGTATCACGAGCACCCAATTATCAAGCTTAACTGAATCTTACCTCTGCATAATAGTGTTAGAACCTACACTATACATCGAAAGTACATTTCATTCATCTGAATGAGGGTTCGTCAAACCCGCATGGGCACACAACATAATTTCTCGCTTACACCCTAAAGTGTAACTAATGATAATTGGACTTGAGGATTTTCGTTCTAACTCGTATGTATCTTTGCTTCGTATAGTATTCAAAGTATCAAAGTATGAAAAGTATATATATACATGTGAAAAGTATATATAAGTATGTAATGTATATGTTTTCTCATCCCACGATTTTAAAAGTATAAAATTATTTGAAAAGTGGGGCTATGATCTCAACTTGAGTGTATGAATGTAAATTTACTTCAACAAGTAACGTGTGCAAGAACAATGCTAGTCTCGACCTAAACAAATAGGTTGTATCAATAACGATAGTCACGATTGGTCAAAGATGTTCAATTAGTCATATGGCTCAATACGACTCGATTATGTAGCATGTGAATCAAATTGTCAAGTTTCATGCAAGATACAAGTATAGGATCATGTTAGAAAGATTGCATAATCATTCGGTTAAGTTTGACAAAAAGTCAAACTTTGATCGGTCAAAGTCAACGAAAAGTCAACGCGTTCGGGTCGGGTCTCGAACTATTTTTCTATGCTAGTTATTCTTATATAAGCATGTTAGAACAAGTCTCATGTGAATCGGAGGTCCATAGCATGCCAAACATTTTTCATATAATTGACAAGTAGGTTAGAGGCTGAACACGCCTTAGGTCGCGCCGCGACCAAGACTGCCGCGCCGCGACATATAACGTGTGCTGGTACCTGGTCAGTCTCAAATGTCCAAGCCTCAAATCAAAACTCTTTCAAGCATAAATCACAAACCGCTAACACTTAGAACTCGTATCTTATATCGTTAGAAAGGTAATTTGACAAAGAACACAACTAAATACATTTCACCAACCAAAGACATCATTTGCCACAATCGACTTCCCAAGTTAAATGATCAATCAATGCACACATTTAATGCTTCAAATTTTACAAGTGCACATTTATGATTCGGGCATTTAATGCATACATAAAACACGCCATTTTTTAGATAATCAAGCATACAATATAAGTAACTACTTACTAACAATAATTCATGGCATTCAATGCATCAAATATTCATTTCAAGCTTATCAAACCCTAAACCAAAATTCACCAAAATCACTAATCAAGTTTATGGAGTTTTCTCAAGTAACCTACACATCAAATTGAAGCTAGTGATACTAGGAACACATTTAATACATGCATTTATAACATTTAACAACACTCAAGCAACCAATTCACCAAATCAAACACACCAAGGTCCATATTCAAGTTAGTTATTTCAAATAACGAAATTGAGCATATAAAGCATATAATCATGTTAGACTTGAGCCATAGACACTAATTAACAACTTTATAACTTAAAAACATCAAGAACACAAAATCTAGTGATTTTAGAAAGTTACCCAAATGTAATGAAATCGGTATGGAATCGAAGAGGAGGTTGCAAGGATTCCAAATATGTAATTTGTTTTATCAAACACTTGCTAGATCATGAGTGGATGATGAGTTCTTTGTCATGGAGATTGAGAGGAATTTGAGAAGTATTGAAAGAAAAGGAAAATGAAATTGGAAATTAATGAATGGTGGAGAAAGGGTGTTGACTAGTTGACCTAGTCACACCTTTGACCACTTTGCAACAATGGTCCCTCTAGTTTCATTCGGGTGCGTGAATTACCTAAACGAGATAATTTAAAACGCGTATTAACGGGAGATGTTATAAACATATAATGGAGTTTAAAAATAGTATAACGGAAAAGTAAACGGAAAAAGGCGGGATGTTACATGTTCTTCGTGCTCTTGATCATTCTTTAAGTAAATAAGTATGTCATCGATGAAAACAATGACAAACTTATCAAGATATGGCCCACACACTCGGTTCATAAGGTCCATGAACACAGCTGGTGCGTTAGTCAATCCAAACGGCATAACCATAAACTCGTAATGACCATAACGCGTCTTAAAAGCATTTTTGGAATATCATCCTCCTTTACTCGCATTTGATGATATCCAGAACGTAAATCGATTTTCGAATAAACCGATGAGCCTTGTAGTTAATCAAATAAGTCGTCAATTCTCGGCAGTGGATAACGGTTTTTGATGGTAAGTTTATTCAACTCTCTTTAGTCAATACACAACGTAAATGTACCATCCTTCTTCTTGACAAACAAAACAGGAGCTCCCCATGGTGACGTGCTTGGTCGAATGAAACCACGTTCTAATAGTTCTTGCAGTTGGCTTTGCAGTTCTTTCATCTCGCTGGGTGCGAGTCTGTAAGGAGCACGAGCTATTGGTGCAGCTCCTGGTACAAGATCTATTTGAAATTCAACAGATCGATGTGGAGGTAGTCCCGGTAATTCTTTCAGAAATACATCGGGAAATTCTTTTGCGACGGGAACATCATTGATGCTCTTTTCTTCAGTTTGTACTTTCTCGACGTGTGCTAGAACAGCATAGCAACCTTTTCTTATTAATTTTTGTGCCTTCAAATTACTAATAAGATGTAGCTTCATGTTGCCCTTTTCTCCGTACACCATTAAGGGTTCTCCTTCTTCTCGTACAATGCAAATTGTATTTTTGTAACATACGATCTCTGCTTTCATCTCCTTCAGCCAGTCCATGCCAACTATTACATCTAAACTCCCTAACTCTACTGGTATCAAATCAATCTTAAATATTTCGCTACCCAGTTTAATTTCTCGATTCCGGCATATATAATCTGCTGAAATTAATTTACCGTTTGCTAATTCGAGTAAAAATTTACTATCCAATGGCGTCAATGAACAACTTAATTTAGCACAAAAATCTCTACTCATATAGCTTCTATCCGCACCCGAATCAAATAAAACGTAAGCAGATTTATTGTCAATAAGAAACGTACCCGTAACAAGTTCCGGGTCTTCCTGTGCCTCTGCCGCATTAATATTGAAAACTCTTCCGCGGCCTTGTCCATTTGTGTTCTCCTGGTTCGGGCAATTTCTAATAATGTGGCCCGGTTTTCCACATTTATAACAAACTACATTGGCATAACTTGCTCCGACACTACTTGCTCCGCCATTACTCGTTCCGACACCATTTGTTCCTTTCGTTCTGTTAACCCATGGTCCGTAGACCTCACACTTCGCTGCGCTATGACCATTTCTTTTACACTTGTTGCAAAATTTGGTGCAGAACCCCGAATGATACTTTTCACACCTTTGGCATAGCTGCTTCTGATTGTTGTTGTTATTGCGGTTGTTATTGTTGTTGGGATGATTGTTGTAGTTGTTGTTGTTCTTGTTGTGCCATTTGTTGTAGTTGCGATTGATGTTGCGATTGTTGGGATAGTTGTTGTTGTATTGGTGACTCTTATCACCATTTTCCTCCCACTTTCTTTTGACTAGCTTCACGTTGGCCTCTTCGGCCGCCTGTTCTTTAATTCTTCCCTCAATCTGGTTCATTAGTTTGTGAGCCATTCTACATGCCTTTTATATGGAGGCAGGCTCGTGTGAACTTATATCTTCTTGGATTCTCACTGGTAACCCTTTCACAAACGCGTCGATCTTCTCTTCCTCATCTTCGAACGCTCTCGGACACAATAGGCACAATTCTGTGAATCGTCTTTCGTACGAAGTAATATCGAATCCCTGTGTTCATAACCCTCTAAGTTCTGACTTGAGCTTATTGACCTCGGTTTTCGGATGGTACTTCTCGTTCATCAAGTGCTTGAATGCTGACTACGGTAGCGCGTAAGCAGTATCTTGTCCCACTTGCTCTAGATAGGTATTCCACCATGTTAACACAATACCTGTGAAGGTATGCGTAGCGTACTTCACTTTGTCTCCTTCAACACACTTACTTATGGCAAACACCGATTCAACTTTCTCGGTCCACCGTTTCAATCCGATTGGTCCTTCAGTCCCATCAAATTCTGAAGGTTTGCAGGCAGTGAATTCTTTGTAGGAGCATCCTACACGATTTCTTGCGCCGTTAGCTGTATTGCTAGATTCAAAGTTATTGTTGGTATGTAGCGCGGCCTGTACTGCGGCTATGTTTGAAGCAAGAAAGGCACGAAATTCCTCTTCGCTCATATTCAAGGTGTGTCGAGTAGTCGGTGCCATTTCCTTCAAAATAGTCAAATGAAACAATTTAATCATACAGAATATTAAGAGTAGTCAATAGTATCTCGTAGCATAATATGAACTCATTTATAAAAGCTTTTTCTTCATATTAGCGTTTTATAAATTTAAATTCTGGTACTACCTACCCGTTAAGTTCATACTTAGTAGCTAATATACAATTCAACTACTACAATTCCATATGAAAAACTGATTATAATAATATATCACATACAAATATTCTTAAAACTTACAACTTCGCTATATTACATATAACATGAAATATAGTACACTATGATACAGGACAGTTTTGAAGATAAATCTAGTTAATACGCAAGTTGTTCAGCAAAGGAAATAAAGACACGTAATTCATAAGTCCAGAAACAAGTCATGCATTTTGGTTTTACTAATACGACTTCTCATCCTCGGTCTTGTGGAAAATAACCTTTATGACCATTAGCTAGGCAGCATGTTGTAATGTCGTCAAAAGGACGAGGGTTTCGTAATGTCCAACAGCCCCGTAATAATCTAAAAACCTTGTTTCTCACCCCAACTACTGAATCCGTCACTTGTGGGAAAGTTTTATTTAAAAGCTGCAATCCGATGTTCTTTTTCTCACTTTGGTAAGAAGCGAACATCAGTAACCCATAAGCATAACATGCTTCTTTAAGTTGCATGTTAGAAGCTCTTTCTAATTCATGAAATCCTATGTTGGGATATGTTGAGTCAAAATAGGTTCTTAACCCGTAGCGTAAAATTGCATTTGGGTTCCCCGCATTTAACGCTTTAAAGAAAACATGGCGTAACTTAAAGTCTCCCCAATGTGATATACCCCACCTATCAAAGGAAAGCCTTTTATAAACTAAGGCATTTCTGGAAAGTCTTTCAAATGTTTGACAAGTTAATTTCGCCATAACTAAATATGCTGATGAATTCAGACCGATTCTAGACAAGATTTCCTCAATCATATCCTCTGGTAGGTCTTCTAAAATATTCAGTTTTCTACCCTTAACGTCCATTTTGTTCTTATACTGTAAAATAGACAAGGATCAGATTCGTAATAACAAACAATACAAGCAATTTTTACATAGAACATAAAAGTACAAGCACACTACAATACATTTATTACACAACATGCTCACACCCCTCTAATCTGAATCATTGGTTTCTTCTTCTTCGGACTTGGTTCTTTTTCCTAATTTTCTAGGGATATATGATGTTCCTCTAATACGAGCCGTCGTTTTCCACATTGGTTTAGAAAAACCTGGTGGTTTAGAGGATCCCGGGTTATTGTCACAATATTGAAAATACGGGTGTTGACGGTACATATAAAGTTCATCGGGGTCGGAATCAGATTTCTCTATTTTGATGCCTTTTCCCTTATTATTTTCTTTTGCCTCATTAAATTGGGTCGGGATAATTTTTATAACATCATCGGAATCCTCTTCAGGATCCGATTCATCGAAAAATTGGTAATTTTCCCAATATTTTGCTTCCTTAGCGGAAACACCATTGACCATTATTAACTTTGGTCCATTGGTTGAGGATTTTCTTTTATTTGACCGGTAGTCTGTGGTTCCTACTATTCCCCCCTCTGGAACCTCTTCTTCTTCCAGTTCCTCTTCTTCTAGTTCCTCTTCTTCCAGTTCCTCTTCTTCCGGTTCCGTTTCCTCTTCTTCCGGTTCTTCGGGAACTTGTGAATCTTGCCAATATATATTTGAATCTTCGTTATTATTAGGTGAGTTAATGGGATTGGTGCTAGAGGTAGACATCTATCACACAATATCAAACATGTTAAGAGATTAATATATCACGTAATATTTACATGTTAATAATATATAGTTTCCAACAAAAATGTTAAGCAATCATTTTTAAATAAAACACGGTCGAAGTCCAGAGTCACTAATGCATCCTAACAAACTCGATAAGACACACTAATGCAAATTTTCTGGTTCTCTAAGACCAACGCTCGGATACCAACTGAAATGTCCCGTTCATATTGATTATAAACGTTCCATATTAATTAATTTCATTGAGAGGTTTTGACCTCTATATGAGACGTTTTTCAAAGACTGCATTCATTTTTAAAACAACCATAATCTTTATTTTATCAATAAAGGTTTTAAAAGCATTACGTAGATTATCAAATAATGATAATCTAAAATATACTGTTTACACATGACCATTACATAATGGTTTACAATAGAAATATATTACATCGACATATGTTTCTTGAATGCAGTTTTTACACAATATCATACAAACATGGACTCCAAATCTTGTCCTTATTTTAGTATGCAACAGCGGAAGCTCTTAGTATTCACCTGAGAATAAACATGCTTTAAACGTTTACAAAAATGTTGGTGAGTTATAGGTTTAACCTATATACATCAAATCGTAACAATTGACCACAAGATTTCATATTTCAATACACATCTCATACATAGAGATAAAAATCATTCATATGGTGAACACCTGGTAACCGACATTAACAAGATGCATATATAAGAATATCCCCATCATTCCGGAACACCCTTCAGATATGATATAAATTTCGAAGTACTAAAGCATCCGGTACTTTGGATGGGGTTCGTTAGGCCCAATAGATCTATCTTTAGGATTCGCGTCAATTAGGGTGTCTGTTCCCTAATTCTTAGATTACCAGACTTAATAAAAAGGGGTATATTCGATTTCGATAATTCAACCATAGAATGTAGTTTCACGTACTTGTGTCTATTTTGTAAATCATTTATAAAACCTGCATGTATTCTCATCCCAAAAATATTAGATTTTAAAAGTGGGACTATAACTCACTTTCACAG
Organism: Rutidosis leptorrhynchoides; assembly: GCF_046630445.1. NCBI lineage: Eukaryota > Viridiplantae > Streptophyta > Magnoliopsida > Asterales > Asteraceae > Rutidosis > Rutidosis leptorrhynchoides. The sequence goes on along the minus strand of NC_092336.1, from coordinate 336,894,671 downwards.
ATATTTCCTTCCTCGGAAATAAGACTTGGCCACGGATCGATTCACGAACCTATACAAATATGTACATATATATCAAAGTATGATCAAAATATAATTACAACCATTTTTATTATGTTTTAAAGATTTTAGTGTATTAAGTCAGCTGTCCTCGTTAGTAACTTACAACTAGTTGTCCACTGTTAGATGTACATAAATAAATCGATATATATTATCTTGAATCAATCCACGACCCAGTGTATACACGTCTCAGGCTAGATCACAACTCAAAATATATATATTTTTGGAATCAACCTCAACCCTGTATAGCTAACTCCAATATTACTGCATATAGAGTGTCTATGGTTGTTCCAAATAATATATATACATGGGTCGATATGATATGTCAAAACATTTGCATACGTGTCTATGGTATCCCAAGATTACATAATATATTAGAATACATGTATAATACAATATAAGTTAGCTAGGATATGATTTGTATAGATTTGTTAAACATTTCCCGTAGCTAAAAAGATCAAAAATATCCATTCTTGTTTTACCCATAACTTCTTCATTTTAAATCCGTTTTGAGTGAATCAAATTGATATGGTTTCATATTGAACTCTAATTTAAGAATTCAAACAGAAAAAGTATAGGTTTATAGTCAGAAATTTAAGTTACATGTCAATTACTAAAGAGGTAGTCATTTCCGTCGAAAGAACGACATCTTGATGACCATTTTGAAAAACATACTTTCACTTTGAGTTTAACCAAGATTTTTGGATATAGTTTCATGTTCATATGAAAAATCATTTTCCCAGAAGAAAAACTTTTAAATCAAAGTTTATCAAAGTTTTTAATTATCCAAACCAAAACAGCCCCGGTTTCACTACGACGTCGTATATCCGATGTTATGGTGTTCATCGTGTTTCCAGGTTTTATATCATTAAGTTAGCATATCATATAGATATAGAACATGTGTTTATTTGATTTTAAAAGTCAAGTTAGAAGGATTAACTTTTGTTTGCGAACAAGTTTAGAATTAACTAAACTATGTTCTAGTGATTACAAGTTTAAACCTTCGAATAAGATAGCTTTATATGTATGAATCGAATGATGTTATGAACATCATTACTACATCAAGTTTTCTGGATAAAACTATTGGAAATGAGAAAAATAGATCTAGCTTCAAAGGATCCTTGGATGGCTTGAAAGTTCTTGAAGCAGAATCATGACACAAAAACAGTTCAAGTAAGATTTTCACTCGAAATAAGATTGTTATAGTTGTAGAAATTGAATCAAAGTTTGAATATAAATATTACCTTGAATTAGAAAGATAACCTACTGTAAATAACAAAGGTTCCTTGATCTTAGATGATTACTTGGAATGGATTAGAAAGCTTGGAAGTAGACTTGCAAACTTGGAATTTATTCTTGATTTTTATGAAACTATACTTATGGAATTTATGAAGAACACTTAGAACTTGAAGATGGAACTTTAGAGAGATCAATTAGATGAAGAAAATTGAAGAATTAAAGTGTTTGTAGGTGTTTTTGGTCGTTGATATATGGATTAGATATAAAGGATATGTAATTTTGTTTTCATGTAAATAAGTCATGAATGATTACTCATATTTTTGTAATTTTATGAGATATTTCATGCTAGTTGCCAAATGATGGCTTCCACATGTGTTAAGTGACTCACATGGACTGCTAAAAGCTGATAATTGGAGTGTATATACCAATAGTATATACATCTAAAAGGTGTGTATTGTACGAGTACGAATACGGGTGCATACGAGTAGAATTGTTGATGAAACTGAACGAGGATGTAATTGTAAGCATTTTTGTTAAGTAGAAGTACTTTGATATATGTCTTGAAGTCTTTCAAAAGTGTAAGAATACATATCAAAACACAACATGTATATACATTCTAATGGAGTCGTTAAGTCTTCGTTAGTCGTTACATGTAAGTGTTGTTTTGAAACCTTTAAGTTAACGATCTTAATTAATGTTGTTAACCCAATGTTTATTATATCAAATGAGATGTTAAATTATTATGTTATCATGATATTATGATGTATGAATATCTCTTAATATGATATATACATTAAAATATCATTACAACGATAATCGTTACATATAAGTCTCGTTTCGTAATTCTTGAGTCAGTAGTCTTGTTTTTACATATGTAGTTCATTGTTAACACACTTAATGATATATTTAAATATCATTTTATCATGTTAAATATAGTGTATCAATATCTTAATATGATACATATGTATTTAGTAGACGTTATCATAATGATAATCGTTATATATATCATTTCGAGTTTCTTAATTTAGTAATCTCATTTCTTATGTATATCACACATTGTTAATATACTTAGTGAGATACTTACTCATCATAATCTCATGTCAAACACACACACACACATATATATATATATATATATATATATATATATATATATATATATATATATATATATATATATATATATATATATATATATATATATATATATATATATATATATGTCTATATATACCACAACATGTAGTTTTTACAAATTTGTAACGTTCGTGAATCGCCGGTCAACTTGGGTGATCAATTGTCTATATGAAACTTATTTCATTTAATCAAGTCTTAACAAGTTTGATTGCTTAACACGTTGGAAATATTTAGTAATGTAAATATCAATCTCAATTAATATATATAACATGGAAAAGTTCGGGTCACTACATCAATCATTCCGGAAACAAGTCTCGATCCGTCTATCATTCAAAAACACAATTTTAATTAGGTTTAATTCTTATCATCATTATGAATACTCTTAATTGTTTATTTGTGATTTTTGTTCTAGCCATGATTGGCTAAGCTTTTTAATGTTTGTCTAGATTGAATATTCGTATGTGTTAGGATGATACTTTAATGTTTTATTGATTAATGCATAATAATTATGAGTTTTGATTAAGAACCATTCTTGTGGGTGTTGATTATTGTTACTAGGTTGATTAGTGATCTTTTTTGAACAAAGGAAATCCTGTTTCAATTTAATACACTAGTTTTCAATTGATTTGTCTTAACCAATTGGGTGCTTACTGGACCAAGGGGGTAAACCGGGTAACAAGGATTAAATAAAATAGGGGTGAATTGTGTGGAGCGAACGCGTAACCAATTGAATCTTAATCTTGTAGTTAGTTAATTACTAAGTCACAAACAAAAGAGGTCTTTGGTGAAAGGGAACCCTAAGCCAATAAATCCAAGTTTGACGTGTTTGCTAAAAGAGAACTCTGGGTAAACCGACTTTGTAGTTGCATGTATTGATAAATTGAACTGGTGCTTAATAACAAATCATCCGACACTACGAATAGGAGATCTAGGCGAACATTCTTTTATCCATTGAATTCAAATATCTTTACTTTTCGTCGAGTCAGCATTTATTTTTATAAACTTAAAAACACAAAAATATCGTCTTTTACTTTTAATCAATCTTTGATTTGGCTAATCGTTAAATAGCCACAAAACAAACTATCTCGTACTTTTAATTTTCATAGATTAACTTAGTTTATTTTATTAGTTACAGTCTTAATTCTCACGTTTAAACTGTCCTTGGAACGATTTCGGAATTACCAATTTTATACTATTATACGATCGGGTACACTGCCTGCTAGTGTGTAGTAATCTTTTAACGGGCATTTTCCATTATAAATTATAGACACGATTTTACACATCAAGTTTTTGGCGCCGCTGCCGGGGACAGTTGTGTCAAAAATTAAGATTGTTATCTAATTGTTCTTAGTTTAATTTTAGTTATAGTTTATTATTTCTTTTCGTTATTCTCAGTTGAATCGGTGCATTTAATCAGTTGTTAGTTGTGATTTCGCAGATAACAGGTAGTGCATGCCACATACGCGTTCTTCTAATTCTCCGATTCTTCAACCATTTGCAGAACCCGAAAGAGAGTTATTCAGAGCGTTAATTCAAGAGCAACAAGCTACAGTGGATTCATCTTTTTCTTCGAGTGCTAATATAATTAATTTGGGTAGTAGTTCTGAGACTGTGGTGCCCGATACACCACCTGAAATCAGAGAAGAAGAAGAATCTTACATTTCATTAGATCTTTTCGAGACTGAAGATATGGCTAACCAAGCTGATCAACCGAATCATCCTCAGACTATGGCAGAAAAGTTGAAGGCCACATGAGGGGGCCAAGGCAATTCGATTACTCAACCGGACATAACTCAGCCTTTTCAAATTACAGGGCCGATCCTGAGTTTGATTTCTTCTGACTGGCAATTTCATGGCAAGGATAGTGAGGATGCTAACGAGCATCTTCGTATTTTCAATAATGTTTGCAACTTGTTCAAACTGCATGAGGTTGCTGATACTTCGATCAAGATGAGGCTTTTCCCCTGGACTCTTAAGGGTGAAGCCAAGAGATGGTTAGATAAGCAACCGGAAGGAGCGATTACTTCTTGGGATACGTTGGTAGATAAGTTCTTATCAAAGTTTTTCCCTGCGTCTCGAGCTGCTAGACTTCAAGCAGATATTTCTCAATTCAGACAAAAGAGCAGCGAGACACTATTTGATGCTTGGGACCGTTATTCTAATTTGTTACGCTCGTGTCCGAATCACGGGTTGAATGATTTACAGAAGGTCCAGATTTTCTATAAGGGGTGTGACATTCCAACTCGTCAGAGTATTGATCAAGCAGCAGGTGGGACTTTGATGGATAAAACTGAAGAAGAGGCACTAGCGATTATTGAAAAGCAGGCTGCTTACACTCACGAATGGCATCAAGATCATGAGTCAACTCGTTCAGCGTCAGTTAAGAGAACCGAAACCACTGGTGCATATGACAATTTTGGGTCCATAAGTGCTAAGTTGGATTCATTTGGTAGGAATTTGGAGAAGATAAATAAGGATATTCATGGTATGAAGATTGTGATGCGGGGCTAACGATAGGGCAAAAGGAAGAGATCACTTATATTAGTCAACAGAACAACAATCAGTTTCAGGGACGTGCGCAGTTTAATAGGAATTTCAACAATCCCTATAATCCTCAAGGTAATCAAGGTTCGAGGTTCCAGCCAGGTTCTAGTGGAGGATATCAACAGCAAGCTCCCGGGTATTTTTAGAAACCCCAAGCTGAAGAGAAAAAGTCCAACCTTGAAGCTATGATCGAGAAGCTTGTGATTTCTCAGACTCAGCTTGTTACTACTGTTACTCAGAATAATGAGAAGAATGATCAAATGTTTTGAAATCAACAAGCGGCTATTCAGAATTTGGAGAAACAAATTGGTCAGCTTGCTAGTCAGAATAATGTGAGGAAACCGGGGGAGTTACTGAGTAAGACAGATAATAACCCGAAGAATGGGCACGTTAATGCTATCACCACCCGAAGTGGTTTAGCATATGATTCACCGAGGAAGCCCGATGAATATAATTTGCGAGTGTCGTTGGTTAAGGATAGTGAACTGGTTGTTGTTAGTGAACCAGAGGGGGATAAGGAGCCGGAACAGGTGATTGAGAAAGTTGTGAGGGTACCGGAAACTGTTACTACTAAACCGGTAGTTAAAGAGTATTAACCCCCGCTCCCATTCTCGAGGAAGCAGAGATTGGAAAAGCTGGAGGCAGAAAAGTCCAAGTTCATGGACTTGATTAAAAAAGTTAACATTAATTTGCCTTTTATTGATGTGATTGCAGGTATGCCCAAGTATGCAAGGTTTCTTAAGGACTTGTTAACTAATAGGAAGAAGCTGGAGAACGTGTCTTCAGTCAGGTTGAATGCTGCATGCTCAGCGGTAGTTGCAAACAAGCTTCCCTAGAAGCTTGAGGATCCTGGGAGTTTCACCATCCCTTGCTTATTGGGTAATTTGGATTGTATAAGGGCGTTGGCAGATTTAGGGGCTAGCATAAATTTAATGGCCTATTCTATTTACTTGAAGCTAGACCCCGGGGAGTTGAAACCCACGCGTATGGCTATTCAGCTAGTGGACCGCTCTATTAAATTCCCTCATGGAATTATCGAGAATATGCTAGTTAAGACCGGGTCGTTGGTTTTTCCAGCCGATTTCGTGGTCTTAGATATGGAAGCGGATGAGAGGATTCCACTGATTTTGGGTCGGCCATTTTTGAATACTACTAGGTGTATCATTGATGTTTATGGCCAACAGTTGACCCTTAGGATAGATGATTTGAATGCAACTTTCTCAATCGACCATGCTTTAAAATACCCTTCCTACACTGATGATACATGTTATTTTCTTAACACTGTGAATTTCCAGTCTGAGTTGTTGCAGGAATTCCTAGAGTTACAGGCTTCAGGAGAATGTTCATTGGTTAAAATTGATGAAGAGTTGCAGGTTGAGGAGGTGGATATTTTGACCACCTTGATGGAAAACAGCTATGAGCCGACTGAGGAGGAGTTCAAAGAACTCGAATGTGATGCAGATTACCGGAGCAAGTCTTCAATTGAAGAACCTCCCGAGTTAGAATTGAAGCCACTTCCTGATCATTTGGAATACGCTTATTTGCAGGAGGAATCTAAGCTTCCGGTAATTATTTCTTCTTCTCTTACTACAGGTCAGAAAACTGAGCTTGTAACCATGCTGCATGCCCATAAATCGGTCATTGCATGGAAAATTCACGACATTAAGGGTATTAGTCCCTCCTATTGCACCCACAAAATCCTAATGGAGGATAACTCCAAACCTGTGGTGCAACGACAAAGGAGGTTGAACCCGTACATGTAAGATGTAGTGAAGAAAGAGATCATTAAGCTCCTCGATGCAGGTCTGATTTACCCGATCTCTGACAGTCCTTGGATTAGTCCGGTACACTGTGTACCTAAGAAAGGTGGTATAACTGTTACCACCAACGATAAAAATGAGTTAATTTCCACTAGGACTGTCACGGGGTGTCATGTTTGTATTGACTATCGTAAGTTGAACAACACCACACGCAAAGACCACTTCTTATTACCTTTCATGGATCAAATGCTAGAGAGGTTAGCGGGAAACAGCTTTTATTGTTTTCTTGATGGTTTTTCGGGCTATTTCCAAATTCCTATCTCGCCCGAGGACCAGGAGAAAACTACTTTCACGTGCCCGTATGGCACATTTTCATACCGATGCATGCCCTTTGGCCTTTGCAATGCTTCGGCCACTTTTCAAAGGTGCATGATGGCCATATTCCATGATATGATAGAAGATTGCATGGAGGTGTTCATGGATGACTTTTTGGTCTTCAGTAACACTTTTGATTCATGCCTTCTTAATTTAGAGCGGATGTTGGAAAGGTGTGAGAAGTCTAATCTTGTGCTCAATTGGGAAAAGTGCCATTTCATGGTTCAAGGGGGCATAGTTCTCGGGCATAAGATTTTTAAGGACGGTATTGAGGTGGATCCCGCGAAGGTAACAGCTATTAAGAACCTCCCACCTCCCACCGATGTTAAGGGTGTTCAGAGTTTTCTCGGGCACGCCGGTTTTTACCGGCGGTTCATTAAGGATTTTTCTAAAATTGCTAACCCGATGAACAAACTCCTCGAAAAGGACACCCCGTGGAATTTCTCCGAGGAGTGCCTTAAGGCATTCAATATTCTTAAGGAGAAACTGATCAATGCGCCAATCATAATTGCTCCAAATTGGTCCCTTCCATTCGAGCTTATGTGCGATGCTTCTGATTTTGCTGTTGGCTCTGTTTTGGGTCAAAGGGTCAAGAAACACTTCCGACCCATTTGCTATGCAAGCAAGACCTTGCAGGGAGCGCAATTGAATTATACTACCACTGAAAAGGAGCTCCTTGCGGTGGTCTTTTCGTTTGATAAGTTCCGGTCCTACTTAGTCTTGTCTAAGACTATTGTTTTTACGGACCATTCTGCTCTTAAGTACCTCTTTTCAAAACCGGATGCAAAACCTCGACTGCTTAGATGGATCTTGCTTTTGCAAGAATTCGATATCGAGTTTCGGGATAAGAAGGGTGCTGAAAATTTAGCGACTGACCACTTGTCTAGACTCGAGAATCCGAATCTCGAAGTCCTTCATGAATCGAGTATCCATGATGATTTTCCTGATGAATATCTCATGGCGATGGACAAGGTGGACGAGCCGTGGTACGTGGACATTGCTAATTATCTCGTTGGGGGATTCTTGGAAAAAGGGTGGTTGCATCAAAAGAGGAAGAAATTCTTCAGTGACCTTAAGTACTATTTCTGGGAGGCTCCCTATCTTTTTCATTGTTGTCCCGATGGAGTTATCCGCCGGTGCGTTTCCGGTGAGGATTGTATGCATATTTTGACCGAGTGCCATAGTGGGCCTACCGGTGGTCATTTTGGACCCCAAATCACGGGGCGTAAAGTCTATGATGCCGGCTTCTTTTGGCCGACAATTTTCAAGGATGCCCATCGAATTTTCAAATCATGCGATTCTTGTCAAAGGGCCGGTAAATTCACCAAACGGGACGAGATGCCTCAACAAAGCATCCAAGTTTGCGAGGTATTTGACGTATGGGGAATTGACTTTATGGGGCCATTTCCGAAATCTCAGAATTATAGTTACATACTCGTTGCCATTGACTACGTGTCTAAATGGGCCGAAGCGCAAGCTTTGGCTACAAATGATGCACGAGTTGTGTTTTCGTTCCTTCAGCGTTTATTCTCTCGATTTGGAACTCCTAAAGCTTTAATTAGCGATAGGGGTACTCATTTTTGTAACGCCCAAATGGAGAAGGTATTGAAGCGATATGGAGTTCTCCATAAAGTTTCTACTTCATACCATCCCCAAACGAGCGGACAAGTTAAGAATACCAATCGAGCTCTTAAAGGGATTCTTGAGAAAACTGTGGGGTCGAATCTGAAGGAGTGGGCGAATAAGCTCGATGAAGCTTTGTGGGCATTTCAAACCGCCTACAAAACGCTAATTGGTACCACTCCTTATCGGTTGGTTTATGGGAAAGCGTGCCATCTCCCATTGGAGATTGAGCATAAAGCGATGTGGGCACTTAAAAAGTGCAATTTAGATTTAAAGGAAGCCGGACACCTAAGGGCGGGGCAGTTGAATGAGCTTGGTGAATTACTCCTTGATGCGTATGAGAATTCGTTAATTTATAAAGCGAAAACCAAGCTATGGCATGATAGAAGGTTAAAGGGTCTGAAAGAGTTTAATGAGGGCGATCGAGTGCTCTTGTTTAACTCTAGGTTAAAGCTTTTCTCGGAAAAACTTAAGTCCCGATGGACGGGACCATTTGAGGTTGTTAAGGTGTACCCTTACGGTGCGATTGAGTTGAAAAATGCTAGTGGTATGACCTTTAAGGTTAATGGACATCGTGTGAAGAAAAAGAAATATTTCGATGGTCCATTGGAGATTGATGACGGGGTTCACGTTGAACCCGATCCTAAGGTCACTTGAAGTTGGAAACGAGTCTTGTGAATGACTCGGTAATAAACTTCACATTGTTGTAGAGTTTGTATGTTTTTATGCGTGTTTGATGATATGTGCAATATGATCATGCTCGGATTTTTGTTGGGATTGTTTGTTGGTTTTTAGGTTGAGAAAATGGGTTAAAATGGCTTAAAATTGCGATTTTTTGAGAAAACAGCACTTGGAGCGCCGCTCCATTTCCTTGCGCGCCGCTCCACATTAAAGTACCTGATGTGCCACTGTAACGACCCGGATTTTCCGATCGTTTTATACTTATGAGATTAATATTTGCATAAAATAAACCTTACCAACATGATAAGCAATCCAAACTGTTGAGACTTATGTTTTTGAAAAGAGTTTCACACAACGTTTGACCGTCCAATTTGACCGATGATATCACGAACTATATAACACACGATAATTATACGATTATGTATATGTACATATCTATACATATTTAACATGATTTAAGGATGGTTTAACATTTCATTGTGAACTAACAACAATGAGTTATAAGTATACTTTGAGACCACAAACTTAAGTTTTCAAAACGATAACTATATGTAACGTTCTTTGACATATATATACTTACAATCTATAATGTTTTGGTGATCTATGTCACCAATATGATTTAAGTGTAATGGGATTAATTTGTAACCAAAATAATCTTGATAAATATCGAACAAGTTTGGGGAAGTGTGGAGTGCACACTTGTTTGAACTTATCTTGATTATGACGGGGGTTCGAGGGCAGCGCCCCCGATAAGCGAGGTCCAAGGGGTGGCAACCCCTGGCGGGGTCCAAGGGGCAGAGCCCCTGGCTAACATTGCTTTATTAAAAATGTCTTAAAATTTTATTTTGGCCCGATTTGACCCAAAAATAAAAACCCAGTTTTTGAGCCTCTTTTACAGTTATAAACCCGTCCATATTTGAATTCTTGTTCCGATTCCTCAAAATTTCTACAAGTATATTTAGGGTATATGTAACCGTATCATACCCAGCTTCTATACATATTTACTATTGGTATATACCAACAATAAACTTCAATGATCAACCACTAGACATGATGTTACATGTGGGAACCAGCCATTTAACCTCATGTGTGACTTTTGTGCAAGAAAACAAACTAAATCTCCTATATATCCATCCCATAATCATGCTATTTTGCACACACACACACATACAATTTCATTTCCAATTTTCTTTCAAGTTAATTCACTCCCTAATCTCTCTTCATTTACCTACTCAAGAACGTATCAATATAGTCATCCGATTTCAAGGAGATTACTTCCAATCTTTCAATCCCACTCCACCACTCTTTTGATTCCAAGATTTTTCTTACCTTTTCCAGTAGCTTTGTCCAAGTAAATTGACGTAGTAACCTTATTCATAACCTTATTCGATTCATATTTATATAGCTATCTTATTTTGTGTTGTAAAATTTTAACAACAAGAACATAGTTTGAGTGATTTCAAACTTGTTCGCAAACTAAATAGATCCTTATAATTTGATTTTTTAAAAAACACTTCAAGACCTGTAATATATCATATTATGACAAAATCGGATTAATCATATCTTGGCTAATTAACATAATATTTAATATATATTTACTTATGATTTGATTTTATATATTTCAGGACCACCCGTAAACAACACGAGAAGATTAATCATAAGACCTCATGATTGTACGCAATACGTCATTTGATAACATGGTACTTTATGTACGCAACACGTCACTTGACAACATGGTACCATGGGTCGAGATTAATTCTGATCAATACAAATACGATGGGGTCTTTATTTATTTTATTTAAGCAACTAATTGTGGACCGCTAACATCGGACTTCGAACTACGGACTAAGGAAATATTAAAAGTATTAAAAGTATATATATATATATATATATATATATATATATATATATATATATATATATATATATATATATATATATATATATATATATATATAACGATTACTTGAAAAGAAAATATGTTGATATATTATATATATGGTTAGGTTTGTGATATCAATCGGAGACCAAGTCGTGTTTATTACCTTCAAGGCAAAAGTGAGTATATAGTCCCACTTTTAAACTCTAAATATTTCGGGATGAGAATACATGCATTTTATGATTTACGTTATGGACACAAGTGATTAAAAATATATATTCTACGTTGAGTTGTACCACTGGCATACTTCCCTGTAGCTTCGTAACTATTATTTACATGAGGTATTGTAAATGCGAATCCTGTTGATAGATCTATCAGGCCTGACAACCCCAACCGGACTGGACGACCAGTATTCAATGGTTGCACAGTACTTCGTTTCGGTGACTACACTTGGTACGGTGTAGTAAGATTTCATAATAAAGGGAATATGCGACGTTGATTAAATGTTAAGTATGGTTATCAAGTGCTCAACAACTTAGAATATTTTTATTAAAACGTTTATATATGAAATCTTGTGGTCTATATTTATAACGCTGCCGGCATTAAACCTATATCTCACCAACTTTATGTTGACGTTTTAAGCATGTTTATTCTCAGGTGATAACTAAAAGCTTCCGCTGCAACATGTTGAATTTAAGCAAGATCTTGAGTATGCATATTTGTGTCAAAAATAAAACTGCATATCGGAGGATTTGTAATGTAAAATATGTTGGAGGTCGTATTGTTATTATCACATGTAAAGTTTGTAAGTCTAAGATTATTGCTAAACGATAATCATTATTAAGTTGTTTAAACCTTGTATTTGTAATAAAAGCTATGGTTTGTATTGTAAAAACGAATGCAGTTTTTGAAGAATGTCGCATATAGAGGTCAATACCTCGCGATGAAATCATATGTTATTGTATTCGTCCTTATAGTTAAGGTCGGGTTATGACATGTGGTATCAGAGCGTTGGTCTTAGAGAACCAGAAAATTTGCATTAGTGTGTCTTATCGAGTTTGTTAGGATGCATTAGTGAGTCTGGACTTTGACCGTGTTTGATTTCGAAAACTATTGCTTATCCTTGTTGGTTAAAAATTAATATGTAAATATTATGTGGTATTAACGTGCTAGTTGTTATGTGATAGATTTCTGGCTTAGAACTTATTATCACATTCAGCGACTCCGAACCAGAATCTTCAGATGGTGTTCCAGTCATTAACCTATCCGATGATGAAAACGACACCTTTGGGGAAGACTCACAAGTTCTGGATGAATCAATTGAAGAGGAACCAGAAAGTGATCCTGAGGAGGAAGAAATACAGGAAATTATGAAAGACAAGTTCGAACGAGGAAAGAAACGAAAGGCTACTGAAATGGAAAATCCAAATCCCGAGTCTAGATAGAATGTTGTCGCACCAACTCCACCAGATACTTCCACACCTATTCCCGCTATTCCTATTAGTTCTATCCCGACATCCAGTTCTTCGGTTCCTCAGCCAAAACGCAGGGAGACAACCAGAATAACCTTTAAGCGATTTCTTTGAACACAAACGCTTTGGGTTAAATGATGCGCTGTTGTTTTAAACCATAGGATCATATAATGTTTTGTATAATATTACTAGTGTGGTTTGCTTAATGTTTGATGTAAGATAAGCATATGTAAAATAGTGAAGTGTGAAATGCAATAATTTTCCATGGTTAAGTATTATTTGGGTGGTAGTAATTGATTTTCGTACTAAGCTATTAAGTATGAACTTTAACGGGCAGGTACTACCCTATATATAATTATAAAACGCTAATAAGAAGAAAAGGCTTTTATAATAATAACTGGTTCATATTATTAATAAGCTACGATGTACTGTAAATACATACTACATCTATAATATTCCATGTGAATAATTTTTTTTTTTGCATTCTTGTTGAAGATTATGGCGCGATTGAACCGAATGACGGAACAAGAAATCCAGGAACTCATCAATCAGCGAGTGAACTACAGAATGTTATGGATCGAGGCTGCAAGAGGTGCTGCAGTTAACCCAAATCCTCGTGTGGGGTGCACTTACAAAACTTTTCAAGGTTGCAAGCCCTCATCATTCAGTAGAACAGAAGGACCGGTTGGTTTAACCCGGTGTATCGAAAAGATTGAGTCTGTGTTTAAAATCAGTGGTTGTATTGAGAAGGACATGACCAAGTATGCATCGTGTACCCTACAAGATAGTGCACTCACGTGGTGGAAAAACTATGTGAAGGCCGTAGGAGGAGATGTAGCTTATGATACTCCTTGGGAAGAATTCAAAACAATGCTAATCAACGAATATTGTCCAAGGAACGAGGTTAGGAAGTTGGAAGCTGAATTATAAAGCCTGAAAGTTGTTGGTACTGAACTCACCAACTACAATCAGCGATTCATGGAATTAGCTTTGCTATGTCCCGAATTGGTACCAACCGAAGAACGGAAGATTGAACTGTACAAAGACGGTTTGCCTAAAAAGGTCAAGGCAAAGGTTACAGCATCCAAACCTAAGACTATTCATGAAGCTATCACCATGGCGAACGAGTTGATGGACCAGATTATTCTGGATAAGAACACCGATGTCAAGACATCGGGAAATAAAAGAAAGTGGGAAGGTAATCATCAACAATCCAACAAGAAACAATAAACCACGCAAGGTGCGGGTAGCGGTTCAAACTCAGGTTACAAAGGACGAAATCCTTTATGTAACATATGCCACAAACATCACTCTGGTTATTGTAATGTGGTGTGCAACAATTGTAATCGAAAAGGTCATCTTGCTGAAGATTGTAGGGTTCCCGCTACAAATACAAACAGTACCAAGACTCCTGCCACCAATGCAAACAGAACTGCCTTGGCCACTGTTACTTGTTATGGGTGTGGGAAACAGGGTCATTATAAGAGTCAGTGCCCGAATCCAGAGAAGAATAACAGATCTGCACGTGGAAGAGCATTTGTTATTAATGCTAGAGAGGCGTATGAAGACCCGGAGCTTGTTACAGGTACGTTTACCATTAATAACTTATCCGCATCTATTATATTTGATACTGGTGCTGATAGAAGTTACGTGTGTAGAGACTTTCACGCTAAATTGAATTGTTCATCATTACCTCTAGATGCTAAGTACATGATTGAGTTAGCTAATGGTAAACTAATTAAAGCCGATAAAATTTGCCGTGATTGTAAAATAAATTTAGCCGGAGAAACATTTAAGATTGATTTGATACCCGTAGAATTAGGAAGTTTTGATGTAATAGTCGGCATGGACTGGATGTCTAAAATAGGAGCTGAAGTTGTGTACGCCAAGAAGGCAATTCGCATTCCTCGTAAGGATAGAACGCCATTAATGATTTATGGAAAGAAGGGTAACTCAAAGCTAAAACTCATTAGTTGTTTGAAAGCTCAAAAGTGCTTGAAGAAAGGGTGCTATTCTATCCTAGCACATGTTAATAAAGTCAAAACGAAGGAAAAAGTGAAAAGCATCAACGACGTGCCTGTGGCAAAAGATTTTCCTGAAGTATTTCCGGAAGAGTTGCCGGGATTACTGTAGTGACCCGAACTTTTCCATGTTTATATATATTAATTGAGATTGATATTTACATGATTAAATGTTTCCAAAATGTTAAGCAATCAAACTTGTTAAGACTTGATTAATTTAAATATGTTTCATATAGACAATTGACCACCCAAGTTGCGGTGATTCA
This sequence comes from Rutidosis leptorrhynchoides, assembly GCF_046630445.1. Classification (NCBI taxonomy): domain Eukaryota; kingdom Viridiplantae; phylum Streptophyta; class Magnoliopsida; order Asterales; family Asteraceae; genus Rutidosis; species Rutidosis leptorrhynchoides. The sequence goes on along the minus strand of NC_092336.1, from coordinate 336,879,617 downwards.
CGAACGTTAAAACTTGTAAAAACTATATGATGACATATATATGGATATATATATATATATATATATATATATATATAGTTAACATGATACTCTGATAAGTAAACATATCATTAAGTATATTAACAATGAACTACATATGTAAAAACAAGACTACTAACTTAATGATTTTTAAACGAGACATATATGTAACGATTATCGTTGTAAAGACATTTAATGTATATATATCATATTAAGAGTTATTCATACATGATAATATCATGATAATATAATAATTTAAAATCTCATTTGATATTATAAACATTGGGTTAACAACATTTAACAAGATCGTTAACCTAAAGGTTTCAAAACAACACTTACATGTAACGACTAACGATGACTTAACGACTCAGTTAAAATGTATATACATGTAGTGTTTTAATATGTATTTATACACTTTTGAAAGACTTCAATACACTTATCAAAATACTTCTACTTAACAAAAATGCTTACAATTACATCCTCGTTCAGTTTCATCAACAATTCTACTCGTATGCACCCGTATTCGTACTCGTACAATACACAGCTTTTAGATGTATGTACTATTGGTATATACACTCCAATGATCAGCTCTTAGCAGCCCATGTGAGTCACCTAACACATGTGGGAACCATCATTTGGCAACTATCATGAAATATCTCATAAAATTACAAAAATATGAGTAATCATTCATGACTTATTTACATGAAAACAAAATTACACATCCTTTATATCTAATCCTTACACCAACGACCAAAAACAAATATAAACACTTTCATTCTTCAATTTTCTTCATCTAATTGATCTCTCTCAAGTTCTGTCTTCAAGTTCTAAGTGTTCTTCATAAATTCTACAAGTTCTAGTTACATAAAATCAAGAATACTTTCAAGTTTGCTAGCTCACTTCCAATCTTGTAAGGTGATCATCCAACCTCAAGAAATCTTTGTTTCTTACAGTAGGTTATCATTCTAATACAAGGTAATAATCATATTCAAACTTTGGTTCAATTTCTATAACTATAACAATCTTATTTCAAGTGATGATCTTACTTGAACTTGTTTTCGTGTCATGATTCTGCTTCAAGAACTTCGAGCCATCCAAGGATCCATTGAAGCTAGATCCATTTTTCTCTTTTCCAGTAGGTTTATCCAAGGAACTTAAGGTAGTAATGATGTTCATAACATCATTCGATTCATACATATAAAGCTATCTTATTCGAAGGTTTAAACTTGTAATCACTAGAACATAGTTTAGTTAATTCTAAACTTGTTAGCAAACAAAAGTTAATCCTTCTAACTTGACTTTTAAAATCAACTAAACACATTTTCTATATCTATATGATATGCTAACTTAATGATTTAAAACCTGGAAACACGAAAAACACCGTAAAACCGGATTTACGCCGTCGTAGTAACACCGCGGGCTGTTTTGGGTTAGTTAATTAAAATCTATGATAAACTTTGATTTAAAAGTTGTTATTCTGAGAAAATGATTTTTATTATGAACATGAAACTATATCCAAAAATTATGGTTAAACTCAAAGTGGAAGTATGTTTTCTAAAATGGTCATCTAGACGTCGTTCTTTCGACTGAAATGACTACCTTTACAAAAATGACTTGTAACTTATTTTTCCGACTATAAACCAATACTTTTTCTGTTAAGATTCACAAAATAGAGTTCAATGTGAAACCATAGCAATTTGATTCACTCAAAACGGATTTAAAATGAAGAAGATATGGGTAAAACAAGATTGGATAATTTTTCTCATTTTAGCTACGTGAAAATTGGTAACAAATCTATTCCAACCATAACTTAATCAACTTGAATTGTATATTATGTAATCTTGAGATACCATAGACACGTATAAAATGTTTCGACCTATCATGTCGACACATCTATATATATTTCGGAACAACCATAGACACTCTATATGTGAATGTTGGAGTTAGCTATACAGGGTTGAGGTTGATTCCAAAATATATATAGTTTGAGTTGTGATCAATACTGAGATACGTATACACTGGGTCGTGGATTGATTCAAGATAATATTTATCGATTTATTTCTGTACATCTAACTGTGGACAACTAGTTGTAGGTTACTAACGAGGACAGCTGACTTAATAAACTTAAAACATCAAAATATATTAAAAGTGTTGTAAATATATTTTGAACATACTTTGATATATATGTATATATTGTTATAGGTTCGTGAATCAACCAGTGGCCAAGTCTTACTTCCCGACGAAGTAAAAATCTGTGAAAGTGAGTTATAGTCCCACTTTTAAAATCTAATATTTTTGGGATGAGAATACATGCAGGTTTTATAAATGATTTACAAAATAGACACAAGTACATGAAACTACATTCTATGGTTGAATTATCGAAATCGAATATGCCCCTTTTTATTAAGTCTGGTAATCTAAGAATTAGGGAACAGACACCCTAATTGACGCGAATCCTAAAGATAGATCTATTGGGCCTAACAAACCCCATCCAAAGTACCGGATGCTTTAGTACTTCGAAATTTATATCATATCCGAAGGGTGTCCCGGAATGATGGGGATATTCTTATATATGCATCTTGTTAATGTCGGTTACCAGGTGTTCACCATATGAATGATTTTTATCTCTATGTATGGGATGTGTATTGAAATATGAAATCTTGTGGTCTATTGTTACGATTTGATATATATAGGTTAAACCTATAACTCACCAACATTTTTGTTGACGTTTAAAGCATGTTTATTCTCAGGTGAGTACTAAGAACTTCCGTTGTTGCATACTAAAATAAGGACAAGATTTGGAGTCCATGTTTGTATGATATTGTGTAAAAACTGCATTCAAGAAACTGATTTCGATGTAACATATTTGTATTGTAAACCATTATGTAATGGTCGTGTGTAAACATGATATTTTAGATTATCATTATTTGATAATCTACGTAAAGCTTTTTAAACCTTTATTTATGAAATAAAGGTTATGGTTTGTTTTAAAAATGAATGCAGTCTTTGAAAAATGTCTCATATAGAGGTCAAAACCTCGCAACGAAATCAATTAATATGGAACGTTTTTAATCAATAAGAACGGGACATTTCAGTTGGTATCCGAGCGTTGGTCTTAGAGAACCAAAATTTTGCATTAGTGTGTCTTATCGAGTTTGTTAGGATGCATTAGTGATTCTGGACTTCGACCGTGTTTACTTTAAAAATGATTGCTTAACAAATTTTGTTGGAAACTATATATTTTTAACATGTGAATATTATGTGATATATTAATCTCTTAACGCGTTTGATATTATGTGATAGATGTCTACCTCTAGAACAAGCCCCATTGACTCACCTAATAATAATGAAGTGTCAAATGTAAATTGGAATGATTCGTGGACTGATTCACAAGTTCCCGAAGAGGAACTGGAAGAAGAGTCGGAACCGGAAGAAGAATCGGAACCGGAAGAAGAATCGGAACCGGATGAAGAAATAGAACCGGTGGGGGAAATAATAAAACAGTTAAGTAAAAGAAAATCCTCAACCAACCGACCAAGGTTAATTATGGTCAATGGTGTTTCCGCCAAGGAAGCAAAATATTGGGAGGATTACCAATTCTCCGATGAATCGGATTCTGACGAGAATTCCGATGATGTTATAGAAATTACCCCAACTGAATTTAAAAAGGCAAAAGAAAATAATAAGAGAAAGGGCATAAAAATAGAGAAATCTAATTCCAACCCCGATGAACTTTATATGTATCGTCAACCCCCGAAGTCCTTAAGTTGTAACAATGACCCGGGAACCTCTAAACCACCAGGTTTTTCTTAACCAATGTGGAAAACGACGGCTCGTATTAGGGGAACATCATATATCCCTAGAAACTTGGCAAAACGGACCAAAATCGAAGAAGAAGAAACAAGCGAGTCGGAATAAGATAGTTGTATTCGTGTGGTGTAATATATGTAATATAGTGTGCTTATGCTTTATGATATATGTAAAAATTGCTTGTATTAATAAGTATTTTTTTATGAATCTAACTCTTGTCTATTTTACAGTATAAAAACACAAAATGGATAGACAACCCAATATTTTAAGAGACCTACCCGGAGACATGATTGATGAAATCTTGTCTAGAGTCGGTCAGAATTCTTCGGCACAACTATTTACGGTGAAATCAGTTTGTAAGACATTCGAAGAACGTTCCAAGAATGTCTTGGTTTATAAGAGACTTTTGTTTGAAAGATGGGGGATATCACATTGGGAAACCCATAAGTTACGATGTGTTTACTTTGACGCATATATTGCGGGGAACCCAAATGCTATTTTACGCAACGGGTTAAGAAATTATTTTGACTCAATGTATCCGAATATAGGACTTCATGATTTAGAAAAAGCGGCTAACATGCAACATAAAGAAGCATGCTATGCTTACCGGTTAGTAATGTTCGCTTCTCACCAAAGTGAGAAAAAGAACATCGGGCTACAACTACTAAACAAAACGTTCCCACAAGTGACGGAGTCGGTAATTGGGGTAAGAAATGAGGTTTTTAGATTATTAAGAGACTGTTGGTCATTACGTAACCCTCGTCCCTTTGACGACGTTACAACACGCTGTCTTATCAACGGCCATAACGGTTATGTTCCACAAGACCAAGGATGGGAAGTAGTCCTAGTAAAACCAGAATGCATGAGTTGTTTCTGGACGTATGAATTACGTGTCTTTATTGCCTTTGCTGAACGACTTGTGTACTAGCTAGAATTATCTTCACAACTATCTTGTATCAAAGTTATTGTGTGCTATATTTCATGCTTTATGTAAAATAAGCGGTATTGTAAGTTTGTAAAATATTGTATAAAAGTTTGAACGCGAAATATTATTATAATCAGTTTTTCATATAGAATTGTAGTAGTTGAATTGTATATTAGCTACTAAGTATGAACTTAACGGGTAGGTACTACCCGAATTTAAACTTATAAAACGCTAATATAAAGAAAAAGCTTTTATAAACGAGTTCATATTATGCTACGAAATACTATTAACTACTCTTAATATTCTGTATGATTAACTTGTTCCATTTGACTATTTTGAAGGAAATGGCACCGACTACTCGACACACCGTGAATATGAATGAAGAGGAATTCCGTACTTTTCTAGCTTCAAACATAGCCACAGTACAGGCTGCGCTACATACCAACAATAACCTTGGATCTAGCAGTACAGGAAATCGTGTAGGATGCACCTACAAAGAATTCACTGCCTACAAACCTTTGGAATTTGATGGAACCGAAGGACCGATCAGATTGAAACGGTGGACTGAGAAGGTCGAATCGGTGTTTGCCATAAGTAAGTGTACTGAAGAGGACAAAGTGAAGTACGCTACGCATACCTTCACAGGTTCTGCGTTAACATGGTGAAATACCTATCTAGAGCAAGTGGGATAAGACGATGCGTACGCACTACCGTGGTCAGCATTCAAGCACTTGATGAACGAGAAGTACCGTCCCAGAATCGAGGTCAATAAGCTCAAGACAGAACTTAGAGGGTTACGAACCCAAGGATTTGATATTACCATGTACGAAAGACGATTCACAGAATTGTGCCTATTGTGTCCGGGAGCGTTTGAAGATGAGGAAGAGAAGATCGACGCGTTTGTGAAAGGATTACCGGAAAGAATCCAAGAAGATATAAGTTCACACGAGCCCGCCTCCATACAACAGGCATGTAGAATGGCTCACAAACTAGTGAACCAGATTGAGGAAAGAATTAAAGAACAGACGGCTGAAGAGGCCAATGTGAAGCAAGTCAAAAGAAAGTGGGAGGAAAACGGTGATAAGAATCACCAATACAACAACAACAGCAATTACAATAATAATCGCAACAATTATCCCAACAATCGTAACATCAATCGCAACTACAACAAACGGCCCAACAACAACAACAACAACAACAGCAACTACAACAATCATCCCAACAATAATAACAACCGCAACAACAACAACAATCAGAAGCAGCTATGCCAAAGGTGTGAAAAGTATCACTCGGGGTTCTGCACCAAATTTTGCAACAAGTGTAAAAGAAATGGTCATAGCGCGGCGAAGTGTGAGGTCTACGGACCAGGAGTTAACAGAACGAAAGGAACAAATGGTGTCGGAACGAGTAATGGCGGAGCAAGTAGTGTCGGAACAAGTTATGCCAATGTAGTTTGTTATAAATGTGGAAAATCGGGCCACATTATTAGAAATTGCCCGAACCAGGAGAACACGAATGGACAAGGTCGCGGAAGAGTTTTCAATATTAATTCGGCAGAGGCACAGGAAGACCCGGAGCTTGTTACGGGTACGTTTCTTATTGACAATAAATCTGCTTACGTTTTATTTGATTCGGGTGCGGATAGAATCTATATGAGTAGAGATTTTTGTGCTAAATTAAGTTGTCCATTGACGCCGTTGGATAGTAAATTTTTACTCGAATTAGCAAACGGTAAATTAATTTCAGCAGATAATATATGCCGAAATCGAGAAATTAAACTGGGTAGCGAAACATTTAAGATTGATTTGATACTAGTAGAGTTAGGGATTTTTGATGTAATAGTTGGCATGGACTGGCTGAAGAAGGTGAAAGCAGAGATCGTATGTTATAAAAATGCAATTCGCATTGTACGAGAAGAAGGAGAACCCTTAATGGTGTACGGAGAAAAGGGCAACATGAAGCTACATCTTATTAGTAATTTGAAGGCACAAAAACTAATAAGAAATGGTTGCTATGCTGTTCTAGCACACGTCGAGAAAGTACAAACTGAAGAAAAGAGCATCAATGATGTTCCCGTCGCAAAAGAATTTCCCGATGTATTTCCGAAAGAATTACCGGGACTACCTCCACATCGATCTGTTGAATTTCAAATAGATCTTGTACCAAGAGCTGCACCAATAGCTCGTGCTCCTTATAGACTCGCACCCAGTGAGATGAAAGAACTGCAAAGCCAACTGCAAGAACTATTAGAACGTGGTTTCATTCGACCAAGCACATCACCATGGGGAGCTCCTGTTTTGTTTGTCAAGAAGAAGGATGGTACATTTAGGTTGTGTATTGACTACAGAGAGTTGAACAAACTTAACATCAAAAATCGTTATCCACTGCCGAGTGTTAAAATGTTTGTGTTATACTTAACATTTATGTTGTGTATTGACTAAAATGTGTATTGACTCAAAGTGTTAAAATGTTTAAGTGATGAAAGTTATTAATAAAATATTTGTGTTATACTTTGAATTATTCAATAATATCTTGTCAAGTTATTTATATTCAATTCAAAAGAAGTCCGCAAAGTGCTCCGCAATCATTCTACGATCCTACAATCAAGCAACATCACTCTTTCCCTTATTTTACAATTATGTCTTTCATTTATTACTATCTTTTATTTTAAATGCAATGAGGATATTAATATTAATAATAATGATAATGATAATGATAATAATAAAAAATACTACTGCAGGGTGGACTAATCTTTCTATTTTTACATCAGGTTCCAACTTTAATTAGTAATGGTAGTTTTTTTAGTTTTGATATATTGAAAATAATATTTTAAAGATAACGTGACGATAAAATTTGTTAACTTTATCTGTTATAGTTGTGAAATGATTTTCACTGTGGTAATTGATCCGTTAAAATGCGTTTATAATTGATAACGCTAGCTAGTTCATGTGTTTTGGCACAAGTATGATACTTCAAATGCAGAGGTTTTATTATTTGGTTACTTATTTAATTATGAATGTAAGAGCAATATAGCTCCTAAGTGTTAAAATGTTTAAGTGATGAAAGTTATTAATAAAATATTTGTGTTATACTTTGAATTATTCAATAATATCTTGTCAAGTTATTTATATTCAATTCAAAAGAAGTCCGCAAAGTGCTCTGCAATCATTCTACGATCCTACAATCAAGCAACATCACTCTTTCCCTTATTTTACAATTATGTCTTTCATTTATTACTTTGAGGAAAGAAAAACTGTACGCTAAGTTTTCAAAGCGTGCATTTTGGTTGGAAGAAGTTCAATTCCTCGGTCACATAGTGAACAAAGAAGGTATCCAGGTGGACCCGGCAAAGATCGAAACCGTTAAAAAGTGGGAAACCCCAAAAACTCTGAAACATATACGTCAATTTTTAGGACTAGCTGGTTACTACAGAAGGTTCATCCAAGACTTTTCCAGAATAGCAAAACCCTTGACTGCATTAACGCATAAAGGGAAGAAATTTGAATGGAATGATGAACAAGAGAAAGCGTTTCAGTTATTGAAGAAAAAGCTAACTACGGCACCTATATTGTCATTGCCTAAAGGGAATGATGATTTTGTGATTTATTGTGACGCATCAAAGCAAGGTCTCGGTTGTGTATTAATGCAACGAACGAAGGTGATTGCTTATGCGTCTAGACAGTTGTTTTTGCATTAAAGACTTGGAGGCACTACTTATATGGGGTCAAAAGTATTATATATACCAACCACAAAAGTCTTCAACACATATTTAATCAGAAACAACTGAATATGAGGCAGCGTAGGTGGATTGAATTGTTGAATGATTACGACTTTGAGATTCGTTACCACCCGGGGAAGGTAAATGTGGTAGCCGACGCCTTGAGCAGAAAGGACAGAGAACCCATTCGAGTAAAATCTATGAATATAATGATTCACACTAACCTTACTACTCAAATAAAGGAGGCGCAACAAGGAGTTTTAAAAGAGGGAAATTTAAAGGATGAAATACCCAAAGGATCGGAGAAGCATCTTAATATTCGGGAAGACAGAACCCGGTATAGGGCTGAAAGAATTTGGGTACCAAAATTTGGAGATATGAGAGAAATGGTACTTAGAGAATCTCATAAAACCAGATACTCAATACATCCTGGAACGGGGAAGATGTACAAGGATCTCAAGAAACATTTTTGGTGGCCGGGTATGAAAGCCGATGTTGCTAAATACGTAGGAGAATGTTTGACGTGTTCTAAGGTCAAAGCTGAGCATCAGAAACCATCAGGTCTACTTCAACAACCCGAAATCCAGGAATGGAAATGGGAAAACATTACCATGGATTTCATCACTAAATTGCCAAGGACTGCAAGTGGTTTTGATACTATTTGGGTAATAGTTGATCGTCTCACCAAATCAGCACACTTCCTGCCAATAAGAGAAGATAACAAGATGGAGAAGTAAGCACGACTGTATTTGAAGGAAGTCGTCTCCAGACATGGAATACCAATCTCTATTATCTCTGATAGGGATGACAGATTTATTTCAAGATTCTGGCAGACATTACAGCAAGCATTAGGAACTCGTCTAGACATGAGTACTGCCTATCATCCACAAACTGATGGGCATAGCAAAAGGACGATACAAACGCTTGAAGACATGCTACGAGCATGTGTTATTGATTTCGGAAACAGTTAGGATCGACATCTACCGTTAGCAGAATTTTCCTACAACAACAGCTACCATTCAAGCATTGAGATGGCGCCGTTTGAAGCACTTTATGGTAGAAAGTGCAGGTCTCCAATTTGTTGGAGTGAAGTGGGGGATAGACAGATTACGGGTCCGGAGATTATACAAGAAACTACAGAGAAGATCATCCAAATTCAACAACGGTTGAAAACCGCCCAAAGTCGACAAAAGAGCTACGCTGACATTAAAAGAAAAGATATAGAATTTGAAATTGGAGAGATGGTCATGCTTAATGTTGCACCTTGGAAAGTGAAATGTCCCGTTCTTATTGATTAAAAACGTTCCATATTAATTGATTTCGTTGCGAGGTTTTGACCTCTATATGAGACGTTTTTCAAAGACTGCATTCATTTTTAAAACAAACCATAACCTTTATTTCATAGATAAAGGTTTTAAAAAGCTTTACGTAGATTATCAAATAATGATAATCTAAAATATCCTGTTTACACACGACCATTACATAATGGTTTACAATACAAATATGTTACAACAAAATAAGTTTCTTGAATGCAGTTTTTACACAATATCATACAAGCATGGACTCCAAATCTCGTCCTTATTTAACTATGCGACAGCGAAAGCTCTTAATAATCACCTGAGAATAAACATGCTTAAAACGTCAACAAAAATGTTGGTGAGTTATAGGTTTAACCTATATATATCAAATCATAATAATAGACCACAAGATTTCATATTTCATTACACATCCCATACATAGAGATAAAAATCATTCATATGGTGAACACCTGGTAACCGACATTAACAAGATGCATATATAAGAATATCCCCATCATTCCGGGACACCCTTCGGATATGATATAAATTTCGAAGTACTAAAGCATCCGGTACTTTGGATGGGGCTTGTTGGGCCCGATAGATCTATCTTTAGGATTCGCGTCAATTAGGGTGTCTGTTCCCTAATTCTTAGATTACCAGACTTAATAAAAAGGGGCATATTCGATTTCGATAATTCAACCATAGAATGTAGTTTCACGTACTTGTGTCTATTTTGTAAATCATTTATAAAACCTGCATGTATTCTCATCCCAAAAATATTAGATTTTAAAAGTGGGACTATAACTCACTTTCACAGATTTTTACTTCGTCGGGAAGTAAGACTTGGCCACTGGTTGATTCACGAACCTATAACAATATATACATATATATCAAAGTATGTTCAAAATATATTTACAACACTTTTAATATATTTTGATGTTTTAAGTTTATTAAGTCAGCTGTCCTCGTTAGTAACCTACAACTAGTTGTCCACAGTTAGATGTACAGAAATAAATCGATAAATATTATCGTGAATCAATCCACGACCCAGTGTATACGTATCTCAGTATTGATCACAACTCAAACTATATATATTTTGGAATCAACCTCAACCCTGTATAGCTAACTCCAACATTCACATATAGAGTGTCTATGGTTGTTCCGAAATATATATAGATGTGTCGACATGATAGGTCGAAACATTGTATACGTGTCTATGGTATCTCAAGATTACATAATATACAATACAAGTTGATTAAGTTATGGTTGGAATAGATTTGTTACCAATTTTCACGTAGCTAAAATGAGAAAAATTATCCAATCTTGTTTTACCCATAACTTCTTCATTTTAAATCCGTTTTGAGTGAATCAAATTGATATGGTTTCATATTGAACTCTATTTTATGAATCTAAACAGAAAAGTATAGGTTTATAGTCGGAAAAATAAGTTACAAGTCGTTTTTGTAAAGGTAGTCATTTCAGTCGAAAGAACGACGTCTAGATGACCATTTTAGAAAACAAACTTCCACTTTGAGTTTAACCATAATTTTTGGATATAGTTTCATGTTCATAATAAAAATCATTTTCTCTGAATAACAACTTTTAAATCAAAGTTTATCATAGTTTTTAATTAACTAACCCAAAACAGCCCGCGGTGTTACTACGACGGCGTAAATCCGGTTTTACGGTGTTTTTCGTGTTTCCAGGTTTTAAATCATTAAGTTAGCATATCATATAGATATAGAACATGTGTTTAGTTGATTTTAAAAGTCAATTTAGAAGGATTAACTTTTGTTTGCGAACAAGTTTAGAATTAACTAAACTATGTTCTAGTGATTACAAGTTTAAACCTTCGAATAAGATAGCTTTATATGTATGAATCGAATGATGTTATGAACATCATTACTACCTTAAGTTCCTTGGATAAACCTACTAGAAAATAGAAAAATGGATCTAGCTTCAATGGATCCTTGGATGGCTCGAAGTTCTTGAAGCAGAATCATGACACGAAAACAAGTTCAAGTAAGATCATCACTTGAAATAAGATTGTTATAGTTATAGAAATTGAACCAAAGTTTGAATATGATTATTACCTTGTATTAGAATGATAACCTACTGTAAGAAACAAAGATTTCTTGAGGTTGGATGATCACCTTACAAGATTGGAAGTGAGCTAGCAAACTTGAAAGTATTCTTGATTTTATGAAACTAGAACTTTTGGAATTTATGAAGAACACTTAGAACTTAAAGATAGAATTTGAGAGAGATCAATTAGATGAAGAAAATTGAAGAATGAAAGTGTTTGTAGGTGTTTTTGGTCGTTGGTGTATGGATTAGATATAAAGGATATGTAATGTTGTTTTCATGTAAATAAGTCATGAATGATTACTCATATTTTTGTAATTTTATGAGATATTTCATGCTAGTTGCCAAATGATGGTTCCCACATGTGTTAGGTGACTCACATGTTCTGCTAAGAGCTGATCATTGGAGTGTATATACCAATAGTACATACATCTAAAAGCTGTGTATTGTACGAGTACGAATACGGGTGCATACGAGTAGAATTGTTGATGAAACTGAACGAGGATGTAATTGTAAGCATTTTTGTTAAGTAGAAGTATTTTGATAAGTGTATTGAAGTCTTTCAAAAGTGTATAAATACATATTAAAACACTACATGTATATACATTTTAACTGAGTCGTTAAGTCATCGTTAGTCGTTACATGTAAGTGTTGTTTTGAAACCTTTAGGTTAACGATCTTGTTAAATGTTGTTAACCCAATGTTTATAATATCAAATGAGATTTTAAATTATTATATTATCATGATATTATCATGTATGAATATCTCTTAATATGATATATATACATTAAATGTCTTTACAACGATAATCGTTACATATATGTCTCGTTTAAAAATCATTAAGTTAGTAGTCTTGTTTTTACATATGTAGTTCATTGTTAATATACTTAATGATATGTTTAATTATCATAGTATCATGTTAACTATATATATATCCATATATATATCATCATATAGTTTTTACAAGTTTTAACGTTCGTGAATCACCGGTCAACTTGGGTGGTCAATTGTCTATATGAAACATATTTCAATTAATCAAGTATTAACAAGTTTGATTGCTTAACATGTTGGAAACATTTAATCATGTAAATATCAATCTCAATTAATATATATAAACATGGAAAAGTTCGGGTCACTACAGTACCTACCCGTTAAATAAATTTCGTCCCGAAATTTTAAGCTGTTGAAGGTGTTGACGAATCTTCTGGAAATAGATGCGGGTATTTCTTCTTCATCTGATCTTCACGCTCCTAGGTGAACTCGGGTCCTCTACGAGCATTCCATCGAACCTTAACAATTGGTATCTTGTTTTGCTTAAGTCTTTTAACCTCACGATCCATTATTTCGACGGGTTCTTCGATGAATTGAAGTTTTTCGTTGATTTGGATTTCATCTAACGGAATAGTGAGATCTTCTTTAGCAAAACATTTCTTCAAATTCGAGACGTGGAAAGTGTTATGTACAGCCGCGAGTTGTTGAGGTAACTCAAGTCGGTAAGCTACTGGTCCGACACGATCAATAATCTTGAATGGTCCAATATACCTTGGATTTAATTTCCCTCGTTTACCAAATCGAACAACGCCTTTCCAAGGTGCAACTTTAAGCATGACCATCTCTCCAATTTCAAATTCTATATCTTTTCTTTTAATGTCAGCGTAGCTCTTTTGTCGACTTTGGGCGGTTTTCAACCGTTGTTGAATTTGGATGATCTTCTCGGTAGTTTCTTGTATAATCTCCGGACCCGTAATCTGTCTATCCCCCACTTCACTCCAAAAAATCGGAGACCTGCACTTTCTACCATAAAGTGCTTCAAACGGCGCCATCTCAATGCTTGAATGGTAACTGTTGTTGTAGGAAAATTCTGCTAACGGTAGATGTCGATCCCAACTGTTTCCGAAATCAATAACACATGCTCGTAGCATGTCTTCAAGCGTTTGTATCGTCCTTTCGCTCTGCCCATCAGTTTGTGGATGATAGGCAGTACTCATGTCTAGACGAGTTCCTAATGCTTGCTGTAATGTCTGCCAGAATCTTGAAATAAATCTGCCATCCCTATCAGAGATAATAGAGATTGGTATTCCATGTCTGGATATGACTTCCTTCAAATACAGTCGTGCTAACTTCTCCATCTTGTCATCTTCTCTTATTGGCAGGAAGTGTGCTGATTTGGTGAGACGATCAACTATTACCCAAATAGTATCAAAACCACTTGCAGTCCTTGGCAATTTAGTGATGAAATCCATGGTAATGTTTTCCCATTTCCATTCTGGGATTTCGGGTTGTTGAAGTAGACCTGATGGTTTCTGATGCTCAGCTTTGAACTTAGAACACGTCAAACATTCTCCTACGTATTTAGCAACATCGGCTTTCATACCCGGCCACCAAAAATATTTCCTGAGATCCTTGTACATCTTCCCCGTTCCAGGATGTATTGAGTATCTGGTTTTATGAGCTTCTCTAAGTACCATTTCTCTCATATCTCCAAATTTTGGTACCCAAATCCTTTCAGCCCTATACCGGGTTCCGTCTTCCCGAATATTAAGATGCTTCTCCGATCCTTTGGGTATTTCATCCTTTAAATTTCCCTCTTTTAAAACTCCTTGTTGCGCCTCCTTTATTTGAGTAGTAAGGTTATTATGAATCATTATATTCATAGATTTTACTCGAATGGGTTCTCTGTCCTTCCTGCTCAAGGCATCGGCTACCACATTTGCCTTCCCCGGGTGGTAACGAATCTCAAAGTCGTAATCATTCAATAATTCAATCCACCTACGCTGCCTCATATTCAGTTGTTTCTGGTTAAATATGTGTTGAAGACTTTTGTGGTCGGTATATATAATACTTTTGACCCCATATAAGTAGTGCCTCCAAGTCTTTAATGCAAAAACAACCGTGCCTAATTCCAAATCATGCGTCGTATAATTTTGTTCGTGAATCTTCAATTGTCTAGACGCATAAGCAATCACCTTCGTTCGTTGCATTAATACACAACCGAGACCTTGCTTTGATGCATCACAATAAATCACAAAATCATCATTCCCTTCAGGCAATGACAATATAGGTGCCGTAGTTAGCTTTTTCTTCAATAACTGAAACGCTTTCTCTTGTTCATCATTCCATTCAAATTTCTTCCCTTTATGCGTTAATGCAGTCAAGGGTTTTGTTATTCTGGAAAAGTCTTGGATGAACCTTCTGTAGTAACCAGCAAGTCCTAAAAACTGGCGTATGTGTTTCGGAGTTTTCGGGGTTTCCCACTTTTCAACAGTTTCTATCTTTGCCGGATCCACCTTAATACCTTCTTTGTTCACTATGTGACAGAGGAATTGAACTTCTTCCAACCAAAATGCACACTTTGAAAACTTAGCATACAATTCTTCCTTCCTCAATACTTCTAACACCTTTCTCAAATGTTCACCGTGTTCTTGGTCATTCTTTGAGTAAATAAGTATGTCATCAATGAAAACAATGACAAACTTGTCAAGGTATGGTCCACACACTAGGTTCATAAGGTCCATGAACACAGCTGGTGCATTAGTTAAACCAAACGGCATGACCATAAACTCGTAATGATCGTAACGTGTTCTGAAAGCAGTCTTTGGAATATCATCTTCTTTCACCCGCATTTGATGATACCCGGAACGTAAGTCAATCTTTGAATAAACAGACGAGCCTTGTAGTTGATCAAATAAGTCATCGATTCTCGATAGTGGGTAGCGGTTCTTGATGGTAAGTTTGTTCAACTCTCGATAGTCGATACACAACCTGAATGTACCATCTTTCTTCTTGACAAACAAAACAGGGGCTCCCCATGGTGATGTGCTTGGTCGAATGAAACCACGCTCTAAAAGTTCTTGTAATTGGCTTTGCAGTTCTTTCATCTCGCTGGGTGCGAGTCTGTAAGGAGCACGAGCTATTGGTGCAGCTCCTGGTACAAGATCTATTTGAAATTCAACGGATCGATGTGGGGGTAATCCCGGTAATTCTTTCGGAAATACATCGGGAAATTCTTTTGCAATGGGAACATCATTGATGCTCTTTTCTTCAGTTTGTACTTTCTCGACGTGTGCTAGAACAGCATAGCAACCTTTTCTTATTAGTTTTTGTGCCTTCAAATTACTAATAAGATGTAGCTTCGTGTTGCCCTTTTCTCCGTACACCATTAAGGGTTTTCCTTTTTCTCGTATAATGCGAATTGCATTTTTGTAACAAACGATCTCCGCTTTCACTTCTTTCAACCAGTCCATACCGATTATCACATCAAAACTCCCTAACTCTACTGGTATCAAATCAATCTTAAATGTTTCGCTAACCAGTTTAATTTCTCGATTCCGACATATATTATCTGCTGAAATTAATTTACCATTTGCTAATTCGAGTAAAAATTTACTATCCAAAGGCGTCAATGGACAACTTAATTTAGCACAAAAATCTCTACTCATATAGCTTCTATCCGCACCCGAATCAAATAAAACGTAAGAAGATTTATTGTCAATAAGAAACGTACCCGTAACAAGCTCCGGGTCTTCATGTGCCTCTGCGGCATTAATATTGAAAACTCTTCCACGGCCTTGTCCATTCGTGTTCTCCTGGTTCGGGCAATTTCTAATAATGTGGCCCGGTTTTCCACATTTATAACAAACTACATTGGCATAACTTGCTCCGACACTACTTGCTCCGCCATTACTCGTTCCGACACCATTTGTTCCTTTCGTTCTATTAACCCCTGGTCCGTAGACCTCACACTTCACCGCGCTATGACCATTTCTTTTACACTTGTTGCAAAATTTAGTGCAGAACCCCGAGTGATACTTTTCACACCTTTGGCATAGCTGCTTCTGATTGTTGTTGTTATTGCGGTTATTATTGTTGTTGGGATGATTGTTGTAGTTGCTGTTGCTGTTGTTGTTGTTGTTATTGTTGGGCCGTTTGTTGTAGTTGCGATTGATGTTGCGATTGTTGGGATAATTGTTGCGATTATTGTTGTAATTGCTGTTGTTGTTGTATTGGTGATTCTTATCACCGTTTTCCTCCCACTTTCTTTTGACTTGCTTCACATTGGCCTCTTCAGCAGTCTGTTCTTTAATTCTTTCTTCAATCTGGTTCACTAGTTTGTGAGCCATTCTACATGCCTGTTGTATAGAGGCGGG
This sequence comes from Rutidosis leptorrhynchoides, assembly GCF_046630445.1. Lineage (NCBI taxonomy): Eukaryota > Viridiplantae > Streptophyta > Magnoliopsida > Asterales > Asteraceae > Rutidosis > Rutidosis leptorrhynchoides. Next base: position 336,862,616 of record NC_092336.1, on the reverse strand, counting down.
CTCGTGTGAACTTATATCTTCTTGGATTCTTTCCGGTAATCCTTTCACAAATGCGTCGATCTTCTCTTCCTCATCTTCGAATGCTCCCGGACACAATAGGCACAATTCTGTGAATCGTCTTTCGTACGTGGTAATATCAAATCCTTTGGTTCGTAACCCTCTAAGTTCTGTCTTGAGCTTATTGACCTCGGTTCTGGGACGGTACTTCTCGTTCATCAAGTGCTTGAATGCTGACCACGGTAGTGCGTACGCATCATCTTGTCCCACTTGCTCTAGATAGGTATTCCACCATGTTAACGTAGAACCTGTGAAGGTATGCGTAGCGTACTTCACTTTGTCCTCTTCAGTACACTTACTTATGGCAAACACCGATTCGACCTTCTCGGTCCACCGTTTCAATCCGATCGGTCCTTCGGTTCCATCAAATTCCAAAGGTTTGCAGGCAGTGAATTCTTTGTAGGTACATCCTACACGATTTCCTGTACTGCTAGATCCAAGGTTATTGTTGGTATGTAGCGCAGCCTGTACTGCGGCTATGTTTGAAGCTAGAAAAGTACGGAATTCCTCTTCATTCATATTCACGGTGTGTCGAGTAGTCGGTGCCATTTCCTTCAAAATAGTCAAATGGAACAAGTTAATCATACAGAATATTAAGAGTAGTTAATAGTATTTCATAGCATAATATGAACTCATTTATAAAAGCTTTTTCTTCATATTAGCGTTTTATAAGTTTAAATTCGGGTAGTACCTACCCGTTAAGTTCATACTTAGTAGCTAATATACAATTCAACTACTACAATTCTATATGAAAAACTGATTATAATAATATTTCGCGTTCAAACTTTTATACAATATTTTACAAACTTACAATACCGCTTATTTTACATAAAGCATGAAATATAGCACACAATAACTTTGATACAAGATAGATGTGAAGATAATTCTAGCTAGTACACAAGTCGTTCAGCAAAGGCAATAAAGACACGTAATTCATACGTCCAGAAACAAGTCATGCATTCTGGTTTTACTAGGACTACTTCCCATCCTTGGTCTTGTGCAACATAACCGTTATGGCCGTTGATAAGACAGCGTGTTTGTCATAACCCGTCCTTAACCATAAGAACGAGTTAGATAATGTATGATTTCATTGCGAGGTATTGACCTCTATATGCGACATTTTTAAAAGAACAACTGCATTTATTTTACATTACAAACCATAACTCTTATATTAATACAAGCTTTAGACAATATAAAGATGATTATCGTTTAGCGATAATCTTAGACTTGCAAACTTTACATGTGATGATAACAATACGATTTCTAGCATATTTTACATTACAATTCCTCGGATATGCAGTTTTATTTTTGACACAAATATGCATACTCAAGATCTTGCTTAAATTCAACATACTGCAGCGGAAGCTTCTAATTATTACCTGAGAATAGACATGTTTAAAACGTCAACATAAAGTTGGTGAGATATAGGTTTAATGCCGGCAGCGATATAAATATAGACCACAAGATTTCATATATAAACATTTTAATAAAAATATTCTAAGTGGTTGAGCACTTGGTAACCATACTTAACATTTAATCACGTCGCATATTCCCTTTATTATGAAATCTTACTACACCGTACCAAGTGTAGTCACAAAACGAAGTACTGTGCAACCGTTGAATACTGGTCGTCCAGTCCGGTTGGGGTTGTCAAGCCCGATAGATCTATCAACAGGATTCGCGTTTACAATACCGCTGTAAATAATAGTTACCAAGCTACAGGGAAGTATGCCAGTGGTACAACTCAACGTAGAATATATTTTTCAGTTACTTGTGTCCATAACGTAAAACATAAAATACATGTATTCTCATCCCGAAATACTTAGAGTTTAAAAGTGGGACTATATACTCACTTTTGTCTTGAAGATATGTAATTTCGACTTGGTCTCCGATTGATATTACGAACCTATCCATATATAATTTATCAATATATTTTCATTTTAAACAAACGTCACATATATATACTTATAATACTTTTAATACTTTTAATAATTCCTTAGTCCGTAGTTAGCAGTCCGATGTTAGTAATTCAATTTTAGTGGTTCATTTTTAGGTGTTTAATAAACCCCCAATGAAATAAATAAAACCCCCATCGTATATGTATTGGTCGAGATTAATCTTGACCCACGGTACCGGTGTTGTCAAATGACGTGTTGCGTACATAAAGTACCGGTGTTGTCAAATGACGTGTTGCGTACAATCATGGGATCTTATGATTAATCTTCTCGTATTGTTTACGGGTGATCCTGAACCATATAAAATTAAATTATGAGTACATATATATAAAATATCATGTTATTTTAAAAAGATGTGATTTATTTAATTTTCTCCAATTATTTTCGTAGCTAGACTAGTCTTAGATATCCGATCTCGTTTTGGTCATAGTTTCTTCGTTACAACTCCGTTTTCGTTGATTCAACTTGCCACTTCCTTGGATCGAGTCCCTCTTTAAGACTATGAACTGTAAATACCTTAGTTTGTATTCTAAATCACAGGTCATAGGTCAAACTTTAGTGAAACTTATGAAGTTAATCATTTTCCATCATGTAAACAACCTTAAATGATTATTTTTCTAAAAATACTTATACTTTGAGTTAAATCATGAAATTTTTATGTGTTATCATATTCATAGTAAAAATCATTTTTCCAGAAAATAAACCTCCAATTCAAAGTTTAAGATGGTTTTTAATTATCCAACCCAAAACAGCCCCCGGTTGCACTCCGACGTCGTAAAAACAGTTTTTAAGGTGTTCTTTGAAAAACCAAATTATACCTTGTTAAATTAGCATATATTTAAGTTATATTACAGGTCTTGAAGTATTTTAAAAGTTAAGTTAGAAGGATCTATTTAGTTTGCAAACAAGTTTGAAAACATTCAAACTATGTTCTTGTTGTTAAAATTTTATACCACAAAATAAGATAGCTATATATATATGAATCGAATAAGGTTATGAACAAAGTTACTACCTCAAGTTACTTGGACAAGATTGCTGTAAAAGAGGAGTAAGAACCTAGAACCAAAAGGGTGATGGAATTGGATGAAAGATTGGAAGTAAGTTTGTGTTCTTGGAAGGATTCTTGAAGTGTTTTTGTAAGAGTTTTCTTATGGTGATTAAGTGATGTTTTTATGGCTAGATCTTCATGGATATTAGCTGAATGGTTATGGAGTTTAAGACTCTTAAAAGTGTGTGTATTTTTAGCTAGAGGTTTGAGGTAAAAATGAATCAAAAATTGAAAATGGATGGAGTATAAATGGTGATGTAAAAGGTGTATAAGTTTGTAATTTTATGAAAAAATCTTTTAATCATGTGAAATTGTCATACTAGATAACAAAAGTAGTTACCTTATACATAAGGCATTGAACAAGGGCTGGTTGGTGGTGATTTGATGTGTATATACCAATAGTAAATACGTATAGAAGCTAGGTATGATACGAGTACATGTACTCTAGATATACGTATAGAAATTTTGTGAAAAATGGAATGAGAATTCAAATATAGCTATCTTTTGTGAATACACTTATATTGTTTTATGTATTTAAGTCCTTAAAAAGTGATTAAATACATTACTTATACGATATATGTATAAACATTATAGGTCATAAGTATTTATGTCAAATAACGTTACGTATGGTTATCGTTTTGAAAACTTAAGTTAGTAGTTTCAAAATATACTTATAACTTATTGTTATTAATACAAAATGAGGTATTAAAACATCCTTAGATCATGTTAAATATGTATATATACATATATATACACAAACGTATAATTATCATATATTGTATAGTTCGTGATATCATCGGTCAAACTAGACGGTCAAACGTTGTGTAAAACTCATTTCAAAAACATAAGTCTCAACAATTTGGATTGCTTATCATGTTGGTAAGGTTTAATTTATGTAAATATTAATCTTATAAGTATAAATTGATCGCAAAAGTGCGGGTCATTACAGTACCTACCCGTTAAATAAATTTCGTCCCGAAATTTTAAAATTGTACCTATTTTGCGTCATCGAGAAACAAGTGTGGATACTTTTGTTTCACCTGATCCTCTCGTTCCCAAGTAAACTCAGGACCTCTTCGAGCATTCCAACGAACCTTAACGATCGGTATGTTGCTCTGCTTGAGTTGTTTAACTTCACGATCCATGATTTCGATTGGTTCTTCGATGAATTGTAGTTTCTCATCGACATGGATTTCTTCAAGAGGAATGGTGAGGTCTTCCTTTGCAAGACACTTCTTAAGGTTCGAGACGTGAAAGGTATTATGTACTCCGGCGAGTTATTGCGGTAACTCGAGTCGATAAGCTACCGGTCCAATGCGTTCGATGATCTTGAACGGGCCTACATATCTTGGGTTCATTTTACCCCTTTTTCCGAAACGTATTACACCTTTCCAAGGTGACACCTTTAGCATAACCATGTCACCGATCTGAAACTCTAATGGTTTCCTTCGGACATCGGCGTAGCTCTTTTGGCGACTACGGGCTGTTTTCAATCTCTCCTTGATTTGTACTATCTTCTCAGTCGTTTCGTGTATGATCTCGGGACCAGTTAATTGTCGATCTCCTACTTCATTCCAACAGATAGGAGACCTACACTTCCTTCCATACAGTGCTTCGAATGGTGCAGCTTTAATGCTCGCATGATAACTATTATTATACGAGAATTCTGCTAACGGTAAATACTTATCCCATCCGTTTCCAAAATCGATCACACATGCCCTGAGCATGTCTTCAAGAGTCTGAATTGTTCTTTCACTCTGCCCGTCCGTTTGCGGATGATATGCGGTACTCATATCCAAACGAGTTCCTAGTGCCTCCTGTAGTGATTGCCAGAACTTTGAGGTAAATCTACTATCACGATCGGATATAATGGAAATAGGTATTCCATGCCTTGAAACAATTTCCTTTATATACAATCGTAATAGTTTCTCCATTCTATCCGTTTCCTTTATAGGCAAGAAATGTGCAGACTTGGTGAGACGATCAACAATCACCCAAATGGTGTCGTATCCCCAGGCAGTCTTTGGTAACTTCGTGATGAAATCCATGGTAATACCATCCCATTTCCATTCTGGGATTTCTGGTTGTTGAAGTAACCCTGACGGCTTCTGGTGTTCTGCTTTGACCTTGGAACAAGTTAAACATTCCCCAACATATGTTGCAACGTCTGTCTTTAAATTAGGCCACCAATAATGTGTCTTAAGATCTTGATACATCTTTCCAACTCCAGGATGTATCGAGTATCTTGTCTTATGTGCCTCATTCAATATCAACTTCCTCAATCCACCCAACTTCGGTACCCAAATACGATTTGCAAAATATCGAATTCCATCTTCCCGTATAACGAGTTGCTTCTCATACTTCTTCATTATTTCATTTCCTATATTTTCTTTAGTAAGTGCTTCTCGTTGAGCCTCTTTGATTTGTGAGTTGAGATTCATGCGAATTTTTATGTTCATCGCTCGTACTCGAATTGGTTCTCGTTCCTTTCTGCTTAGTGCGTCAGCCACCACATTCGCTTTCCCGGGATGATAACGAATTTCACAATCATAGTCATTTATTAACTCAACCCACCTACGTTGCCTCATGTTCAGCTGTTTCTGATCAAAAATATGTTGAAGGCTTTTATGATCAGTAAACACAGTGCATTTAACCCCATACAAGTAGTGTCTCCATATCTTCAATGCAAACACGACTGCTCCCAGTTCTAGATCATGCGTCGTATAATTCCGCTCGTGAATCTTCAATTGTCGGGATGCGTATGCAATAACTTTCTTTCGTTGCATAAGAACACAACCAAAACCTTGTCGCGAAGCGTCACAATATATTTCAAAATCATCGTTCCCTTCTGGTAACGATAAAATAGGCGCCGTAGTCAACTTCTTTTTCAGTAATTGAAATGCACTCTCCTGCTCAGAAGTCCATTCATATTTCTTCCCTTTTTGCGTTAACGCTGTCAACGGCTTAGCTATTCGGGAAAAATCTTGAATAAACCTTCTATAATAACCGGCTAAACCCAAAAATTGGCGTATCTGCATTGGTGTCTTAGGAGTCTCCCATTTTTCAATGGCTTCAATTTTTGCTGGATCAACCTGAATTCCTTTGCTACTAACAACGTGGCCAAGAAATTGCACTTCTTTCAACCAGAAAGCACATTTAGAAAATTTAGCATATAGCTGTTCTTTTCTTAACAACTCTAATATCAACCTTAAATGCTGCTCATGCTCTTGCTCACTCTTGGAATAGATAAGAATATCATCCATGAAAACGATAACAAACTTATCTAGATATGGACTACAAACTCGATTCATGAGGTCCATGAATACAGCTGGCGCATTCGTCAATCCAAACGGCATGACCAAAAATTCGTAATGACCGTAGCGTGTCCGAAAAGCAGTTTTCGGTATATCTTCTTCTTTGACGCGTAGTTGATGATAGCCCGATCTTAGGTCAATTTTCGAGTACACACATGATCCTTGGAGTTGATCAAATAAGTCGTCAATTCTCGGTAGTGGATACCGATTCTTGATAGTTAACTTATTTAATTCACGATAATCTATACACATTCGGAAAGATCCGTCTTTCTTCTTGACGAATAAAATTGGAGCTCCCCACGGTGAAGTACTTGGTCGTATGAATCCACGATCCAGTAATTCTTTTAACTGACTCTGAAGTTCTTTTAACTCAGATGGTGCAAGTCTATATGGAGCACGGGCAACCGTTGCAGCTCCTGGTACAAGATCTATTTGAAATTCTACAGATCTAAATGGAGGTAATCCCGGCAACTCTTCCGGAAATACTTCAGGAAAATCTCTTGCCACAGGCACGTCATTGATGCACTTCTCTTTTTCTTTCTTTTCGACTTTATTAACATGTGCTAGAATAGCATAACATCCCTTTTCTAAACACTTCTTGGCTTTCAAACAGCTAATGAGTTTTAGCTTTGAATTACCCTTCTCTCCATAAATCATCACCGGCATTTTATCCTTACCAGGAATGCGAATTGCCTTCTTGGCACACACAACTTCAGCTCCTACTTTGGACATCCAGTCCATGCCGACTATTACATCAAAACTTCCTAATTCTACGGGTATTAAGTCAATCTTAAATGTTTCTCCAGCTAAATTTATTTTACAATCACGGCAAATTTTATCGGCATTAATTAGTTTACCATTAGCTAACTCAATCATGTACTTAGCATCTAGAGGTAATGATGAACAATTCAATTTAGCGTGAAAGTCTCTACACACATAACTTCTATCAGCACCAGTATCAAATATAATAGATGCGGATAAGTTATTAATGGTAAACGTACCCGTAACAAGCTCCGGGTCTTCACACGCCTCTCTAGCATTAATAACAAATGCTCTCCCTCGTGCAGGTCCGATATTCTTCTCTGGATTCGGGCACTGGCTCTTATAATGACCCTGTTTCCCACATCCATAACAAGTAACAGTAGCCAAAGCAGTTCTATTTGCATTAGTGGCAGGGGTCTTGGTACCATTTGTATTTGTAACGAGAGCCCTACAATCTTCAGCAAGATGACCCTTTCGATTACATTTGTTGCATACCACATTACAGTAACCAGAGTGATGTTTGTGGCATCGGTTGCATAAAGGATTTTGTCCTTTATAACCAAAGCTTAAACCACTACCCGCACCTTGCGTGATTTCTTGTTTCTTAAAAGATTGTTGTTGGTTACCTCGATCATAATTTCCATTCCACTTTCTTTTGTTACCTGATACCTTCACATCAGTATTAGATACTTTCTTATCCATAATGACCTGATCCATTAGCTCGTTTGCCATGGTTATAGCTTCATGAATTGTCTTAGGTTTCGATGCTGTAACATTTGCCTTGACCTTTTTGGGCAAACCATCTTTGTACATTTCAATCTTCCGTTCTTCGGTTGGAACCAATTCAGGACATAGCAAAACTAATTCCATGAATCGCTGATTGTAGTTGGTGATTTCAGTACCAACAACCTTCAGGCTTCGTAATTCATCTTCCAACTTCCTAACCTCGTTCCTTGGACAATACTCGTTGATTAACATTGTTTTGAATTCTTCCCAAGGAGTATCATAAGCTACATCTCCTCCTACAGCCTTCACATAATTTTTCCACCACGTGAGTGCACTATCTTGTAAAGTGCACGATGCATACTTGGTCATGTCCTTTTCAACACAACCACTTATTTTAAACACAGTCTCCATCTTTTCTATCCACCGGGTTAAACCGATCGGTCCTTCTGTTCCACTGAATGATGAGGGCTTGCAAGCTTGAAAAGTTTTGTAAGTGCACCCCACACGAGGATTTGGGTTAACTGCAGCACCTCTTGCAGCCTCGACCCATAACATTCTGTCGTTCACTCGCTGATTGATGAGTTCCTGGATTTCTTGTTCCGTCATTCGGTTCAATCGCGCCATATTCTTCTATAAGAATGAAAAGAAAATAATTATTCACATGGAATATTATAGATGTAGTGTATATTTACAGTACATTATAGCTTATTAATAATATGAACCAGGTATTATTATAAAAGCCTTTTCTTCTTATTAGCGTTTTATAATTATATCTAGGGTAGTACCTACCCTTTAATGTCCATACTTAATAGCTTAGTACAGAATCAATTACTACCATCTAAATAATACTTAACCATGGAAAATTATTGCATTTCACACTTCACTATTTTACATATGCTTATCTTACATCGAACATTAAGCAAACCACACTAATAATATTATACAAAACATTATATGATCCCATGGTTTAATACGGCAGCGCATCGTTTGGTCTATTTTCTAGGACGTTTAGGTTCAAAGAATCGCTTAACGCTTATCCTGGCTGTCTGCCTATATTTTGGCTGTGGGACTGAAGAACTGGATGCCGGGATAGAACGAATAGGAATAGCGGGAATAGGGGTGGTAGTGTCTAGTGGAGTTGGTGCCACATCATCCTTATTAAACTCAAGATTTGAATTTTCTAATTCATTAGCCTTTCGTTTCTTTCCTAGTTCGAACTTGTCTTTCGTAATTTCCTGTATTTCTTCCTCGGGTTCACTTTCCTCCTCGGGTTCACTTTCCTCCTCGGGTTCACTTTCCGGGTTCTTTATAGTTGGTTCATCCGGAATTTGTGAGTCTTCCCCAAAGATATTATTTTCGTCATCGGATAGGTTAATGACTGAAACACCATCTGAAGATTCTGATTCGGAGTCGCTGAATGTGATAATAAGTTTTGAGCCCGACATCTATCACACAACAACTAACCCATTAGTACTACATAATATTTACATATAAATTTTAACCAACAATGATAAGCAATGGTTTTTAAAATCAGACCCGGTCAAAGTCCAGACTTACTAATGTATCCTAACGACTTATCAGTTAGACACACAAATGCAAACCTGGTTCGCTAAGACCACCGCTCTGATACCACATGTCATAACCCGTCCTTAACCATAAGAACGAGTTAGATAACGTATGATTTCATTGCGAGGTATTGACCTCTATATGCGACATTTTTAAAAGAACAACTGCATTTATTTTACATTACAAACCATAACTCTTATATTAATACAAGCTTTAGACAATATAAAGATGATTATCGTTTAGCGATAATCTTAGACTTACAAACTTTACATGTGATGATAACAATACGATTTCTAGCATATTTTACATTACAATTCCTCGGATATGCAGTTTTATTTTTGACACAAATATGCATACTCAAGATCTTGCTTAAATTCAACATACTGCAGCGGAAGCTTCTAATTATTACCTGAGAATAGACATGTTTAAAATGTCAACATAAAGTTGGTGAGATATAGGTTTAATGCCGGCAGCGATATAAATATAGACCACAAGATTTCATATATAAACATTTTAATAAAAATATTCTAAGTGGTTGAGCACTTGGTAACCATACTTAACATTTAATCACGTCGCATATTCCCTTTATTATGAAATCTTACTACACCGTACCAAGTGTAGTCACAAAACGAAGTACTGTGCAACCGTTGAATACTGGTCGTCCAGTCCGGTTGGGGTTGTCAAGCCCGATAGATCTATCAACAGGATTCGCGTTTACAATACCGCTGTAAATAATAGTTACCAAGCTACAGGGAAGTATGCCAGTGGTACAACTCAACGTAGAATATATTTTTCAGTTACTTGTGTCCATAACGTAAAACATAAAATACATGTATTCTCATCCCGAAATACTTAGAGTTTAAAAGTGGGACTATATACTCACTTTTGTCTTGAAGATATGTAATTTCGACTTGGTCTCCGATTGATATTACGAACCTATCCATATATAATTTATCAATATATTTTCATTTTAAACAAACGTCACATATATATACTTATAATACTTTTAATACTTTTAATAATTCCTTAGTCCGTAGTTAGCAGTCCGATGTTAGTAATTCAATTTTAATGGTTCATTTTTAGGTGTTTAATAAACCCCCAATGAAATAAATAAAACCCCCATCGTATATGTATTGGTCGAGATTAATCTTGACCCACGGTACCGGTGTTGTCAAATGACGTGTTGTGTACATAAAGTACCGGTGTTGTCAAATGACGTGTTGCGTACAATCATGGGATCTTATGATTAATCTTCTCGTATTGTTTACGGGTGATCCTGAACCATATAAAATTAAATTATGAGTACATATATATAAAATATCATGTTATTTTAAAAAGATGTGATTTATTTAATTTTCTCCAATTATTTTCGTAGCTAAACTAGTCTTAGATATCCGATCTCGTTTTGGTCATAGTTTCTTCGTTACAACTCCGTTTTCGTTGATTCAACTTGCCACTTCCTTGGATCGAGTCCCTCTTTAAGACTATGAACTGTAAATACCTTAGTTTGTATTCGAAATCACAGGTCATAGGTCAAACTTTAGTGAAACTTATGAAGTTAATCATTTTCCATCATGTAAACAACCTTAAATGATTATTTTTCTAAAAATACTTATACTTTGAGTTAAATCATGAAATTTTTATGTGTTATCATATTCATAGTAAAAATCATTTTTCCAGAAAATAAACCTCCAATTCAAAGTTTAAGATGGTTTTTAATTATCCAACCCAAAACAGCCCCCGGTTGCACTCCGACGTCGTAAAAACAGTTTTTAAGGTGTTCTTTGAAAAACCAAATTATACCTTGTTAAATTAGCATATATTTAAGTTATATTACAGGTCTTGAAGTATTTTAAAAGTTAAGTTAGAAGGATCTATTTAGTTTGCAAACAAGTTTGAAAACATTCAAACTATGTTCTTGTTGTTAAAATTTTATACCACAAAATAAGATAGCTATATATATATATGAATCGAATACGGTTATGAACAAAGTTACTACCTCAAGTTACTTGGACAAGATTGCTGTAAAAGAGGAGTAAGAACCTAGAACCAAAAGGGTGATGGAATTGGATGAAAGATTGGAAGTAAGTTTGTGTTCTTGGAAGGATTCTTGAAGTGTTTTTGTAAGAGTTTTCTTATGGTGATTAAGTGATGTTTTTATGGCTAGATCTTCATGGATATTAGCTGAATGGTTATGGAGTTTAAGACTCTTAAAAGTGTGTGTGTTTTTAGCTAGAGGTTTGAGGTAAAAATGAATCAACAATTGAAAATGGATGGAGTATAAATGGTGATGTAAAAGGTGTATAAGTTTGTAATTTTGTGAAAAAATCTTTTAATCATGTGAAATTGTCATACTAGATAACAAAAGTAGTTACCTTATACATAAGGCATTGAACAAGGGCTGGTTGGTGGTGATTTGATGTGTATATACCAATAGTAAATACGTATAGAAGCTAGGTATGATACGAGTACATGTACTCTAGATATACGTATAGAAATTTTGTGAAAAATGGAATGAGAATTCAAATATAGCTATCTTTTGTGAATACACTTATATTGTTTTATGTATTTAAGTCCTTAAAAAGTGATTAAATACATTACTTATACGATATATGTATAAACATTATAGGTCATAAGTATTTATGTCAAATAACGTTACGTATGGTTATCGTTTTGAAAACTTAAGTTAGTAGTTTCAAAATATACTTATAACTTATTGTTATTAATACAAAATGAGGTATTAAAACATCCTTAGATCTTGTTAAATATGTATATATACATATATATACACAAACGTATAATTATCATATATTGTATAGTTCGTGATATCATCGGTCAAACTAGACGGTCAAACGTTGTGTAAAACTCATTTCAAAAACATAAGTCTCAACAATTTGGATTGCTTATCATGTTGGTAAGGTTTAATTTATGTAAATATTAATCTTATAAGTATAAATTGATCGAAAAAGTGCGGGTCATTACAGTGTTGTAACGTCGTCAAAGGGACGAGGGTTACGTAATGTCCAACAGTCCCGTAATAATCTAAAAACCTCATTTCTTACCCCAATTACCGACTCCGTCACTTGTGGAAACGTTTTGTTTAATAGTTGTAGCCCGATGTTCTTGTTCTCACTTTGGTGAGAAGCGAACATTACTAATCCGTAAGCATAACATGCTTCTTTATGTTGCATGCTAGCCGCTTTTTCTAAATCACGAAGTCCAATATTCGGATATATTGAGTCAAAATAATTTCTTAACCCGTTGCGTAAAATAGCATTTGGGTTCCCCGCAATATATGCGTCAAAGTAAACACATCGTAACTTATGGGTTTCCCAATGTGATATCCCCCATCTTTCAAACGAAAGTCTCTTATAAACCAAGACATTCTTGGAACGTTCTTCGAATGTCTTACAAACTGATCTCGCCTTAAATAGTTGTGCCGAGGAATTCTGGCCGACTCTAGACAAGATTTCATCAATCATGTCTCCGGGTAGGTCTCTTAAAATATTGGGTTGTCTATCCATTTTGTATTTTTAAACTGTAAAATAGACAAGAGTTAGATTCATAAAAAAATACTTATTAATACAAGCAATTTTTACATATATCATAAAGCATAAGAACACTATATTACATATATTACACCACACGAATACAACTATCTTATTCCGACTCGCTCGTTTCTTCTTCTTCGGTTTTGGTTCGTTTTGCCAAGTTTCTAGGGATATATGATGTTCCCCTAATACGAGCCGTCGTTGTCCACATTGGTTTAGAAAAACCTGGTGGTTTAGAGGTTCCCGGGTCATTGTTACAACTTAAGAACTTCGGGGGTTGACGATACATATAAAGTTCATCGGGGTTGGAATTAGATTTCTCTATTTTTATGCCCTTTCCCTTATTATTTTCTTTTGCCTTTTTAAATTCAGTTGGGGTAATTTCTATAACATCATTGGAATTCTCGTCGGAATCCGATTCATCGGAGAATTGGTAATCCTCCCAATATTTTGCTTCCTTGGCGGAAACACCATTGACCATAATTAACCTTGGTCGGTTGGTTGAGGATTCTCTTTTACTTAACCGTTTTATTATTTCCCCCACCGGTTCCGATTCTTCTTCCGGTTCCGATTCTTCGTCCGGTTCCGATTCTTCTTCCGGTTCCGACTCTTCTTCCGGTTCCTCTTCGGGAACTTGTGAATCAGTCCATGAATCATTCCAATTTACATTTGACTCTTCATTATTATTAGGTGAGTCAATGGGACTTGTTCTAGAGGTAGACATCTATCACATAATATCAATCACGTTAAGAGATTAATATATCACATAATATTCATATGTTAAAAATATATAGTTTCCAACAAAAATGTTAAGCAATCATTTTTAAAGAAAACACGGTCGAAGTCCAGAATCACTAATGCATCCTAACAAACTCGATAAGACACACTAATGCAAATTTTCTGGTTCTCTAAGACCAACGCTCGGATACCAACTGAAATGTCCCGTTCTTATTGATTAAAAACGTTCCATATTAATTGATTTCGTTGCGAGGTTTTGACCTCTATATGAGACGTTTTTCAAAGACTGCATTCATTTTTAAAACAAACCATAACCTTTATTTCATAGATAAAGGTTTTAAAAAGCTTTACGTAGATTATCAAATAATGATAATCTAAAATATCCTGTTTACACACGACCATTACATAATGGTTTACAATACAAATATGTTACAAAAAAATAAGTTTCTTGAATGCAGTTTTTACACAATATCATACAAGCATGGACTCCAAATCTCGTCCTTATTTAACTATGCGACAGCGGAAGCTCTTAATAATCACCTGAGAATAAACATGCTTAAAACGTCAACAAAAATGTTGGTGAGTTATAGGTTTAACCTATATATATCAAATCATAATAATAGACCACAAGATTTCATATTTCAATACACATCCCATACATAGAGATAAAAATCATTCATATGGTGAACACCTGGTAACCGACATTAACAAGATGCATATATAAGAATATCCCCATCATTCCGGGACACCCTTCGGATATGATATAAATTTCGAAGTACTAAAGCATCCGGTACTTTGGATGGGGCTTGTTGGGTCCGATAGATCTATCTTTAGGATTCGCGTCAATTAGGGTGTCTGTTCCCTAATTCTTAGATTACCAGACTTAATAAAAAGGGGCATATTTGATTTCGATAATTCAACCATAGAATGTAGTTTCACGTACTTGTGTCTATTTTGTAAATCATTTATAAAACCTGCATGTATTCTCATCCCAAAAATATTAGATTTTAAAAGTGGGACTATAACTCACTTTCACAGATTTTTACTTCGTCGGGAAGTAAGACTTGGCCACTGGTTGATTCACGAACCTATAACAATATATACATATATATCAAAGTATGTTCAAAATATATTTACAACACTTTTAATATATTTTGATGTTTTAAGTTTATTAAGTCAGCTGTCCTCGTTAGTAACCTACAACTAGTTATCCACAGTTAGATGTACAGAAATAAATCGATAAATATTATCTTGAATCAATCCACGACCCAGTGTATATGTATCTCAGTATTGATCACAACTCAAACTATATATATTTTGGAATCAACCTCAACCCTGTATAGCTAACTCCAACATTCACATATAGAGTGTCTATGGTTGTTCCGAAATATATATAGATGTGTCGACATGATAGGTCGAAACATTGTATACGTGTCTATGGTATCTCAAGATTACATAATATACAATATAAGTTGATTAAGTTATGGTTGGAATAGATTTGTTACCAATTTTTACGTAGCTAAAATGAGAAAAATTATCCAATCTTGTTTTACACATAACTTCTTCATTTTAAATCCGTTTTGAGTGAATCAAATTGCTATGGTTTCATATTGAACTCTATTTTATGAATCTAAACAGAAAAGTATAGGTTTATAGTCGGAAAAATAAGTTACAAGTCATTTTTGTAAAGGTAGTCATTTCAGTCGAAAGAACGACGTCTAGATGACCATTTTAGAAAACATACTTCCACTTTGAGTTTAACCATAATTTTTGGATATAGTTTCATGTTCATAATAAAAATCATTTTCTCTGAATAACAACTTTTAAATCAAAGTTTATCATAGTTTTTAATTAACTAACCCAAAACAGCCCGCGGTGTTACTACGACGGCGTAAATCCGGTTTTACGGTGTTTTTCGTGTTTCCAGGTTTTAAATTATTAAGTTAGCATATCATATAGATATAGAACATGTGTTTAGTTGATTTTAAAAGTCAAGTTAGAAGGATTAACTTTTGTTTGCGAACAAGTTTAGAATTAACTAAACTATGTTCTAGTGATTACAAGTTTAAACCTTCGAATAAGATAGCTTTATATGTATGAATCGAATGATGTTATGAACATCATTACTACCTTAATTTCCTTGGATAAACCTACTGGAAGAGAGAAAAATGGATCTAGCTTCAATGGATCCTTGGATGGCTCGAAGTTCTTGAAGCAGAATCATGACACGAAAACAAGTTCAAGTAAGATCATCACTTGAAATAAGATTGTTATAGTTATAGAAATTGAACCAAAGTTTGAATATGATTATTACCTTGTATTAGAATGATAACCTACTGTAATAAACAAAGATTTCTTGAGGTTGGATGATCACCTTACAAGATTGGAAGTGAGCTAGCAAACTTGAAAGTATTCTTGATTTTATGAAACTAGAACTTTTGGAATTTATGAAGAACACTTAGAACTTGAAGATAGAACTTGAGAGAGATCAATTAGATGAAGAAAATTGAAGAATGAAAGTGTTTGTAGGTGTTTTTGGTCGTTGGTGTATGGATTAGATATAAAGGATATGTAATTTTGTTTTCATGTAAATAAGTCATGAATGATTACTCATATTTTTGTAATTTTATGAGATATTTCATGCTAGTTGCCAAATGATGGTTCCCACATGTGTTAGGTGACTCACATGGGCTGCTAAGAGCTGATCATTGGAGTGTATATACCAATAGTACATACATCTAAAAGCTGTGTATTGTACGAGTACGAATACGGGTGCATACGAGTAGAATTGTTGATGAAACTGAACGAGGATGTAATTGTAAGCATTTTTGTTAAGTAGAAGTATTTTGATAAGTGTATTGAAGTCTTTCAAAAGTGTATAAATACATATTAAAACACTACATGTATATACATTTTAACTGAGTCGTTAAGTCATCGTTAGTCGTTACATGTAAGTGTTGTTTTGAAACCTTTAGGTTAACGATCTTGTTAAATGTTGTTAACCCAATGTTTATAATATCAAATGAGATTTTAAATTATTATATTATCATGATATTATCATGTATGAATATCTCTTAATATGATATATATACATTAAATGTCTTTACAACGATAATCGTTACATATATGTCTCGTTTAAAAATCATTAAGTTAGTAGTCTTGTTTTTACATATGTAGTTCATTGTTAATATACTTAATGATATGTTTACTTATCATAGTATCATGTTAACTATATATATATCCATATATATGTCATCATATAGTTTTTACAAGTTTTAACGTTCGTGAATCACCGGTCAACTTGGGTGGTCAATTGTCTATATGAAACATATTTCAATTAATCAAGTCTTAACAAGTTTGATTGCTTAACATATTGGAAACATTTAATCATGTAAATATCAATCTCAATTAATATATATAAACATGGAAAAGTTCGGGTCACTACAGAAAGGCGGTGTTCGATTTGGTAAACGAGGAAAATTAAATCCAAGGTATATTGGACCATTCAAGATTATTGATCGTGTCGGACCAGTAGCTTACCGACTTGAGTTACCTCAACAACTCGCGGCTGTACATAACACTTTCCACATCTCGAATTTGAAGAAATGTTTTGCTAAAGAAGATCTCACCATTCCATTAGATGAAATCCAAATCAACGAAAAACTTCAATTCATCGAAGAACCCGTCGAAATAATGGATCGTGAGGTTAAAAGACTTAAGCAAAACAAGATACCAATTGTTAAGGTTCGATGGAATGCTCGTAGAGGACCCGAGTTCACCTGGGAGCGTGAAGATCAGATGAAGAAGAAATACCCGCATCTATTTCCAGAAGATTCGTCAACACCTTCAACAGCTTAAAATTTCGGGACGAAATTTATTTAACGGGTAGGTACTGTAGTGACCCGAACTTTTCCATGTTTATATATATTAATTGAGATTGATATTTACATGATTAAATGTTTCAAACATGTTAAGCAATCAAACTTGTTAAGACTTGATTAATTGAAATATGTTTCATATAGACAATTGACCACCCAAGTTGACCGGTGATTCACGAATGTTAAAACTTGTAAAAACTATATGATGACATATATATGGATATATATATATATATAGTTAACATGATACTCTGATAAGTAAACATATCATTAAGTATATTAACAATGAACTACATATGTAAAAACAAGACTACTAACTTAATGATTTTTAAACGAGATATATATGTAACGATTATCGTTGTAAAGACATTTAATGTATATATATCATATTAAGAGATATTCATACATGATAATATCATGATAATATAATAATTTAAAATCTCATTTGATATTATAAACATTGGGTTAACAACATTTAACAAGATAGTTAACCTAAAGGTTTCAAAACAACACTTACATGTAACGACTAACGATGACTTAACGACTCAGTTAAAATGTATATACATGTAGTGTTTTAATATGTATTTATACACTTTTGAAAGACTTCAATACACTTATCAAAATACTTCTACTTAACAAAAATGCTTCAATTACATCCTCGTTCAGTTTCATCAACAATTCTACTCGTATGCACCCGTATTCGTACTCGTACAATACACAGCTTTTAGATGTATGTACTATTAGTATATACACTCCAATGATCAGCTCTTAGCAGCCCATGTGAGTCACCTAACATATGTGGGAACCATCATTTGGCAACTATCATGAAATATCTCATAAAATTACAAAAATATGAGTAATCATTCATGACTTATTTACATGAAAACAAAATTACACATCCTTTATATCTAATCCTTACACCAACGACCAAAAACAAATATAAACACTTTCATTCTTCAATTTTCTTCATCTAATTGATCTCTCTCAAGTTCTATCTTCAAGTTCTAAGTGTTCTTCATAAATTCTACAAGTTCTAGTTACATAAAATCAAGAATACTTTCAAGTTTGCTAGCTCACTTCCAATCTTGTAAGGTGATCATCCAACCTCAAGAAATCTTTGTTTCTTACAGTAGGTTATCATTCTAATACAAGGTAATAATCATATTCAAACTTTGGTTCAATTTCTATAACTATAACAATCTTATTTCAAGTGATGATCTTACTTGAACTTGTTTTCGTGTCATGATTCTGCTTCAAGAACTTCGAGCCATCCAAGGATCCGTTGAAGCTAGATCCATTTTTCTCTTTTCCAGTAGGTTTATCCAAGGAACTTAAGGTAGTAATGATGTTCATAACATCATTCGATTCATACATATAAAGCTATCTTATTCGAAGGTTTAAACTTGTAATCACTAGAACATAGTTTAGTTAATTCTAAACTTGTTCGCAAACAAAAGTTAATCCTTCTAACTTGACTTTTAAAATCAACTAAACACATGTTCTATATCTATATGATATTCTAACTTAATGATTTAAAACCTGGAAACACGAAAAACACCGTAAAACCGGATTTACGCCGTCGTAGTAACACCGCGGGCTGTTTTGTGTTAGTTAATTAAAAACTATGATAAACTTTGATTTAAAAGTTGTTATTCTGAGAAAATGATTTTTATTATGAACATGAAACTATATCCAAAAATTATGGTTAAACTCAAAGTGGAAGTATGTTTTCTAAAATGGTCATCTAGACGTCGTTCTTTCGACTGAAATGACTACCTTTACAAAAACGACTTGTAACTTATTTTTCCGACTATAAACCAATACTTTTTCTGTTTATATTCACAAAATAGAGTTCAATGTGAAACCATAGCAATTTGATTCACTCAAAACGGATTTAAAATGAAGAAGTTATGGGTAAAACAAGATTGGATAATTTTTCTCATTTTAGCTACGTGAAAATTGGTAACAAATCTATTCCAACCATAACTTAATCAACTTGTATTGTATATTATGTAATCTTGAGATACCATAGACACGTATACAATGTTTCGACCTATCATGTCGACACATCTATATATATTTCGGAACAACTATAACGACCCTCATTTTTCCATTCTATATTTTTCCAATATTAAATGCCCAAACAATATAATCAAAACTTAATGATTAAACTTTAATCAACAATTGTTAAGTATTAAGAGTTAGAAAACATATTAATTAACTTTGTGCAATAATTGATAAGTTAATAAAAGATGAAAATAATAAACTGTTAGTCGACACTCACTGCTAATTAAAATTTATGCATTTATGTAATATTATAACTGATAACCTATAAGTAATAAATAAAAATTGACATTTATATAAATAATAAAACAATTGAGAACTAAATATATACAAGTCATGAATTAGTAAAAAGAAAATAATACTTATCATGTAGTAAATGTAAAAAATAATAATAGTAATAATAGTAATAATAATGAGACTAAAGAATCTTAAACAATTACATCCTTATGTTGACTAAAAATTAAAATAATACATATATAAACTAGTACCACCTATTGTTGACTAAAAATTATAAAATAAAATAAAATCATTAATTAGAACATCCTTATGTTGACTAACACTCTAATACTTGCACTATATAAACTCCTAGTTTCTCATTCACAAATCACACCAAAATCCTCTCTCAAAAACAATCTCTCCCTCTCCCTCTCTTGTGGTATTCGGATCTTCAAGCTTGTTCTTCGTGTTCTTCAAGAATCTTCAAGGAGTTCTTCAAGATTTTCAAGGCTTTGATCTTCCATCTTCATCGTGTTCATCTTTTCTTTGTTAATTATCTTGAATCTTCAAAGGTATAACATAAACCCTAAACTATTTACATAAACTTTAATCTTTGTTAATTCATATTCATATTATAAACTTGTTATCCATAAACACACCTAGATTTATATATACATATATACATGTAAAAAAAAATATATATATATTTTTATATATACATATACATATTAAAACCTTAAACCCTAATACTACTTATACTAGTACTTAACATGTATATACTATTACTATTACTAGCACCTATAACCTACTACTTATATTGTAGCACACAAACATTTTGGGATATGTATTAGAGATGTATAGATCTTCGAACTTTCTTGACGAATGGTTTCTACGAGATTCTAGGCAGAGGGTTTGGACTTCCGATTTAAAGGGTCCTATGGCTCAAGCCCCTAGATCTAAATTAGCCATTCGAAGGGAAATGGGTGATTGGAAGCTTATCTAATACGGCAAGTATCCTAAAATGGAAACACTCATAAAAGTAGAAACTCTCTAGTCATAGAAACTTAGTAAAATAAGAAACTTTCTAAAAATAGAAACTTTATAAAAATAGTAACTTACTAGGAATAGAAACTTAGTAAAACAAACTATACTTAAACACATACTTAAACTTAAACATGGGCAAAACACTTAACTACTCTTAAATGTCAATAGGTTGACTTTCCTGCTCACTCGTTCAACTCTCTATTCTGAGGAATAACTCTCTCTCTACTTACTAAGGTGAATTCATAGCCCCACTCTTTATTGCTAGCAAACTTATTTAATTTATTTGGGGTGAGACACATGCTGCTTTTACTATTTACAATTTAGACACAAGTACCAACTGCTAAAACTATGCTATACCCGGCTATGTCCGACTAAGTCCCTACAGTGATATTTTTAAGTGCTGCGGCATGCTTATTTATTGGGGGTAGGCCTATCGGGAGTAACGTCCCCGATACATTTGACTCAGTCTTTGTATTACTTGATAATGAAATTTAAACCGACAAGGACAGACACAACTTGTCATGGGGCAAACTTGAACGTTTAGTCTAAATATCACGCACTGGCATAACTTTTTGATCCTGCGGGAGATCAACCTTACAAATTAAATCTTGTGGTCTAAAACAAACGGTCAAACTTATTTGTTAAACCTATGAACTTCACTCAACCTTTTGGTTGACACTTTAGCATGTTTTGTCTCAGGTGCTGTTTGATTCAAGCTCTTATACTTACTGCTTATGTGATGCTACTTGGACATAGGATCAAGAGATATCGCATTTATTACTTCTGCATGTGAACATTTCCATTATTGTTACTCCTATCATTGTAACTACGTTTCATTTTCCGCTGCGTGCTCAATAAAGTTTGTTTTATCATTTAGTATTGTTCTCGTATATTATAATATGTTGGTTGATTTGATATTAAGTCACATTTCACCCAGGCCCTAACTGGGGGTGTGACAGATTGGTATCAGAGCAAACCAGGCTGTTATAGAGAACCAGGATTGCATTTTTATGTGTGCCTTACTTGTTAGCTAGGGTGCCTTAGCAATCTAGGAAACTATAACCTTTCCTGCCTTGGACTTAAAGCACTTAGGATTGTCGTATAATCTTAACAATTATGCTTTAATAAACTTGACTCAAAGATTCTAATCAAGGTCTCTTTCCTAATGATAGGATGTCAAGCTCAAGCGTTAACAAGTCCAACAAAGCAACTCACAACCCTACCACCGAAGTAGGTGTTGGACACTCTTCAACTTCGAGACCAGTTCGAAGTCCTCTTTATAGTCCTACTTCACCACCACTGAATTATAGCCCGAATACTATTTTAGATTCACATGGGTCTCCTCAATACTACCCAACTCCGAGAACCCAAGATAAGGGAAAACGGCATGAAGAAGTTGGTCCATCAAGGAAGAGAGCCCGATCTCCTTTTTATGATGGTCCTAAGTATGAAATCATGAGATTACGAAACGATACCGAGAGAAACATTGGAGGTCTACTTCGCCACATGGAAAGAGTGGATCGTCGAATGAAGAAACTTATGAAAGAAAACGTCGAGCTAAGAAAGGAGTTGCTGATGCTAAAGTGCGAGGAAGAACGAAACACTCGCTGGGGAAAGCAATCACTTGCTTACCTCAAGGAGGATGTTGATGTCCGAATGAAAATGGAGAAAGGTCGAGTCGACGAACAACTTGCCATAAGAGAGTACAACACTAATGCCTTAAACAGTCGTGTTACCAACCTTTATGACAACTTCGAGTATCTCTATGAGAAACAAAAGTCGAAAAATGAGAAAGTTGAGGAGTTTATGAAGAAGGTTGGAGACGAAATATGAAGACTACTTCAATCTTAATATTTCCTAGTTATTTTTCCTATTTTCCATCTATGTAAAGGCTGTGCCTTAAACAATTTCTATTTCCGAATCGTGTAATAAAGGCTTATTTAATGCCTCGTTCTAATAATATAAAGTGTTTTATTAATATCATGCGATATCAATACTTTAGTTTATTCATACTTGTGATTACTCAAACTTATAACTTGTTAAACTTATCAAACATATGTTCACTTTTATGTAGTGACATCATGGTTCGTCCAGCTGCACCTACCGTTAACAACGTTGTGTTAACTACTGAGCAATTCCAACAGTTACTCGCTGCTGCCCAAGGCAACGCCCAAGCTAATCATGCTAATACTCAACCAAAACCTTGTTCCTACAAGGACTTTACAAACTGTCACCCTCCCGCTTTTAAGGGAAACGAAGAAGCTGTCGAACTAGTTCGTTGGTTCGAAAAGATGGAATCTATTTTCCGTATTTGCAACTGTGGTGATGATGATCGAGTAAAGTATGCCACTAGCTCGTTGGGTAGTAATGCTTTAACTTGGTGGACTGCTTATGCCAAGTCCGTAGGAATTGATAATGCTAATGCAATTCCATGGGACGAACTCAAAAGTATGATGGTCAACAAATTCTGCCCAAGGAGTCAAGTTCAGAAGCTTGAAGCTGAGTTCTGGGAACTCAGGGTCAAGGGTACTGACATTGAGAATTATACCAATCGTTATCTGGAGCTTTCTACTCTATGTCCTGAAATGTTTCCTACTGAAGCTAGAAGAATTGAGCGGTATATTGAAGGTCTTCCCGAGGATGTTCAAGGGAATGTTATTGCTGCTGAGAAGGTTACTTTGGATGCTGTGATTCTCATGGCACAAAATCTCATGTTGGCCAAGAGAAGAAGGGCGTCGGCCAATAAGCAAGTTGAAACCAAGGGTAATGATGGTAAGAGGAAGTTTGAGCCGTCTCAAGGTTCAAATCAGAATGTTAGTAAAAAGCTTATGGATAGTACAAGTACGAATTATAAGGGCACTTATCCTTTTTGTGTTCGTTGTGAAAGGCATCACCCGGGGCAGTGCACTGCCACTTGTTCGTTGTGTAAGAAAGTGGGACACGTAGCTAAGACGTGTAGGACTCCTCCAAAGAATAAATCTATTGTTCCTGCCAAAGCTCCTCCTACTTGTTATACTTGTGGGGAAAAGGGACACATTAGTCCAAATTGCCCTAAGAAGAGAGATAATCCTGCTACTGGAGCCAATACTACTGCTGCAAAGGGTCGTGCATTTGTTATTACTGCTGCTGAAGCCCGAGATGAAGATGAGGTCATCACGGGTACGTATCTCGTCAATAATTGCTACGCAACTATTTTATTCGATACTGGTGCCGACCGAAGTTACGTATCTAATGAATTTTGTACCCTATTTACTGAAAAGCCTCAACCCTTAGAAACTAAACGATTAGTAGAAGTAGCCAATGGAAAGATCATGAAAGTTGATAAAATTTATAAAAACTGCAACCTAATCTTAGCCAGCAAAGAATTTAAGATAGACCTTTTGCCGGTCGAGCTAGGAAGTTTCGATGTCATAGTTGGAATGGATTGGTTACGTCCATTAAGAGCTGCGATCATGTGTTACGATAAAACCGTTCATGTTCCATTAGGAAATGGAGAGACTCTTATTATCCAAGGTGAAAAGAGTGGTTCCAATCTCAATATTATCTCCTGTATTAAAACCCGCAAATACCTTATGAAAGGTTATCCAGCTATTCTAGCCCACGTTAATCTGATTGAATCGAAAGAGAAGCGAATTGAAGATGTACCAGTAGTTAAAGACTTTCCCGATGTGTTTCCCGAAGATCTTCCGGGTATTCCACCTCCTCGACAAGTTGAATTCCAAATTGATTTAACTCCTGGTGCTGCTCCTGTTGCTAAAGCACCATACCGTTTAGCACCTTCCGAAATGAAGGAATTATCCAACCAACTCCAAGAACTATTGGATAAAGGTTTCATTCGTCCAAGCTCGTCCCCTTGGGGAGCTCCTATTCTGTTTGTTAAAAAGAAGGATGGTACATTAAGGATGTGCATTGATTACCGCGAACTTAACAAGCTTACTATCAAGAACCGTTATCCGTTGCCACGTATTGATGATCTATTTGACCAACTTCAAGGGTCAAGTGTTTATTCAAAGATTGATTTAAGATCCGGTTATCACCAACTCAAGGTCAAGGAATCCGATATTCCTAAGACTGCTTTTCGCACTCGTTATGGGCACTATGAATTCTGTGTCATGCCTTTTGGTTTAACTAATGCTCCTGCCGTGTTCATGGACCTCATGAATCGTGTTTGTAAACCGTATCTTGACAAATTTGTCATCGTATTCATTGACGACATCTTGATCTATTCGAAGAATGAGAAAGAGCATGAGCAACATTTGCGCATGATTCTTGAACTCTTACGAAAGGAACAACTTTATGCTAAATTTTCTAAGTGCGAGTTTTGGCTCAAAACCGTACAATTTCTCGGACATGTTGTTGATAGAAACGGAATACATGTCGATCCAGCTAAGATTACTGCTATTCAGAACTGGGAGATACCAAAGACTGCAAAGCATATTCGTCAATTTTTGGGACTTGCCGGTTACTATCGAAGGTTTATAAAAGATTTTTCTCTCATTGCCAAACCTCTTACAAAGCTGACTCAAAAAGGGAAGAAATTTGAGTGGTCCGAAGAACAGGAATCTGCTTTCAAGATTCTGAAGGAGAAGTTGACCACAGCCCCGATTCTTTCTTTACCTGAAGGTACCGACGACTTTGTTGTTTACTGCGATGCCTCAAAGCATGGCTTTGGTTGTGTTTTAATGCAACGAGAGAAGGTTATCGCCTATGCATCTAGACAGTTGAAGAAACATGAAGTAAACTATACCACACATGACCTAGAGTTAGGTGCCGTGGTATTTGCATTAAAGATATGGAGACATTATCTCTATGGTAATCACTTTACGGTGTACACTGACCATAAAAGTCTTCGACACATCTTTGATCAAAAACAGCTGAATATGAGGCAAAGTCGATGGCTCGAGACATTGAACGATTATTATTGTGAGCTGAAATATCATCCTGGCAAGGCGAATGTAGTTGCCGATGCCCTTAGTCGAAAAGACGATATTAAACGTGTTCGTGCTTTAAACCTAAAAATCAAATCGAATCTTATTTCACGAATCTGTGAAGCTCAATTGGAAGCTATTAGACCCACACTTATCGAAGGTGAAGGACCTATTGGTTTTGAGAACCAACTTCAAGTGAAAGCTAATGGTACACGGTACTTTGGCAATAGAATCTGGGTTCCTCGTTTTGGTAATCTTCGCGAACTAGTCTTGGATGAAGCACATAAGACTAGATATTCTATCCATCCCGGTTCCAGTAAGATGTATCACGATGTGAAGGAATTCTACTGGTGGCCTAACATGAAAGCCGATATTGCTACTTATGTTAGTAAGTGTCTCACTTGTTTGAAAGTCAAGGCCGAACATCAAAAGCCTTCTGGTCTGTTGACACAACCCGACATTCCGCAGTGGAAGTGGGAAGGTATCACTATGGACTTCGTTACTAAGTTACCTAAGACTTCGAACGGTAACGATACTATTTGGGTCGTAGTTGATCGTCTTACTAAATCTGCACATTTCATACCGATCAAGGAAACTGACAAGATGGAGAGATTAGCACAGCTTTATATTAAAGAAATCGTCTCACGTCATGGTGTTCCTATCTCGATCATTTCTGATCGCGATAGTCGATTTGTTTCTAGATTTTGGAAAACTTTACAATCTGCTCTTGGAACTCAACTCGACATGAGTACAGCTTATCATCCGCAAACCGATGGTCAAAGTGAACGAACCATTCAAACTATGGAGGATATGCTACGTGCTTGTGCAATCGATTTCGGCAAAGGATGGGATAGACATCTACCTTTGGTTGAATTTTCTTATAATAACAGTTATCACTCCAGCATTAAGGCTGCACCTTTTGAAGCTTTATATGGACGGAAGTGTAGATCCCCTTTGTGTTGGGATGAACTTGAGGACAGACATTTAACTGGTCCTGAAATTATTCACGAAACTACCGAAAAGATCGTTCAAATCAAGCAACGTTTAGAAACTGCCCGTAGCCGACAGAAAAGCTATGCCAATAAGAAACGAAAAGACATCGAATACCAAGTTGGAGATAAAGTCATGTTGAAAGTATCCCCTTGGAAAGGTGTTGTCCGCTTCGGTAAGCGAAGTAAACTCAGTCCACGATATGTTGGACCATTCACAATCACTGAAAGAGTCGGTCCCGTGGCATACCGATTAGAACTGCCAACCGAACTTAGTCAAGTACATGATGTGTTTCATGTCTCAAATCTTAAACGGTGTCTTGCCGATGACACACTCGTTATTCCTCTGGATGATGTCCGCATTGATGAGCAAATGCACTTCGTTGAAGAACCTATAGAAATCATGGAAGGAGAGGTCAAACAAACGCGTAAAAGCAATATACCTATCGTTAAAGTCCGGTGGAATTCGCGTAGAGGCCCCGAATATACCTGGGAACGCAAAGACCATATGAAACGGAAATATCCCCATCTCTTCTCAACTGCTGATGCAAACGAGAAAACTACCTAAAAACTTCGGGACGAAGTTTTCAATAACGGGGAGGTACTATAACGACCCTCATTTTTCCATTCTATATTTTTCCAATATTAAATGCCCAAACAATATAATCAAAACTTAATGATTAAACTTTAATCAACAATTGTTAAGTATTAAGAGTTAGAAAACATATTAATTAACTTTGTGCAATAATTGACAAGTTAATAAAAGATGAAAATAATAAACTGTTAGTCGACACTCACTGCTAATTAAAATTTATGCATTTATGTAATATTATAACTGATAACCTATAAGTAATAAATAAAAATTGACATTTATATAAATAATAAAACAATTGAGAACTAAATATATACAAGTCATGAATTAGTAAAAAGAAAATAATACTTATCATGTAGTAAATGTAAAAAATAATAATAGTAATAATAGTAATAATAATGAGACTAAAGAATCTTAAACAATTACATCCTTATGTTGACTAAAAATTAAAATAATACATATATAAACTAGTACCACCTATTGTTGACTAAAAATTATAAAATAAAATAAAATCATTAATTAGAACATCCTTATGTTGACTAACACTCTAATACTTGCACTATATAAACTCCTAGTTTCTCATTCACAAATCACACCAAAATCCTCTCTCAAAAACAATCTCTCCCTCTCCCTCTCTTGTGGTATTCGGATCTTCAAGCTTGTTCTTCGTGTTCTTCAAGAATCTTCAAGGAGTTCTTCAAGATTTTCAAGGCTTTGATCTTCCATCTTCATCGTGTTCATCTTTTCTTTGTTAATTATCTTGAATCTTCAAAGGTATAACATAAACCCTAAACTATTTACATAAACTTTAATCTTTGTTAATTCATATTCATATTATAAACTTGTTATCCATAAACACACCTAGATTTATATATACATATATACATGTAAAAAAAAATATATATATATTTTTATATATACATATACATATTAAAACCTTAAACCCTAATACTACTTATACTAGTACTTAACATGTATATACTATTACTATTACTAGCACCTATAACCTACTACTTATATTGTAGCACACAAACATTTTGGGATATGTATTAGAGATGTATAGATCTTCGAACTTTCTTGACGAATGGTTTCTACGAGATTCTAGGCAGAGGGTTTGGACTTCCGATTTAAAGGGTCCTATGGCTCAAGCCCCTAGATCTAAATTAGCCATTCGAAGGGAAAGGGGTGATTGGAAGCTTATCTAATACGGCAAGTATCCTAAAATGGAAACACTCATAAAAGTAGAAACTCTCTAGTCATAGAAACTTAGTAAAATAAGAAACTTTCTAAAAATAGAAACTTTATAAAAATAGTAACTTACTAGGAATAGAAACTTAGTAAAACAAACTATACTTAAACACATACTTAAACTTAAACATGGGCAAAACACTTAACTACTCTTAAATGTCAATAGGTTGACTTTCCTGCTCACTCGTTCAACTCTCTATTCTGAGGAATAACTCTCTCTCTACTTACTAAGGTGAATTCATAGCCCCACTCTTTATTGCTAGCAAACTTATTTAATTTATTTGGGGTGAGACACATGCTGCTTTTACTATTTACAATTTAGACACAAGTACCAACTGCTAAAACTATGCTATACCCGGCTATGTCCGACTAAGTCCCTACAGTGATATTTTTAAGTGCTGCGGCATGCTTATTTATTGGGGGTAGGCCTATCGGGAGTAACGTCCCCGATACATTTGACTCAGTCTTTGTATTACTTGATAATGAAATTTAAACCGACAAGGACAGACACAACTTGTCATGGGGCAAACTTGAACGTTTAGTCTAAATATCACGCACTGGCATAACTTTTTGATCCTGCGGGAGATCAACCTTACAAATTAAATCTTGTGGTCTAAAACAAACGGTCAAACTTATTTGTTAAACCTATGAACTTCACTCAACCTTTTGGTTGACACTTTAGCATGTTTTGTCTCAGGTGCTGTTTGATTCAAGCTCTTATACTTACTGCTTATGTGATGCTACTTGGACATAGGATCAAGAGATATCGCATTTATTACTTCTGCATGTGAACATTTCCATTATTGTTACTCCTATCATTGTAACTACGTTTCATTTTCCGCTGCGTGCTCAATAAAGTTTGTTTTATCATTTAGTATTGTTCTCGTATATTATAATATGTTGGTTGATTTGATATTAAGTCACATTTCACCCAGGCCCTAACTGGGGGTGTGACAACAACCATAGACACTCTATATGTGAATGTTGGAGTTAGCTATACAGGGTTGAGGTTGATTCCAAAATATATATAGTTTGAGTTGTGATCAATACTGAGATACGTATACACTGGGTCGTGGATTGATTCAAGATAATATTTATCGATTTATTTCGGTACATCTAACTGTGGACAGCTAGTTGTAGGTTACTAACGAGGACAGCTGACTTAATAAACTTAAAATATCAAAATATATTAAAAGTGTTGTAAATATATTTTGAACATACTTTGATATATATGTATATATTGTTATAGGTTCGTGAATCAACCAGTGGCCAAGTCTTACTTCCCGACGAAGTAAAAATCTGTGAAAGTGAGTTATAGTCCCACTTTTAAAATCTAATATTTTTGGGATGAGAATACATGCAGGTTTTATAAATGATTTACAAAATAGACACAAGTACGTGAAACTACATTCTATGGTTAAATTATCGAAATCGAATATGCCCCTTTTTATTAAGTCTGGTAATCTAAGAATTAGGGAACAGACACCCTAATTGACGCGAATCCTAAAGATAGGTCTATTGGGCCTAACAAACCCCATCCAAAGTACCGGATGCTTTAGTACTTCGAAATTTATATCATATCCAAAGGGTGTCCCGGAATGATGGGGATATTCTTATATATGCATCTTGTTAATGTTGGTTACTAGGTGTTCACCATATGAATGATTTTTATCTCTATGTATGGGATATGTATTGAAATATGAAATCTTGTGGTCTATTGTTACGATTTGATATATATAGGTTAAACCTATAACTCACCAACATTTTTGTTGACGTTTAAAGCATGTTTATTCTCAGGTGAATACTAAGAGCTTCCGCTATTGCATACTAAAATAAGGACAAGATTTGGAGTCCATGTTTGTATGATATTGTGTAAAAACTGCATTCAAGAAACTGATTTCGATGTAACATATTTGTATTGTAAACCATTATGTAATGGTCGTGTGTAAACATGATATTTTAGATTATCATTATTTGATAATCTACGTAAAGCTTTTTAAACCTTTATTTATGAAATAAAGGTTATGGTTTGTTTTAAAAATGAATGCAGTCTTTGAAAAACGTCTCATATAGAGGTCAAAACCTCGCAACGAAATCAATTAATATGGAACGTTTTTAATCAATAAGAACGGGATATTTCAATTACCTCCATTTAGATCTGTAGAATTTCAAATAGATCTAGTACCAGGAGCTGCACCAGTGGCTCGTGCTCCATATAGACTTGCACCATCTGAGATGAAAGAGTTACAAAGCCAGTTACAAGAATTACTGGACCGTGGTTTCATTCGACCGAGCACTTCACCGTGGGGAGCTCCGATTTTATTCGTCAAGAAGAAAGATGGATCTTTCCGAATGTGTATAGATTATCGTGAATTAAATAAGTTAACTATCAAGAATCGGCATCCACTACCGAGAATTGATGACTTATTTGATCAGTTGCAAGGATCATGTGTTTACTCGAAAATCGACCTAAGGTCGGGCTATCATCAACTACGCGTCAAAGAAGAAGATATTCCAAAAACTGCTTTTCGGACACGCTACGGTCATTATGAATTTTTGGTCATGCCGTTTGGGTTGACTAATGCGCCAGCTGTATTCATGGACCTCATGAATCGAGTTTGTAGTCCGTATTTAGATAAGTTTGTTATCGTTTTCATTGACGATATTCTTATCTATTCCAAGAGTGAGCAAGAGCATGAGCAGCATTTAAGGTTGGTATTAGAATTGTTAAGAAAAGAACAGTTATACGCCAAATTTTCTAAGTGTGCATTTTGGTTGAAAGAAGTGCAATTTCTTGGCCACGTTGTTAGTAGCAAAGGAATTCAGGTTGATCCAGCTAAAATTGAGGCCATTGAAAAATGGGAGACTCCTAAGACACCAACGCAGATACGCCAATTTTTGGGTTTAGCTGGTTATTATAGAAGGTTTATTCAAGATTTTTCCCGAATAGCTAAACCATTAACAGCGTTAACGCAAAAAGGGAAGAAGTACAAATGGACTTCTGAGCAAGAGAGTCCATTTCAATTACTGAAGAAGAAGTTGACTACAGCACCTATTTTATCGTTACCTGAAGGGAACGATGATTTTGAGATATATTGTGACGCTTCGCGATAAGGTTTTGGTTGCGTCCTTATGAAACGAAAGAAAGTTATAGCATACGCATCCCGACAATTGAAGATTCACGAGCGGAATTATACGACGCATGATTTAGATTTGGGAGCAGTAGTGTTTGCATTGAAGATATGGAGACACTATTTATATGGGGTTAAATGCACTTGTTTACTGATCATAAAAGCCTTCAACATATTTTTGATCAGAAACAGCTGAACATGAGGCAACGTAGGTGGGTCGAGCTGATAAATGACTATGATTGTGAGATTCGCTATCATCCCGGGAAAGCGAATGTAGTGGCCGACGCTCTAAGCAGAAAGGAACGGGAACCAATTCGAGTACGAGCGATGAACATAAAAATTCGCATGAATCTCAACTCACAAATCAAAGAGGCTCAACGAGAAGCTCTTACTAAAGAAAACATAGGAAATGAAATAATGAAGAAGTATGGGAAACAACTCGTTATACGGGAAGACGGAATTCGATATTTTGCAAACCGTATTTGGGTACCAAAGTTGGGTACATTAAGGAAGTTGATATTGAACGAGGCACATAAGACAAGATACTCGATACATCCTGGAGTTGGAAAGATGTATCAAGATCTTAAGACGCATTATTGGTGGCCTAATTTAAAGACAGATGTTGCAACATATGTTGGGGAATGTTTAACTTGTTCCAAAGTCAAAGCAGA
The DNA here is from genome assembly GCF_046630445.1 of Rutidosis leptorrhynchoides. Taxonomy (NCBI): domain Eukaryota; kingdom Viridiplantae; phylum Streptophyta; class Magnoliopsida; order Asterales; family Asteraceae; genus Rutidosis; species Rutidosis leptorrhynchoides. Next base: position 336,830,138 of record NC_092336.1, on the reverse strand, counting down.
ACACCAGAAGTCGTCAGGGTTACTTCAACAACCAGAAATCCCAGAATGGAAATGGGATGGTATTACCATGGATTTCATCACAAAGTTACCTAAGACTGCCTGGGGTTATGACACCATTTGGGTAATAGTTGATCATCTCACCAAATCTACACATTTCTTGCCTATAAAGGAAACAGATAGAATGGAGAAACTATTACGATTATACATAAAGGAAATTGTTTCAAGGCATGGAATACCTATTTCCATTATATCCGATCGTGATAGTAGATTTACATCAAAGTTTTGGCAATCACTACAGGAGGCCCTGGGAACTCGTTTGGATATGAGCACCGCATATCATCCGCAAACTGACGGGCAGAGTGAAAGAACAATTCAGACTCTTGAAGACATGCTCAGGGCATGTGTGATCGATTTTGGAAACGGATGGGATAAATATCTACCATTAGCAGAATTCTCGTATAATAATAGTTATCATGCCAGCATTAAGGCTGCACCATTCGAAGCACTGTATGGAAGGAAGTGTAGATCCCCTATCTGTTGGAATGAAGTAGGAGATCGACAATTAACTGGTCCCGAGATCATCCATGAAACTACTGAGAAGATAGTGCAAATCAAGGAGAGATTGAAAACAGCCCGTAGTCGCCAAAAGAGCTACGCCGATGTCTGAAGGAAACCATTAGAGTTTCAGATCGGTGACATGGTTATGCTAAAGGTGTCACCTCAGAAAGGTTTAATACGTTTTGGAAAAAGGGGTAAACTGAACCCAAGGTATGTAGGCCCGTTCAAGATCATCGAACGCATCAGACCGGTAGCTTATCGACTTGAGTTACCACAACAACTCGCCGGGGTACATAATTCATTTCACGTCTCAAACCTTAAGAAATGTCTTGCAAAGGAAGATCTCACCATTCCTCTTGAAGAAATCCAAGTCGACGAGAAACTACAATTCATAGAAGAACCAGTCGAAATCATGGACCGTGAAGTTAAACAACTCAAGCAGAGCAACATACCAATCATCAAGGTTCGTTGGAATGCTCGAAGGGGTCTCGAGTTTACTTGGCAATGAGAGGATCAGATGAAACAAAAGTATCCACATTTGTTTCCCGACAACGTAAAATAGGTACAACTTTAAAATTTCGGGACAAAATTTATTTAACGGGTAGGTACTGTAACGACCCGGATTTTCCGATCGTTTTATACTTATGAGATTAATATTTACATAAAATAAACCTTACCAACATGATAAGCAATCCAAACTGTTGAGACTTATGTTTTTGAAAAGAGTTTCACACAACGTTTGACCGTCCAATTTGACCGATGATATCACGAACTATATAACACATGATAATTATACGATTATGTATATGTACATATCTATACATATTTAACATGATTTAAGGATGGTTTAACATTTCATTGTGAACTAACAACAATGAGTTATAAGTATACTTTGAGACCACAAACTTAAGTTTTCAAAACGATAACTATATGTAACGTTCTTTGACATATATATACTTACAATCTATAATGTGTTGGTGATCTATGTCACCAATATGATTTAAGTGTAATGGGATTAATTTGTAACCAAAATAATCTTGATAAATATCGAACAAGTTTGGGGAAGTGTGGAGTGCACACTTGTTTGAACTTATCTTGATTATGACGGGGGTTCGGGTGTAGCGCCCCCGATAAGCGGGGTCCAAGGGGCAGAGCCCCTGGCTGGGCTCGAGCTTCCAGGTCAGCTTGGAAATTTTTTTTTGGGCTAACATTGCTTTATTAAACATGTCTTAAAATTTTATTTTGGCCCGGTTTGACCCAAAAATAAAAGCCCAGTTTTTGAGCTTCTTTTATAGTTATAAACCCGTCCATATTTGAATTCTTGTTCCGATTCCTCAAAATTTCTACAAGTATATCTAGGGTATATGTAACCGTATCATACCCAGCTTCTATACATATTTACTATTGGTATATACCAACAATAAACTTCAATGAACAGCCACTAGACATGATGTTACATGTGGGAACCAGCCATTTAACCTCATGTGTGACTTTTGTGCAAGAAAACAAACTAAATCTCCTATATACCCATCCCATAATCATGCTATTTTGCACACACACACACACATACAATTTCATTTCCAATTTTCTTTCAAGTTAATTCACTCCCTAATCTCTCTTCATTTACCTACTCAAGAACGTATCAATATAGTCATCCGATTTCAAGGAGATTACTTCCAATCTTTCAATCCCACTCCACCACTCTTTTGATTCCAAGATTTTTCTTACCTTTTCCAGTAGCTTTGTTCAAGTAACTTGACGTAGTAACCTTATTCATAACCTTATTCGATTCATATTTATATAGCTATCTTATTTTGTGTTGTAAAATTTTAACAACAAGAACATAGTTTGAGTGATTTCAAACTTGTTCGCAAACTAAATAGATCCTTCTAATTTGATTTTTAAAAAAACACTTCAAGACCTGTAATATATCATATTATGACAAAATCGGATTAATCATATCTTGGCTAATTAACATAATATTTAATATATATTTACTTATGATTTGATTTTATATATTTCAGGACCACCCGTAAACAACACGAGAAGATTAATCATAAGACCTCATGATTGTACGCAACACATCATTTGACAACACGGTACTTTATGTACGCAACACGTCACTTGACAACATGGTACCATGGGTCGAGATTAATTCTGATCAATACGAATACGATGGGGTCTTTATTTATTTTATTTAAGCAACTAATTGTGGATCACTAACATCGGACTTCGAACTACGGACTAAGAAAATATTAAAAGTATTAAAAGTTTATATATATATATATATATATATATATATATATATATATATATATATATATATATATATATATATATATATATATATATATATATATATATATAACGATTACTTGAAAAGAAAATATGTTGATATATTATATATATGGTTAGGTTTGTGATATCAATCGGAGACCAAGTCGTGTTTATTACCTTCAAGGCAAAAGTGAGTATATAGTCCCACTTTTAAACTCTAAATATTTCGGGATGAGAATACATGCATTTTATGATTTACGTTATGGACACAAATAATTAAAAATATATATTCTACATTGAGTTGTACCACTGGCATACTTCCCTGTAGCTTGGTAACTATTATTTACATGACGTATTGTAAACGCGAATCCTGTTGATAGATCTATCGGGCCTGACAACCCCAACCGGACTGGACGACCAGTATTCAACGGTTGCACAGTACTTCGTTTCGGTGACTACACTTGGTACGGTGTAGTAAGATTTCATAATAAAGGGAATATGCGACGTTGATTAAATGTTAAGTATGGTTATCAAGTGCTCAACAACTTAGAATATTTTTATTAAAACTTTTATATATGAAATCTTGTGGTCTATATTTATAACGCTGCCAGCATTAAACCTATATCTCACCAACTTTATGTTGACGTTTTAAGCATGTTTATTCTCAGGTGATAACTAAAAGCTTCCGCTGCAACATGTTGAATTTAAGCAAGATCTTGAGTATGCATATTTGTGTCAAAAATAAAACTGCATATCGGAGGATTTGTAATGTAAAATATGTTGGAGGTCGTATTGTTATTATCACATGTAAAGTTTGTAAGTCTAAGATTATCGCTAAACGATAATCATTATTAAGTTGTTTAAACCTTGTATTTGTAATAAAAGCTATGGTTTGTATTGTAAAAACGAATGCAGTTTTTGAAGAATGTCACATATAGAGGTCAATACCTCGCGATGAAATCATATGTTATTGTATTCGTCCTTATGGTTAAGGTCGGGTTATGACAGCCAGATCTTGAAAAAGCCTCGAAATGGATTTTTAGTTGAATGGCGCGCCGCGCGGCCTTTTGGCGCGCCGCGCGGCCTTTTGCGCGCCGCGCGGCCTTTTGGGGCTCCGCGCGATTACCTGGCGTGCCGCGCCGCGCCGCGTCGATTACTGTCGAGCAGACTGTTTTGCTTTTTAAATGAAATAAACACGAATTTTCCCTGCTACACATAATAGAAAATGGATGTTACAGCCTTTTTACACCAAACCGTTTATTCTTTTTCATTCTTACTAACTCTTTTACACTTCCAAACACCTACATCCATAAACCCTAATTTTCAAGACTTCAATTTCTTGTTTTATTAACTTCAAATCTTGCAAGAATGGTTAACCCAAAGGTCCGAATTTGTTTTCTATCTTACTAATTTCATCTAATTGTGTGTATTTACATGCTTGATCTTTGATTTACATGATGAATTAATGTGGGGTTTCTTTAATTGGGGTTTTGTGTTTTAATTAGTGATGGGTTTTGTTAGATTATGATTATATGCTTTGACTTCATGATTTACTTGGTGTTTTTTAGAACTTGCAACTGATACTAGGGTTTGTATGTAGAGGATCCGAATTTGTAGGTGATAAAGGTGTTTCATGCTTGAAAATTACTCTAGTTTTTGAATTGTTTATGTGTTTTTGAACTAGTGTGGGGTTGTGTTCATATGAGCGGGTCATATTGGTTTGAATGACTTGATGCAAAATTGGTTTAGTTATGTATGATGCCATGCTAGTGAGGATTAAACATGTGTTTTTGAGTTGTGATGAGTATGTTGGTGGAAGTAATTTACATTGTAAACTTTGGTAAACATGATGAACTTTTCTAGATTTGTGGAAATTAAAAGTGTTAGGAGTAGTCATGTTTGTTAATATTTTGGTAATGGTGTTAAGTGAGTGTCATTGATATGATGAATTGGTTTACATGATAGTATGATATGAGATAGATTTGTGGTCTTGGCATTGTTTTACAAGTGTTATTTGTTAACTTGGTGATTGTTTTCAAAAGTGGATTGACATGAAATATGGTTTGATTGTAAATGGTACTTGGTGCTTATTATTATGACTAACACTAACTTTTGAGTTTGGTGTTTTATTTTCTTTACTTGTTTCATGAATGTAGAGATCAAGAGGAAACCAGGAACAACAAAGGCAACCACCGAATAATCCTGAATTATGGTTATCCCACATCTCGAATGATGAGGATTTGGAAGAAAGGTTCACAACAAATAGCGCTCGTCCGATTGAATGAACTTTTTATTTGGATTGGTCGCATCTTTCATCATTGGGTAATAATATTGTTCGGGAGTTGCGTCGTTACTTGTGGGTAGTTTATGCGGGTAATGAGTTGAGACCTTATGAAAGGTTATTTGAAATTAATGAAGATATTTATGAGCAGATAACTATAGAGTTCTTCTCAATTGTTAGTTGTCGCCCTCGAGTATCTCCAACTGAGGCAGATTTCTTGACATTTAGGCTTGGCGGGCTACAGCGTCGCATGTCTAAAATTGAGGTGGCTCGGGCGTTAGATTTATATCCTGAGTTGACTGATAATGATTTGAAGTGGCATTTGATGAATTGCAGAGTGTTTGGGCAGGAAGTTTTCAGTGAGAGTGATTATTGGCCAACTGTGGCAAATGCTAGTGCTGTTCCGTTTAGTTCCAGTGGGTGTGTTCAGTTGATGCTTAGACTTCATGAGGATCAAAAAATTTTTAAGATGATTGCTACTATGTTCATGGCTAGGAGAAACGCGAACAAGATTCAGCGAAGGGATCTTTGGATCCTACAACAAATTAAACTGAGGGAGCCAATCGATGTCCCGTGTATGTTAAGGGTATGGTTGCAGGAGATTGGAACAGATACTCGCATGGAACGCCCATTGTTAGGTGGGAATTTTGTTACTAGGTTGGCTCGGGCGTTTTTGGTCCCGACTAGTAGGTGTGATGTAGTGGGAGTTGAGGCGATGCCCACTAATATTCTGTTTTTCTCGAAATCTGAGTTTATTCGACGAGGGCCAACAGGTTGGTTTTTGTGGTCTGATGAACAGCAATAGCAACAGCCAGGTGATGGTGCAGGTTGTGGACGTGGACGTGGGGTTAGTCGATCCACGTATGAGGCCGGTAGCTCGAGTGCTGCGAACATACAGGGTACGTGGTCAATTGGTTAAGAGAGTTGGAATTTGTTGGTTAACAGTGTAGACGGTCTTCATTTGGAGTATAGGGACAGCAGGTCAGTGTATGATGCTCAGGTTGAGCATAATCAGCGGATGTTAGCGGAGCAGCGTAGGCATAACGAGGATTTGATGACTTGGCACCAAAACAATTATGGGTCAATTAACACAACCCTGGGACAGTTTGGAACAGAGTTGGGTCGTTTAGGAGAGCGTGTTAACAGGGTTGAGTACGTTGTTAGGGGAATTAGGGCCCACAATCAGTGGGAGGTCCATCAGCGACATATTCAGCGTCAGATGTGTAATGACCCGCACTTTTTCGATCGTTCTATACTTATAAGAATAATATTTACATAAATTAAACCTTACCAACATGATAAGCAATCCAAATTGATGAGATTTATGTTTTTGAAAAGAGTTTACACAACGTTTGACCGTCTAGTTTGACCGATGATATCACGAACTATACAATATATGATAATTATACGTTTGTGTATATATATGTATACATACATATTTAACATGATCTAAGAATGTTATAATATCTTATTTTGTATTAATAACAATAAGTTATAAGTATATTTTGAAACTACTAACTTAAGTTTTCAAAACGATAACCATACGTAACGTTAATTGACATAAATACTTATGACCTATAATGTTTATACATATATCGTATAAGTAATGTATTTAATCACTTTTTAAGGACTTGAATACATAAAACAATATAAGTGTATTCACAAAAGATAGCTATATTTGAATCCTCATTCCATTTTTCACAAAATTTCTATACGTATATCTAAAGTATATGTACTCGTATCATACCTAGCTCCTATACGTATTTACTATTGGTATATACACATCAAATCACCACCAACCAGCCCTTGTTCAATGCCTTATGTATAAGGTAATTACTTTGTATGATTGCTTGACTAAATACATAAGATTACAAGCTTGAAATTTGTCCATGTCCCCCCCCTTGATCACGTTTTTAAGGAGTAAGAAGTACTCCATTTTTGATTCACTTTTACTTCAAATCTTTAGCTAAAAACACACACACTCTCAAGAGCCTTAAACTCCATAACCATTCAGCAAGAAACCATGAAGATCTAGCCATAGAAACAAGCCTTAAACACCATAAGAAAACCTTTATAAAAACACTTCAAGAATCCTTTCCAAGAACACAAACTTACTTCCAATCTTTCATCCAATTCCATCACCCTTTTGGTTCTAGGTTCTTACTCCTCTTTTACAGCAATCTTGTCCAAGTAACTGGAGGTAGTAACTTTGTTCATAACCTTATTCGATTCATATATATATAGCTATCTTATTTTGTGGTATAAAATTTTAACAACAAGAACATAGTTTGAATGTTTTCAAACTTGTTTGAAAACTAAATAGATCCTTCTAACTTAACTTTTAAAATACTTCAAGAACTGTAATATAACATAAATATATGCTAATTTAATAAGGTATAACTTGGTTTTTCAAAGAACACCTTAAAAACTGAATTTACGACGTCGGAGTGTAACCGGGGGCTGTTTTGGGTTGGATAATTAAAAACCATCTTGAACTTTGAATTGGAGGTTTATATTCTGGAAAAATGATATTTCTTATAAATATGTTAACACATAAAAATTTCATGATTTAATTCAAAGTATAAGTATTTTTAGAAAAATGGTCATTAAATGATATTTTTGTAACAAAAATGATTAACTTCATAAGTTTTACTAAAGTTTGACCTATGACCTGTAATTTCGAATACAAACTAAGGTATTTACAGTTCATATTCTTAAAGAGGGACTCGATCCAAGGAAGTGTCAAGTTGAACCAACGAAAACGGAGTTGTAACGAAGAAACTATGACCAAAACGAGATCGGATATCTAAGACTAGTTTAGCTACGAAAATAATTGGAGAAAATTAAATAAATCACATATTTTTAAAATAACATGATATTTCATATATATGTACTCATAATTTAATTTTATATGGTTCAGGATCACCCGTAAGCAATACGAGAAGATTAATCATAAGATTCCCATGATTGTACGCAACATGTCATTTGACAACACCGGTACTTTATGTACGCAACACGTCATTTGACAACACCGGTACCGTGGGTCAAGATTAATCTCGACCAATACATATACGATGGGGGTTTTATTTATTTCATTGGGGGTTTATTAAACACCTAAAAATGAACCATTAAAATTGAATTACTAACATCGGACTGCTAACTACGGACTAAGGAATTATTAAAAGTATTATAAGTATATATATGTGACGTTTGTTTAAAATGAAAATATATTGATAAATTATATATGGATAGGTTCGTGATATCAATCGGAGACCAAGTCGAAATTACATATCTTCAAGACAAAAGTGAGTATATAGTCCCACTTTTAAACTCTAAGTATTTCGGGATGAGAATACATGTATTTTATGTTTTACGTTATGGACACAAGTAACTGAAAAATATATTCTACGTTGAGTTGTACCACTGGCATACTTCCCTGTAGCTTGGTAACTATTATTTACAGCGGTATTGTAAACGCGAATCCTGTTGATAGATCTATCGGGCCTGACAACCCCAACCGGACTGGACGACCAGTATTCAACGGTTGCACAGTACTTCGTTTCGTGATTACACTTGGTACGGTGTAGTAAGATTTCATAATAAAGGGAATATGCGACGTGATTAAATGTTAAGTATGGTTACCAAGTGCTCAACCACTTAGAATATTTTTATTAAAATGTTTACATATGAAATCTTGTGGTCTATATTTATACCGCTGCTGGCATTAAACCTATATCTCACCAACTTTATGTTGACGTTTTAAACATGTCTATTCTCCGGTGATAACTTAAAGCTTCCGCTGCAACATGTTGAATTTAAGCAAGATCTTGAGTATGCATATTTGTGTCAAAAATAAAACTGCATATCCGAGGAATTGTAATGTAAAATATGCTAGAAATCGTATTGTTATCATCACATGTAAAGTTTGTAAGTCTAAGATTATCGCTAAACGATAATCATATTTATATTGTCTAAAGCTTGTATTAACATAAGAGTTATGGTTTGTAATGTAAAATAAATGCAGTTGTTCTTTTAAAAATGTCGCATATAGAGGTCAATACCTCGCAATGAAATCATACGTTATCTAACTCGTTCTTATGGTTAAGGACGGGTTATGACATGTGGTATCAGAGCGGTGGTCTTAGCGAACCAGGTTTGCATTAGTGTGTCTAACCGAGAAGTCGTTAGGATACATTAGTAAGTCTGGACTTTGACCGGGTCTGGTTTTAAAAACCATTGCTTATCATTGTTGGTTAAAATTTATATGTAAATATTATGTAGTACTAATGGGTTAGTTGTTGTGTGATAGATGTCGGGCTCAAAACTTATTATCACATTCAGCGACTCCGAATCAGAATCTTCAGATGGTGTTTCAGTCATTAACCTATCCGATGACGAAAATAATATCTTTGGGGAAGACTCACAAATTCCGGATGAACCAACTATAAAGAACCCGAAAAGTGAACCCGAGGAGGAAAGTGAACCCGAGGAGGAAAGTGAACCCGAGGAGGAAAGTGAACCCAAGGAAGAAATACAGGAAATTACGAAAGACAAGTTCGAACTAGGAAAGAAACGAAAGGGTAATGAATTAGAAAATTCAAATCTTGAGTTTAATAAGGATGATGTGGCACCAACTCCACTAGACACTACCACCCCTATTCCCGCTATTCCTATTCGTTCTATCCCGGCATCCAGTTCTTCAGTCCCACAGCCAAAATATAGGCAGACAGCCAGGATAAGCGTTAAGCGATTCTTTGAACCTAAACGTCCTAGAAAATAGACCAAACGATGCGCTGCCGTATTAAACCATGGGATCATATAATGTTTTGTATAATATTATTAGTGTGGTTTGCTTAATGTTCGATGTAAGATAAGCATATGTAAAATAGTGAAGTGTGAAATGCAATAATTTTCCATGGTTAAGTATTATTTAGATGGTAGTAATTGATTCTGTACTAAGCTATTAAGTATGGACATTAACGGGTAGGTACTACCCTAGATATAATTATAAAACGCTAATAAGAAGAAAAGGCTTTTATAATAATACCTGGTTCATATTATTAATAAGCTATAATGTACTGTAAATATACACTACATCTATAATATTCCATGTGAATAATTATTTTCTTTTCATTCTTATAGAAGAATATGGCGCGATTGAACCGAATGACGGAACAAGAAATCCAGGAACTCATCAATCAGCGAGTGAACGACAGAATGTTATGGGTCGAGGCTGCAAGAGGTGCTGCAGTTAACCCAAATCCTCGTGTGGGGTGCACTTACAAAACTTTTCAAGCTTGCAAGCCCTCATCATTCAGTGGAATAGAAGGACCGATCGGTTTAACCCGGTGGATAGAAAAGATGGAGACTGTGTTTAAAATAAGTGGTTGTGTTGAAAAGGACATGACCAAGTATGCATCGTGCACTTTACAAGATAGTGCACTCACGTGGTGGAAAAATTATGTGAAGGCTGTAGGAGGAGATGTAGCTTATGATACTCCTTGGGAAGAATTCAAAACAATGTTAATCAACGAGTATTGTCCAAGGAACGAGGTTAGGAAGTTGGAAGATGAATTACGAAGTCTGAAGGTTATTGGTACTGAAATCACCAACTACAATCAGCGATTCATGGAATTAGTTTTGCTATGTCCTGAATTGGTTCCAACCGAAGAACGGAAAATTGAAATGTACAAAGATGGTTTGCCCAAAAAGGTCAAGGCAAATGTTACAGCATCGAAACCTAAGACAATTCATGAAGCTATAACCATGGCAAACGAGCTAATGGATCAGGTCATCATGGATAAGAAAGTATCCAATACTGATGTGAAGGTATCAGGTAACAAAAGAAAGTGGAATGGAAATTATGATCGAGGTAACCAACAACAATCTTTTAAGAAACAAGAAATCACGCAAGCTGCGGGTAGTGGTTTAAGCTTTGGTTATAAAGGACAAAATCCTTTATGCAACCGATGCCACAAACATCACTCTGGTTACTGTAATGTGGTATGCAACAAATGTAATCGGAAGGGTCATCTTGCTGAAGATTGTAGGGCTCTCGTTACAAATACAAATGGTACCAAGACTCCTGCCACTAATGCAAATAGAACTGCTTTTGCTACTGTTACTTGTTATGGATGTGGGAAACAGGGTCATTATAAGAGCCAGTGCCCGAATCCAGAGAAGAATATCGGACCTGCACGAGGGAGAGCATTTGTTATTAATGCTAGAGAGGCGTGTGAAGACCCGGAGCTTGTTACGGGTACGTTTACCATTAATAACTTATCCGCATCTATTATATTTGATACTGGTGCTGATAGAAGTTACGTGTGTAGAGACTTTCACGCTAAATTGAATTGTTCATCATTACCTCTAGATGCTAAGTACATGATTGAGTTAGCTAATGGTAAACTAATTAAAGCCGATAAAATTTGCCGTGATTGTTAAATAAATTTAGCCGGAGAAACATTTAAGATTGATTTGATACCCGTAGAATTAGGAAGTTTTGATGTAATAATCGGCATGGACTGGATGTCCAAAATAGGAGCTGAAGTTGTGTGCGCCAAGAAGGCAATTCGCATTCCTCGTAAGGATAAAACGCCAGTAATGATTTATGGAGAGAAGGGTAACTCAAAGCTAAAACTCATTAGTTATTTGAAAGCTCAAAAGTGCTTGAAGAAAGGGTGCTATGCTATCTTAGCACATGTTAATAAAGTCGAAAAGAAAGAAAAAGAGAAGTGCATCAATGACGTGCCTGTGGCAAGAGATTTTCCTGAAGTATTTCCGGAAGAGTTGCCGGGATTACCTCCATTTAGATCTGTAGAATTTTAAATAGATCTTGTACCAGGAGCTGCACCGGTTGCCCGTGCTCCATATAGACTTGCACCGTCCGAGTTAAAAGAACTTCAGAGTCAGTTAAAAGAATTACTGGATCGTGGATTCATACGGCCAAGTACTTCACCGTGGGGAGCTCCAATTTTATTCGTCAAGAAGAAAGACGGATCTTTCCGAATGTGTATAGATTATCGTGAATTAAATAAGTTAACTATCAAGAATCGGTATCCACTACCGAGAATTGACGACTTATTTGATCAACTCCAAGGATCATGTGTGTACTCGAAAATTGACCTAAGATCGGGCTATCATCAATTACGTGTCAAAGAAGAAGATATACCGAAAACTGCTTTTCGGACACGCTACGGTCATTACGAATTTTTGGTCATGCCGTTTGGATTGACGAATGCGCCAGCTGTATTCATGGACCTCATGAATCGAGTTTGTAGTCCATATTTAGATAAGTTTGTTATCGTTTTCATTGATGATATTCTTATCTATTCCAAGAGTGAGCAAGAGCATGAGCAGCATTTAAGGTTGATATTAGAGTTGTTAAGAAAAGAACAGCTATATGCTAAATTTTCTAAATGTGCTTTCTGGTTGAAAGAATTGCAATTTCTTGGCCACGTTGTTAGTAGCAAAGGAATTCAGGTTGATCCAGCAAAAATTGAAGTCATTGAAAAATGGGAGACTCCTAAGACACCAATGCAGATACGCCAATTTTTGGGTTTAGCCGGTTATTATAGAAGGTTTATTCAAGATTTTTCCCGAATAGCTAAGCCGTTGACAGCGTTAACGCAAAAAGGGAAGAAATATGAATGGACTTCTGAGCAAGAGAGTGCATTTCAATTACTGAAAAAGAAGTTGACTACGGCCCCTATTTTATCGTTACCAGAAGGGAACGATGATTTTGAAATATATTGTAACGCTTCGCGACAAGGTTTTGGTTGCGTTCTTATGCAACGGAAGAAAGTTATTGCATACGCATCCCGACAATTAAAGATTCACGAGCAGAATTATACGACGCATGATCTAGAACTGGGAGCAGTCGTGTTTGCATTGAAGATATGGAGACACTACTTGTATGGGGTTAAATGCACTGTGTTTACTGATCATAAAAGCCTTCAACATATTTTCGATCAAAAACAGCTGAACATGAGGCAACGTAGGTGGGTTGAGTTAATAAATGACTATGATTGTGAAATTCGTTATCATCCCAGGAAAGCGAACGTGGTGGCCGACGCTCTAAGCAGAAAGGAATGAGAACCAATTCGAGTACGAGCGATGAACATAAAAATTCACATGAATCTCAACTCACAAATCAAAGAAGTTCAACGAGAAGCACTTACTAAAGAAAACATAAGAAATGAAATAATGAAGAAGTATGAGAAGCAACTCGTTATACGGGAAGACGGAATTCGATATTTTGCAAACCGTATTTGGGTACCGAAGTTGGGTGGATTAAGGAAGTTGATATTGAATGAGGCACATAAGACAAGATACTCGATACATCCTGGAGTTGGAAAGAAGTACCAAGATCTTAAGACACATTATTGGTGGCCTAATTTAAAGACAGACGTTGCAACATATGTTGGGGAGTGCTTAACTTGTTCCAAGGTCAAAGCAGAACACCAGAAGCCGTCAGGGTTACTTCAACAACCAGAAATCTCAGAATGGAAATGGGATGGTATTACCATGGATTTCATCATGAAGTTACCAAAGACTGCCTGGGGATACGACACCATTTGGGTGATTGTTGATCGTCTTACCAAATCTGCACATTTCTTGCCTATAAAGGAAACGGATAGAATGGAGAAATTATTATGATTATATATAAAGGAAATTGTTTCAAGGCATGGAATACCTATTTCCATTATATCCGATCGTGATAGTAGATTTACCTCAAAGTTCTGGCAATCACTACAGGAGGCACTAGGAACTCGTTTGGATATGAGTACCGCATATCATCCGCAAACTGACGGGCAGAGTGAAAGAACAATTCAGACTCTTGAAGACATGCTCAGGGCATGTGTGATCGATTTTGGAAACGGATGGGATAAGTATTTACCGTTAGCAGAATTCTCGTATAATAATAGTTATCATGCGAGCATTAAAGCTGCACCATTCGAAGCACTGTATGGAAGGAAGTGTAGATCTCCTATTTGTTGGAATGAAGTAGGAGATCGACAATTAACTGGTCCCGAGATCATACACGAAACGACTGAGAAGATAGTACAAATTAAGGAGAGATTGAAAACAGCCCGTAGTCGCCAAAAGAGCTACGCTGATGTTCGAAGGAAACCATTAGAGTTTCAGATCGGTGACATGGTTATGTTAAAGGCATCACCATGGAAAGGTGTAATACGTTTCGGTAAAAGGGGTAAACTGAACCCAAGGTACGTAGGCCCGTTCAAGATCATCGAAAGCATTGGACCGGTAGCTTATCGACTCGAGTTACCGCAACAACTCGCCGGAGTACATAATACCTTTCACGTCTCAAACCTTAAGAAGTGTCTTGCAAAGGAAGACCTCACCATTCCTCTTGAAGAAATCCATGTCGACGAGAAACTACAATTCGTAGAAGAACCAGTCGAAATCATGGACCGTGAAGTTAAACAGCTCAAGCAGAGCAACATACCGATCGTTAAGGTTCGTTGGAATGCTCGAAGAGGTCCTGAGTTTACTTGGGAACGAGAGGACCAGATGAAACAAAAGTATCCACACTTGTTTCTCGATGACGCAAAATAGGTACAATTTTAAAATTTCGGGACGAAATTTATTTAACGGGTAGGTACTGTAATGACCAGCACTTTTTCGATCGTTCTATACTTATAAGAATAATATTTACATAAATTAAACTTTACCAACATGATAAGCAATCCAAATTGATGAGATTTATGTTTTTGAAAAGAGTTTACACAACGTTTGACCGTCTAGTTTGACCGATGATATCACGAACTATACAATATATGATAATTATACGTTTGTGTATATATATGTATACATACATATTTAACATGATCTAAGAATGTTATAATATCTTATTTTGTATTAATAACAATAAGTTATAAGTATATTTTGAAACTACTAACTTAAGTTTTCAAAACGATAACCATACCTAACGTTAATTGACATAAATACTTATGACCTATAATGTTTATACATATATCGTATAAGTAATGTATTTAATCACTTTTTAAGGACTTGAATACATAAAACAATATAAGTGTATTCACAAAAGATAGCTATATTTGAATCCTCATTCCATTTTTCACAAAATTTCTATACGTATATCTAAAGTATATGTACTCGTATCATACCTAGCTCCTATACGTATTTACTATTGGTATATACACATCAAATCACCACCAACCAGCCCTTGTTCAATGCCTTATGTATAAGGTAATTACTTTGTATGATTGCTTGACTAAATACATAAGATTACAAGCTTGAAATTTGTCCATGTCCCCCCCCCCCTTGATCACGTTTTTAAGGAGTAAGAAGTACTCCATTTTTGATTCACTTTTACTTCAAATCTTTAGCTAAAAACACACACACTCTCAAGAGCCTTAAACTCCATAACCATTCAACAAGAAACCATGAAGATCTAGCCATAGAAACAAGCCTTAAACACCATAAGAAAACCTTTACAAAAACACTTCAAGAATCCTTTCCAAGAACACAAACTTACTTCCAATCTTTCATCCAATTCCATCACCCTTTTGGTTCTAGGTTCTTACTCCTCTTTTACAGCAATCTTGTCCAAGTAACTGGAGGTAGTAACTTTGTTCATAACCTTATTCGATTCATATATATATAGCTATCTTATTTTGTGGTATAAAATTTTAACAACAAGAACATAGTTTGAATTTTTTCAAACTTGTTTGCAAACTAAATAGATCCTTCTAACTTAACTTTTAAAATACTTCAAGACTTGTAATATAACATAAATATATGCTAATTTAACAAGGTATAACTTGGTTTTTCAAAGAACACCTTAAAAACTGAATTTACGACGTCGGAGTGTAACCGGGGGCTGTTTTGGGTTGGATAATTAAAAACCATCTTGAACTTTGAATTGGAGGTTTATATTCTGGAAAAATGATATTTCTTATGAATATGTTAACACATAAAAATTTCATGATTTAATTCAAAGTATAAGTATTTTTAGAAAAATGGTCATTAAATGATATTTTTGTAACAAAAATGATTAACTTCATAAGTTTCACTAAAGTTTGACCTATGACCTGTGATTTCGAATACAAACTAAGGTATTTACAGTTCATATTCTTAAAGAGGGACTTGATCCAAGGAAGTGGCAAGTTGAACCAACGAAAACGGAGTTGTAACGAAGAAACTATGACCAAAACGAGATCGGATATCTAAGACTAGTTTAGCTACGAAAATAATTGGAGAAAATTAAATAAATCACATATTTTTAAAATAACATGATATTTCATATATATGTACTCATAATTTAATTTTATATGGTTCAGGATCACCCGTAAGCAATACGAGAAGATTAATCATAAGATTCCCATGATTGTACGCAACACGTCATTTGACAACACCGGTACTTTATGTACGCAACACGTCATTTGACAACACCGGTACCGTGGGTCAAGATTAATCTCGACCAATACATATACGATGGGGGTTTTATTTATTTCATTGGGGGTTTATTAAACACCTAAAAATGAACCATTAAAATTGAATTACTAACATCGGACTGCTAACTACGGACTAAGGAATTATTAAAAGTATTAAAAGTATTATAAGTATATATATGTGACGTTTGTTTAAAATGAAAATATATTGATAAATTATATATGGATAGGTTCGTGATATCAATCGGAGACCAAGTCGAAATTACATATCTTCAAGACAAAAGTGAGTATATAGTCCCACTTTTAAACTCTAAGTATTTCGGGATGAGAATACATGTATTTTATGTTTTGCGTTATGGACACTAGTAACTGAAAAATATATTCTACGTTGAGTTGTACCACTGGCATACTTCCCTGTAGCTTGGTAACTATTATTTACAGTGGTATTGTAAACGCGAATCCTGTTGATAGATCTATCGGGCCTGACAACCCCAACCGGATTGGACGACCAGTATTCAACGGTTGCACAGTACTTCGTTTCGTGACTACACTTGGTACGGTGTAGTAAGATTTCATAATAAAGGGAATATGCGACGTGATTAAATGTTAAGTATGGTTACCAAGTGCTCAACCACTTAGAATATTTTTATTAAAATGTTTACATATGAAATCTTGTGGTCTATATTTATACCGCTGCCGGCATTAAACCTATATCTCACCAACTTTATGTTGACGTTTTAAACATGTCTATTCTCAGGTGATAACTAAAAGCTTCCGCTGCAACATGTTGAATTTAAGCAAGATCTTGAGTATGCATATTTGTGTCAAAAATAAAACTGCATATCCGAGGAATTGTAATGTAAAATATGCTAGAAATCGTATTGTTATCATCACATGTAAAGTTTGTAAGTCTAAGATTATCGCTAAACGATAATCATATTTATATTGTCTAAAGCTTGTATTAACATAAGAGTTATGGTTTGTAATGTAAAATAAATGCAGTTGTTCTTTTAAAAATGTCGCATATATAGGTCAATACCTCGCAATGAAATCATACGTTATCTAACTCGTTCTTATGGTTAAGGACGGGTTATGACAAGATGCGTCAGAACCCGAAGGCGTATATTCCGACGCGAACTACCATTCCCGATTATACGTCAGTTACTCCTCCGAGACTGGATCCTTCATATGACCCGTACCAAGCTTGTCAGGATACCTATGGTGTGAATTGGGACCCTACTAAAGATTTTTGGCCGAGGAGTGATTGATTGTTGCGCATGTTATGTTGTATTTGTTTGAAACTATTTCCTTTTCATTTGGTCTGTACTTGAGTAATTTTATTTTCTGTTTATGTACTCTGCAACTTATTTGAGGGACAAGGCGTTTTAGCATCGGGTGCTGCCACCTTGTCCTGTTTATGTAGTTCGTATGTTTTTATTTTCTTAGGTTTTTGGTGAAACGATTTTTCAAGTCTGGCATTAAGTTCAGCAAAACTGCATGATTGATGATATTGGTGTGATGATCGGGAATGGACGATGTTCTTATGCTGGCAGTCAGTTCAGCGCCATCTGTCACTGGCATTCCGCGATCAGTAGTTAACTCGATAAGTTTTTATATTTTCTTTCTCACATAACCCTTTCGATTTTTATCTATTTTTGATCTCAAGTGATGAGGACATTACTTGATCTCAAGTGTGGGGTGGGGATGTAAAATCTCTCGGGTTGGTTGTTAATGAATCATCATCATATTAGTTTTGATTTAAAAAAGACTTGACGTTTCACGGGTTTTGGTCGTAAAAAAATTGAAAAATTAGGGGTAATATATAAAAAAACAGAAAAGTTAGTTTAAAAATAATAAAAAAAAGTAGAAAACAATTGAAAATTCGGCCAAAACCTGTATTATGAAAATTGGCTTGGTATGTTATGGTATGATATGTGTTTTCAAAGAAGCCAAAATTGTCCCACATGTTCATTATTTTGGACATGAAATTCTACGAGTTCGGGGAACTCAATAGTAGGTCACCTGTACCAAAACGGGTGTAAACCGTGAGAGAGCGGTGATTGCATAGCGTGATTGTGACCGAATCACGTGCCTGATCAGAAACTTTTGGTTACTTGATATAGCAGACTTCCGAAACTATATCATTTTATTATTACATCATCTAATGGTGTGATACTGTGGGAAGAGGAGCCTAGAGCTTCACCAGTGTTATCCTTTTTAGGAACAATAGCTACGTGCTTGTGTTTGCTCAGACAACACAACCCATAGTCAAAAGCTATGGCACCCAAAGATTTTTAGAATTTAAACTGAGTATCAATTGAAATAGATTGGCATTCCCGAGTGACTCAGATCCACTCATTAAGGAAGTAAAGTCTTCCGACTATTTTACTTGGTACGTATACCTCTTAAGCTGTACCATTTCATTACCCATCATTTCACGATGAGGTACTGTTAGAGGAGAAAGTCTTGAACTTTCAAAACATGTTCATTATTTTGAATGTGAAATCCTACATGAACATTAAAATTCATACGTAGGTCATCTGCACCAAGGCGGGTGTCAACCGTATGAACAGTGATAGTGGTGTATGGTCGAAACCGGACCATGCACTAGATCGAAAACTTAAACAGGGCGATCCTCATTGTTTCTTCTAACAAGGACAATGTTGCACCCGACCACCTTATTTAACCACACAGGATGTATCTTTTCCATCCTTAAGGGAGTCAAGTCTCCCGAACGACACACTTGCTGATTTGTTTCAGAAGATGTAGTCCAGACCAGTTGTAGGGTGACGAAAAATCTTGAAAAGTCATTGCTAAAATCGACTGGAAATCTATCAGGCCTCAACGTCAAACTGGTAGTCAAAGCTTATCTCAATGAGGGAGATTTGCTGGCCAAATGGGAAGCGCACCATGATACACAAAATGTCAGTGATTGATCAGATTCCCAGTGGATAACCTCCGAAAAGGTAAGATATCAGCTTTTAAGCCTGATGAACCTCAATCTTTATGGTTGACTTAACGGATTAGATGATCACCTCATGATTATCGATGATATCTGGACGTAATGCGTATCCTCCTAAGCACATTATTTTCTTACCGACATCTCGCGATGTTAGGTACTGTGGGAGGCTTGGCTTGACCAATTGTGGGGTAGCCCGTGCGTTCTTTTGGCACATATGTTCGATTGCTATACTTTTTGGTGCTCGGTTTCCACTTGATTCCCGATTTCTTTGAAGACTTATTTATGATTCGAGATTCTCTACTTCATCAGTATGGTACGTTATTCGAGATTATCTTTGGTTAGTATATCTATTACATATTGATTGCAGTTTGGGAAGTTATTTCAGGGGAATGCAAGTGGGAAACATGGTTGTTATTTACTCTAAATCGTGCCCACGCTAGTTGTTTGTTTGGTTTCTTGTTCGTTTGGTTCTACATACATGTTTGAAGAAGTTATCATATGGTAGAAGATTATTATCGAGTTTAATTGCTTGAGGACAAGTAAAGCTCTAGTGTGGGGTTGTTTGATATCGCATATTTCATACGCGTTTTCCTTAGCGATATCGGGTACATTTTGGTCCTTTTGGATACGATTTGGTGTTATTTTGATAAGTGTTTTGAAAGTTCGAGTTCTAAAACCAAGGAGATGAATTTTGAAGATATTTGATGGTTTTTAGTGATTTTATATGAAAGCAAGTGAAAGGGATTGGTTTGATTCGAGTTTGGTTCGAAAACAGGTGATATTAGTGAGTTTTCAGCTCAGATTCAGCAAAAAGGACCTGGAGCGCCGCTTCAAAAGGTGGCGCGCCGCTCCATTAGGCTAGAAAATCAGTTCGACAGTTTTCAGAAGACCAGAAAGCAAACTTACAGCAAATGGAGCACCGCGCAGTGTTTTGGCGCGCCGCGCGGTTATTTGGCGCGCCGCGCCAACCTTCAGCCGGGTTCAGATTTTTTCCTATTTAAAGCCCGAAAAATACCCTAATTAATCACTTTCACATCCAGACGATTTCCAGCAGCTTTTTGACGAACCAAGGTGATTTTTGGGGTTTCTCAAGGTCATTCTAACACATCAATCATTCCGGAAACAAGTCTCGATCCGTCTATCATTCAAGAACACAATTTTCATTAGGTTTAATTCTTATCATCATTATGAATACTCTTAATTGTTTATTTATGATTTTTGTTCTAGCCATGATTGGCTAAGCTTTTTAATGTTTGTCTAGATTGAATATTCGTATGTGTTTGGATGATACTTTAATGTTTTATTGATTAATGCATGATAATTATGAGTTTTGATTAAGAACCATTCTTGTGGGTGTTGATTATTGTTACTAGGTTGATTAGTGATCTTGTTTGAACAAAGGCAACCCTGTTTCAATTTAGTAACTAGTTTTCAATTGATTTGTCTTAACCAATTAGGTACTTACTGGACCAAGGGGGAAAACCGGGTAACAAGGATTAAACAAAACAGGGGTGAATTGTGTGGAGCGATCGCGTAACCAATTGAATCTTAATCTTGTAGTTAATTAATTACTAAGTCACAAATGAAAGAGGTCTTTGGTGAAAGGGAACCCTAAGCCAATAAATCCAAGTTTGACGTGTTTGCTAAAAGAGAACTCTGGGTAAACCGACTTTGTAGTTGCATGTATTGATAAATTGAACTGGTGCTTAATAACAAATCATTCGACACTACGAATAGGAGATCTAGGCGAACGTTCTTTTATCCATTGAATTCAAATATCTTTACTTTTCGTCGAGTCAGTATTTATTTTTATAAACTTAAAAACACAAAAATATCGTCTTTTACTTTTAATCAATCTTTGATTTGGCTAATCGTTAAATAGCCATGAAATCTTTAGTTACAATCTTAATTCTCATGTTTAAACTGTCCTTGGAACGATTTCGGAATTACCAATTTTATACTATTACACGATCGGGTACACTGCCCGTTAGTGTGTAGTAATCTTTTAACCGGCATTTTTCATTATAAATTATAGACACGATTTTACACATCAATATTTATGAAAATATCTTCAGAAATATCGAAGATATTTATGGTGATATTTTGGAATTTCTAAGTTAGAAAGTTGATGAAGAAAAATTTTCCGCAAGCTTTTAATATGACTTCGGAGCAAGATATTCTCTAAAGATTTCATCGGATCCAGAATTACCTGGATTCTTTGAATATAGGGTTTGGTCCTTGTATTTGTCCTTGGTCTCCTTCATGGTTAGCTCAATCCATTTTTCAGTTCCAAATCTGAGCTTTTTCAATGCGTCATTCTTTAACATCAAACTGTTGGCCATTAAGACCATCTATAACTTTTGCTACTTCGTCAGCATTCTAAAGGTTAACGAATCTGAATCATTGATTATCAATCCGAGATGGTTTCAAGAAATTTTATTTTTAGATGATTAATCGCTGATTGTAATCGTCAACGGATCTAATGGTTGACGAATAGGCGTTGTTGATTTCAAAAGTAATGAATGATAATTTCGGTGGTTTGATGTCATAATACGAATGAATATAATTCATGAATGTAGTGATCTTTAGGAAGATAACATCTGCTAAAGCTTTACTTGAATCAAAATCAGAATATGTAATTTGATTTGAATGAAAATGGTTGTTCTTTGGTATGCGGATACATATGTGGATGTAAGTAGTATAGTTACTGATTATTGAATCAGAATTTGAAGAATGTATAATGTAACATATTAATGTGAGATATAAATACTTCTCGGGTATTACCTACTCGTTAAAATATTTTCACAATTAACAGTTTGTACAAAAGGATTTTTAATTACCATCTTTATGAAGATATACATTCATATATATATTCTTAAGATGTAATCATGGTTTTAATGAGTTAATATAATATTAAACTCCTTTGATTTGCGGTTGGAACGAGAATAAATAATCTCCAAAACTTGAGAGTACATAATCGTCGCGGAATATTTCTTTAATGAAGTTATGAATCAATACTTCATCGTTCATTGTTATTGATACACCTCGGTATATGATGTTGGTGCTCCTGAAATCCTTGTGAAATTCACAAGACATGAATAATGTTTTCTAGAAAGCTTCGAGTATGTCGAAAATGAAAGTGTAAAACCAAACATGTATTTGAATAATACACTTGGTTTATTATGAAATGGAGTTTATTATGTTGAAGCAGTGATTAACGATTGTTAAGTCATTAACAAAGGATGTACATCATAGCATATTATGATATGAATTAACCAAGTAGTACATACTAGTTAAGATTCACACGTAATAGCTTAGTACGAAAAGATTTATTATTGTTACAATCCATATATATAAATTATACATATATAATTCTCCAGGAAGAATGAGTCGATACTTCTTAACTCGTTACTACTAATATTCCTTGATATCTATGGGGCGTATGATGTTGATAACCGAGGTACTGAGTGTGATGTTGAGATGTGGGATGCTGATGTTGTTGTTGTTGGTGAAGCTGATGCTGTTGGTGGTAATGTTGATGGTGCTTACAATGCTTGTGGCTGGTTATGTTGGTGGTACTGATGGTACTGGTGGTGTTGGTTATGCTGCTGGTGCTGCTGATGCTCTTAGATTTTGCACCATATTCTCTAGAGCTACCACTTGAGCGCGGAGCTCGTTGACTTCTACTATTATTCTGGGATGATTGGCGGTTCAGACAAGGGGATGAATAAGATCTAGAATTCTAGATATTATATATTCGTGACGGGATATCCTGGAAATAAGGGTTAAAATAGTGTTTCGAATGGGTTCGCCGGTAAGCGCTTCACGTTCTTCGCCAATAGGGCAATGTGGTGGGTGAAAAGGATCACCTTCTTCACTTCTCCATTGATTAAGTAGACTATAAACTCATCCCCAATTAATCCAGAAAAGGAGATGACTAATTGGTTGGTTCATTCCGGTTACGCTACCATTGGAGCTCGAGGAGTTCGAGGAATCAAGTGACAAATCCATCTTATGTGATTAGAATTAGGGTTTTGATATGAGATGAGTGTTGAATACTGAATGATATATTTATCTCCTTGGATATGTTTATATAGCAAAAAGATTTCCGTAATTTACGGAGGAAATTTAGGAAAAGTGTTAGACAAAGTCTATTGGGATAGATATGATAAGATATGATTTGTCTATACTCCAATAATGGCAGTATGACGTGTCGAAATCATAAAATGATAAGTATGTAATCTAATAATCTTTCGATTGAAGACTTTCAATTCGTATACTGTGATAACCCAATGACATTTTCCGGTTCGTAAACCGATGCATAAAGGCATAAGGCATATAGGTACGTGATATATAACAGGGAGTTATATAGGTTTGATATGAATAGTAATAATTATAGGAGTTTCAAAAATTATGGATAATATTTCATGTAATACATATGTAATACACAAAACCATGATAGATGACATAGAAATGTCGAGAATGGTGTCGCATTTAAATGTGGTGGCGGAATTGAGTAGTACTTAGGAAAGTGAGCAGAGTTCTTAGATTGGCTTGGCATTCTAAGATAAGTAAAGTTTCTAAAGTATAGTGTAGCATTTAACAATTAAATGCAACAATTAAAGGCACTATAGTCAAGGAAAGTTGTAGTCCTACATTGCTAAGGTACCTAATTGTATTAGGCACACATAAAATGCAATTCTGGTTCTCTACAACAAACTGCTCTGATACCAATTTCTGTCACACCCCCAAATAGGGCATGGGGTATTTGTGACTAACTATATCAAATCACAGTTGTATAAACGAGAACGACCCTATATGAGACATTTTATTGAGTTTTTGCAGCGGAAGATAAATAGATTACATTGTATTTAGAACAACGCATTAAATGTCTTTAATTGATATAATATGAAATGAAGACTCCAAGCATAGCAAGAAATCATCATCAAATTAGCAAATGCAATTCTTTCAAATTATCCATGAATGACTCGTTGAAATGTTGCTTTCAATTAGCAAATACACAGCGGAAGCATTATGTAGAACCTGAGAATAAACATGCTTTAAAGTGTCAACACGAGGTTGAGTGAGTTCATAGGTTTGTCATAAATAATGATTTCAGTAACAGATATAGACCACAAGATTTTTATAGAAGTTGATCTCGCAGATCAAAAAGTTATGCCAGTTCGTGATATTTAGACTAAACGTTTAAAGTTTGCCCCAATGACAAGTTGTTCTGTCCTTGTCGGTTTAACTTCATTATTAAGCAATACAAAGACTTAATCAAATGTATCGGGGACGTTACTCCCAATAATTAAGAATGCATTCAACGAGCAATTAAAAATATCACTGTAGGGACTTTGCAGGACATAGCCAGGTATAGCATAGTTTAACAGTTGGTACTTGTGTCTAACGTATAAAACAGTTATAAAAGTTGTGCATGTATTCTCAGCCCAAAAATATATATAAAAAGGGAGCTATGAAAACTCACGATACTGTATTTCGTATTTCGTAGTAAATATGTGAATGATGGCACTGAACAAGTGCAGAGTTGTCCTCGGATTCACGAACCTATATCAAGTATATATATTAACACATATACTCGTAATCGAATAAGTTTATATATGTTATTTCAATTGTTATATATTTCTGTAGTTATATTAATATTTTAATATATTAATATATATATATATATATATATATATACATATATATATATATATATATATATATGTATATATATATATATATGTTTGATTGGTATTATATTAAAAATACCTAATTTGTTATATATGAATATTTATATAAAAATGTTAATATGTTTGTTATATAATTATATGAAATATGATTGTAGTATATGAAATAAGTGTATTCAATATACAAAATATTTATTTGTAAAAATAATAGTTTCGATAATAATGATTCCCTAATAATTATAATAATAATGGTAATAATAGTAATTTTAATACAAATGATAGTTTTACTAATAATTATAAAGTAAAGATAATAGTTTTAATAATAGCAAAAATGATAATTTTTTTAAAATGATAATAATGATAATAATTTTAATAATAACAATACTAATAATAATTATTATACTTATGTTAAAAATGATAATAATAGTACTAATAATATTTAATGATAATACCAGTGATAATAATAATAATGATAATAATGTAACTTATAAATTATATTAAAGATAATAATAATAATCATGGTATTAGTATCAGTAATAATAATAAGTAATTTAACAATAATAATAATAATCTTACTTGTAATTATAATCATGATAATAATAATGAATGATAACTAGTACTTATTTTTAGTAATAATAATAATTATAATACTTAATAATACTAGTAATGATAACAATATTAATTATATTAGTGATAATAATAATAATAATAAAATAAAAGGCTACCTTCCAAGATTTTTTCTAAAAAAATTGCCCATGACCGGGCCCGAACCCGAGACCTCCCGCTCCCTTGATAACACTCTTAACCACCTGCTCTGATGATACTTTTCTGTTTAAAACCATAATCAATTTTATTTACCCCGTATTATTTATGTTTCCCATTTCATCTTCTTCACAATTCAAAAGTCGACCAGGGATCTTCCAATATCAAAATAACGAATTTATGATATCATTTAGGACTTGTAAATAAACATAGAACTAGAAAGAGATGTTTTTAAATAACAAAAAAAATAAAAAATAAAAAAAAGAAACAACACCCCTTCTGCTGTTCGCAAGTTTTTAAAAAAAAAAGAAATTTGTTTTTCGATTTTAAGCTTGTTTTAGGACTTGCTTTCTTCATGAAAAAGGTTATAAATCATTCTTAGAAACTTCGTGAATCCTCAATTTTATCAGAAACATCATTTAGAACTCGAATTTCTTGATGAACACAGAGTTGACTTTTTTGACATTGAACTTTGACTCCAAAATTCGAACTTGATATACAAAATTGAGACTTGAAACTTTGTAGATAGTTTGAGTGATCGATTCTTAACAAGAATACATTTATAGATTTTTATTTTGGTAAATTTAGTCAAGAACGGGGTACGGCTTTTTTTATTTATTTAAATTTCTATTTTCTTTTCACTAACTGCAGTAGATTATATATATAAAGTGTGATCAACTAACAATAATTTGTTTTTGTATCATAATTAAAGTCGACATGATTATTTAATCAGGAACCAAACATATAAAAGCAGATTAACAGCAGGTCGTGATAATATAAATAAATAAAAATAAAAAATAATAGAAAACAGGTAAAAAGATATAAAAAATAAAATAAAAGCAGATTCATAAAAAATATATATGATTAGTACATTGTTTTTGACTTCTTAAATATATTTTTAATTGATATTAATTATTAATAGATATATTAATAATAATAATGCAAATAATAATATTAATATGACGATATTAATAATAAAAATGATAATTTTAATTATAATTAATAATAATGATAATAATAATTATTAAATGTTAATAATACTATTAATAATAATAAGTTGTATTAATAATAGTGTTATTTATAATAAATTCAATAATTGTAGTAAAAGTGTTAATACTAATAATATTAATAACAATTATTAATAATAATAATAATATTAATAATATTGTGAGTAATAACACTTGTAAATGATGATAAGTATAACTATACTAATAATAATATTAGTAATAATAATACTAATAATAATAATAATCAAATTCATATTAATAAAAATGATAATACTGATAATGATAATTGTAAATGATAATGATAATATTGTTAAATATTATATTAACGATATTAATTAATACTAATGTATTATTATTTATAAATAACTGTTCGTGAATCTTCGGAATCATATAAAAGTTAGGTTTAAATTTAGTCGAAAATTTTCCTGGTTGTTATACGAATGGTCAGAAACGCAAGAGACCGCATTTCAGTTGTTGAAGGAGAAGTTAACAACTGCACCAGTATTGTCTCTACCCGAGAGAAGTGAAGATTTTGTTGTTTATTGTGATGCCTCACGTCAAGGAATGGGTTGCGTGCTTATGCAACGAAATAACGTTATTGCTTATGGATCACGTCAGTTAAAGATTCACAAGCAGAACTACACTACGCACGATCTTGAACTAGGAGCTGTTGTCTTTGCACTTAAAATGTGGAGACACTACCTGTATGGAACCAAGTTTACTATACATATTCGATCAGAAATAGCTCAACATGAGACAACGACGTTGGATGGATCTACTTAACGATTATAACTAAGAACTTCAATACCATCCGGGCAAGGCGAATGTTGTGGCGGATGCTTTAAGAAGAAAAGAGCAAGAGAGACCTCTTAGGGTTAAAGCTCTTAACATAGTTGTTCGTACGAGTCTCACATCACAAATTCGCGAAGCACAATAAGAAGTCGTGAAACAAGAAAATGTCGATGTGGAATTTCTCAGAGGAATGGATAAGAAATTTGACATCAAAGAGGACGAAACACGATACTTTGCTAATCGAATCTGGGTACCAAAGTTTGGTGGATTAAGAGAACTAGTGTTGGAGGAAGCACACAAGTCAAGGTACTAAATTCATCCGGGATCAGATAAAATGTACCAGGATTTGAAGACATTCTATTGGTGGCCAAATTTGAAAGCTGACATTGCTACCTATGTCAGAAAGTGCTTGACTTGTGCTAAAGTCAAGGCTGAGCATCAGAAGCCATCAGGATTATTAACTCAACCAGAGATTCCCAAGTGGAAGTGGAAAGGTATTACCATGGACTTCATCACGAAACTACCGAGAACGGCGGGAGGTCACGATACTATTTGGGTTATCGTGGATTGTCTCACTAAGTCTGCACACTTCCTACCGATAAGAGAAACTGATAAAATGGAGAAGTTGGCTCAGATCTACATTAAGGAAGTCATCTCTAGGCATGGAGTGCCTATATCTATTATATCCGATCGCGACAGTAGATTCACTTCCAGGTTTTGGCAGTCATTACAGAAAGCAATGGGGACTCATTTAGATATGAGTACAACATATCACCCCCAGACAGATGGCCAGAGCGAACAAACTATTCAGACTTTTGAGGACATGCTGCGAGCATGTGTCATTGATTTCGAAAACGGATGGGATAAGTATTTACCACTAGCTTAGTTCTCATACAATAACAGCTACCATGCGAGCATTAAGGCTGCACCTTTCGAGGCGTTGTACGGAAGGAAGTGTAGATCTCCCGTTTGTTGGAGCGAATTAGGAGATAGTCAGTTGACAGGTCCTGAGATTATTCAGGAGACAACCGAGAAAGTTCTAAAGATTCAGGAATGATTGAGGACGGCTTGAAGTCGTCAAAAGAGTTACGTCGATGTTAGACGGAAGGATATAGAGTTCCAAGTTGGTGACAAAGTTATGCTTAAAGTATCACCTTGGAAGGGTGTTGTACTATTTGGGAAACGAGGTAAACTGAGTCCTAGATATGTTGGACCATTCGAGATAACTGAAAGAGTTGGACCGGTAGCTTACAGATTGGAACTGCCACAAGCACTCAGCGGTATACATGACATTTTTCATGTATTCAACCTAAAGAAGTGCCTAGCCGAAGAGAATTTGATTATTCCTTTAGAGGAACTGCGTATCGACGACAAACTTCATTTCATTGAGGAACCTGTCGAAATTTTGGGCCGTGAGGTCAAACAATTGAAACAAAGCATAATTCCTATCGTTAAAGTTCGGTGGAACGCGAGAAGAGGACCAGAGTTTACGTGGGAGCGTGAGGACCAGATGAGACTGAAATACCCGCAACTGTTTCCCCAGGAAACTACTTCAGCGGACGTTCACTAAAATTTCGGGACGAAATTTTCAATAACAGGTGGGTAATGTAACAACCCTGCTTTTTCCGTTACTTCCGTTAACCTTCCGTTAGTTTATTTAACGGCGATTATTTGACTTTTTGGTGTTTGTGTGTAATAAATACATACTTGATCTTTGGAGGGTTAAAATAATTAATATGGGTTGATATTAATTTAAATAAATATTTCGGATAATGAAATACGATAAAAACGATACGATTTTGATAACTGCTTTTTGAGCAACGAAACGCTCGGGTTTATTTTAATAATTAATTTATTAATTATTAACTTTTTAAAAATAATTAATTTATTGGATGCGTTTAACGATCGGTTTAGCGTTCCGGGTCCTCGGTACGACTAAACGGCACTTAAAACGGATCACGATTACACGGAATTGCAAAACACGAGCCCGGGAGTACCCCATGGGGTCAATTCGGCCGAACACCCCCCTCCCCACCCTTTTATGTTTAATTTTTGCAACTTGGAGGACTTAGGTGCAATTTAAGAGAACTAGGGCTAGTATAAAGGCTTAAGTGATAACCTAAACACTGTAAACCCTCACAATTACACATACCAGTCGATTTTTTTTGTTCCCTCCCTCCCTTTGGCTGCCGTCGATCACCATCACCAATACCACCATCAATTTTCAATTTTTGCTCAAGCCTTGAACACGAAAAGTGTAATTCTCGATCTCCTCTACGTATTGGTGTGCTTTAACTGTTGATCTAAGGTATAATCACATGAACCCTAATGTAACGACCCAGAAATTTCCGACCAAATTTAAACCCTAATCTTTATATGTTTCCGACATGATAAGCAAAATCTGTAATGTTGAGTCTAGAAAGTTTGAAATCTTTATTCGAATAATCAGTTACCCTTTGACTATGCCTGACGATTCACGAACGTTTATGTGTATATACATAAATACAAGTATATATATATATATATATATATATATATATATATATATATAATAAACTTGAATTAAATTAATAAATTATTATATTTTTATATATATTACTTGAAATATACAAAATGCTATAATTTAGATTTCTCTAATTCTAAATATGTATTTAATATATTTATATTATGTAATAGAAACATGTACTTAAAATGTAATTATATATTATGTATAATATATATAATTATATATTTACGAATTTGATCTTTTTATTTAGAAATACTCATTTTATTTTTCATAAGGAAATTAATAACGAATACATTTATATATATATAAATGAAAGTTAATAACTGAGATATATATACATAGTGAGTTAAATAAATATTGTAATCTATAAAGTTTATATTCATAGAAATTATTAATATTTCATAATTATGTGTTAATTTGTTATAATTAGTATTATTATTTTTTTTTTTTAAATTTATGATGTTATTAATAAGATATTTATTATCAAAATTAAATTAAATAATATATACATATAATTTCATAGAAAACAGAATACTGATATATAGAAATATCTATATATATATATATATATATATATATATATATATATATATATATATATATATATATATATATATATATATATATATATATATATATATATAAACACGGTATATGTAAATATATAAATAGAGATACAGATTTTTACATATGTTTGATTAAAACTTGATGTCTTTTCTTGTTCTGTTCGTCCGTGAATGAAGGTCGAACCCCACAACCATATTATAAATCGAACAGCATCAATTACGGATCCTCTCAATTATCAAACACTTTTACAACCACTTTCAAGTTCCATGAATTTAGTAAATAAAAAATATATATATATATATATATATATATATATATATATATAACCCGCAGCCTATACCCCTGCTCGAGAATCCTTGAACCAAAAACTGGAATTCGAGACAAATTTTAGGAATCTAAAAATACAGTTTTGAACGGAATTATTTATTGAAACTATCTGTAAAGTCTCATGATCTAATTCCTTTTTATCGATGGTGAATTTCCAAATCAGAGGTCGAGTTTCAAAAGTCACAGATTGTGTTCAAAGTAAAATTCGTAAAGGTTTTGATGATTTGAATTAAATTGACGATTTATACAGTTTACAGGAAAGATTTGCAAACTTTTTCATGAAGGATTCATGGCTTAAAACAGCCTCTAATTTCGAAATTGATGTTGAGTCATAAACGTGTTCTTTTTGGTCTGAACCGATCCCTTCTTTTACTCTTTTCTGTTTTAATAAGTTCTAATTATTTTCTAAACGTTCCTAGTTATATTTCTAATAAAATACAAACCATAAAAACCCTTGTTGGAATCAGTCTCTGGACAATTGAATTTAGAAAGAAGAAGATGAAAACTGAAATTAAGATAAAAGGTTTTAAGGGAATAAATAAAACAGAAAGACGGTTTGGATCAGGCGGTTAGAGGGTGTTATGGGTTATCACAAAGTAGCGGGTTCGATCCCTCCAGGGGTCATTTCTTTTAAAGGATCGTTTTTTTTTTTAGGTATATCTCAAAAATTATAATTATGATTAGTATTATCCTTTTTATTTATTATTATTATTACTAAATATCATTACTTAGTATTATTTTTGTTATTAACATTATGATTATTAATGTAGGTATTGTTATTACTATTATTAAAATTATTATTCCTAATATTATCATTACTAATAACTATTTTTATTATTATTATCAAATTTATCTTTTTATTAAAAATTAGTATTACTATTATTATTGGTATTATTTACACTATCATGTTAATATCATTAAAACTATCATTATTATTATCAGGATTTACATTATTATTGTTACCATTGATTTTATTGCTAATATTACTACTAGTATTATTATCATTATTACTACAAATATTTTTTTATGTATCATAAATATAACTAACAATTTCAAATTACTATGTTTTAATATATTAACTAATATATTATTATTTTAATATTAATTAATATAATTATATATAAGGACATTTATCATAATATATTATAAAATTCATAAACTTAGTTGATTGATATTATGTGTTAATATATAATTGATATAGGTTCGTGAATCCGAGGCCAACCTTATAATTGATCAATGATGTTATATGTATTTTTACTACAAAATACAGTATGATGAGTATATAGTCCCACTTTTAAACTTTAAATATTTTGGGATGAGAATACATGCATTTTATATTTTACGATATGGACACAAGTAACTGAAAAATATATTCTACGTTGAGTTGTACCACTGACATACTTCCCTGTAGCTTGGTAACTACTATTTACAGCGGTATTGTAAACGCGAATCCTGTTGATAGATCTATCGGGCCTGACAACCCCAACCGGACTGGACGACCAGTATTCAACGGTTGCACAGTACTTCGTTTTGTGACTACACTTGGTACAGTGTAGTAAGATTTCATATTAAAGGGAATATGCGACGTGATTAATTGTTAAGTATGGTTACCAAGTGCTCAACCACTTAGAATATTTTTATTAAATGATTATATACGAAATCTTGTGGTCCATTGTTATAACGCTGCTAGCATCAAACCTATATATCTCACCAACTTTATGTTGACGTTTTAAAGCATGTTATTCTCAGGTACGAATTAAGACTTCCGCTGTGCATTAGCTCATGTTAAGGACTTTACTTGGAGTCGATCATCGCGATGGGACAAACTGTTGATGACTTCGTCCGGGAGGATTAGTCGCGGACGTTTCACCTAATATTAAAAATCTGATTTTTATTAAAGTTTCATTGTTATGTTGTCAATTGCTCAAGTCTATACGCGTACGTGTTAATTGTAATCGTTATATTGATTGTTTGATGCGTTAGGGTTTAAAACCGAATTTGTTTATGCATGATCAGAAAAATTAAGTTTCTCAAATGTTAATTATTATGTTATATTCAGATTTCTTGCAAAAAACTTTTGAGTTTAGGCTTTGGATTTGCTTGATTTCATTTCTGGATGATCAAGTTATGCTTAATTAAAATTAACGTTGTGTTTTTGTGATTGATCAGAAATCTGGATTTGATAGACCACGAATTGGCATGTGAAAATTATACCACTGGAAATATAATTTAAAAACACACAATTTATACTAGGATATCATGTCGTTTGCTTATGTAAAACCCGAGATATGCTTGAATTAGTGTAAAAGTAGTTTTATACAGCACTTGCATGAAAATAACATTGTATGATAAAATGTGTTAACTTCTGTGATTCAAGATTTGCATATTTGAAATTTACACAAAAATTAATTCACCTTTCATGTAGATATCATAGGATAATTGTATCTAGATCTTCGGATAATCGCGTGCGAATGTGACTAGCTAAACTAGAATCGAATCTGTAAATTGCTCCCTTTTTTATACTCTGTGGATTGTGTTTATTGAATGAGCATTTAAGCTTCTGGAATATGAATTTTAACATGATATGTTACTTATTGTTAGTTTATGTCAATCTCTGAAACCTTATGCATTGGGCACAATAGAGCCATACTTTATGTAAATTCTGATTTGAGCTGAAAACTGAATATTCAATTTGCACGAATAAACTGTACAAATTGGATAAACAAAAATTGCTCGATTTTTTATATGTGTTAGTTTGACTTGTCCTTGAACTATGGCCACAGGTATTGTATCAATTTCATGTTCCTAACTCCGGTTATAGCCAAAACGAAATCAGTGCGCGGTAAGAAACTGACTTGGCAAACCCCAAATGTACCCTTTCTGATTCCTGACTTTTAATTATCGTATGAGACCCTGGCCGGACTTTTTGGAATAAATTTTAAGTATATTTATGATCTGGAGTTTTTCATGTTTACTTGAATTTTGTACTATTAGATAATGTGCTAAGTATGCTACGTGTTCATGAACTTTGTGCACAACGATAACCTGAAATTGTGAAAATGATCATTTATGACCTGAAACGTGTTGTTTGACTTAGGATTGATATGTTGACCAACATTTGACATGAACCTACTGATGTTGACTTTAGTTGATCACATTGACCAAGTTTGACTTTCGGTTTGACTTCGGTTGACTTTGTTTGACTTGCATGAACTAGTTGATTGTATGTTGACTTTTACTTTGAAACGCGTCGAGTTGAGCAATAATGTGACAACCCGGAAATTTCTAACCAAATTTAAACTTTAATCTTTATATATTCCCGACACGATAAGCAAAGTTTGTAAGTTGAATCTCAAGAATTTTAAACTGTGTTCATACACTCATTTAACCTCGACCAAATTCCAATGATTCACGAGCCATTATATGAACGAACATGATTATATATGTATATGTGTATATATTATAACTTTAAAACATTAACAAAGTATTAGACGTATAATACTTTATATAAACGTATTTGTTTCAAAATATATTCTAATAGTTATCAATGGAATTAAAAGATGATATCAAATGATTGAATTATTAGATACATTGAATTATAATTACGAGTCTCTGTTAAGAGGTCCACTATGATTTGAGAAATCTATTCTTTTTAACGGTATTCAGAATAATTGATAAAGTGATTTATTAGAAGGAACAAAAGTGCCAATTAACGGGAACCAGACAAGGTTTAGTGGAGATTTCTGTTTGATTTTCAATTTATGCTTTACAATAATTGTCTCGTAACTTTTGATAAGATAAACTATTAAACTTGTATATTAATTAACGTGGAAGTAAAATTGTAGAATATAGATAACTTAGAAGATGGATATCGACAAGTTAAGTAAATTAACGTTTTACATTAAAATAATTTTATATGTTTATCTAACCTTTAGACGTTATATCACGTTGCACCAACAAACGTTAAAAACTTGAAATCTATTAAAAGTATATTTAATCTTACTTTTCTAAAACATTTTTACGATATAACAACTTCTTCTATTTTAACCTTTTAATAAAATGATTATTTTATATATTTAGTTTTAGAAAAACAAAGTTATCATATTTGATTTAAATGTATAAAAACGTTTCAGTTTAAAAAGAACATTATTAATTAGGACGTTTTATAAGATAATTTGTATATGACTTTTAAAGAATTTAAATAAAGTTTATATTATAAATTACAAGTAGATAAAGCGTTTCAAAAATGTAAACGTGATTGATATAATATTTTTCTACTATCTAAATGATTCCAAAATAAACTTTAAAAATATAATTAGTTTTGAAAAACTAAATATTGTATTATTACATATTTCAATATGAACAAATATATATTTTAAATAAGGATATATATATATATATATATATATATATATATATATATATATATATATATATATATATATATATATATATATATATATATATATATATATATATATATATATATATATATATATAATACAAGTGACAAAATATAATATTTTAACAGATGATTTAAAATGATACATTTTGATAAACTACGAGACTCTGATTTATAGAAGCAAATGACCACAATGCTCAATTTTATAGGTTACATTTATCATAAGGTAAATTTTTGATGAGTAAAGTCAAATTATTAATAAGTGTACATGTCGCGTAACGTAAAAGACTAGTTTTCTAAACGTACGAAAGTGCGCTTGAAAATCCAAAATTGGTGTATGAGTTGAGTAACAATGTACGAAACATTTGAACTAAAATTACATTTTTACCATGTACGTAAATATAATATAATATATAATTAATTATAATTAAATAAATATATATTAAATAAAATATGAGTATCGGCAAGGATTTAATGGATACCAGCTGCACATTATGGTCATGCGACCGCATGAAAGGAACCTACAAACCCCATGCGATCGCATGGGGTATGGGTGGACGAAAGTTTTATAAAGCTCATCTTTCGGATCGACACAAACACACATACATAATCACTTCCTCTGTTATATA
This sequence comes from Rutidosis leptorrhynchoides, assembly GCF_046630445.1. Taxonomy (NCBI): domain Eukaryota; kingdom Viridiplantae; phylum Streptophyta; class Magnoliopsida; order Asterales; family Asteraceae; genus Rutidosis; species Rutidosis leptorrhynchoides. The sequence goes on along the minus strand of NC_092336.1, from coordinate 336,793,937 downwards.
TTTATATTATATATTATTTATATTATTAAGATTAATAATATTATTAATTTTATTAATATTAGTATTAGTAGTATTAGTTCTATTATTATGTATACATAAAATACTACGACGGAGTGCTGCACGAGTAATCTTAAACGAGTTTTCAAAATGAGTTTTTCAAGTAGGATAGGGCTAAGGAAATTATGGGTTATAGCTATGGAGGTGATGGGTATGGTTCATGGGTATACTCGTGAGGTCAATTTAGTGTTTATCACCTCCGTTGCGTCTACGTACCTTTCCTGCAATATTGAATCTCAATATTGATACGTGAGTACTCATAATTTAACTTTTACATACTAAATAGTGTATCCCTGACTAGTGCTCGAGTATATAGGATTATGCATGTTTGTACTTTTGATATTGCCTTTAGTTAGGTTATCTTAAATCCTGAATTAGTTATATATGCGGTTGAGATAAGGTGTAAGATATGCATGTCGTTGGAAAGCTAGCGAAAAATTAAGAACTTTTCATTTAGAACTCGAATGGTTTCGATGAACAGATTAGAAATTAAAGTCAACTGAATTTTAGTATTGTTGTTAAAATGATTATTATTACTATCGTCATCGTTACTAATTTTATCTATTAATTATTATTGTTATTATGATTATTAATATTATCATTTTTAATATAAGTATAATTATTAAAAGAATTTTTTATTGTTATTATTATTATTATTATTATCATTATTAATATTATCATTATTATTATTATTTTTATTATTATTATTATCATTAAAATAGTTATTAGTATTATCATTAATGTTATTATAATAATTATTATTATTAGTATTATTATCATTAAAAATTGATATTAGTATCATCTAACTATTATGACTAATATTATTATCATTATTATGAATGCGATATAAAAGACGACTAAAAGATATTAAACAAATCGATTAGGAAATAATGAGTATGAGTATCATGATGAAATTAAAATATTATAAGATATTGATTTAGATAAAATTATCGTTCTTGTTATTTTTATCATTACTATTATTATTAAAAGTATCGTTAGTATTAAAACTATCATTTTAACAAAAATTATCATTTTAATAGAAATGTCATTGTTATTATAAAATATCATTATTATTATCATTTTAAATAGAATTATTATTTTAAAGATAATATTAAAAAGTATCGTAAATATTAAAGTTATCATAATTAGAATTATCATTTTATCATAATGTCATTTTAGTAATTATAAATATTGATATTTTTATTAATAGAATAATAATTATTATTATTACAAAATAATACAACTTTTACTTACTATTATTATAGATATTAATTTATCAAATAAATATGCGATACAAACATATCTTACTACATGTAATAAAATTACTTTAATAATACATATCATATTATCTTTATGATATTAAATGAACTCTATAAATTTTATTACTTAATATATATAAAAGTATATTATATTATATGAATTTTAAATATAAAAATTTTATTTATTAATAAATGAATTATATTATTTACTCTAATAAATCTTTTAAAAATATTTAAAAATATAAAACGACGATATTTATGTTGGGATTTAACAAGTTTCATAATACTTAAAACCTTTTAAGAATCATTCAAAGCGGAAGCATGTAGATAACCATTTATTAACTTGTTAATCTTTAACCAATTCAAGTTAAATCCCAATTAGGATCAAGTTATGAAATATACTTACAAACTACAAGCAAGAAAAGAGTTTATACCTACTCCAAGCTTGTTGATGAGTGATTAAGATGATGATGTTGAATGGAGCTCCAAAAGTATGAAACCTCAAGTTGTTATACCCCAAACTTGTGCACCAACACCCTAGCTTTGGTTAGGATTTAATCACACTTGAATATTGCTTGAAAAAAAAACAAAATGAACCCTCTTTCCTTGCTAAAACCCCACGGCAATACAGCAGGTTTTTAGAGTGTTTTGTGCAGTTTTTTTTCAAGTATTTTGATGTGTATGCATGTGTATGTTCAAGTGTTTAAGTCTCCAAGAGGTCTAGTTACTTATCCCATGGAATCTTTGAAAGTAACACTTAAAATACATTAAAAGATAGCATGCTTGTGAAACTCCCATGCCACTTCCAAATATGTATTATAAAAGTCTTGATTTTTATAAAACTATTTTATAAACTTCCATATTTATTTATGTACATTTTATTATATAAAACTCATTTATATAAAATGTAACATAAATATATTAATTATTTAACCTATAAATAATTAAATCCAAATTATATAAATTATTCCATAATTTATATTTATACACATCAAGTAACATTTAAGAAAACCATTTTTCTTAAAATTCAAGTGTCGTGTATTTAATCAATGATCCAATCGCTAAGATCAAATACAAATAAGGTGTCGGTAAGTTTGTTATTGGGTATGACCCGACTTGGATCATAACACATTAGCCACATTAATTTAATATGTTTCTCGGGCATACGAAATACCTTCAATCTCCCACTTGCACGAGAAACATAAGAAATTAATGCAAGTGATGGATACCACCTAATGACCGTCCATTACCCCCAATATGTTATGATTTTGTGCCATTCAATAACATCATCCCTTTCGAGTTCCCATCTCGAATATGAATAGGTGAATCTTTCATTATTTCCTTTCGTCCTAGATGTCATGTTAAACCCAAGAGACACAGAGTGATCACTCTTCTAGATTTAACTTTATCAGGCCTTAGACATCTGACTCTCAACGAATAAGAGGGACAAATTCCATCTTGACTACATACGTCCTAGATATATACTTTGTATTACACCTGAGCTCTTCCTTATGAACTAACATATTTCAGAATAGCGAAGGAAAGAATCAAGGCAGAATACTTAGTGAATATCCGAACCCAATATGTATCTCAGGTCAGAGGATACAATGATATTCGCCTTTACTCAAGATTACGTGTGATCAACCACAAAGGTTCCATTTAGTAAATCTTGAGGGCGGGTCTTCCAATATTTGTATCCCACAAATATCTATGAACCTTGGTAGCAACCTTGCCCCACATTCATCCCGTGAATGTATACCAATCCAAGTTCACAATAGTCTAAACCTCACACTTGTTTCCACAAATGTGATCGACTACGGAATTTAGAATAATTACTTATTCATGGATAAAATATGCAAAATAGGAACATAACTCAAAATAAATTAATGCCATAATTATATTAATGAGTTTGAACAATTTCGTTCCATTACAATACTTAAAACAGATCACAACCAATCACTAGAATATCGAAGCCCTAATGCACTAACATGCCCTTGATGTTTCGCACCATGTAAGAGCTTCGTGAGTGGATCCGCTATATTAAGATCTGTGTGAACTTTGTGAATACATATCTTTCCCTTTTCAACTTCATCCCTTATGTAGTTGAATCTCCTCTTAATGTGACGGATCTTTTGGTTAGCACGAGGTTCCTTGATTTGAGCAATCGCACCCTCGTTGTCACAAAAGATCTCAAGAGGGTCCTGAATGGAAGGGATTACTCCTAAGTCATCGATGAATTTCTTCATCCATGCAGCTTCCTGAGCTGCCAATGAGGCGGCAATGTACTCCGACTCTGTAGTGGATAATGCAACAACATCCTGTTTTAAACTCTTCCAAGAGACCGCACCTCCATTTAATGTGAAGACATAACCGGATTGTGATCGAGAATCATCACGATCAGTTTGGAAACTCGCGTCCACGTAACCTTTCACAGCGAGCTCCTCCTCACCAGACCCATATATTAGAAACATATCCTTAGTCCTCCTAAGGTATTTCAATATACTTTTAACAGCAATCCAATGACTGTTTCCTGGGTTATTCTGGTATCTGCTTGTCAGGCTAAGAGCGCATGACACATCCGGTTTAGTGCATATCATTGTATACATGATTGACCCAATAGCAGACGCATATGGGACTTTCTTCATTCTTTCTTGTTCATCTTTTGTGGTGGGACACTGAGATGAACTAAGGAGCGTTCCTCTTTGAATAGGTACCAAACATTTCTTAGAGTTCTCCATCTTGAACCTTTTCAAGATCTTTTCAATGTATGCACTTTGATTCAAACCTATCAATTTCTTGGATCTATCCCTGTAGATCCTAATCCCCAAAATGTATTGTGCTTCTTCAAGATCCTTAATGGAGAAGCAGCTTTTCAGCCAAGTCTTAACACCTTGCATTGTCAGAATATCGTTTCCAAATAACAATATATCATCCACATATAATACAAGGAACATGATAGTGCTCCCACTAGCTTTCTTGTATACACAAGCTTCATCACCATTTTTAATGAAGCCAAATTTCTTGGCTTTCTCATTGAAATGATGATTTCACATTCTAGATGCTTGTTTCAATCCGTAGATTGATTTCTTTAACTTACATACTTTGTTAGGATGTTTCGGATTGACAAAACCTTCAGGCTGAACCATATAGACATCTTCCTCAAGATATCCATTTAGGAAAGCGGTTTTGACATCCATTTGCCAAATTTCATAATCATAATGAGCAGCAATGGCAAATAATATCCTAATAGACTTTAGCATTGCCACAGGCGAAAAGGTTTCATCATAGTCAACCCCTTGAGTTTGAGTGAAACCTTTTGCTACAAGTCTTGCTTTATATGTATTTAAGTTTCCATGCATGTCGGTTTTCATCTTGAAAATCCATTTACAATCAACTAACTTGGAGCTAGCAGGTTGTACAACTAGTTCCCAAACTTGGTTGTCATATATGGATTGCATCTCAGCGTTCATGGCTTCCTGCCATTTATCTTTATCAATCCTTGATAAAGCATCTTGGTAGTTTGTTGGTTCATTCAAATCAACCACATAGCAATCATCCATGAGAAACCCATATCTCTCAGGAGGATTACTAATCCTACCAGATTTGCGAACGTCTTGTATACTTTAATCATTCATTTGATCATTCTCAACACTTTCATGTTGAGTGCTAGTGTTAACCAATTGTGTATCATCTACTTGATCTTGGACCTCTTCAAGATCTATCTTTCTTTCACTATTACCTTCCATTAGGAACTTAGTTTCAAGGAATTCCGCCTTCCAAGCAATAAATACATTCTGTTCGGAAGGATCATAGAAATAATATCCCATATCATCCTTGGGATATCCTATGAAGATACACTTCGTGGATCGAGCATTCAACTTATTAGGGACGTAACACTTAGGATAAGCTTCACATCCCCATACCTTTAAGTATGATAGAGATGGAGGTTTTCCAAACCACATCTCATGAGGAGTTCGTTCCACTTTATTGGTTGGGGCCATATTTAAAATACGAGCCTCGGAGCATAGACAATAACCCCAAAATGATAGAGGTAACGAGCTTCTAGCCATCATAGATCGAACCATATCCATTAGAGTTCGGTTCCTCCTTTCGAAAACTCCATTAAGTTGGGGTGTTCCAGGAGGAGTAAGTTGCGAGATAATCCCACAACTTTTAAGATGATCTTGGAAAGCATCGCTTAGGTATTCACCTCCTATATCGGTATGAAGTACCTTGATTATCTTATTGAGTTGATTTTGTACTTAGTTTTGATATTCCTTGAATGCTTCAAAAGTTTCGTCCTTGTGTCTTAATAAGTAGACATATCTAAAACGACTGAAGTCATCAATGAAAGTAACGAAGTATCTTTCACCATTCCTAGTTATGGGCTTAAAGGGTCCACATACATCCGAATGTATTAATCCCAATAAGTCCTTAGCCCTTTAATAGGTCCCTTTGAAAGGTGCTTTAGTCATTTTGCCTTGTAAACAAGATTCACATACACCAAACGAGTCTAGTTCATTTGATTTCAAAAGGCCATTCTTTTGAAGTGTATGCATTAGATTCTTGTTTATGTGACCAAGGTGACAATGCCATAAGTAGGAATCACTCAAATCCCTTTTGAGTTTCTTGGTGTTTGCATGGTATATTGAGCTATTGTATGATGTGTCATCATGAACCAATCCATAAATACCATTCGAAGGCGAAGCCTTAAAATAGAACACATTATCTAAAGAAACATGGATATCATCATTAATGAAATTAAGATTAAAACCATTTTGTTTCAAACGGGATACAGAAATAATGTTTCGAGATAAATCGGGTGCATACAAAACATTTTTCAAAACAAGCTCCAAACCACTTGGTAGTTTTAAAACAAAGTCTCCTTGAGCTTTCACTTGCACCCTTGCTCCATTTCCCATAAAGAGACTTGTTGTTCTCACATCTTGATCACTTCTTTTGAACCCCTGCAAAGTATTGCAAATATGAGTTCCACATCCTATGTCTAATACCCATGTATTAGAAGAAGTAATACTAAGCTCAATGTATACCATATATACATTACCTGAGGTTTGCCCTGCATCCCTCTTTTCCTTCAACTCCTTAAGGTAAACCGGGCAGTTGCGTTTCCAGTGACCCATTTCACCGCAACCAAAGCACGGATCTTCCTTGGGGTTAGCCTTTACGGCAACCTTTTGCTTCTTGTTGTTGTTGGTTGGGGTAACCATCTTCCCCTTTCCCTTGCCCTTGCCTTGGTAGGCGGGTCCTTTCCTCTTAGCCGCCTTTGGCTTAGAAGTGTTATGGTTTTTGGACCCGCCTTCATTGATCGTAAACACGGGTGAAGCCCTTTTACCCATGCTTGCTTTTGCCATCTTAAGCATGGCATGTAATTCGCCAATGCTTTTATCCCAACCATTCATGTTATAGTTTAACATGAATGTGTCAAACCTCTTTGACAATGAGTTAAGGATAAGGTCCGTGGCTAATTCATTAGACACATTGCAATTTAGACGGTTTGCTCGATCAATAAGGCTTTTCATCTTAAGGACATAAGATGAAACAGATTGGGTGTCGTCCATCCGATATGCATGAAGCGCTCGGACCATTTCAAAGCGCTCGACACGAGCTTGTTAAAGGAACATCTCCTTCAACTGTGTGATCATGTCATATGCACTATGATGCTCGAAGTCCTTTTGGAGTTCGGGTATCATAGTCCCAAGCATGAGGCAAGAAACTTGCAACGAATCGGTGCAATATTTCTCCCAATAGGCCATGCCTTCCGTATCATCCTCGTCCGGTTGATCGGGAATGGGGTCTTCCAACACATACGCCCTATCCTCTAGTTTAAGGACAATTCTTAGATTGCGAAACCAATCCATGAAGTTCGTATGGTTAAGTTTTTCTTTTTCGAGGATTGACCTCAACGATAGGTTGTTAAAGTTTATTGGTGCGGTTGGAATGTTGTTGTTATTGGCGGCCATCTACAAAATTTAACAAAGTTATTTAAGTATCAATTTTAATTTAACAATCAATACCCTTTAAAACCAATTGATATTTATTAAATATTAGAATCCAACGGTAAACCAAATTTCGGTTAGGTGACCTTTATCCCGTCATTTGATTTAGCTAGGTAGTCATTGTATGACAATTGCAATCCTTTTGCAACTTCTAAGTTATGGGATCATGCAATCCTTTTGCATGGCATATTTATCCCATCAATGCCTATTTGTTCCTCATGCTTCGGTGACCCTAAGTTCATGATTCCCAAATCAAGTCGTCCTACTTATGTAAACATGTAAATTTAACATACAAGTGGTTAGGTGACCTTTATCCCACAAGTGTGCGAAATTCACCTTAATCATATTAGTTTGTTCATAACGGTTAGGTTACTTTTATCCCATTATGAGTTCCCTAATATTTTCAAGTGTCACACAAAAGGATGGCGTTTAACTTGTTTGCCTTGTTAATAAGGGATTTTAAGTTTTCATTAATTCTAGTTTGAGAAAACTTTTACACCATACACCAACATGCATTTAGTGTATGGTTTGTATGAAAATCCATTTTCATGTTTTGTAATTAAGCCAATTACATGATTTGATATAAACCATTTTATATGAGTGTTAATAACCAATTATTATGTCCTTTTGCCATTTCAATTTAACCATTTAAATTGTCATTTTGCATGTTGTTTAATAACGTCTAATTTAACCAATTAAATTTTAGTTTGTTTGTTGTTAACTTGTGTGATTAATTTGTAGCAACCAAACATACAATCTATAATCAAACAACAAAACAACCAAGCATGCAAAACAATATGTTCACAATCAAGCCATTTTGGTAGACATTTGTTTAGCCGAAAACAAATGCCACCGGTTAAGGGTAATAACACAAAGTAGGAGATTTCAAATCTCCCACTTAACCTTGCATCTTCCTTGTCTTCATCTTGCATCTTCATTTTTACAAAAAATATATCCTAATACATTTTTCTAAAAAATGAAAATACAACCTAATCTATTTTACATACCAAATATAAAATAAATTACATAAAAAATAATATTACAAACCAAATTGCATAAATATTACAACCACATGAATGAATTAATATTACATACCAAATGAATGAATTAAATCAACCAAACATGCATACATTCAAACATAAGGTCAAGGCTTGATTGTGAACTTCAACATACAACAAAATATGACCAAATTTCAAGTTCCAAACCCATTTAGAACTTGCTAAAATTCAGCCAAAAATGAAAACCCACCCAAACATATAATTTTTGCATTTTACTATCATGCATGTACATAAAATGCAAAATATTAGTGAGTTTAATAACTATCTCGAAGCATATTTCAACAACTTCGGCTCTAGATACCATTGTTGGGATTTAACAAGTTTCATAATACTTAAAACCTTTTAAGAATCATTCAAAGCAGAAGCATGTAGATAACCATTTATTAACTTGTTAATCTTTAACCAATTCAAGTTAAATCCCAATTAGGATCAAGTTATGAAATATACTTACAAACTACAAGCAAGAAAAGAGTTTATACCTACTCCAAGCTTGTTGATGAGTGATTAAGATGATGATGTTGAATGGAGCTCCAAAAGTATGAAACCTCAAGTTGTTATACCCCAAACTTGTGCACCAACACCCTAGCTTTGGTTAGGATTTAATCACACTTGAATATTGCTTGAAAAAAAACAAAATGAACCCTCTTTCCTTGCTAAAACCCCACGGTAATACAGCAGGTTTTTAGAGTGTTTTGTACAGTTTTTTTTCAAGTATTTTGATGTGTATGCATGTGTATGTTCAAGTGTTTAAGTCTCCAAGAGGTCTAGTTACTTATCCCATGGAATCTTTGAAAGTAACACTTAAAATACATTAAAAGATAGCATGCTTGTGAAACTCCCATGCCACTTCCAAATATGTATTATAAAATAAGTTTTATAAAAGAATTGATTTTTATAAAACTATTTTATAAACTTCCATATTTATTTATGTACATTTTATTATATAAAACTCATTTATATAAAATGTAACATAAATATATTAATTATTTAACCTATAAATAATTAAATCCAAATTATATAAATTATTCCATAATTTATATTTATACACATCAAGTAACATTTAAGAAAACCATTTTTCTTAAAATTCAAGTATCGCGTATTTAATCAAGGATCCAATCGCTAAGATCAAATACGAATAAGATGTCGGTAAGTTTGTTATTGGGTATGACCCGACTTGGATCATAACACATTAGCCACATTAATTTAATATGTCTCTCGGGCATACGAAATACCTTCAATCTAAACTATATATTAATCATGTATAGATTTTAGAAATCATTTTGAGTCAAATTGACTTTTGTTGACCTTTGCGTGTTAGTCTCGAGCATTAGGATTGAGATACACTATAACTTGACCTAATTTGTTAGACAAATATTGACCAACATATATATATATATATATATATATATATATATATATATATATATATATATATATATATATATATATATATATATATAATTAATTTAGGTTCGTGAATCCAAGGCCAACCTTGCACTTGTTCAATGACGTTATATGTATTTTTACTACAAAATACAGTATGGTGAGTTTCATTTGCCTTTTTACCTTTTATATTTTTGGGCTGAGAATACATGCGCAATTTTTATAAATGTTTTACGAAATAGACACAAGTAATCGAAACTACATTATATGGTTGAATGATCGAAGCTGAATATGCCCCTTTTTGCTTGGTAACCTAAGAATTAGGGAACATCACTAATTTTGAGAATTAGTGCACGCCTAATTGACGCGAATCCTAAAGATAGATCTATTGGGCCTAACGAACCCCGTCCAAAGTACCGGATGCTTTAGTACTTCGAATTCGTTTTTAGCATGTCCGAAGGATTTTTCGAAATGATAGGGTATATTCTTATATGCATCTTGTTAATGTTGGTTACCAGGTGTTCAATCCATATGAATGATTTTTGTCTCTATGCATGGGACGTATATTTATGAGAACTGTAAATGAAATTCTTGTGGTCTATTAAAATGATGGAAATGAATTATTATGATAAACTAATGAACTCACCAACCTTTTGGTTGACACTTTAAAGCATGTTTATTCTCAGGTATTAAAGAAATCTTCCGCTGTGCATTAGCTCATTTTAAAGATATTACTTGGAATCATTCATGGCATATTTCAAAAGACATTGCATTCAAGTCGTTGAGTTCAGTAAAGATTATGATTAAGTAAATGACAGATTAGATCATTTATAGATAGATATTATGAAATGGTATGCATGTCTGTCAACTTTCGATGTAATGAAAGTTTTTCTTTTAAAACAAATGCAATGTTTGTAAAATGTATCATATAGAGGTCAAATACCTCGCGATGTAATCAACTATTGTGAATCATTTATAATGTATATGAACGGGCCCTTTCAGTTGGTATCAGAGCGGCGGTCTTAGCGAACCAGGTCTGTAACATCCCGCATTTTTTTCCGTTAAATTATTTTTAACGCCGTCTTTTTCTTTTTAGATAATATTCCTCGTATCTAGATTCGTAACCTCCGTTAGCTAACATTCTAAATTTCTCGTTATCGGATTTTAATATCTTCCGTTAATACGCGTTTTAAAATATCCCGTTTAGGTATTTTCCGCACCCGACTACAAACTCGAGGGACTAAAATTGACACGGGGCAAACTAGTTGACTAGGTCACCTAGTCCACCCCAATCACCACCATTCAACCATCTCCCTCTCTCTCTCTTTCTCTCTAGCAAGAACACACCTAAATTCCAAATTCATTCAATCATCATCTAAATCCGATTGGAGAAGCAAACATCAAAACAAATTACATTTTCGTGATCCTCTCTTCATCCTCTACATTTTGATACCAATATCATCAAGTTTGGGTAACATTTCTAAAACTCTAGATTTCTCTAAATTCGTGTTTTTGACTTGAAATGTTGTTAATTAGTGTCTATGGCTCATTGTGATGTCGCGTATGTAATTTGTATGCTCGATTTGTTGTTTTTGGTGTAACTAGCTTGAATATGAAAATTGCTTGCTTAATCCTTGATTTTGGATGATCAAATGTTGTTAGATTGTTAAAGTGCATGTTTTAAAAGTGTTACTAGTATCATTAGCTTCGTTTTGATGTGTAGGTTGATTTGTAAAACTTCATAAACTTGATTAGTGATTTTGGTGATTTTGGATTAGGGTTTGATAAGCTTTATATGAACTTTTGGTGCATCAAATGCTATGAATTGTTGTTGATAAGTGTTTAGTTGCAATGTGTGTTTGATTACCTTCGAAACGGCATATCATACATGTAAATTGGTTGCCCGAATCATGAAATGCGTTTTTAGAACTTGAAACTTTGATTATGAACGTTTAATGCGGTTTTGGGTTGTTGTAAGTGTTGAATTGCTTGATGAAATGTGTCTAGGTGTTTTCCTCGTCAAATTACCTTTCCGATGATATAAGATGCATGTTCTAATTGTTTACGGATCATAAAATGTGGTTATTTGGTTTTTAGCTCGTGCATACTTGTGAAAAACAGAAAAGTGTCTGCCCAGAGGGTGGCGCGGCGCGCCCCATCCCCGCGCGGCGCGCGGATTGGCCTGGTCAGATTCTGACCTCTTTGTCCCATTTCACGTGAAATGTTTGACTAGCTACCGACCTCCGATTCACATGAAACTTGTTCTAATATACTTGTATATGAATAATTAGCATAGAAAAATAGTTCGGGACCCGACCCGAACGCGTTGACATTTTCGTTGACTTTGACCAAGTTTGACTTTTAGTCAAACTTAACCAAACTTTTATACAATCATTCTAACATGCTTTTATACTTGTTTCTTGTATGAAACTTGACAACGTGATTCACATGCTATACTTAATCGAGTCGTAATGAGCCATAGGACTAATTGAACACATTTCACCCGACCTTGTGTCGTAACCGGTTAATTGATATAACTTACTTGTTTAGGTCAAGACTAAGCAACTTTCATGCACACGTTTACTTGTTGAAGTACCTTTATACTCGTGCACTCGAGGTGAGATCATAGTCCCACCTTTTCAACAACTTTTATACTTTTAAATCGTGGGCTGAGAAAACATGTACTTTGTTACATCTTGTACTACTTACTTTTATGTTTTGAACACAAGTGTGAAAACAAACATTCCACGTGCGAGTTAGAACAAAAATGCCTCAATTCGATTATCATTAGTTACACTTGCAGGGTGTAAGCGAGAACTTATATTGTGTGGCCATACGGGTTTAACAAACCCTCATTCGGACGGTTCGCTACCGTTATGCGGATGAAATATATTTTTGTGTTTTAGTGTGGGTTCTAGCACTGTGTGATGGGGTAACGTTGGTTAAGTTTTGATAATTGAGTGCTCGCGTATAACAACACTTTTGGAATGCAAATGATTTGGATAATCTACGTTATGGAAATACAAAATCTTGTGGTTCAAAAACAACGTTTAATACTTACTAAACCTATGATTTCACCAACGTTTTCGTTGACAGATTTCTATGTTTTTCTCAGGTCTTGCACGATATGTGATACATGCTTCCGCTCACTAGTTGATACTTGCATCCGATGTCGAGTATACATGCATTTCATGGAGCGTCTTTTGACTTTACTTTAAACCGTGTCGCCTAGATTTCAATCGTACTTATAACGTTGTAACTTAACTTTTGGTTGAACAATTCTTGTAAACTTTGAAACAATCTTTATTTTGAAATGAAGGCGACATATTTTGGTCAAACGTTATCTTAAAGACTTATAATCAGGTAATGGGACCCACGTAGCCGACGCCGTCACTTGACGATTTGTCGGGGTCGCTACAAGTGGTATCAGAGCCTTGGTTTTAGGGATTTAGAGTTCATTTGTGTTCACCCCGAGTCATAGGGTACATAGGTGAATCTAGACTACAACCGGCATATAGACTGAAGTAGGAATTACTTGACTATTTGTGCATTTATACTCGAACTCTTCTATCATATCTAACTCGTATTCGATCTTAATCTTGAGTTGATAAATTTTGTTGATGCGCCACCTTGACTTTATGAAGTAATGTTAAATGCACATGAGAATCAGGGTAATATAATTTCCGGGATTATATTACGGTGATTCACATGGACGTTTCGACATTATGACATAAAGAATTTAAGGCGAGTCAAGGAAAATTTTCTCTACATCATCATTCCCTATCATGATTAGTATTATTGAGAATACTAATCAACGATATTCTTGTGTCTTGAAGGAACAATGCTTCCCCGTCGCGGACCACGTAATGAAACTTCCGAACAAGCTTTTCAACGCATGATAGCCACCGCCATAGGTGCGGCTATGGCTAGTATCTCCTCCGACATCAATGACAACCACAACCACAACAACCATGGAGCCGGTAATTCAAACGAGGGTTGCTCCTACAAAACTTTCATGGGGTGCAAACCTCACACCTTCGATGGGACCGGAGGACCGGTTGTGCTCACCCGATGGTTTGAGCAAACAGAAGCCGTTTTTAGCATAAGCGGCTGTCGGGACCAAGACAAAGTCAAATATTCCACCCACACTTTTGCCGGTATCGCCCTCACATGGTGGAATACGTATGTGCTGTCGGTGGGTATCGATGAAGCCCACACACTCTCATGGGCCGACTTAAAGAAAAAGATGATCACCGAATACTTCCCGCGCGAAGAGACCCGTAAGCTCGAACACGAACTAAGAACTTTAAAAGCGGTCGGGAATGACCTAAAGGCATATAATCAACGATTTTCTGAGCTATCCTTGATGTGCCCAAACCTCGTGACCCCCGAACCTCTAAGGGTTGAACTTTACATGGATGGACTTCCCAAGAGCATCAAACAAGGAGTAATGTCATCCAAACCCAGTAATCACCAAGAGGCCCTGAATATGGCCCGTCAATTGATCGAAACGGTAGACGAGATTGAAATGCCGGCACCTAAAGCCGAGGATGAGTCGGGTGACAACAAAAGAAAATGGGAAGCCCCCCAATCGAGTAACTACAACAACAACTTTTCCAAGGAACCTCTCACCCCCGTCGGCAAGAAAAGTTATGCCGGGACACGACCTTTTTGCAACAAATGCCACAAGCATCATTTTGGTGAATGTGGCAAGCTAATTTGCCATCGGTGCCAAGGTAGTGGTCATATTGCCAAGTATTGTGGAAGTACCGCCCCCGTCACTCAAAAGGGGCCCGACGCACCAAAGCCGAGTATTTGCTACAAATGTGGCCAATCGGGTCATTTTAGGAATGAATGCCCAAAGAATAAAGCAAAAACCAACGCGCGCCGTTGAACTTACAACATCGACACCTAGGATGCCCGAGACGATGATGGACTAGTCACGGGTACGTTTCTTCACAATAAACCGTATATTTCATACTTATTCGATTCGAGTACCGTTAGACGTTTTATAACCAAGGATTTGACTCGTGCTCTTTATATTCCACCTCTTTCCCCCAGATACTACTTAGACGATTTAAGTGACCGACGGAAAATATTGTGTGCCTATAAATTTTATCGGAGGATATGCGTTAAGAAATTGGACTCGACACCTATAGAACTAAGGAACTCAAAACCTATTCATTAAGGAGAAATTGTTGCCCTACATTTATGTATAGATTATTGTGAACTAAGTAACTTTCGGTTGGAAACCAATACTCTCTTCCTCGTATCCATTACCTCATGATTATTTGCGTGGATCCCGTGTATTCCAAATCGACCTCCGTTCCGGTTATCATCAATTGGGGGTTAAGGGAGACGATGTCTCCTAAGCCATTTTTCCGAACTCGCAACGTTAGTTGCAAATCTCTCGTAGTACCGTTTGATTTATTTAGGACTTCGTCCGTATTCATGAACCTCCTAAACCACGTATGCAACTTATCTAGACAAATCTGTTATCGTATTTATGGATGACATCTTAACTTATTTAAGTAAAGAAGGAAAACGAAAAACATCACCATCTTACGCTCGAACTTTTGAGAAAAGAGCAACTCTATACCAAATTCTCCGAGTGAGAATTTCTGTTGAACGAAGTCCAAATTTTCTAGACCATGATGTTAATGGTCAAGGCATTACAATCAATCTCGAAATCAAGCCACATGTAATCAGGAAACTCTACCAACTCGGACTTGTATTCGTAAAAATCTTAGAACTCGTCTGTTATTACCGAAGATTCATTTCTGACTTTTCTCGTGTTACACGACTTTTAAACTCGTTAACTCACTAAGGAAAACTCTAAACCTCTCCGTGTTCGAACCTTGAGCGTGATTCTTCGCACCAACATTTCTAGTTAAAATCGTATAGCAACAGATGGAACTCGAACATGGAAATATTTCTATTTGAACGCCGAAAGGCATACTCTCTCGACTCAAAAAAAAAAAAAAAAAAAAAAAAATATCAACATAACTAAAATTCGTTATTTTACACGAAGAATTCGAATACTAAATTGTGGATCCGATCAAACTTCTCGTCATCACGTACCACACTACATACCTCGGTTATTTCACCGTCACCGTCTGATATTACTGGAATTTAAGATAACACACAATCCAACGATACTTCACTCTTCTTTGACTTAACGCCCTTGTGTTTCTGATAATCGGTCAACTATTATTCAACCCCGAACTATACAACTACGTGTACTACCTCGTTTCTCTTTCAGACTTCAACTTTTGACAACTAGAGGCACGTTATGACAACCTCGAGATGCAAGCTCATCCTATTCTAAGTCCTCATTTCACTCCTATCTTTATCGCTCGCATTTCCGTTTAAAGAAATTCCTCATATTACCTAAGTATTCGCCACGAGGATGAATAGTCCTAACGAACATTTTTCGAACCCCAACTAACTTGTTCAAACGTATCTTAAGAGATTCTATTCCAACACGGCGTATCTTTGTCAATTATTCCGTATCGAAATACTCGTTTCACTTCTAGTTTTACAAGAAACCTTGGAGACCCGTTTAGACATGAGTACCGCGTACCACCCACAAACCGACGAACCGAGCAAACGAACGATTTACGTCTTGGAAAGACATGTCACAAACTCGTATTGTCACCTTTAGTAGATCACTCTTACAACAGTAGTTACCACTCGTGTGTTCACGCGCACTTTCCGAAACCCTATATGACCGCTAATGTCATACCCCTGTTCATTTAACCAAAGCATCAACCACCGAAATCTGAACTCCACCAAGAAACAACAATTGGAATCATTCAAATCCGAGGAGGGCTCGAGACGATCCGTAGTTGCCAGAAGAGTTATACCAAACTTAGATGAAAACCTCACAAATTCCAGTGTGTAACCGCGTGATATTGAGAAACCGCACCTTGGAAAGGTGTAATCCATTTTGGGAAATCGAGAAAGGCTATAGCCGCAATATTGAACCTTTTGAAACCTTGGGGCGTATTGGAACCGCTTCCTACCGTTTAGAACTTCCGACTCAATTAAGTTTCCGTTTACCTTACATTTCGTGTAACAAACTTAGAAACGTGTCCTGCGGAACAGGAACGTGCAATCCTTCTAGATGCACCAACTATTGATGACAAACTCCTCCTCATAGGAAAAACCGGCTGAACTTGTGGATCGTAAAACCAAGCCCTAATACAACGTAACACCCCGACTATCCGGATTTGTGGAATGTCTAAGAAAGTACCTTCAATCATTCGTAGAGTTACTACACTAGGTCTCGAGTAAGAGACATCGACTATTACTTCCAACTAAATTTCGGGACGAAATTTATTTTGAGGTGTGGATAATGTAACATCCCGCATTTTTTTCCGTTAAATTATTTTTAACGCCGTCTTTTTCTTTTTAGATAATATTCCTCGTATCTAGATTCGTAACCTCCGTTAGCTAACATTCTAAATTTATCGTTATCGGATTTTAATATCTTCCGTTAATACGCATTTTAAAATATCCCGTTTAGGTATTTTCCGCACCCGACTACAAACTCGAGGGACTAAAATTGACACGGGGCAAACTAGTTGACTAGGTCACCTAGTCCACCCCAATCACCACCATTCAACCATCTCCCTCTCTCTCTCTCTTTCTCTCTAGCAAGAACACACCCAAATTCCAAATTCATTCAATCATCATCTAAATCCGATTGGAGAAGCAAACATCAAAACAAATTACATTTTCGTGATCCTCTCTTCATCCTCTACATTTTGATACCAATATCATCAAGTTTGGGTAACATTTCTAAAACTCTAGATTTCTCTAAATTCGTGTTTTTGACTTAAAATGTTGTTAATTAGTGTCTATGGCTCATTGTGATG
The DNA here is from genome assembly GCF_046630445.1 of Rutidosis leptorrhynchoides. Classification (NCBI taxonomy): domain Eukaryota; kingdom Viridiplantae; phylum Streptophyta; class Magnoliopsida; order Asterales; family Asteraceae; genus Rutidosis; species Rutidosis leptorrhynchoides. Next base: position 336,776,283 of record NC_092336.1, on the reverse strand, counting down.
TCGCGTATGTAATTTGTATGCTCGATTTGTTGTTTTTGGTGTAACTAGCTTGAATATGAAAATTGCTTGCTTAATCCTTGATTTTGGATGATCAAATGTTGTTAGATTGTTAAAGTGCATGTTTTAAAAGTGTTACTAGTATCATTAGCTTCGTTTTGATGTGTAGGTTGATTTGTAAAACTTCATAAACTTGATTAGTGATTTTGGTGATTTTGGATTAGGGTTTGATAAGCTTTATATGAACTTTTGGTGCATCAAATGCTATGAATTGTTGTTGATAAGTGTTTAGTTGCAATGTGTGTTTGATTACCTTCGAAACGGCATATCATACATGTAAATTGGTTGCCCGAATCATGAAATGCGTTTTTAGAACTTGAAACTTTGATTATGAACGTTTAATGCGGTTTTGGGTTATTGTAAGTGTTGAATTGCTTGATGAAATGTGTCTAGGTGTTTTCCTCGTCAAATTACCTTTCCGATGATATAAGATGCATGTTCTAATTGTTTACGGATCATAAAATGTGGTTATTTGGTTTTTAGCTCGTGCATACTTGTGAAAAACAGAAAAGTGTCTGCCCAGAGGGTGGCGCGGCGCGCCCCATCCCCGCGCGGCGCGCGGATTGGCCTGGTCAGATTCTGACCTCTTTGTCCCATTTCACGTGAAATGTTTGACTAGCTACCGACCTCCGATTCACATGAAACTTGTTCTAATATACTTGTATATGAATAATTAGCATAGAAAAATAGTTCGGGACCCGACCCGAACGCGTTGACTTTTTCGTTGACTTTGACCAAGTTTGACTTTTAGTCAAACTTAACCAAACTTTTATACAATCATTCTAACATGCTTTTATACTTGTTTCTTGTATGAAACTTGACAACGTGATTCACATGCTATACTTAATCGAGTCGTAACGAGCCATAGGACTAATTGAACACATTTCACCCGACCTTGTGTCGTAACCGGTTAATTGATATAACTTACTTGTTTAGGTCAAGGCTAAGCAACTTTCATGCACACGTTTACTTGTTGAAGTACCTTTATACTCGTGCACTCGAGGTGAGATCATAGTCCCACCTTTTCAACAACTTTTATACTTTTAAATCGTGGGCTGAGAAAACATGTACTTTGTTACATCTTGTACTACTTACTTTTATGTTTTGAACACAAGTGTGAAAACAAACATTCCACGTGCGAGTTAGAACAAAAATGCCTCAATTCGATTATCATTAGTTACACTTGCAGGGTGTAAGCGAGAACTTATATTGTGTGGCCATACGGGTTTAACAAACCCTCATTCGGACGGTTCGCTACCGTTATGCGGATGAAATATATTTTTGTGTTTTAGTGTGGGTTCTAGCACTGTGTGATGGGGTAACGTTGGTTAAGTTTTGATAATTGAGTGCTCGCGTATAACAACACTTTTGGAATGCAAATGATTTGGATAATCTACGTTATGGAAATACAAAATCTTGTGGTTCAAAAACAACGTTTAATACTTACTAAACCTATGATTTCACCAACATTTTCGTTGACAGATTTCTATGTTTTTCTCAGGTCTTGCACGATATGTGATACATGCTTCCGCTCACTAGTTGATACTTGCATCCGATGTCGAGTATACATGCATTTCATGGAGCGTCTTTTGACTTTACTTTAAACCGTGTCGCCTAGATTTCAATCGTACTTATAACGTTGTAACTTAACTTTTGGTTGAACAATTCTTGTAAACTTTGAAACAATCTTTATTTTGAAATGAAGGCGACATATTTTGGTCAAACGTTATCTTAAAGACTTATAATCAGGTAATGGGACCCACGTAGCCGACGCCGTCACTTGACGATTTGTCGGGGTCGCTACAAGGTCTGCATTAGTGTGTCTAACTGATAAGTCATTAGGATGCATTAGTGAGTCTGGACTTCGACCGTGTCTGCATGTCAAAAGTTTTGCTTCTCATTTCTAGTCTTAAATCATCTGCTTATCATCCTTAGGAAATTACCTGCTTATCATTAGTAGTCTAGACACGTCTTGCTACATTAATTGCATGAGTAGTGTATAGACAAAATTCATATCTTAACGTATCTGCTAAATCATATCTTATCGTATTTGTTACTTTAAACTTTGCCTGACATATCCCGCAAATTCCTCCGTAATCTACGAAATCTTTTGATCTATATATAGATATCCTATGTAAATAGAATATCACCCGATAGCCGGAAAATCATTTTATATCGAAAAAAATCCTTTATCCAATCGTATGAAATGGAATTTGTCATCAGTTCAAGTCACTCGGATTCCGAAATGGAATCTCACTCAAGCTCCGAAAGCAGTGTGACCAAATTGGATCAACTAATCAGTCATCACCTATTCTGGATGAATTGGGGATGGGTTCGTAGCCTCCTCAATCATTGGAGACAAGAAGAAGATGATCCTTTCCATCCACCACATTGCCCTCTTGACGAAGAACCTGAAGCACTTACCGACGAACCTGTCCGAAACACCATTTTCTCTCTCATTTCCAGAGTATCTCGTCACGATTATATATTACATCAAATTTTAGATTTTATTTATCCGCTCGTCCGAACCGACAATCACCCCGGTGTAATAGAAGAAGTCAACGAGCTACGCGCTCGGGTAGTGGCTTTGGAGAATATGGTGCAGAGATTACAAGCACCAGCAGCAGCACCAGCAGCATAACCAGTACCACCATCATCAATACCAACAGTACCATCACCACCACCAACAACAACATCCGCATCCCACACCTCAATTTCACAATTTATTCCACGAACATCAACATAATACGCACCATAGATACCAAGGAGTACCAACAACAAACAATGAAGTATTGATTCATAACTTCATTGGAGAAACATTCCGCGGAGATTATATAATCTCTAAAGTCTTAGAGATTATCTAATCTAGCCCTAACCATAAATCAGTTAAACGAACCAAAATGATAGAAGGAATAGTAGAAACCCTGACAAAAATGGTGTGTGGTTAACCAGCTAAACTTGTTTTACCAACAGCATCATCAGTACCGTCAGCGTCACCAGCATCGTCAGTGCAGTCAGCATCAGAATCAACAACATCTATAACATCACAAACTCCGTCAGTTCAAGAATCACTGTGGACATCATTACGAATCAATAACGCATATATGGTATCAACGAGTTATGAAGAATTAACTCATTCCCTCTGAAGAAATTATATGTATATTTTATATATACATATATATATATTTTGAAATAAAAATAAATCTTTCCGTGCTAAGCTATTGTGTGTGAATCTTAACTACTCGGTTAATTCATATTACAAATATGCAATAATGTACGTTCTTCGGCCGTAACTTAACCATCGTTAACTACAATCTCTGTCCCAATTCAACAAATTCCAATTCATAATAAATCAAGTATATATTTGATTTTACACTTTCATCATCGATGTACCCGAAACTTTTCAGATAACATCATTCGTACTCTGCAAAATTCACAAGAATATACCGAAAACCAACATCACACCTCAAAAAATAACGAAGTATTAATTCAAACAATATTATTGAAGAAATACTTATGTAATCTCTAAAGCCTTCAAGGGATTATTCAATTCTGGTTCCAACCGTAAATCAAATGAGTTTAATTTAGTATTAACTCATTGAAATCTATGTTACATCTAAAGAGAATATATACATATATATTTTCATAAAGACTGTAATAAAATTATTTTATACAAAATATTAATTGTGAAATTTTTTAACGGGTAGGTAATGCCCGAGATATATATATATATATATATATATATATATATATATATATATATATATATATATATATATATATATATATATATATATATATTCACAATTAATATGTTACATTCTTCGAATCTGATTAACCAAATTATCAACTATACTTCCTACTTTCACAATAATATACATTCTCTCATAACAATCAAAACAACCATACTCACCCAATTACATATTATGATTTCAAAACCTCAGAATTCAATTCGAGATATAACCGGTACCATCACTTTTAGATTCCTACATTTTTCAAAGCTATATTTGACTTCAAAACTGTGTTAGAATATAAAATGTATATTAACGATTACAATCTATGTTCAAACCCTTCGAAAATTTTTGAAGACACTTCAAATAATGAGCAATCGAGATGATGATTCAACCACATATTACCCACGATTATGTACTTAAAAAGCTCTCGAAACCAAAGTCATAATTCAACACATATCTGTGTCAGATCCTTTGACATTTATTAGCAAAAATAACTTTGCAATTTCTTTTCAAAGTAGCAAATTCTATCATAGCTCCAGCAAGACAACTCCGATTTTTCATTCGGAGTAGCCTTATCATAATCTTGATATATATATGTTGCCCTTTCGACATTGTTACCGGTGAACCTTTCATATCTCACCACATTAGCAGTAAACTTATCAGCAACCGTAATGATATGAGATTTTCCGAAAAGTCATTATATTTATCAAAACCCCATCATTTACTCATCTGCCTCTTGTAACGAGAATTGCCATACGAATCATTGGGAATTAGCAATCAGTATTTTGAAATCTCGCAGCATGTTGACGCCAACAGTTATACATATAACGTCTATCTCCAAGGCTTACTTACTTCGAATGTGAAGTTTCTGAAAAACACTCTAAACCACGAACTAGTTCTCGAAATGCTGATGAAGCAACAAAAACTGTAAACGACCTTAGCAGTAAAAAGTTTGATGATAAAGATTAGTGTATTTGCAAAGCTCAGAAAAAGAGAAGTTTTGGAACTGGAAAACGGATTGAGCAAAGTATGAAGGAGGCTGTGGAAAAATCACAAAGACTGAACCTGCCTTCAAAGAATCCAAATGATTCAGCATCTGCTGATGTCATTAACGAATACCTTGCTCCTGACACTAAACCCCTACAGACAATATTCTTCATCATCCTCTGATATTAGAAATTCTAAGATATCATCGTATCTTTCATTATAAATATCCTCCATATTTTTGAAGATATTCCATAATTATTCTTATCTGAAATCATTTACCTCTTCGTATTATCTGTATTACATCATAAAAGAAATTATTTCTGTTTCTAAATTCTGAAACATTCGAGTTTAAAATAGGAATACTTTTGAAGTAGTGTTAGGAGCTGAAGCATGAATTAGTATAATATAATGACACTTGATCAACATGATTATATTACAGTAATTCATGCTGAGTTTCTAAATGAAACGTGATGATTCACAGATCATAACGTCATCATGTGTCATGTTACACGACTCTTACATTCTCTTTAACCTCTAAAATATCAAGAAAATATTTCTTGAGATTACATAATCACCATGTTCCGTGAAGATAAATGATATAGAACGATTCGTAGAACAAAAATTAATCGATGTAGAACAACGTGTAAAACGAAGATTATGCTCGAGGTACAGAATGAGATGTTGAGGCATGGATTGTTGATGGTACTGGTGTTGTTACTGATGGTACTCTTGGTGCCGGTGATGTTGCTGAAGCTGGTAAATTTTGCACCATATTCTCTAAATTGATTACTCGAGCGCGAAATTCGTTGACTTCTTCTATTATTCCGGGATGATTGTCGGTTGAAACGAGCGGGTGAATAAGGTTCAGAATTGTGGATAGAATATAATCGTGTCGAACTACTCTGGAACTGAGGCTGAAAATAGTGTTACGAACAGGTTCGCCGGTAACTGCTTCGCATTCTTCATCAAAAGGTGAATTCGGTTAGTGGAAGGGATCGCCTTCTGTGCGTCTCCATTGATTAAGTCGACAACGAACCCATCAGATGAAGTGGGATGGATGATTGGTTGATTCATTCTGGTGACACTACATTCGGAGCTTAGGTGAAACTCCATATTAGAATAGCTGTCGGAATTCGAGGAATTCGAACTGGTTGATGGATTCATCTCATACGATCAGATGAAGGATTTTTGATAAGAAATAGATTATAGGATGTAGATTAGTACCCTGCAATACATAATTTACATATGCATATATAATACTAAAATCCCATAAGTTACGGTGGGATCTACGAAATATGTTAGGCAAAGTTTACAGTAACAGATATGCTAAGATATGAATTAGCAGATACACTAAGATATGAATTTTGTCTATACAATATTCATGCAATCCAGGTAGTAAGATATGTCTAGATTAAGTATGATAAGCAAGTGATTCACTATGAATGATAAGCAGGAAATTTTCGACACGGAATGATAAGCAAAACTTTTGACATGCAGACACGGTCGAAGTTCAGACTCACTAATGCATCTAATCAACTATCAGTTAGACACACTAATGCAAGACCTGGTTCGCTAAGACCACCGCTCTGATACCAACTGAAATGACCCGTCCTAATCCTCCTGGACAAAGTCATCAACATTTGGTCCGATTGCGATGATCGACTCCAAATTATGTCCTTAAATTGAGCAAATGCACAGCGGAAGACTTAATTCGTACCTGAGAATAAACATGCTTTAAAGTGTCAACCAAAAGGTTGGTGAGTTCATAGGTTTATTGTAATAATCATTTCAACATATTAATAGACCACAAGATTTCATAATCATAAACATAATACACTCGCAAGTGTATGTAAAGCATTCTAAGTGGTTGAGCACTTGGTAACCATACTTAAAATTTAATCAATGTCGCATATTCCCTTTATTATGAAATCTCACTACACCGTACCAAGTGTAGTCACGAAACGAAGTACTGTGCAACCGTTGAATACTGGTCGTCCAGTCCGGTTGGGGTTGTCAGGCCCGATAGATCTATCAACAGGATTCGCGTTTACACTACCCCATGTAAATAGTAGTTACCAAGTATAAAGAAATATGCCATGGTACAACTCAACGTAGAATGTATTTTAAGTACTTGTGTCTATTTCGTAAAACATTTATAAAAACAGCGCATGTATTCTCAGCCCAAAAATATATATTGCAAAAACAATTAAAAAAAGAGCAAATGAAACTCACTATACTGTATTTTGTAGTAAAAATACATATGACGTCATTTAACAAGTGTAGGGTTGACCTCGGATTCACGAACCTATATCAGTTATATGAATTAAGTATGCAATATTCACACAAATTTATTTATTAATTTTAATATACTTGTTATCTTGATAATTTATATGTTATTGTAATAACTAGATTAATTATAACTATTTTATATTTTTATAGATAATAACATTTTATTTAAAAATTAGTATGTAATATTAATTTAGTTATGATATATGAAATAAATATATATCTTTTTATATAGGTAATATTTATTTGTAATAATAATAATAATGATAATAATAATAAGGATAATAATGATAATAATAATAAGATAATAATAATAAAAATAAATAAATAATAAATAACTACCTCAAATAAGTAGTCCTTAAAAAATGCCCAAGTCCAGGTTTGAACCCGCGACGTCCTGCTAACCCGTTAACCTCCTTAAACAATCCTTTGTCTCATCGCCACTTGAATATTTTTGGTTCCTAGATTTAATGATTCCAAAGTGTCAAGAATATAAAATCAATTTAAAAGGCTAAATTAATTTCCTTTTTGGCTGTGTGTGTCGTGACCAAGCATCCTCAAGGGGTGCAGCTCATAATTCCACTTCCTACAAATCTCTTTCACATAAGAACCCTACCTAATCTTAAAATTCCCACTAACTTGTTTCAATGCAAAGCTCATTCTTTCATTTGAAAAAAAAAATTATTAATTAAATAAACTAAACCAAAAGATCTCGTCTCAATAAATCTCTGCCCAGTAGGATCGTAACATGGCATCCTAACAAGTATAAGTTACATAATAATAAAAATGTGTGTTTTGAAATTTTGCCACAACCGAAGTTTTTTTTTTAAAAAAAAAATCAATGGTTCCTACCTCCCCCACTTGGTTGGCCATGTTCCACTTGCATAATAAATAAAAAAAAATCTGGAAAGTTATATCTTCATTTGGGGTTTGCTGGTATAAGATTTGTCGACAACAAAGAAAAAATAATAAAGGAAGCCGCAAAGAAGGTTTATAAATGATTTATATTTGTATGTAAATATATTACGGTTTCAAAAGGAAAAAAATATAGGATGATGGTGGTTAGTCGTGGTTGTTTGAGAGGGTGGGAGGTCACGGCACAAAGCAGAAACATTTAACACTTGCAGGTAAACGGTTTTTGGGTGTGTGTGTTTCGAATATCACAGCCATAAATAACAAATAAGATGGGTTGATGAGTGGTGATGACTTAATGGTGGAGAGATGTTTGGTTATACTCAAAACAGAAAATGAAAGGAAGAAAATAAATAAAGAGAATGATGGTGGTTGATGAAGGTTGTAAAAGTGGTACGATTAGTTGAGGATAGAAGGGCAAGGTGGTGATATATAACTCTAAGTATGTGTATATATCTATATGTGGTATGCTGTATATGTAGATGGATAAGAGATTGATTGGTAAAGGTTTTAAAAAAAATAGGAAACAATAGATATGATAGGTAATAGGCTAATGGACAAGTAGTAATTTAAATATCTAATTCTATAATAGTAAGCCATCGATCTATTATTGATTTTAAATAATTAAAAGTAATTACCATCTACAATTAATCATATCACTTTGAATTATTTTAAGGAATAGATATATATGCAAGACAGCTCACAATCCTTGAATTTTGAGATTGACTAAATCTCTAACATTCTATATTATAATTTTACCGAATTTTCATATTAAATTTATATTCCTTTCACATGGAACACATCAATAGATAAAATAAATATATAAATAAAAATTAATTTAATTATATTTGACCAATTCTAGTTTTTATGGTGTTACAAATTTCGCAAATACAGGGACGATAATTTCATGCAATTAGGAAACTCTTAATTACGATTATTACATATACCACTCATTAGTTACGTATTTTAATTATCAATTTATATAGCTAATTCTTTATGTTTGATCATTATAATATAAAATTCGAGCATTAAATATTAAATAAAAATTACCCCAACTGTCCCTCTCATTTATGGGTGAAAAACAAAAAGTGTTGAATTTTAATAACTAGGTCCTAAATATAATTTTAGTAAGCCTAAAATTTATAGAACTTATTTTTGTATCACCGTTTATTTTAAAATTACAATAGTTTGAATTTAACTTGATTATCGTATCGAAATCATATGAAGATTAAGTTTAAATTTGGTCAGAAATTCCCGGGTCGTCACACTATCTAATGGCAATATCAAAAGTACAAGCATGCATAATCCTATATACTCGAGCACTAGTCAGGGATACACTATTAGTATGTAAAAATTAAATTATGAGTACTCACGTATCAATATTGAGATTCAATATTGCAGGAAAGGTACGTAAACGCAACGGAGGACCTCACGAGCATACCCATGAACCATACCCATCACCTCCATAGCTATAACCCATAATTTTCATAGCCCTATCCTACTCGAAAACCAGTTTTTGAAATCACTCGCTCATGAGCTTGTCGTAGTATTTTATGTATATATACTAATAATAATACCACTACCTAATAATACTAATATCAAAAATAAGAGTATTATATTAATAATCTTAATAATAATAATAATAATATATATTTATTCATACGTAATATAAGATGATGACTGAATGAATCACAAGTCTCGAATTCGTTTAATTTATAGGAAGTGTAGTGCACCTACTCCCCCTCATATAGCACATTTTGATTGCAAAATGCCACCGACACTCTTTACTATTATAATATATAAATTATTATTTAATTCTTACAATTAATTATATATTATATTATATTTACGTGCGTAGTAAAAATGTAATTTTTGTTCAAATGACTCGTACGTTGTCACTCGACTCATGTACCACTTTCGATTTTTCGAGCGAGCTTTCGTAAGTTTAGAAAATTAGCCTTGTACGTTATGCGACGTGTACCTTTAATAATAATTTGACTTATTTATCAACAAATTACTTTATGAAAATGTATCTTATACAATTTGAGCGTCGTGGTCATTTGCTTCTATAAATCAATGACTCGTTGTTTACCAAAATATATTATTTTAAATTGAGACGTTTTATGACTAAATTAAAATATATATATATATATATATATATATATATATATATATATATATATATATATATATATATTTAGAATTGTAAATTTGTACATAATATATGTTTGAAATATTTATCTAATGATACAATATTTAGTCTTTCAAAACCAATTATTTTTCAAAGTTCGTTTTTAAAAATCGTTCAGAAAAATATTATAACTCGTAACGTTTTCATTTAAAAACTTAATTAAATACAATTCATTTGTGTATTAACTTTTTAAATATCAATCGCATCACTAAGCGAATGTTACTATCGTGTACTAAACTAATTAAAAAAAACATATATATTTAATGAACACGTTTTAATGTACGTTGCAAGTTATTCATATATCTAATAACTAATATTTCAACCTACGTTATTTAAACATATATATTAATAAACTAGTTCTATTATGTCAAAAAAAACATTTTTACTTAAGAGAGTAAAATAATAAATACATCATAACAGGTTCAAGTTATTAACTTACAGTTTATTCATGGGTTTTAGGATTAGATCAAATGGATAAATGTACGTATAATAAAATCATCTTAACATGACAGATGGTTTTATCTTATTAAAAGTCACGAGACAATTATTGAAAAGCATAAATTGAAAATCTGACGGGAATCTCCACTAACCCTTGTCTAGTTCCTGTTAATTGACACTTTTGTTCTTTCTAATAAATCACTTTACCAATTTTTCCGAATACCGATAAAAAGGAAAGGTTTGCTAAATCAAAAGTGGACCTCTCAACAGAGACTCTTAATCATACACCATACCAGATAAATTAATCATTTGATATAATCTTCTAATTCCATCGATAAACATATTGAAACAAATACGTTCATGTAAAGTATTATACGTTTAATACTTGCTAACATTTTCAAGTTATAATATATACATATATACATATATAATCATATCCGTTCCTATAATGGTTCGTGAATCTTTGGAATTTGGTCGAGGTTAAATGAATGTATGAACACAGTTTAAAATTCTTGAGGTTCAACTTACAAACTTTGCTTATCGTGTCGGGATTATATAAAGATTAAAGTTTAAATTTGGTCGGAAATTTCCGGGTTATCACAGTACCTACCCGTTAAAGAAATTTCGTCCCAAAATTTGTTTGGGATGGTCATGGCTGACAATAAGTATGTTTTCATGACGCATATAAGCTGAAGATTAGGGTTTTATCATCATTGAGTAATATGGATAAAATCATTTGATTTTGTGAAGAGTACGATTGAAGCTATTACCAAAAGAGTGAAATGAGAAAGGTAAAGTTTTGTCATATCGTTTGACGTAGACAGGTTGATTTCCGAAGTTTAAGAGATATGGAGGAGATCTTAGTAATAAGATTTGATTAAGAAAATTTAGGATCCGTTTTAAATGCGATCATCCATTTTGATTGCTCTGTCGGTTATTTTACTATAAATCCACTCCCTTCGTTTCCTTACAACTCTCACCTTCTCTTCTTTCTCCTTCAGATCATACTTAAAAGTATTTGTCAATATGCTCCATCCAGTTCTGATTCTTGATATACTCCTTACCTTCATATCTGTCATTCTTCTTTTTCATCTACCGCCGGAAGAATCTATTTACTTTTACTATACCCTTGGGTTTATAATGTTTTTAGTTCTCTCGTGTCTTTATATTGCTATTTGCATCGATATATATGGTTTGTAATTTCTACATTGTTGTTGGGTTTTATATCTTCCCTTATACTTTGATGTCCCTGCTTCTGTCTTCTATAATCATTGTCATCCCCAGTTAATGCTTTCTTTTATTTGCTGCGATTTATACCCCAATGTCTGTTTCGGAGCTTTGTCCTTTCGTTTTTTCTTCTTGCGATTAAGCACCGCTTGTAATGGTACAGAATTCGCAGATATGAATTTCGGAATGAACGTTGTTAATGTTCTAGGAAGGAAATTGTAATGGCACAATCTTGACTTGTCATATTACCAGAATACCTCGAAAAAAGGCGAATCATCAAGAAATATTTTCTTGATATTTTAGAGATTAAGTAGAATACAAGAGTCGTGTAACATGGCACATGATGATGTTATGATCCGTGAATCTTCACGTTCCATTTAGAAACTCAGCATGACTTACTGTAATATAATCACGTTGATCAAGTGTCATTATATTATACTAACTCATGCTTCAGCTCCCAACACTACTTCAAAAATGTTCCTATTTTAAACTCGAATGTTTCAGAATTTAGAAACTAAAATAGTTTCTTTTACGATATAATATAGATAGCGCGAAGAGATAAATGATTTCATATAAGAATAATTATGAAAATATCTTCAAAAATATGTAGGATATTTATAATGAAAGATATGATGATATCTTAGGATTTCTAATATCAGAGGATGATGAAGGATATTGTCCGCAGGAGTTTAGAGTCAGAAGCAAGGTATTCGTTAATGACTTCAGCAGATACTGAATCATTTGGATTCTTTGAAGTCAGGTTCAGTCTTTGTGATTTGTCCACAGCCTCCTTCATACTTTGCTCAGTCCGGTTTCCAGTTCCAAGACTTCTCTTTTTCTGCGCTTTGCCAGCACACTATTCATTATCATCAAACTTTTACTGTTAAAGTCGTTTATAGTTTTTGCTGCTTTATCAGCATTTCAAGAACTAGTTCGCAGTTCAAGGTGTTTTTCAAAAACTTCTCATTCAAAGTATGTAAGTCCGGGAGATAGGCGTTGTACGTACACATATAATTGTTGGCGTAGACATGCTGCGAGTTTTCAAAATACTGATTGATAATTCCCGATGATTCGTATGGCAATTCTCGTTACTAGATGCGAATGAGTAAATGATGGGGTTTCGATAAATATAATGATTTTTCAGAAGGTCAAAGATCAGTGAAGTTGTGAATAAGTTTATTGCTAATGTTGTGGAATATGAAAGGTTCCCCAGTAACAATAAAAGAGCATGCATATATATCAGGGTTATAATAAGGTTGCGTCGAATGAAGAGTCGAAGTTGACTTGCTGGAGCTGTGACAAAACTGACTACTTTGGAAAGGAATTGAAAAGTCATTTTTGCTAATAAATGTCAAAGGATTTGACACAGATATGTGTTGAATTATGACTTTGGTTTCGAGAGCTTTTTAAGTACATAACTGTGGGTAATATATGGTTGGATCATCATCTCGATTGCTCATTATTTGAAGTGTCTTCAGAAATTTTCGAAGGGTTTGAACACAGATTGTAATCGTTAATATACATTTGATGTTCTAACACAGTTTTGAAGTCAAAATATAGCTTTGAAAGATGTAGGAATCTAAAAGTGATGGTACCGGTTATATCTCGAATTGAATTCCGAGGTTTCAAAATCAGAATTGAGTTTGAATGAATATGATTGTTTTGATTTCTATGAAAGAATGTATATTATTGTGAAAGTAGGAAGTATAGTTGATAATTTGCTTGATCAGATTCGAAGAATGTAACATATTAATTGTGAATATATGAATATATATATATATATATATATATATATATATATATATATATATATATATATATATATATATATATATATATCTCGGGTATTACCTACCCGTTAAAAAAATTTCTCAATTAATATTTTGTACATAAGAATTTTATTACAGTCTTTATGAAAATATATATGTATATATTCTCCTCAGATGTAACATAGATTTTAATGAGTTAATACTAAATTAAACTCATTCGATTTACGGTTGGAACTAGAATTGAATAATCCCTTGAAGGCTTTAGAGATTACATAAGTATTTGTTCAATAATATTGAAATTATGAATCAATACTTCGTTATTTGTTGAGGCGTGATGTTGGTTTTTGTTAAATTCTTGTGAACTTCGCAAAGTACGAATGATGGTATCTGAAAAGTTTCGGTTACATCGATGATGAAAGTGTAAAATCAAATATATACTTGATTTATTATGAATTGGAATTTGTTGAATTGAGACAGAGATTGTAGTTAACGATGGTTAATTTGCGGGCGAAGGACGTACATTATTGCATATTTGTAATATGAATTAACCAAGTAGTTAAGATTCACACACAATAGCTTAGCACGGAAAGATTTATTTTTATTTCAATATATATATATATATATATATATATATATATATATAAAATATACTTATAATTTCTTCAGAGGGAATGAGTTAATTTTTCATAACTCGTTGATACAATATACGCGTTATTGATTCGTAATGATGTCCACAGTGATTCTTGAACTGACGGAGTTTGTGATGTTATAGGTGTTGTTGATTCTGATGTTGACTGTACTGACGATGCTGGTGGCGCTGACGGTACTGTTGATGCTGTTGGTAAAACAAGTTTAGCTTGTTAATCACACACCATTTTTGTCAGGGTTTCTACTCTTCCTTCTATCATTTTGGTTCGCTTAACTGATTTATGGTTAGGGCTAGATAAGATAATCTCTAAGACTTTAGAGATTACATAATCGCCGCGGAATATTTCTCCAATAAAGTTATGAATTAATACTTCTCCAGTTATTGTTGTTGGTACTCCTTGGTATCCATGGTGGTATGACGCTGATGCCCGTGGGACAGATTGTGAAGTTGAGGTTTACGACGCGGTTGTCGTTGGTGTAGTGACCCGAACTTTTCCATATTTATATATATATTAAATGAAATTGTTATTTACATGATTAAGTGTTTCCAACATGTTAAGCAATCAAACTTGTTAAGACTTGATTAATTGAAATAGGTTTCATATAGACAATTGACCACCCAAGTTGACCGGCGATTCACGAACGTTAAAACTTGTAAAAACTATATAATGACATATATATGGATATATATATATATATAGTTAACATGATATTATGATAATTAAACATATCATTAAGTATATTAGCAATGAACTACATATGTAAAAACAAGACTACTAACATAATGATTTTGAAACGAGACATATATGTAACGATTATCGTTGTAACGACATTTAATGTATATATATCATATTAAGATATATTAATACATCATGATATCATGATAATGTAATAATTTAACATCTCATTTGATTTAATAAACAATGGGTTAACAACATTTAACAAGATCGTTAACCTAAAGGTTTCAAAACAACTCTTACATGTAACAACTAACGATGACTTAACGACTCAGTTAAAATGTATATACATGTAGTGTTTTAATATGTATTCATACACTTTTGAAAGACTTCAAGACACTTATCAAAATAATTCTACTTAACAAAAATGCTTACAATTACATCCTCGTTGAGTTTCATCAACAATTCTACGCGTATGCACCCGTATTCGTACTCGTACAATACACAGCTTTTAGATGTATGTACTATTGGTATATACACTCCAATGATCAGCTCTTAGCAGCCCATGTGAGTCACCTAACACATGTGGGAACCATCATTTGGTAACTAGCATGAAATATCTCATAAAATTACAAAAATATGAGTAATCATTCATGACTTATTTACATGAAAACAAAATTACATATCCTTTATATCTAATCCATACACCAACGACCAAAAACACCTACAAACACTTTCATTCTTCAATTTTCTTCATCTAATTGATCTCTCTCAAGTTCTATCTTCAAATTCTAAGTGTTCTTCATAAATTCTACAAGTTCTAGTTTCATAAAATCAAGAATACTTCCAAGTTTGCTAGCTTACTTCCAATCTTGTAGAGTAATCATCCAACCTCAAGAAATCTTTCTTATTTACAGTAAGATATCTTTCTAATACAAGATAATACTCATATTCAAACTTTGATTCAATTTCTATAACTATAACAATCTTATTTAGAGTGGAAATCTTACTTGAATTTGTTTTCGTGTCATGATTCTGCTTCAAGAACTTTCAAGCCATCCAAGGATCCTTTTGTAGTGACCCGAACTTTTCCATGTTTATATATATTAATTGAGATTATTATTTACATGATTAAGTGTTTCCAACATGTTAAGCAATCAAACTTGTTAAGACTTGATTAATTGAAATAGGTTTCATATAGACAATTGACCACCCAAGTTGACCGGTGATTCACGAACGTTAAAACTTGTAAAAACTATATGATGACATATATATGGATACATATATAGTTAACATGATATTATGATAATTAAACATATCATTAAGTATATTAACAATGAACTACATATGTAAAAACAAGACTACTAACTTAATGATTTTGAAACGAGACATATATGTAACGATTATTGTTGTAACGACATTTAATGTGTATATATATCATATTAAGAGATATTCATACATCATAATATCATGATAATATAATAATTTAAAATCTCATTTGATATTATAAACATTGGGTTAACAACATTTAACAAGATCGTTAACCTAATGGTTTCAAAACAACACTTACATGTAACGACTAACGATGACTTAACGACTCAGTTAAAATGTATATACATGTAGTGTTTTAATATGTATTCATACACTATTGAAAGACTCCAAGAAACTTATCAAAATACTTCTACTTAACAAAAATTCTTACAATTACATCCTCGTTCAGTTTCATCAAAAATTCTACTCGTATGCACCCGTATTCGTACTCGTACAATACACAGCTTTTAGATGTATGTACTATTGGTATATACACTCCAATGATCAGCTTTTAGCAGCCCATGTGAGTCACCTAATACATATGGGAACCATCATTTGGCAACTAGCATGAAATATCTCATAAAATTACAAAAATATGAGTAATCATTCATGACTTATTTACATGAAAACAAAATTACATATCCTTTATATCTAATCCATACACCAACGACCAAAAACACCTACAAACACTTTCATTCTTCAATTTTCTTCATCTAATTGATCTCTCTCAAGTTCTATCTTCAAGTTCTAAGTGTTCTTCATAAATTCCAAGAGTTCTAGTTTCATAAAATCAAGAATACTTCCAAGATTGCAAGTTTACTTCCAAGTTTTCTAAATCCATTCCAAGTAATCATCCAAGATCAAGAAACCTTTGTTACTTACAGTAGGTTATCTTTATAATACAAGGTAATAATCATATTCAAACTTTAAGTCAATTTCTATAACTATAACAATCTTATTTCGAGTGAAAATCTTACTTGAACTGTTTTCGTGTCATGATTCTGCTTCAAGAACTTTCAAGCCATCCAAGGATCCTTTGAAGCTAGATCCATTTTTCTCATTTCCAGTAGGTTTATCCAAGGAACTTGAGGTAGTAATGATGTTCATAACATCATTCGATTCATACTTATAAAGCTATCTTATTCGAAGGTTTAAACTTGTAATCACTAGAACATAGTTTAGTTAATTCTAAACTTGTTCGCAAATAAAAGTTAATCCTTCTAACTTGACTTTTAAAATCAACTAAACACATGTTATATATCTATATGATATGCTAACTTAATTATTTAAAACCTAGAAACACGAAAAACACCGTAAAACCGGATTTACGCCGTCGTAGTAACACCGCGGGCTGTTTTGGGTTAGTTAATTAAAAACTATGATAAACTTTGATTTAAAAGTTGTTATTATGGGAAAATGATTTTTATTATGAACATGAAACTATATCCAAAAATCATGGTTAAACTCAAAGTGGAAGTATGTTTTCTAAAATGGTCATCTAGACGTCGTTCTTTCGACTGAAATGACTACCTTTACAAAAATGACTTGTAACTTATTTTTCCGACTATAAACCAATACTTTTTCTGCTTAGATTCATAAAATAGAGTTCAATATGAAACCATAGCAATTTTATTCACTCAAAACGGATTTAAAATGAAGAAGTTATGGGTAAAACAAGATTGGATAATTTTTCTCATTTTAGCTACGTGAAAATTGGTAACAAATCTATTTCAACCATAACTTAATCAACTTGTATTGTATATTATGTAATCTTGAGATACCATAGACACGTATACAATGTTTTGACCTATCATGTCGACACATCTATATATATTTTGGAACAACCATAGAAACTCTATATGTGAATGTTGGAGTTAGCTATACAGGGTTGAGGTTGATTCCAAAATATATATAGTTTGAGTTGTGATTAATACTGAGATACGTATACACTGGGTCGTGGATTGATTCAAGATAATATTTATTTATTTATTTCTGTACATCTAACTGTGGACAACTAGTTGTAGGTTACTAACGAGGACAGCTGACTTAATAAACTTAAAACATCAAAATGTATTAAAAGTGTTGTAAATATATTTTGAACATACTTTGATATATATGTATATATTGTTATAGGTTCGTTAATCAACCAGTAGCCAATTCTTACTTCCCGACGAAGTAAAAATTTGTGAAAGTGAGTTATAGTCCCACTTTTAAAATCTAATATTTTTGGGATGAGAATACATGCAGGTTTTATAAATGATTTACAAAATAGACACAAGTACGTGAAACTAAATTCTATGGTTGAATTATCGAAATCGAATATGCCCCTTTTTATTAAGTCTGGTAATCTAAGAATTAGGGAACAGACACCCTAATTGACGCGAATCCTAAAGATAGATCTATTGGGCCTAATAAACCCCATCCAAAGTATCGGATGCTTTAGTACTTCGAAATTTATATCATATCCGAAGTGTATCCCGGAATGATGGGGATATTCTTATATATGCATCTTGTTAATGTCGGTTACCAGGTGTTCACCATATGAATGATTTTTATCTCTATGTATGGGATGTGTATTGAAATATGAAATCTTGTGGTCTATTGTTACGATTTGATATATATATATATATAGGTTAAACCTATAACTCACCAACATTTTTGTTGACGTTTAAAGCACGTTCATTCTCAGGTGAATACTAAGAGCTTCCGCTGTTGCATACTAAAATAAGGACAAGATTTGGAGTCCATGTTTGTATGATATTGTGTAAAAACTGCATTCAAGAAACTGATTTCGATGTAACATATTTGTATTGTAAACCATTATGTAATGGTCGTGTGTAAACAGGATATTTTAGATTATCATTATTTGATAATCTACGTAAAGCTTTTTAAACCTTTATTTATGAAATAAAGGTTATGGTTTGTTTTAAAAAATGAATGCAGTCTTTGAAAAACGTCTCATATAGAGGTCAAAACCTCGCAACGAAATCAATTAATATGGAACGTTTTTAATCAATAAGAACGGGACATTTCAGTTGGTATCCGAGCGTTGGTCTTAGAGAACCAGAAAATTTGCATTAGTGTGTCTTATCGAGTTTGTTAGGATGCATTAGTGAGTCTGGACTTCGACCGTGTTTTCTTTAAAAATGATTGCTTAACATTTTTGTTGGAAACTATATATTTTTAACATGTGAATATTATGTGATATATTAATCTCTTAACATGTTTGATATTGTGTGATAGATGTCTACCTCTAGCACAAGTCCCATTGACTCACCTAATAATAACAAAGAGTCGAATATATATTGGACTGATTCACAAGTTCCGGAAGAGGAACCGGAAGAAGAATCAGAACCGGAAGAAGAATTAGAACCGGAAGAGGAGGAACCGGAGGAGGAAATAGAACCGGTGGGGGAAATAATAAAACGGTTAAGTAAATGAAAATCCTCAACCAACCGACCAAGGTTAATTATGGTCAATGGTGTTTCCGCCAAGGAAGAAAAATATTGGGAGGATTACCAATTCTCCGATGAATCGGATTCCGACGAGAATTTCGATGATGTTATAGAAATTACCCCAACTAAATTTAAAAAGGCAAAAGAAAATAATAAGGGAAAGGGCATAAAAATAGAGAAATCTAATTCTAACCCCAATGAACTTTATATGTATCGTCAACCCCCGAAGTCCTTAAGTTGTAACAATGACCCGGGAACCTCTAAAACACCAGGTTTTTCTAAACCAATGTGGAAAACGATGGCTCGTATTAGGGGAACATCATATATCCCTAAAAACTTGGCAAAATGAACCAAAATCAAAGAAGAAGAAACGAGCGAGTCAGAATAAGATAGTTGTATTCGTTTGGTGTAATATATGTAATATAGTGTGCTTATACTTTATGATATATGTAAAAATTGCTTGTATTAATAATTATTTTTTTATGAATCTAACTCTTGTCTATTTTACAGTATAAAAACACAAAATGGATAGACAACCCAATATTTTAAGAGACCTACCCGGAGACATGATTGATGAAATCTTGTCTAGAGTCGGTCAGAATTCTTCGGCACAACTATTTACGGCGAAATCAGTTTGTAAGACATTCGAAGAACGTTCTAAGAATGCCTTGGTTTATAAGAGAATTTCGTTTGAAAGATGGGGGATATCACATTGGGAAACCCATAAGTTACGATGTGTTTACTTTGACGCATATATTGTGGGGAACCCAAATGCTATTTTACGCAACGGGTTAAGAAATTATTTTGACTCAATGTATCCGAATATAGGACTTCATGATTTAGAAAAAGCGGCTAACATGCAACATAAAGAAGCATGCTATGCTTACGGGTTAGTAATGTTCGCTTCTCACCAAAGTGAGAAAAAGAACATCGGGCTACAACTATTAAACAAAACGTTCCCACAAGTGACGGAGTCGGTAATTGGGGTAAGAAATGAGGTTTTTAGGTTATTACGAGACTGTTGGTCATTACGTAACCCTCGTCCCTTTGACGACGTTACAACACGCTGTCTTATCAACGGCCATGATGGTTATGTTACACAAGACCAAGGATGGGAAGTAGTCCTAGTAAAACAAGAATGCATGACTTGTTTCTGGACATATGAATTACGTGTCTTTATTGCCTTTGCTGAACGACTTGTGTACTAGCTAGAATTATCTTCACAACTATATCTTGTATCAAAGTTATTGTGTGCTATATTTCATGCTTTATGTAAAATAAGCGGTATTGTAAGTTTGTAAAATATTGTATAAAAGTTTGAACGCGAAATATTATTATAATCAGTTTTTCATATAGAATTGTAGTAGTTGAATTGTATATTAGCTATTAAGTATGAACTTAACGGGTAGGTACTACCCGAATTTAAACTTATAAAACGCTAATATGAAGAAAAAGCTTTTATAAATGAGTTCATATTATGCTACGAAATACTATTAACTACTCTTAATATTCTGTATGATTAACTTGTTCCATTTGACTATTTTGAAGGAAATGGCACCGACTACTCGACACACCGTGAATATGAATGAAGAGGAATTTCGTACTTTTCTAGCTTCAAACATAGCCGCAGTACAGGCTGCGCTACATAACAACAATAACCTTGGATCTAGCAGTACAGGAAATCGTGTAGGATGCACCTACAAAGAATTCACTGCCTGCAAACCTTTAGAATTTGATGGAACCGAAGGACCGATCGGATTGAAACGGTGGACCGAGAAGGTCGAATCGGTGTTTGCCATAAGTAAGTGTACTGAAGAGGAAAAAGTGAAGTACGCTACACATACCTTCATAGGTTCTGCGTTAACATGGTGGAATACCTATCTAGAGCAAGTGGGACAAGATGATGCTTATGCACTACCGTGGTTAGCATTTAAGCACTTGATGAACGAGAAGTACTGTAGTGACCCGAACTTTTCCATGTTTATATATATTAATTGAGATTGATATTTACATGATTAAATGTTTCCAACATGTTAAGCAATTAAACTTGTTAAGACTTGATTAATTGAAATAGGTTTCATATTGACAATTGACCACCCAAGTTGACCGGTGATTCACGAACGTTAAAACTTGTAAAAACTATATGATGACATATATATGGTTATATATATAGTTAACATTATATTATGATAATTAAACATATCATTAAGTATATTAACAATGAACTACATATGTAAAAACAAGACTACTAACTTAATGATTTTGAAACGAGACATATATGTAACGATTATCGTTGTAACGACATTTAATGTATATATATCATATTAAGAGATATTCGTACATCATAATATCATGATAATATAATAATTTAAAATCTATTTTGATATTATAAACATTGGGTTAACAACATTTAACAAGATCGTTAACCTAAAGGTTTCAAAACAACACTTACATGTAACGACTAACGATGACTTAACGACTCAGTTAAAATGTATATACATGTAATGTTTTAATATGTATTTATACACTTTTGAAAGACTTCAATACACTTATCAAAATACTTCTACTTAACAAAAATTCTTACAATTACATCCTCGTTCAGTTTCATCAACAATTCTACTAGTATGCACCCGTATTCGTACTCGTACAATACACAGCTTTTAGATGTATGTACTATTGGTATATACACTCCAATGATCAGCTCTTAGCAGCCCATGTGAGTCACCTAACACATGTGGGAACCATCATTTGGCAACTAGCATGAAATATCTCATAAAATTACAAAAATATGAGTAATCATTCATGACTTATTTACATGAAAACAAAATTACATATCCTTTATATCTAATCCATACACCAACGACCAAAAACACCTACAAACACTTTCATTCTTCAATTTTATTCATCTAATTGATCTCTCTCAAGTTTTATCTTCAAGTTCTAAGTGTTCTTCATAAATTCCAAAAGTTCTAGTTTCATAAAATCAAGAATACTTTCAAGTTTGCTAGCTCACTTCCAATCTTGTAAGGTGATCATCCAACCTCAAGAAATCTTTGTTTATTACAGTAGGTTATCATTCTAATACAAGGTAATAATCATATTCAAACTTTGGTTCAATTTCTATAACTATAACAATCTTATTTCAAGTGATGATCTTACTTGAACTTGTTTTCGTGTCATGATTCTGCTTCAAGAACTTCGAGCCATCCAAGGATCCATTGAAGCTAGATCCATTTTTCTCTCTTCCAGTAGGTTTATCCAAGGAAATTAAGGTAGTAATGATGTTCATAACATCATTCGATTCATACATATAAAGCTATCTTATTCGAAGGTTTAAACTTGTAATCACTAGAACATAGTTTAGTTAATTCTAAACTTGTTCGCAAACAAAAGTTAATCCTTCTAACTTGACTTTTAAAATCAACTAAACACATGTTCTATATCTATATGATATGCTAACTTAATGATTTAAAACCTGGAAACACGAAAAACACCGTAAAACCGGATTTACGCCGTCGTAGTAACACCGCGGGCTGTTTTGGGTTAGTTAATTAAAAACTATGATAAAATTTGATTTAAAAGTTGTTATTCTGAGAAAATAATTTTTATTATAAACATGAAACTATATCCAAAAAATATGGTTAAACTCAAAGTGGAAGTATGTTTTCTAAAATGGTCATCTAGACGTCGTTCTTTCGACTGAAATGACTACCTTTACAAAAACGACTTGTAACTTATTTTTCCGACTATAAACCTATACTTTTTCTGTTTAGATTCATAAAATATAGTTCAATATGAAACCATAGCAATTTGATTCACTCAAAACGGATTTAAAATGAAGAAGTTATGGGTAAAACAAGATTGGATAATTTTTCTCATTTTAGCTACGTGAAAATTGGTAACAAATCTATTCCAACCATAACTTAATCAACTTGTATTGTATATTATGTAATCTTGAGATACCATAGACACGTATACAATGTTTCGACCTATCATGTCGACACATCTATATATATTTCGGAACAACCATAGACACTCTATATGTGAATGTTGGAGTTAGCTATACAGGGTTGAGGTTGATTCCAAAATATATATAGTTTGAGTTGTGATCAATACTGAGATACGTATACACTGGGTCGTGGATTGATTCAAGATAATATTTATCGATTTATTTCTGTACATCTAACTGTGGACAACTAGTTGTAGGTTACTAACGAGGACAGCTGACTTAATAAACTTAAAACATCAAAATATATTAAAAGTGTTGTAAATATATTTTGAACATACTTTGATATATATGTATATATTGTTATAGGTTCGTGAATCAACCAGTGGCCAAGTCTTACTTCCCGACGAAGTAAAAATATGTGAAAGTGAGTTATAGCCCCACTTTTAAAATCTAATATTTTTGGGATGAGAATACATGCAGGTTTTATAAATGATTTACAAAATAGACACAAGTACGTGAAACTACATTCTATGGTTGAATTATCGAAATCGAATATGCCCCTTTTTATTAAGTCTGGTAATCTAAGAATTAGGGAACAGACACCCTAATTGACGCGAATCCTAAAGATAGATCTATTGGGCCTAACAAACCCCATCCAAAGTACCGGATGCTTTAGTACTTCGAAATTTATATCATATCCGAAGGGTGTCCCGGAATGATGGGGATATTCTTATATATGCATCTTGTTATTGTCGTTTACCAGGTGTTCACCATATGAATGATTTTTATCTCTATGTATGGGATGTGTATTGAAATATGAAATCTTGTGGTCTATTATTATGATTTGATATATATAGGTTAAACCTATAACTCACCAACATTTTTGTTGACGTTTTAAGCATGTTTATTCTCAGGTGATTACTAAGAGCTTCCGCTGTCGCATACTTAAATAAGGACGAGATTTGGAGTCCATGCTTGTATGATATTGTGTAAAAACTGCATTCAAGAAACTTATTTTGTTGTAACATATTTGTATTGTAAACCATTATGTAATGGTCGTGTGTAAACAGGATATTTTAGATTATCATTATTTGATAATCTACGTAAAGCTTTTTAAAACCTTTATCTATGAAATAAAGGTTATGGTTTGTTTTAAAAATGAATGCAGTCTTTGAAAAACGTCTCATATAGAGGTCAAAACCTCGCAACGAAATCAATTAATATGGAACGTTTTTAATCAATAAGAACGGGACATTTCAAGTACCATCCCAGAACTGAGGTCAATAAGCTTAAGACAGAACTTAGAGGGTTACGAACCCAAGGATTTGATATTGCCACGTACGAAAGACGATTCACAGAATTGTGTCTATTGTGTCCGGGAGCGTTTGAAGATGAGGAAGATAAGATCGACGTGTTTGTGAAAGGATTACCAGAAAGAATCCAAGAAGATATAAGTTCACATGAGCCCGCCTCCATACAACAGGCATGTAGAATGGATCACAAACTAGTGAACCAGATTGAGGAAAGAATTAAAGAACAGACGGCTGAAGAGGCCAATGTGAAGCAAGTCAAAAGAAAGTGGGAGGAAAACGGTGATAAGAATCACCAATACAACAACAATAGCAATTGCAACAATAATCGCAACAATTATCCCAACAATCGCAACATCAATCGCAACTACAACAAACGGCCCAACAACAACAACAACAACAACAACTACAACTACAACAATCATCCTAACAACAATAACAACCGCAACAACAACAACAATCAGAAGCAGCTATGCCAAAGGTGTGAAAAGTATCACTCGAGGTTCTGCACCAAATTTTACAACAAGTGTAAAAGAAATGGTCATAGCGCGGTGAAGTGTGAGGTCTACGGACCAGGAGTTAACAGAACGAAAGGAACAAATGGTGTCAGAACGAGTAATGGCGGAGCAAGTAGTGTCGGAGCAAGTTATGCCAATGTAGTTTGTTATAAATGTGGAAAACCGGGCCACATTATTAGAAATTTCCCGAACCAGGAGAACACGAATGGACAAGGCCGCGGAAGAGTTTTCAATATTAATGCGGCAGAGGCACAGGAAGACCCGGAACTTGTTACGGGTACGTTTCTTATTGACAATAAATCTGCTTACGTTTTATTTGATTCGGGTGCGGATAGAAGCTATATGAGTAGAGATTTTTGTGCTAAATTAAGTTGTCCATTGACGCCGTTGGATAGTAAATTTTTACTCGAATTAGCAAACGGTAAATTAATTTCAGCAGATAATATATGGTGGAATCGAGAAATTAAACTGGGTAGCGAAATATTTAAGATTGATTTGATACCAGTAGAGTTAGGGAGTTTTGATGTAATAGTTGGCATGGACTGGCTGAAGAAGGTGAAAGCAGAGATCGTATGTTATAAAAATGCAATTCGCATTGTACGAGAAGAAGGAGAACCCTTAATGGTGTACGGAGAAAAGGGCAACATGAAGCTACATCTTATTAGTAATTTGAAGGCAAAAAAACTAATAAGAAAAGGTTGCTATGCTATTCTAGCACACGTCGAGAAGGTACAAACTGAAGAAAAGAGCATCAATGATGTTCCCGTCGCAAAAGAATTTCCCGATGTATTTCCGAAAGAATTACCGGGACTACCTCCACATCGATCTGTTGAATTTCAAATAGATCTTGTACTAGGAGCTGCACCAATAGCTCGTGCTCCTTATAGACTCGCACCCAGCGAGATGAAAGAACTGCAAAGCCAACTGCAAGAACTATTAGAACGTGGTTTCATTCGACCAAGCACATCACCATGGGGAGCTCCTGTTTTGTTTGTCAAGAAGAAGGATGGTACATTTAGGTTGTGTATTGACTACAGAGAGTTGAACAAACTTACCATCAAAAACCGTTATCCACTACCGAGAATTGACGACTTATTTGATCAACTACAAGGCTCATCGGTTTATTCGAAGATCGATTTACGTTCTGGATATCATCAAATGCGAGTAAAGGAGGATGATATTCCAAAAACTGCTTTTAGGACGCGTTATGGTCATTACGAGTTTATGGTTATGCCGTTTGGATTGACTAACGCACCAGCTGTGTTCATGGACCTTATGAACCGAGTGTGTGGGCCATATCTTGACAAGTTTTTCATTGTTTTCATCGATGACATACTTATTTACTCAAAGAATGATCAAGACCATGAAGAACATTTGAGAAAAGTGCTAGAAGTATTGAGGAAAGAAAAATTGTACGCTAAGTTTTCAAAGTGTGCATTTTGGTTGGAAGAAGTTCAATTCCTCGGTCACATAGTGAACAAAGAAGGTATTCGGGTGGATCCATCAAAGATTGAAACCGTTGAAAAGTGGGAAACCCCGAAAACTCCGAAACACATACGCCAGTTTTTAGGATTGGTTGGTTAATACAGAAGATTCATCCAAGATTTCTCCAAAATAGCAAAACCCTTGACTGCATTAACGCATAAAGGGAAGAAATTTGAATGGAAGGATGAACAAGAGAAGGCGTTTCAATTATTGAAGAAAAAGCTAACTATTGCACCTATATTGTCATTGCCTGAAGGGAATGATGATTTTGTGATTTATTGTGACGCATCAAAGCAAGGTCTCGGTTGTGTATTAATGCAACGGACGAAGGTGATTGCTTATGCGTCTAGACAATTGAAGATTCACGAGCAAAATTATACGACGCATGATTTGGAATTAGGCGCGGTTGTTTTTGTATTAAAGACTTGGAGGCACTACTTATATGGGGTCAAAAGTATTATATATACCGACCACAAAAGTCTTCAACACATATTTAATCAGAAACAACTGAATATGAGGCAGCGTAGGTAGATTGAATTGTTGAATGATTACGACTTTGAGATTCGTTACCACCCGGGGAAGGCAAATGTGGTAGCCGACGCCTTGAGCAGAAAGGACAGAGAACCCATTCGAGTAAAATCTATGAATATAATGATTCACACTAACCTTACTACTCAAATAAAGGAGGCGCAACAAGGAGTTTTAAAAGAGGGAAATTTAAAGGATGAAATACCCAAAGGATCGGAGAAGCATCTTAATATTCGGGAAGACGGAACCCGGTATAGGGCTGAAAGAATTTGGGTACCAAAATTTGGAGATATGAGAGTAATGGTACTTAGAGAAGCTCATAAAACCAGATACTCAATACATCCTGGAACGGGAAAGATGTACAAGGATCTTAAGAAACATTTTTGGTGGCCAGGTATGAAAGCCGATATTGCTAAATATGTAGGAGAATGTTTGACGTGTTCTAAGGTCAAAACTGAACATCAGAAACCATCAGGTCTACTACAACAACCTGAAATCCCGGAATGGAAATGGGAAAACATTACCAAGGATTTCATAACTAAATTGCCAAGGACTGTAAGTGGTTATGATACTATTTGGGTAATAGTTGATCGTCTCACCAAGTCAGCACACTTCCTGCCAATAAGAGAAGATGACAAGATGGAGAAGTTAGCACGACTGTATTTGAAGGAAGTCGTCTCCAGACATGGAATACCAATCTCTATTATCTCTGATAGGGATGGCAGATTTATTTCAAGATTCTGGCAGACATTACAGCAAGCATTGGGAACTCGTCTAGACATGAGTACTGCCTATCATCCACAAACTGATGGGCAGAGCGAAAGGATGATACAAACGCTTGAAGACATGCTACGAGCTTGTGTTATTGATTTCGGAAATAGTTGGGATCGACATCTACCATTAGCAGAATTTTCCTACAACAACAGCTACCATTCAAGCATTGAGATGGCACCGTTTGAAGCACTTTATGGTAGAAAGTGTAGGTCTCCGATTTGTTGGAGTGAAGTGGGGGATAGACAGATTACGGGTTCGGAGATAATACAAGAAACTACCGAGAAAATCATCCAAATTCAACAAAGATTGAAAACCGCCCAGAGTCGACAAAAGAGCTACGCAGACAGTAAAAGAAAAGATATAGAGTTTGAAATTGAAGAAATGGTCATGCTTAAGGTTTCACCTTGGAAAGGCGTTGTTCGATTTGGTAAACGAGGGAAACTAAATCCAAGGTACATTGGACCATTCAAGATTATAGATCGTGTCGGACCAGTAGCTTACCAACTGGAGCTACCTCAACAACTCGCGGCTGTACATAACACTTTCCACGTCTCAAATTTGAAGAAATGTTTTGCTAAAGAAGATCTCACTATTCCGTTGGACAAAATCCAAATCAATGAAAAACTTCAATTCATTGAAGAACCCGTCGAAATAATGGATTTTGAGGTTAAGAGACTTAAACAAAACAAGATACCGATTGTTAAGGTTCGATGGAATGCTCGTAGAGGACCCAAGTTCACCTGGGAGCGTGAAGATCATATGAAGAAGAAATACCTGCATTTATTTCCAGAAGATACGTCAACACCTCCAACTGCTTAAAATTTCGGGACGAAATTTATTTAACGGGTAGGTACTGTAGTGACCCGAACTTTTCCATGTTTATATATATATTAATTGAGATTGTTATTTACATGATTAAGTGTTTCCAACATTTTAAGCAATCAAACTTGTTAAGACTTGATTAATTGAAATAGGTTTCATATAGACAATTGACCACCCAAGTTGACCGGTGATTCACGAACGTTAAAACTTGTAAAAACTATATGATGACATATATATGGATACATATATAGTTAACATGATATTATGATAATTAAACATATCATTAAGTATATTAACAATGAACTACATATGTAAAAACAAGACTACTAACTTAATGATTTTGAAACGAGACATATATGTAATGATTATCGTTGTAACGACATTTAATGTATATATATCATATTAAGAGATATTCATACATCATAATATCATGATAATATAATAATTTAAAATCTCATTTGATATTATAAACATTGGGTTAACAACATTTAACAAGATCGTTAACCTAAAGGTTTCAAAACAACACTTACATGTAACGACTAACGATGACTTAACGACTCAGTTAAAATGTATATACATGTAGTGTTTTAATATGTATTCATACACTTGTGAAAGACTCCAAGACACTTATCAAAATACTTCTACTTAACAAAAATGTTTACAATTACATCCTCGTTCAGTTTCATCAAAAATTCTACTCGTATGCACCCGTATTCGTACTCGTACAATACACAGCTTTTAGATGTATGTACTATTGGTATATACACTCCAATGATCAGCTCTTAGCAGCCCATGTGAGTCACCTAACACATGTGGGAACCATCATTTGGCAACTAGCATGAAATATCTCATAAAATTACAAAAATATGAGTAATCATTCATGACTTATTTACATGAAAATAAAATTACATATCCTTTATATCTAATCCATACACCAATGACTAAAAACACCTAAAAACACTTTCATTCTTCAATTTTCTTCATCTAATTAATCTCTCTCAAGTTCTATCTTCAAGTTCTAAGTGTTCTTCATAAATTCCAAAAGTTCTAGTTTCATAAAATCAAGAATACTTCCAAGATTGCAAGTTTACTTCCAAGTTTTCTAAATCCATTCCAAGTAATCATCCAAGATCAAGAAACCTTTGTTACTTACAGTAGGTTATCTTTATAATACAAGGTAATAATCATATTCAAACTTTAATTCAATTTCTATAACTACAACAATCTTATTTCGAGTGAAAATCTTACTTGAACTGTTTTCGTGTCATGATTCTGCTTCAAGAACTTTCAAGCCATCCAAGGATCCTTTGAAGCTAGATCCATTTTTCTCATTTTCAGTAGGTTTATCCAAGGAACTTGAGGTAGTAATGATGTTCATAACATCATTCAATTCATACATATAAAGCTATCTTATTCGAAGGTTTAAACTTGTAATCACTAGAACATAGTTTAGTTAATTCTAAACTTGTTCGCAAATAAAAGTTAATCCTTCTAACTTGACTTTTAAAATCAACTAAAAACATGTTCTATATGTAAATGATATGCTAACTTAATGATTTAAAACCTGGAAACACGAAAAACACCGTAAAACCGGATTTACGCCGTCGTAGTAACACTGCGGGCTGTTTTGGGTTAGTTAATTAAAAACTATGATAAACTTTGATTTAAAAGTTGTTATTCTGGGAAAATTACTTTTATTATGAACATGAAACTATATCCAAAAATCATGGTTAAACTCAAAGTGGAAGTATGTTTTCTAAAATGGTCATCTAGACGTCGTTCTTTCGACTGAAATGACTACCTTTACAAAAATGACTTGTAACTTATTTTTCCAACTATAAACCTGTACTTTTTCTGTTTATATTCATAAAATAGAGTTCAATATGAAACCATAGCAATTTTATTCACTCAAAACGGATTTAAAATGAAGAAGTTATGGGTAAAACAAGATTGGATAATTTTTCTCATTTTAGCTACGTGAAAATTGGTAACAAATCTATTCCAACCATAACTTAATCAACTTGTATTGTATATTATGTAATCTTGAGATACCATAGACACGTATACAATGTTTCGACCTATCATGTCGACACATCTATATATATTTCTGAACAACCATAGACACTCTATATGTGAATGTTGGAGTTAGCTATACAGGGTTGAGGTTGATTCCAAAATATATATAGTTTGAGTTGTGATCAATACTGACATACGTATACACTGGGTCGTGGATTGATTAAAGATAATATTTATCGATTTATTTCTGTACATCTAACTGTGGACAACTAGTTGTAGGTTACTAACGAGGACAGCTGACTTAATAAACTTAAAACATCAAAATGTATTAAAAGTGTTGTAAATATATTTTGAACATACTTTGATATATATGTATATATTGTTATAGGTTCGTGAATCAACCAGTGGCCAAGTCTTACTTTCTGACGAAGTAAAAATATGTGAAAGTGAGTTATAGTCCCACTTTTAATATCTAATATTTTTGGGATGAGAATACATGCAGGTTTTATAAATGATTTACAAAATAGACACAAGTACGTGAAACTACATTCTATGGTTGAATTATTAAAATCGAATATGCCCCTTTTTATTAAGTCTGGTAATCTAAGAATTAGGGAACAAACACCCTATTTGACGCGAATCCTAAAGATAGATCTATTGGGCCTAACAAACCCCATTCAAAGTACCGGATGCTTTAGTACTTCGAAATTTATATCATATCCGAAGGGTGTCCCGGAATGATGGGGATATTCTTATATATGTATCTTGTTAATGTCGGTTACCAGGTGTTCACCATATGAATGATTTTTATCTCTATGTATGGGATGTGTATTGAAATATGAAATCTTGTGGTCTATTGTTACGATTTGATATATATATAGGTTAAACCTATAACTCACCAACATTTTTGTTGACGTTTAAAGCATGTTTATTCTCAGGTGAAAACTAAGAGCTTCTGCTGTTGCATACTAAAATAAGGACAAGATTTGGAGTCCATGTTTGTATCATATTGTGTAAAAACTGCATTCAAGAAACTGATTTCGATGTAACATATTTGTATTGTAAACCATTATGTAATGGTCGTGTGTAAACAGGATATTTTAGATTATCATTATTTGATAATCTATGTAAAGCTTTTTAAACCTTTATTTATGAAATAAAGGTTATGGTTTGTTTTAAAAATGAATGCAGTGTTTGAAAAACGTCTCATATAGAGGTCAAAACCTCGCAACGAAATCAATTAATATGGAACGTTTTTAATCAATAAGAACGGGACATTTCACATTTGAAGCTAGATCCATTTTTCTCATTTCCAGTAGCTTTATCCAGAAAACTTGAGGTAGTAATAATGTTCATAACATCATTCGATTCATACATATAAAGCTATCTTATTCGAAGGTTTAAACTTGTAATCACTAGAACATAGTTTAGTTAATTCTAAACTTGTTCGCAAACAAAAGTTAATCTTTCTAACTTGACTTTTAAAATCAACTACACACATGTTCTATATCTATATGATATGCTAACGTAATGATTTAAAACCTGGAAACACGAAGAACACCGTAAAATCGGACATACGCCGTCGTAGTAACACCGCGGGCTGTTTTGGGTTAGTTAATTAAAAACTATGATAAACTTTGATTTAAAAGTTGTTCTTCTAGGAAAATGATTTTTCTTATGAACATGAAACTATATCCAAAAATCATGATTAAACTCAAAGTGGAAGTATATTTTCTAAAATGGTCATCTAGACGTCGTTCTTTCGACTGAAATGACTACCTTTAAAAAAATGACTTGTAACTTATATTTCCGACTATAAACCTATACTTTTTCTGTTTAGATTCATAAAATAGAGTTCAACATGAAACCATAGCAATTTGATTCACTCAAAACGGATTTAAAATGAAGAAGTTATGGGTAAAACAAGATTGGATAATTTTTCTTGTTGTAGCAACGTGAAAATTGGTAACAAATCTATATTAATCATATCCTAGCGAACTTATATTGTATTATACATGTATTCTAATATATTATGTAATCTTGGGATACCATAGACACGTATGCAAATTTTTTGACATATCATATCGACCCATGTATATATATTATTTGGAACAACCATAGACACTCTATATGCAGTAATGTAAGAGTTAGCTATACAGGGTTGAGGTTGATTCCAAAAAAATATATATACTCTGAGTTGTTGTTCTAGCCTGAGACGTGTATACACTGGGTCGTGGATTGATTCAAGATAGTATATATCAATTTTTTTCTGTACATCTAACGTTGGACAACTAGTTGTAGGTTACTAACGAGGACAGCTGACTTAATAAACTTAAAACATCAAAATGTATTAAAAGTGTTGTAAATATATTTTGAATATACTTTGATATATATGTACATATTTGTTATAGGTTCGTGAATCGACCAGTGGCCAAGTCTTACTTCCCGACGAAGCAAAAATCTGTGAAAATGAGTTATAGTCCCACTTTTAAAATCTAATATTTTTGGGATGAGAATACATGCAGGTTTTATAAATGATTTACAAAATAGACACAAGTACGTGAAACTACATTCTATGGTTGAATTATTGAAATCGAATATGCCCCTTTTTATTAAGTCTGGTAATCTAAGAATTAGGGAACAGACACCCTAATTGACGCGAATCCTAAAGATAGATCTATTGGGCTTAACAAACCCCATCCAAAGTACTGGATGCTTTAGTACTTCGAAATTTATATCATATCCGAAGGGTGTCCCAGAATGATGGGGATATTCTTATATATGCATCTTGTTAATGTCGGTTACCAGGTGTTCACCATATGAATGATTTTTATCTCTATATATGGGATGTGTATTGAAATATGAAATCTTGTGGTCTATTGTTACGATTTGATATATATATAGGTTAAACCTATAACTCACCAACATTTTTGTTGACGTTTAAAGCATGTTTATTCTCAGGTGAATACTAAGAGCTTCCGTTGTTGCATACTATAATAAGGACAAGATTTGGAGTCCATGTTTGTATGATATTGTGTAAAAACTGCATTTAAGAAACATATGTCGATGTAATATATTTCTATTGTAAACCATTATGTAATGTGAAATGTCCCGTTCTTATTGATTAAAAACGTTCCATATTAATTGATTTCGTTGCGAGGTTTTGACCTCTATATGAGACGTTTTTCAAAGACTACATTCATTTTTAAAGCAAACCATAACCTTTATTTCATAAATAAAGGTTTAAAAGCTTTACGTAGATTATCAAATAATGATAATCTAAAATATCATGTTTACACACGACCATTACATAATGGTTTACAATACAAATATGTTACATCGAAATCAGTTTCTTGAATGCAGTTTTTACACAATATCATACAAACATGGACTCCAAATCTTGTCCTTATTTTAGTATGCAACAGCGGAAGCTCTTAGTATTCACCTGAGAATAAACATGCTTTAAACGTCAACAAAAATGTTGGTGAGTTATAGGTTTAACCTATATATATCAAATCGTAACAATAGACCACAAGATTTCATATTTCAATACACATCCCATACATAGAGATAAAAATCATTCATATGGTGAACACCTGGTAACCGACATTAACAAGATGCATATATAAGAATATCCCCATCATTCCGGGACACCCTTCGGATATGATATAAATTTCGAAGTACTAAAGCATCCGGTACTTTGGATGGGGTTTGTTAGGCCCAATAGATCTATCTTTAGGATTCGCATCAATTAGGGTGTCTGTTCCCTAATTCTTAGATTACCAGACATAGTAAAAAGGGGCATATTCGATTTCGATAATTCAACCATAGAATGTAGTTTCACGTACTTGTGTCTATTTTGTAAATTATTTATAAAACCTGCATGTATTCTCATCCCAAAAATATTAGATTTTAAAAGTGGGACTATAACTCACTTTCACAGATTTTTACTTCGTCGGGAAGTAAGACTTGGCCACTGCTTGATTCACGAACCTATAACAATATATACATATATATCAAAGTATGTTCAAAATATATTTACAACACTTTTAATATATTTTGATGTTTTAAGTTTATTAAGTCAGCTGTCCTCGTTAGTAACCTACAACTAGTTATCCACAGTTAGATGTACAGAAATAAATCGATAAATATTATCTTGAATCAATCCACAACCCAGTGTATACGTATCTCCGTATTGATCACAAATCAAACTATATATATTTTGGAATCAACCTCAACCCTGTATAGCTAACTCCAACATTCACATATAGAGTGTCTATGGTTGTTCCGAAATATATATAGATGTGTCAACATGATAGGTCGAAACATTGTATACGTGTCTATGGTATCTCAAGATTACATAATATACAATACAAGTTGATTAAGTTATGGTTGGAATAGATTTGTTACCAATTTTCACGTAGCTAAAATGAGAAAAATTATTCAATCTTGTTTTACCCATAACTTCTTCATTTTAAATCCGTTTTGAGTGAATCAAATTGATATGGTTTCATATTGAACTCTATTTTATGAATCTAAACAGAAAAATTATAGGTTTATAGTCGGAAAAATAAGTTACAAGTCGTTTTTGTAAAGGTAGTCATTTCAGTCGAAAGAACGATGTCTAGATGACCATTTTAGAAAACATACTTCCACTTTGAGTTTAACCATAATTTTTGGATATAGTTTCATGTTCATAATAAAAATCATTTTCCCAGAATAACAACTTTTAAATCAAAGTTTATCATAGTTTTTAATTAACTAACCCAAAACAGCCCGCGGTGTTACTACGACGGCGTAAATCCGATTTTACGGTGTTTTTCGTGTTTCCAGGTTTTAAATCATTAAGTTAGCATATCATATAGATATATAACATGTGTTTAGTTGATTTTAAAAGTCAAGTTAGAAGGATTAACTTTTATTTGCGAACAAGTTTAGAATTAACTAAACTATGTTCTAGTGATTACAAGTTTAAACCTTCGAATAAGATAGCTTTATATGTATGAATCGAATGATGTTTTGAACATCATTGCTACCTCAAGTTCCTTGGATAAACCTACTAGAAATGAGAAAAATAGATCTAGCTTCAAAGGATCCTTGGATGGCTTGAAAGTTCTTGAAGCAGAATCATGACACGAAAACAATTTCAAGTAAAATTTCCACTCGAAATAAGATTGTTATAGTTATAGAAATTGAATTAAAGTTTGAATATGATTATTACCTTGTATTAGAAAGATAACCTACTGTAAGTAACAAAGGTTTCTTGATCTTGGATGATTATTTGGAATGGATTTAGAAAACTTGGAAGTAAACTTGCAATCTTGGAAGTATTCTTGATTTTATGAAACTAGAACTTTTGGAATTTATGAAGTACACTTGGAACTTGAAGATAGAACTTGAGAGAGATCATTTAGATGAAGAAAATTGAAGAATGAAAGTGTTTGTAGGTGTTTTTGGTCGTTGGTGTATGGATTAGATATAAAGGATATGTAATTTTGTTTTCATGTAAATAAGTCATGAATGATTACTCATATTTTTGTAATTTTATGAGATATTTCATGCTAGTTGCCAAATGATGGTTCCCACATGTGTTAGGTGACTCACATGGGCTTCTAAGAGCTGATCATTGGAGTGTATATACCAATAGTACATACATCTAAAAGTTGTGTATTGTACGAGTACGAATACGGGTGCATACGAGTAGAATTGTTGATGAAACTGAACGAGGATGTAATTGTAAGCATTTTTGTAAAGTAGAAGTATTTTGATAAGTGTCTTGAAGTCTTTCAAAAGTGTATGAATACATATTAAAACACTACATGTATATACATTTTAACTGAGTCGTTAAGTCATCTTTAGTCGTTACATGTAAATGTTGTTTTGAAACCTTTAGGTTAACGATCTTGTTGAATGTTGTTAACGCATTGTTTATTATAACAAATGAGATGTTAAATTGTTATATTATCATGATATTATGATATATAATATATCTTAGTATGATATATATACAGTTAAATGTCGTTACAATGATAATCGTTACATATATGTCTCGTTTCGAAATCATTAAGTTAGTAGTCTTATTTTTACATATGTATTTCATTGTTAATACACTTAATAATATATTTACTTATCATTTAACATAATTAACCAAGTGTATCAATATCCTAATATGATTCATATGTACCTAGTAAGACGTTGTTATAACTATAATCGTTATATATATCATTTTCGAGTTTCGTAAATTAATAGTCTCATTTTTATGTATATAACTCATTGTTAAAATACATAATGAGATAAATACTTATAATAAAATCATGTTAACTATATATATAACCATATATATTTCATCGTATAGTTTTTACAAGTTTTAACGTTCGTGAATCACCGGTCAAATTGGGTGGTCAATTGTCTATATGAAACCTATTTCAATTAATCAAGTCTTAACAAGTTTGATTGCTTAACATGTTGGAAACACTTAATCATGTAAATAACAATTTCATTTAATATATATATATATAAACATGAAAAAGTTTGGGTCACTACAGTACCTACCCGTTAAATAAATTTTGTCTCGAAATTTTAAGCAGTTGGAGGTGTTGACGTATCTTCTGGAAATAAATGCGGGTATTTCTTCTTCATCTAATCTTCACGCTCCCAGGTGAACTCGGGTCCTCTACGAGCATTCCATCGAACCTTAACAATCGGTATCTTGTTTTGTTTAAGTCTCTTAACCTCACGATCCATTATTTCGATGGGTTCTTCAATGAATTGAAGTTTTTCATTGATTTGGATTTCGTCCAATGGAATAGTGAGATCTTCTTTAGCAAAACATTTCTTCAAATTTGAGACGTGAAAAGTGTTATGTACAATCGCGAGTTGTTGAGGTAGCTCCAGTTGGTAAGCTACTGGTCCGACACGATCTATAATCTTGAATGGTCCAATGTACCTTGGATTTTGTTTCCCCCGTTTACCAAATCGAACAACGCCTTTACAAGGTGATACCTTAAGCATGACCATTTCTCCAATTTCAAACTCTATATCTTTTCTTTTACTGTCCGCGTAGCTCTTTTGTCGACTCTGGGCGGTTTTCAATCTTTGTTGAATTTGGATGATTTTCTCGGTAGTTTCTTGTATTATCTCCGGACCCGTAATCTGTCTATCCCCCACTTCACTCCAACAAATCGGAGACCTGCACTTTCTACCATAAAGTGCTTCAAACTGCGCCATCTCAATGCTTGAATGTTAGCTGTTGTTGTAGGAAAATTCTGCTAATGGTAGATGTCGATCCCAACTGTTTCCGAAATCAATAACACAAGCTCGTAGCATGTCTTCAAGTGTTTGTATCGTCCTTTCGCTCTGCCCATCAGTTTGTGGATGATAGGCAGTACTCATGTCTAGACGAGTTCCCAATGCTTGCTGTAATGTCTGCCAGAATCTTGAAATAAATCTGCCATCCCTATCAGAGATAATAGAGATTGGTATTCCATGTCTGGAGACGACTTCCTTCAAATACAGTCGTGCTAACTTCTCCATCTTGTCATCTTCTATTATTGGCAGGAAGTGTGCTGACTTGGTGAGACGATCAACTATTACCCAAATAGTATCATAACCACTTGCAGTCCTTGGCAATTTAGTAATGAAATCCATGGTAATGTTTTCCCATTTCCATTCTGGGATTTCAGATTGTTGTAGTAGACCTGATGGTTTCTGATGTTCAGCTTTGACCTTAGAACACGTCAAACATTCTCCTACAAATTTAGCAATATCGGCTTTCATACCTGGCCACCAAAAATGTTTCTTAAGATCCTTGTACATCTTCCCCGTTCCAGGATGTATTGAGTATCTGGTTTTATGAGCTTCTCTAAGTACGATTTCTCTCATATCTCCAAATTTTGGTACCCAAATTCTTTCAGCCTTATATCGGGTTCCGTCTTCCTGAATATTAAGATGCTTCTCCGATCCTTTGGGTATTTCATCCTTTAAATTTCCCTCTTTTAAAACTCCTTGTTACGCCTCCTTTATTTGAGTAGTAAGGTTAGTGTGAATCATTATATTCATAGATTTTACTCGAATGGGTTCTCTGTCCTTTCTGCTCAAGGCGTCGGCTACCACATTTGCCTTCCCCGGGTGGTAACGAATCTCAAAGTCGTAATCATTCAACAATTCAATCCACCTACGCTGCTTCATATTCAGTTGTTTCTGATTAAATATGTGTTGAAGACTTTTGTGGTCGGTATATATAATACTTTTGACCCCATATAAGTAGTGCCTCCAAGTCTTTAATGTAAAAACAACTGCGCCTAATTCCAAATCATGCGTCGTATAATTTTGCTCGTGAATCTTCAATTGTCTAGACGCATAAGCAATCACCTTCGTCCGTTGCATTAATACACAACCGAGACCTTGCTTTGATGCGTCACAATAAATCACAAAATCATCATTCCCTTCAGGCAATGACAATATAGGTGCCGTAGTTAGCTTTTTCTTCAATAATTGAAACGCCTTCTCTTGTTCATCCTCCATTCAAATTTCTTCCCTTTATGTGTTAATGCAGTCAAGGGTTTTGCTATTTTGGAGAAATCTTGGATGAATCTTCTGTAGTAACCAGCCAATCCTAAAAATTGACGTATATGCTTCGAAGTTTTTGGGGTTTCCCACTTTTCAACGGTTTCGATCTTTGCCGGGTCCACCTGGATACCTTCTTTGTTCACTATGTGACCGAGGAATTGAACTTCTTCCAACCAAAATGCACACTTTGAAAACTTAGCGTACAGTTTTTCTTTCCTCAATACTTCTAGCACTTTTCTCAAATGTTCTTTGTGCTCTTGATCATTCTTTGAGTAAATAAGTATGTCATCGATGAAAATAATGACAAACTTGTCAAGATATAGCCCACACACTCGGTTCATAAGGTCCATGAACACAGCTGGTGCGTTAGTCAATCCAAACGGCATAACCATAAACTCGTAATGACCATAACGCATCCTAAAAGCAGTTTTTGGAATATCATCCTCCTTTACTCGCATTTGATGATATCCAGAATGTAAATCGATCTTCGAATAAACTGACGAGCCTTGTAGTTGATCAAATAAGTCATCAATTCTCGGCAGTGGATAACGGTTTTTGATGGTAAGTTTGTTCAACTCTCTGTAGTCAATACACAACCTAAATGTACCATCCTTCTTCTTGACAAACAAAACAGGAGCTCCCCATGGTGATGTGCTTGGTCGAATGAAACCACGTTCTAATAGTTCTGGCAATTGGCTTTGCAGTTCTTTCATCTCGCTGGGTGCGAGTCTATAAGGAGCACGAGCTATTGGTGCAGCTCCTGGTACAAGATCTATTTGAAATTCAACAGATCGATGTGGAGGTAGTCCCGGTAATTCTTTCGAAAATACATCGGGAAATTCTTTTGCGACGGGAACATCATTGATGCTCTTTTCTTCAGTTTGTACTTTCTCGACGTGTGCTAGAACAGCATAGCAACCTTTTCTTATTAGTTTTTGTGCCTTCAAATTACTAATAAGATGTAGCTTCATGTTGCCCTTTTCTCCGTACACCATTAAGGGTTCTCCTTCTTCTCGTACAATACGAATTGCATTTTTATAACATACGATCTCTGCTTTCACCTTCTGCAGCCAGTCCATGCCAACTATTACATCAAAACTCCCTAACTCTACTGGTATCAAATCAATCTTAAATATTTCGCTACCCAGTTTAATTTCTCGATTCCGGCATATATTATCTGCTGAAATTAATTTACCGTTTGCTAATTCAAGTAAAAATTTACTATCCAATGGCGTCAATGGACAACTTAATTTAGCACAAACATCTCTACTCATATAGCTTCTATCCGCACCCGAATCAAATAAAATGTAAGCAGATTTATTGTCAATAATAAACGTACCCGTAACAAACTCCGGGTCTTCCTGTGCCTCTGCTGCATTAATATTAAAAACTCTTCCGCGGCCTTGTCCATTCGTGTTCTCCTGGTTCGGGAAATTTCTAATAATGTAGCCCGGGTTTCCACATTTATAACAAACTACATTGGCATAACTTGCTCCGACACTACTTGCTCCGCCATTACTCGTTCCGACACCATTTGTTCCTTTTGTTCTGTTAACCCCTGGTCCATAGACCTCACACTTCGCCGCGCTATGACCATTTCTTTTACACTTGTTGCAAAATTTGGTGCAGAACCCCGAGTGATACTTTTCACACCTTTGGCATAGCTGCTTCTGATTGTTGTTGTTGTTGCGGTTGTTATTGTTATTGGGATGATTGTTGTAGTTACTGCTGTTGCTGTTGTTGTTGTTGTTGTTGTTGGGCCATTTGTTGTAGTTGCGATTGATGTTGCGATTGTTGGGATAATTGTTGCAATTATTATTGTAATTGCTGTTGTTGTTGTATTGGTGATTCTTATCACCGTTTTCCTCCCACTTTCTTTTGACTTGCTTCACATTGGCCTCTTCAGCCGTCT
Organism: Rutidosis leptorrhynchoides; assembly: GCF_046630445.1. Taxonomy (NCBI): domain Eukaryota; kingdom Viridiplantae; phylum Streptophyta; class Magnoliopsida; order Asterales; family Asteraceae; genus Rutidosis; species Rutidosis leptorrhynchoides. The sequence goes on along the minus strand of NC_092336.1, from coordinate 336,734,709 downwards.
GTTCTTTAATTCTTTCCTCAATCTGGTTCACTAGTTTGTGAGCCATTCTACATGCCTGTTGTATGGAGGCGGGCTCGTGTGAAATTATATCTTCTTGGATTCTTTCCGATAATCCTTTCACAAACGCGTCGATCTTCTCTTCCTCATCTTCGAACGCTTCCGGACACAATAGGCACAATTTTGTGAATCGTCATTCGTACGTGGTAATATCAAATCCTTGGGTTCGTAACCCTCTAAGTTCTGTCTTGAGCTTATTGACCTCGGTTCTGGGACGGTACTTCTCGTTCATCAAGTGCTTGAATGCTGACCACGGTAGTGCGTACGCATCATCTTGTCCCACTTGCTCTAGATAGGTATTCCACCATGTTAACGCAGAACCTGTGAAGGTATGCGTAGCGTACTTCACTTTGTCCTCTTCAGTACACTTACTTATGGCAAACACCGATTCGACCTTCTCGGTCCACCGTTTCAATCCGATCGGTCCTTCGGTTCCATCAAATTCCAAAGGTTTGCAGGCAGTGAATTCTTTGTAGGTGCATCCTACACGATTTCCTGTACTGCTAGATCCAAGGTTATTGTTGGTATGTAGCGCAGCCTGTACTACGGCTATGTTTGAAGCTAGAAAAGTACGGAATTCCTCTTCATTCATATTCACGGTGTGTCGAGTAGTCGGTGCCATTTCCTTCAAAATAGTCAAATGGAACAAGTTAATCATACAGAATATTAAGAGCAGTTAATAGTATTTCGTAGCATAATATGAACTCATTTATAAAAGCTTTTTCTTCATATTAGCGTTTTATAAGTTTAAATTCGGGTAGTACCTACCCGTTAAGTTCATACTTAGTTGCTAATATACAATTCAACTACTACAATTCTATATGAAAAACCGATTATAATAATATTTCGCGTTCAAACTTTTATTCAATATTTTACAAACTTACAATACCGCTTATTTTACATAAAGCATGAAATATAGCACACAATAACTTTGATACAAGATAGTTGTGAAAATAATTCTAGCTAGTACACAAGTCGTTCAGCAAAGGCAATAAAGACACGTAATTCATACATCCAGAAACATGTCATGCATTCTGGTTTTACTAGGACTACTTCCCATCCTTGGTCTTGTGGAACATAACCGTTATGGCCGTTGATAAGACAGCGTGTTGTAACGTCGTCAAAGGGACGAGGGTTACGTAATGACCAACAGCCTCGTAATAACCTAAAAACCTCATTTCTTACCCCAATTACCGACTCCGTCACTTGTGGGAACGTTTTGTTTAATAGTTGTAGCCCGATGTTCTTTTTCTCACTTTGGTGAGAAGCGAACATTACTAACCCGTAAGCATAGCATGCTTCTTTATGTTGCATGGTAGCCGCTTTTTCTAAATCATGAAGTCCTATATTCGGATACATTGAGTCAAAATAATTTCTTAACCCGTTGCGTAAAATAGCATTTGGGTTCCCCGCAATATATGCGTCAAAGTAAACACATCGTAACTTATGGGTTTCCCAATATAATATCCCCCATCTTTCGAACGAAAGCCTTTTATAAACCAAGGTATTCTTGAAACGTTCTTCGAATGTCTTACAAACTGATCTCGCCTTAAATAGTTGTGCCAAGGAGTTCTGACTGACTCTAGACAAGATTTCATCAATCATGTCTCCGGGTAGGTCTCTTAAAATATTGGGTTGTCTATCCATTTTGTGTTTTTAAACTGTAAAATAGACAAGAGTTAGATTCATAAAAAAAATACTTATTAATACAAGCAATTTTTACATATATCACAAAGCATAAGCACACTATATTACATATATTACACCACACGAATACAACTATCTTATTCCGACTCGCTCTTTTCTTCTTCTTCGGTTTTGGTTCGTTTTGCCAAGTTTCTAGGGATATATGATGTTCCCCTAATACGAGCCGTCGTTTTCCACATTGGTTTAGTAAAACCTGGTGGTTTAGAGGTTCCCGGGTTATCGTCACAACTTAAAAAATACGGGTGTTGACGATACATATAAAGTTCATCGGGTTTGGAATCAAATTTCTCTATTTTTATGCCCTTTCCTTTATTGTTCTCTTTTGCCTTATTAAATTCAATTGGGGTAATTTCTATAACATCATCGGAATTCTCGTCCGAATCCGATTCATCGGAGAATTGGTAATCCTCCCAATATTTTGCTTCCTTGGCGGAAACACCATTGACCATAATTAACCTTGGTCGGTTGGTTGAGAATTTTCTTTTACTTAATCGTTTTATTATTTCCCCCACCGGTTCTATTTCCTCCTCTGGTTCCTCCTCTTCCGGTTCTGATTCTTCTTCCGGTTCTGATTCTTCTTCCGGTTCTTCTTCGGGAACTTGTGAATCAGTCCAATATATATTCGACTCTTCGTTATTATTAGGTGAGTCAATGGGATTTGTGCTAGAGGTAGACATCTATCACACAATATCAAACATGTTAAGAGATTAATATATCACATAATATATACATGTTAATAATATATAGTTTCCAACAAAAATGTTAAGCAATCATTTTTAAAGAAAACACGGTCGAAGTCCAGACTCACTAATGCATCCTAACAAACTCGATAAGACACACTAATGCAAATTTTCTGGTTCTCTAAGACCAACGCTCGGATACCAACTGAAATGTCCCGTTCTTATTGATTAAAAACGTTCCATATTAATTGATTTCGTTGCGAGGTTTTGACCTCTATATGAGATGTTTTTCAAAGACTGCATTCATTTTTAAAACAAACCATAACCTTTATTTCATAAATAAAGGTTTAAAAAGCTTTACGTAGATTATCAAATAATGATAATCTAAAATATCCTGTTTACACACGACCATTACATAATGGTTTACAATAAAAATATGTTACATCGAAATCAGTTTCTTGAATGCAGTTTTTACACAATATCATACAAACATGGACTCCAAATCTTGTCCTTATTTTAGTATGCAACAGCGGAAGCTCTTAGTATTCACCTGAGAATAAACATGCTTTAAACGTCAACAAAAATGTTGGTGAGTTATAGGTTTAACCTATATATATCAAATCGTAACAATAGACCACAAGATTTCATATTTCAATACACATCCCATACATAGAGATAAAAATCATTCATATGGTGAACACCTGGTAACTGACATTAACAAGATGCATATATAAGAATATTCCCATCATTCCGGGACACCCTTCGGATATGATATAAATTTTGAAGTACTAAAGCATCCGGTACTTTGGATGGGGTTTGTTAGGCCCAATAGATCTATCTTTAGGATTCGTGTCAATTAGGGTGTTTGTTCCCTAATTCTTAGATTACCAGACATAATAAAAAGGGGCATATTCAATTTCGATAATTCAACCATAGAATGTAGTTTCACGTACTTATGTCTATTTTGTAAATTATTTATAAAACCTGCATGTATTCTCATCCCAAAAATATTAGATTTTAAAAGTGAGACTATAACTCACTTTCACAGATTTTTACTTCGTCGGGAAGTAAGACTTGGCCACTGGTTGATTCACGAACCTATAACAATATATACATATATATCAAAGTATGTTCAAAATATATTTACAACACTTTTAATATATTTTGATGTTTTAAGTTTATTAAGTCAGCTGTCCTCATTAGTAACCTACAACTAGTTGTCCACATTTAGATGTACAGAAATAAATCGATAAATATTATCTTGAATCAATCCACGACCCAGTGTATACGTATCTCAGTATTGATCACAACTCAAACTATGTATATTTTGGAATCAACCTCAACCCTGTATAGCTAACTCCAACATTCACATATAGAGTGTCTATGGTTGTTCCAAAATATATATAGATGTGTCGACATGATAGGTCGAAACATTGTATACGTGTCTATGGTATCTCACGATTACATAATATACAATACAAGTTGATTAAGTTATGGTTGGAATAGATTTGTTACCAATTTTCACGTAGCTAAAATGAGAAAAATTATCCAATCTTGTTTTACCCATAACTTCTTCATTTTAAATCCGTTTTGAGTGAATCAAATTGATATGGTTTCATATTGAACTCTATTTTATGAATCTAAACAGAAAAAGTATAGGTTTATAGTCGAAAAAATAAGTTACAAGTCATTTTTGTAAAGGTAGTCATTTCAGTCGAAAGAACGACGTCTAGATGACCATTTTAGAAAACATACTTCCACTTTGAGTTTAACCATAATTTTTGGATATAGTTTCATGTTCATAATAAAAATCATTTTTCCAGAATAACAACTTTTAAATCAAATTTTATCATAGTTTTTAATTAACTAACCCAAAACAGCCCGCGGTGTTACTACGACGGCGTAAATCCGATTTTACGGTGTTTTTCGTGTTTCCAGGTTTTAAATCATTAAGTTAGCATATCATATAGATATAGAACATGTGTTTAGTTGATTTTAAAAGTCAAGTTAGAAGGATTAACTTTTATTTGCGAACAAGTTTAGAATTAACTAAACTATGTTCTAGTGATTACAAGTTTAAACCTTCGAATAAGATAGCTTTATATGTATGAATCGAATGATGTTATGAACATCATTACTACCTCAAGTTCCTTGGATAAACCTACTGGAAATGAGAAAAATAGATCTAGCTTCAAAGGATCCTTGGATGGCTTGAAAGTTCTTGAAGCAGAATCTGACACGAAAACAATTTCAAGTAAGATTTCCACTCGAAATAAGATTGTTATAGTTATAGAAATTGAATTAAAGTTTGAATATGATTATTACCTTGTATTATAAATATAACCTACTGTAAGTAACAAAGGTTTCTTGATCTTGGATGATTATTTGGAATGGATTTAGAAAACTTGGAAATAAACTTGCAATCTTGGAAGTATTCTTGATTTTATGAAACTAGAACTTTTGGAATTTATGAAGAACACTTGGAACTTGAAGATAGAACTTGAGAGAGATCAATTAGATGAAGAAAATTGAAGAATGAAAGTGTTTGTAGGTGTTTTTGGTCGTTGGTGTATGGATTAGATATAAAGGATATGAAATTTTGTTTTCATGTAAATAAGTCATGAATGATTACTCATATTTTTGTAATTTTATGAGATATTTCATGCTAGTTGCCAAATTATGGTTCCCACATCTGTTAGGTGACTCACATGGGCTTCTAAGAGCTGATCATTGGAGTGTATATACCAATAGTACATACATCTAAAAGCTGTGTATTGTACGAGTACGAATACGGGTGCATACGAGTAGAATTGTTGATGAAACTGAACGAGGATGTAATTGTAAGCATTTTTGTTAAGTAGAAGTATTTTGATAAGTGTCTTGAAGTCTTTCAAAAGTGTATGAATACATATCAAAACACTACATGTATATACATTTTAACTGAGTCGTTAAGTCATCGTTAGTCGTTACATGTAAATGTTGTTTTGAAACCTTTAGGTTAACGATCTTGTTGAATGTTGTTAACCCATTGTTTATTATAACAAATGAGATGTTAAATTGTTATATTATTATGATATTATGATATATATAATATATCTTAGTATGATATATATACAGTTAAATGTCGTCACAACGATAATCGTTACATATATGTCTCGTTTCGAAATCATTAAGTTAGTAGTCTTATTTTTACATATGTATTTCATTGTTAATACACTTAATAATATATTTACTTATCATTTAACATAATTAAAAAAGTGTATCAATATCTTAATATGATTCATATGTACCTAGTAAGACGTTGTTATAACGATAATCGTTATATATATCGTTTTCGAGTTTCTTAAATTAATAGTCTCATTTTTATGTATATAACTCATTGTTAAAATACCTAATGAGATACAAACTTATAATAAAATCATGTTAACTATATATATAACCATATATATGTCATCGTATAGTTTTTACAAGTTTTAACGTTCGTGAATCACCGGTCAACTTGGGTGGTCAATTGTCTATATGAAACCTATTTCAATTAATCAAGTCTTAACAAGTTTGATTGCTTAACATGTTGGAAACACTTAATCATGTAAATAACAATTTCATTTAATATATATATATATAAACATGGAAAAGTTCGGGTCACTATATAATGGTCGTGTGTAAACAGTATATTTTAGATTATCATTATTTGAGAATCTACGTAATGCTTTTGAAACCTTTATTGATAAAATAAAGGTTATGGTTGTTTTAAAAATGAATGCAGTCTTTGAAAAACATCTCATATAGAGGTCAAAACCTCGCAACGAAATCCATTAATATGGAACGTTTATAATCAATATGAACGGGACATTTCAGTTGGTATCCGAGCGTTGGTCTTAGAGAACCAGAATTTTGCATTAGTATGTCTTATCGAGTTTGTTAGGATGCATTAGTGAGTCTGGACTTCGACCGTGTTTACTTGAAAAATGATTGCTTAACAAATTTTGTTGGAAACTATATATTTTTAACATGTGAATATTATGTGATATATTAATCTCTTAACGTGTTTGATATTATGTGATAGATGTCTACCTCTAGAACAAGTCCCATTGACTCACCTAATAATAATGAAGAGTCAAATGTAAATTGGAATGATTCGTGGACTAATTCACAAGTTCCCGAAGAGGAACCAGAAGAAGAATCGGAACCGGAAGAAGAATCGGAACCGGAAGAAGAATCGAAACCGGAAGAAGAAATAGAACCAGTGGGGGAAATAATAAAACGGTTAAGTAGAAGAAAATCCTCAACCAACCGACCAAAGTTAATTATGGTCAATGGTGTTTCTGCCAAGGAAGCAAAGTATTGGGAGGATTACCAATTCTCCGATGAATCGGATCCCGACAAGGATTTCGATGATGTTATAGAAATTACCCCAACACAATTTAATAAGGCAAAAGAGAACAATAAGTGAAAGGGCATAAAAATAGAGAAATTCGATTCCAAACCCGATGAACTTTATATGTATCGTCAACACCCGTATTTCTTAAGTTGTGACAATAACCCGGGAACCTCTAAACCACCAGGTTTTTCTAAACTAATGTGGAAAACGACGGCTCGTATTAGGGGAACATCATATATCCCTAGAAACTTGGCAAAACGAACCAAAACTGACGAAGAAGAAATGAGCGAGTCGGAATAAGATAGTTGTATTCGTGTGGTGTAATATATGTAATATAGTGTGCTTATGCTTTATGATATATGTAAAAATTGCTTGTATTAATAAGTATTTTTTTTTATGAATCTAACTCTTGTCTATTTTACATTTTAAAAACACAAAATGGATAGACAACCCAATATTTTAAGAGACCTACTCGGAGACATGATTGATGAAATCTTGTCTAGAGTCGGTCAGAATTCCTCGGCACAACTATTTAAGGCAAGATCAGTTTGTAAGACATTCGAAGAAGGTTCCAAGAATGCCTTGGTTTATAAAAGGCTTTCGTTCGAAAGATGTGGGGATATCACATTGGGAAATCCATAAATTACGATGTGTTTACTTTGACGCATATATTGCGGGGAACCCAAATGCTATTTTACGCAACGGGTTAAGAAATTATTTTGACTCAATATATCCGAATATAGGACTTCGTGATTTAGAAAAAGCGGCTAACATGCAACATAAAGAAGCATATTATGCTTACGGGTTAGTAATGTTCGCTTCTCACCAAAGTGAGAACAAGAACATCGGGCTACAACTATTAAACAAAACGTTCCCACAAGTGACGGAGTCGGTAATTGGGGTAAGATATGAGGTTTTTAGATTGTTACGGGACTGTTGGACATTACGTAACCCTCGTCCCTTTGACGACGTTACAACACGCTGTGTTATCAACGGCCATAACGGTTATGTTCCACAAGACCAAGGATGGGATGTAGTCCTAGTAAAACTAGAATGCATGACTTGTTTCTGGATGTATGAATTACGTGTCTTTATTCCTTTACTGAACGACTTGTGTACTAGCTAGAATTATCTTCACAACTATCTTGTATCAAATTTATTGTGTGCTATATTTCATGCTATATGTAAAATAAGCGGTATTGTAAGTTTGTAAAATATTGTGTAAAAGTTTGAACGCGAAATATTATTATAATCAGTTTTTCATATAGAATTGTAGTAGTTGAATTGTATATTAGCTACTAAGTATGAACTTAACGGGTAGGTACTACCCGAATTTAAACTTATAAAACGCTAATATGAAGAAAAAGCTTTTATAAATGAGTTCATATTATGCTACGAGATACTATTGACTACTCTTAATATTCTGTATGATTAACTTGTTTCATTTGACTATTTGAAGGAAATGGCACCGACTACTCGACAAACCATGAATATGAGCGAAGAGGAATTTTGTACCTTTCTTGCTGCAAACATAGTCGCAGTACAGGCTGCGCTACATACCAACAATAACTCCGAATCTAGCAATGCAGCTAACGGCGCAAGAAATCATGTAGGATGCACCTACAAAGAATTCACTGCCTGCAAACCTTTGGAATTTGATGGAACCGAAGGACCGATCGGATTGAAACGGTGGACCGAGAAGGTCGAATCGGTGTTTACCATAAGTAAGTGTACTGAAGAGGAAAAAATGAAGTACGCTACGCATACATTCACAGGTACTGCGTTAACATGGTGGAATACCTATCTAGAGCAAGTGGGACAAGATGATGCTTACGCACTACCGTGGTCAGCATTCAAGCACTTGATGAATGAGAAGTACCGTCCCAGAACCGAGGTCAATAAGCTCAAGACAGAACTTAGAGGGTTACGAACCCAAGGATTTGATATTACCACGTATGAAAGATGATTCACAGAATTGTGCCTATTGTGTCCGAGAGCGTTCGAAGATGAGGAAGAGAAAATCGACGCGTTTGTGAAAGGATTACCGGAAAGAATCCAAGAAGATATAAGTTCACACGAGCCCGCCTCCATACAACAGGCATGTAGAATGGTTCACAAACTAGTGAATCAGATTGAGGAAAGAATTAAAGAACAGGCGGCTGAAGAGGCCAATGTGAAGCAAGGCAAAAGAAAGAGGGAGGAAAACGGTGATAAGAATCACCAATACAACAACAACAGCAATTACAACAATAATCGCAACAACTATCCCAACAATCGCAACATCAATCGCAACTACAACAAATGGCCCAACAACAACAACAACAACAACAACAACAACAACAACAACAACAACAACAACAGCAGCAGCAGCAGCGGCAGCAGCAGCAGCAGCGGCAGCAGTAGCAGCAGCAGCAGCAGCAGCAGCAGCAGCAGCAGCAACAACAACAATAACAACAACAACAACAACAACAACAACCACCACCACCACAACAACAATCAGAAGCAGCTATGCCAAAGGTGTGAAAAGTATCACTCGGGGTTCTGCACCAAATTTTGCAACAAGTGTAAAAGAAATGGTCATAGCGCGGCGAAGTGTGAGGTCTACGGACTAGGGGTTAATAGAAAAAAAGGAACAAATGGTGTCGGAACGAGTAATGGCGGAGCAAGTAGTGTTGGAGCAAGTTATGCCAATGTAGTTTGTTATAAATGTGGAAAACTGGGCCACATTATTAGAAATTTCCCGAACCAGGAGAACACGAATGGACAAGGCCGAGGAAGAGTTTTCAATATTAATGCGGCAGAGGCACAGGAAGACCCAGAGCTTGTTACGGGTACGTTTCTTATTGACAATAAATCTGCTTACATTTTATTTGATTCGGGTGTGGATAGAAGCTATATGAGTAGAGATTTTTGTGCTAAATTAAGTTGTCCATTGACGCCGTTGGATAGTAAATTTTTACTCGAATTAACAAACGGTAAATTAATTTCAGCAGATTATATATGCCGGAATCGAGAAATTAAACTGGGTAGCGAAATATTTAAGATTGATTTGATACCAGTATAGTTAGGGAGTTTTGATGTAATAGTTGGCATGGACTGGCTGAAGAAGGTGAAAGCAGAGATCGTATGTTATAAAAATGCAATTCGCATTGTACGATAAGAAGGAGAACCCTTAATGGTGTACGGAGAAAAGGGAAACACGAAGCTATATCTTATTAGTAATTTGAAGGCATAAAAACTGATAAGAAAAGGTTGCTATGCTGTTCTAGCACACGTTGAGAAATTACAAACTGAAGAAAAGAGCATCAATGATGTTCCCGTCGCAAAAGAATTTCCCGATGTATTTCCGAAAGAATTACCGGGACTACCTCCACATCGATCTGTTGAATTTCAAATAGATCTTGTACCAGGAGCTGTACTAATAGCTCGTGCTCCTTATAGACTCACACCCAGTGAGATGAAAGAACTGCAAAGCCAACTGCAAGAACTATTAGAACGTGGTTTCATTCGACCAAGCACATCACCATGGGGGGCTCCTGTTTTGTTTGTCAAGAAGAAGGATGGTACATTTAGGTTGTGTATTGACTACAGAGAGTTGAACAAACTTACCATCAAAAACCGTTATCCACTGCCGAGAATTGACGACTTATTTGATCAACTACAAGGCTCGTCGATTTATTCGAAGATCGGTTTACGTTCTGGATATCATCAAATGCGAGTAAAGGAGGATGATATTCCAAAAACTGCTTTTAGGACGCGTTATGGTCATTACGAGTTTATGGTTATTCCGTTTGGATTGACTAACGCACCAGCTGTGTTCATGGACCTTATGAACCGAGTGTGTGGGCCATATCTTGACAAGTTTGTCATTGTTTTCATCGATGACATACTTATTTATTCAAAGAATGATCAAGAGCATGAAGAACATTTGAGAAAAGTGCTAGAAGTATTGAGGAAAGAAAAACTGTACGCTAATTTTTCAAAGTGTGCATTTTGGTTGGAAGAAGTTCAATTCCTCGGTCACATAGTGAACAAAGAAGGTATCCAGGTGGACCCGGCAAAGATCGAAACCGTTGAAAAGTGGGAAACCCCAAAAACTCTGAAGCATATACGTCAGTTTTTAGGATTGGCTGGTTACTACAGAAGATTCATCCAAGATTTCTCCAAAATAGCAAAACCCTTGACTGCATTAACGCATAAAGGGAAGAAATTTGAATGGAAGGATGAACAAGAGAAGGCGTTTCAATTATTGAAGAAAAAGCTAACTACGGCACCTATATTGTCATTGCCGGAAGGGAATGATGATTTTGTGATTTATTGTGACGTATCAAAGCAAGGTCTCGGTTGTGTATTAATGCAACGAACGAAGGTGATTGCTTATGCGTCTAGACAATTAAAGATTCACGAACAAAATTATACGACGCATGATTTGGAATTAGGCGCGGTTGTTTTTGCATTAAAGACTTGGAGGCACTACTTATATGGCGTCAAAGGTATAATATATACCGACCACAAAAGTATTCAACACATATTTAATCAGAAACAACTGAATATGTGGCAGCGTAGGTAGATTGAATTGTTAAATGATTACGACTTTGAGATTCGTTACCACCCGGGGAAGGCAAATGTGGTAGCCGACGCCTTGAGTAGAAAGGACAGAGAACCCATTCGAGTAAAATCTATGAATATAATGCTTCACACTAACCTTACTACTCAAATAAAGGAGGCGCAACAAGGAGTTTTAAAAGAGGGAAATTTAAAGGATGAAATACCCAAAGGATTGGAAAAGCATCTTAATATTCGGGAAGACGGAACCCGGTATAGGGCTGAAAGAATTTGGGTACCAAAATTTGGAGATATGAGAGAAATGGTACTTAGAGAAGCTCATAAAACCAGATACTCAATACATCCTGGAACGGGGAAGATGTACAAGGATCTTAAGAAACATTTTTGGTGGCCAGGTATAAAAGCCGATATTGCTAAATATGTAGGAGAATGTTCGACATGTTCTAAGGTCAAAGCTGAACATCAGAAACCATCAGGTCTACTACAACAACCTGAAATCCCGGAATGGAAATGGGAAAACATTACCATGGATTTCATCACTAAATTGCCAAGGACTGCAAGTGGTTTTGATACTATTTGGGTAATAGTTGATCGTCTCACCAAATCAGCACACTTCCTGCCAATAAGAGAAGATGACAAGATGGAGAAGTTAGCACGACTGTATTTGAAGGAAGTCGTCTCCAGACATGGAATACCAATCTCTATTATCTCTGATAGGGATGGCAGATTTATTTCAAGATTCTGGCAGACATTACAGCAAGCATTAGGAACTCATCTAGACATGAGTACTGCCTATCATCTACAAACTGATGGGCAGAGCGAAAGGACAATACAAACGCTTGAAGACATGCTACGAGCATGTGTTATTGATTTCGGAAACAGTTGGGATCGACATCTACCATTAGCAGAATTTTCCTACAACAACAGCTATCATTCAAGCATTGAGATGGCGCCGTTTGAAGCACTTTATGGTAGAAAGTGCAGGTCTCCAATTTGTTGGAGTGAAGTGGGGGATAGACAGATTACGGGTCTGGAGATAATACAAGAAACTACCGAGAAGATCATCCAAATTCAACAACGGTTGAAAACCGCCCAAAGTCGACAAAAGAGCTACGCCGACATTAAAAGAAAAGATATAGAATTTGAAATTGGAGAGATGGTCATGCTTAAGGTTGCACCTTGGAAAGGTGTTGTTCGATTTGGTAAACGAGGGAAATTAAATCCAAGGTATATTGGACCATTCAAGATTATTGATCGTGTCGGACCAGTAGCTTACCGACTTGAGTTACCTCAACAACTCGCGGCTGTACATAACACTTTCCACGTCTTGAAATTGAAGAAAAGTTTTGCTAAAGAAGATCTCACTATTCCGTTAGATGAAATCCAAATCAACAAAAAACTTCAATTCATCGAAGAACCCGTCGAAATAATGGATCGTGAGGTTAAAAGACTTAAACAAAATAAGATACCAATTGTTAAGGTTCAATGGAATGCTCGTAGAGGACCCGAGTTCACCTGGGAATGAGAAGATCAGATGAAGAAGAAATACCCGCATTTATTTTCAGAAGATATGTCAACACCTCCAACTGCTTAAAATTTCGGGACGAAATTTATTTAACGGGTAGGTACTGTAGTGACCCAAACTTTTCCATGTTTATATATATATTAAATGAAATTGTTATTTACATGATTAAGTGTTTCCAACATGTTAAGCAATCAAACTTGTTAATACTTGATTAATTGAAATAGGTTTCATATAGACAATTGACCACCCAAGTTGACCGGCGATTCACGAACGTTAAAACTTGTAAAAACTATATGATGACATATATATGGATATATATATATATATATATATATATTTAACATGATATTATGATAAGTAAACATATCATTAAGTATATTAGCAATGAACTACATATGTAAAAACAAGACTACTAACTTAATGATTTTGAAACGAGATATATATGTAACGATTATCGTTGTAACGACATTTAATGTATATATATCATATTAAGATATATTAATATGTCATGATATCATGATAATGTAATAATTTAACATCTCATTTGATTTAATAAACAATGGGTTAACAACATTTAACAATATCGTTAACCTAAAGGTTTCAAAACAACACTTACATGTAACGACTAACGATGACTTAACGACTCAGTTAAAATGTATATACATGTAGTGTTTTAATATGTATTCATACACTTTAGAAAGACTTCAAGACACTTATCAAAATACTTCTACTTAACAAAAATGCTTACAATTACATCCTCGTTCAGTTTTGTAACGACCCGTCCTAATCCATTCGGACGAAGTCCATATCGATTATAACCGATTCACAACAGTTGATTACATCGCGAGGTACTTGACCTCTATATGATACATTTTACAAACATTTCATTCGTTTTTGAAAAGACAATCTTTCATTACATCGAAAGTTGACGGCATGCATACCATTTTATAATATATCTAACTATAATTGACTTAATAATAATCTTGATGAACTCAACGACTCGAATGCAACGTCTTTTGAAATATGTCATGAATGACTCCAAGTAATATCTCTAAGATGAGCAAATGCACAGCGGAAGATTTCTTTCGGACCTGAGAAATAACATGCTTTAAAGTGTCAACCAAAAGGTTGGTGAGTTCATTAGTTTAACATAAATAATCATTTCCATCATTTTAATAGAACACAAGATTTTCATTTCTCATAAATATATGTCCCATGCATAGAGACAAAATATCATTCATATGGGTTGAACACCTGGTAACCGACATTCACAATATGCATATAAGAATATCCCCATCATTCCGGGATCCTCCTTCGGACATGATATAAACTTCGAAGTACTAAAGCATCCAGTACTTTGGATGGGGCTTGTTGGGCCCGATAGATCTATCTTTAGGATTCACGTCAATTAGGGTGTCTGTTCCCTAATTCTTAGATTACCAGACTTAATAAAAAGGGGCATATTCGATTTCGATAATTCAACCATATAATGTAGTTTCGTTTACTTGTGTCTATTTCGTAAAACATTTATAAAAGCAGCGCATGTATTCTCAGTCCCAAAAATATATATTGCAAAAGCATTTAAAAAGGTAGTAATGAAACTCACGCATATAAATATTGCAAAACAGTTATTAAAACATTGCATGTATTCTCAGTCCAAAAATGTAATGAGTAAAAGGGAGCAAATGAAACTCACCTAATGTATTTTGTAGTAAAAATACATATGTCTATATTGAACAATGCGGGGTTGACCACGGATTCACGAACCTATATCATTTGTATATTTATTAATATACATAGCTGTAACCGTACAATATATATATATAAATTTATTAGTTATATACCTTTAATAATATATATGTTTCATATATTCATTTTGTTATTACTTTTTGTTATGTCATATGTATTAAATATATTTTTAACATATATATTTTTTTATTAATAATAGTAGTTATAATAAAACTAAAATAATATTAGTTGTGGTAAAAATGATAGTCATTATAATACTTAATGATAATTATAATGATATTAGTAATTATAATTGTAAAATATTAACTTTTACAGTTAAGAATAGCTATGTTACTGATTTTAGTAATTACTTAATAATAATACCTGTGATAATACAAATAATACTACTTATGTTAATATTAATAATTTCTATTATTTATCGAAAGATACTAATACTAATATATACGAAAATAATAATAATTCGTATTATTTTCATACTAATAATAATCATATTTGTAATTTTAATTATAATAAATAATAAATGGTAACTAATACTTATTTTAGTAATAATAATAATAATAACCATAATACTTGTACAAATAACAATCACTAATAATAACATTAATTAGAATATTAATAATAATAATAATAATAATAATAATAATAGATAAAAAAAAAATATGGTTATACCCTTTATTAAGCTTCCTAAAAAGAATTGCATACGACGGGGCTCGAACCCGCGACCTCCCGTTAACCCGTCACCATACCAAAACAGCTGAGCTAGACCGTTTTTCTAATTAAATCATGGACCCAATACCATTTAACCCGTTTATTCAGCCCAACTAACAATAACTCAATTTCAGCCCATTCCACTTATGGTTTTGATTGACCCACGAATTAATTCTGTCAAGCCCAATGGGCCTGTTTTGGTGGCGAACTGTTTTAAAAAAGAAAAATAGTATGCAGCATCCAGGAATCGAACCTAGGACCTTACGAACAACAACCACACCCTCAACCATCCGTCTATCTTTATCTTTCTGCTTTTATACTTGGATTACTTCTTTTAACCCCAAATGATTCGGTTTCTATCTTCTTCTATCCTCTTCAACATAATCGTAGATCCTCATCATCTCTGCATCATCTATCATAATTGCATCATCATCTCTGCTTCATATCTTCATAATCATCACTCGATCAACATAAAAAAATCATCATCGTCCTTTTTTTAAAAAAAATAAAATCATCATCGTCCTTTTATTTTTTTGTTCTTTTTTTTGAAAATAAATCATCATCGTTTTTTTTTTAAAAAAAAAAATCATTATCGTCCCTTTTAAAAAAAATTTATCACAGTATCATTGTTATGAGTTTATGTGCATAATCATCTTCTATCATCGAGTTAACATCATTTGATACCTTTATTACGTCACTAATCATCATCGTTTTCGTGTAAGAGGGTTTTGGGTCACAAAATAAAACACTTACAGCAGCAGCCATGCTATTGTCCTCGATAGAAACCGAACCCAGAACTGTTGCTACGTGTGATGGTTCTCGAACAGCAGTAATAAGTTATGGTGGTGGTTTTTTTTAATTGAATAAGAAATGAAGAGAGAGATGGAAGAGAGAGATGGATTACAATTTGGTTGTGGTGATTGAGTCACGGCATAGAAGCAGAAACAGTTTGTAGTCGTGGTGGTGATTGGTTGTGTTGATGGCGAGTTTAGGGTGGTGGTGATTGTGGGGTGGTGCTCGACAAAACCAAACAAGAAAACAAAAAAAAATATAGCGTTTATAGAGTGGTAGTGATGGTGTTTCAAGGGTGACCGATGGTGGTGATAATCATGGTGGTTGTAGGGTGGTTAGTGGTTGGGTGATGATGGTCGATGATTGATGTAGTTAGGAGAAAGGAAGTGAGTAAGTATGATATACATATATCACACCTATATAACTATGTCTATATAATAATAAGAATCTAATTATAATGTTCAAATGCACAGTAAACTAAAGTGACAACAATTCAATTCTCGTGATCTTAATTGTCCATATGTTACCGACACTTTACCATAGATGATTATATCGTGTCCATTGCTAACCAGCTAACGTTTAAAAGTGTTCCTAAAAGTCCTAAATTTTTAGATTAACTATATTTAATTATTTCATTCATTACCTGTTTGAAACCTGATCAAAAAGGTTCAAAAATTATTTATTTTCTGTTCCAATTTATATGTACAGAGTACTAATATTTAAACTTAAAAAGGTAAAAATACTTTTAACAAATCTAAAATCTTCGTAATCGATTTACAGTTTAACTTTTATTTTAATCCTTCATAGACTCATGTTAAATCTATATGAACGCTAACAAAATGTCCACCGAGTATTACTGACGTTTACTAATTAAGCTCGAAATCATTTATTTTTAATATATTCCCCTGCTATATATAAAAAGTTTTAAAAATAGCAAGTTTAATTTCTAAAAAAAATATATTATATATTTTTAAACAATAGATTTAATATTATTTTATATATTTACAAGTGGTAATTATATACATATTTATATACATATATATATATATATATATATATATATATATATATATATATATATATATATATATATATATATATATATATATATATATATATATTTGTAATAATAGTTTTCATTACATCGCATATTATTTTACATATTTATTTTCAACAATTAACTCATATATTACTTCAGTTAACATTTCAAATTATTACATATATATATATATATATATATATATATATATATATATATTTAAATATACATGTATCTATTCACAATTAGTTGTTCGTGAATCGTCGAGAATAGTCAAAGGGCAAATGCATTAATGTAAACTGTTCCAAAATTTTGAGACTCAACTTTACAGACTTTGCTTATCTTGTCAAAATCATATAAAGAGTAAGTTTGAATTTGGTCGGAAATCTCCGGGTCGTTACAAGTTTCATCAACAATTCTACTCGTATGCACACGTATTCATACTCGTACAATACACAGCTTTTAGATGTATGTACTATTGGTATATACACTCCAATGATCAGCTCTTAGCAACCCATGTGAGTCACCTAACACATGTGGGAACCATCATTTGGCAACTAGCATGAAATATCTCATAAAATTACAAAAATATGAGTAATCATTCATGACTTATTTACATGAAAACAAAATTACATATCCTTTATATCTAATCCATACACCAACGACCAAAAACACCTACAAGCACTTTCATTCTTCAATTTTCTTCATCTAATTGATCTCTCTCAAGTTCTATCTTCAAGTTCTAAGTGTTCTTCATAAATTCTACAAGTTCTAGTTTCATAAAATCAAGAATACTTCCAAGTTTGCTAGCTTACTTCCAATCTTGTAGAGTGATCATCTAACCTCAAGAAATCTTTCTTATTTACAGTAAGATATCTTTCTAATACAAAGTAATACTCATATTCAAACTTTGATTCAATTTCTATAACTATAACAATCTTATTTCGAGTGAAAATCTTACTTGAATTTGTTTTCATGTCATGATTCTGCTTCAAGAACTTTCAAGCCATCCAAGGATCCTTTGAAGCTAGATCCATTTTTATCATTTCCAGTAGCTTTATCCAGAAAACTTGAGGTAGTAATGATGTTCATAACATTATTCGATTCATACATATAAAGTTATCTTATTCGAAGGTTTAAACTTGTAATCACTAGAACATAGTTTAGTTAATTCTAAACTTGTTCGCAAACAAAAGTTAATCCTTCTAACTTGACTTTTAAAATCAACTAAACACATGTTATATATCTATATGATATGCTAACTTACTGATTTAAAACCTGGAAACACGAATAACACTGTAAAACCGGACATACGCCGTCATAGTAACACCGCGGGCTGTTTTGGGTTAGTTAATTAAAAACTATGATAAACTTTGATTTAAAAGTTGTTCTTCTGGGAAAATGATTTTTCTTATGAACATGAAACTATATCCAAAAATCATGATTAAACTCAAAGTGGAAGTATGTTTTCTAAAATGGTCATCTAGACGTCGTTCATTCGACTGAAATGACTACCTTTACAAAAACGACTTGTAACTTATATTTCTGACTATAAACCAATACTTTTTCTATTTAGATTCATAAAATAGAGTTCAATATGAAACCATAGCAATTTTATTCACTCAAAACGGATTTAAAATGAAGAAGTTATGGGTAAAACAAGATTGGATAATTTTTCTTGTTGTAGCAACGTGAAAATTGGTAAAAAATCTATATTAATTATATCCTAGCTAACTTATATTGTATTATACATGTATTCTAATATATTATGTAATCTTGGGATACCATAGACACGTATGCAAATGTTTTGACATATCATATCGACCCATGTGTATATATTATTTGGAACAACCATAGACACTCTATATGCAGTAATATGAGAGTTAGCTATACAGGGTTGAGGTTGATTCCAAAAAAATATATATACTTTGAGTTGTGATCTAGCCTGAGATGTGTATACACTGGGTCATGGATTGATTCAAGATAATATATATCAAATTTTTTCTGTACATCTAACGTTGGACAACTAGTTGTAGGTTACTAACGAGGACAGCTGACTTAATAAACTTAAAACATCAAAATGTATTAAAAGTGTTGTAAATATATTTTGAATATACTTTGATATATATGTACATATTTGTTATAGGTTTGTGAATCGACCAGTGGCCAAGTCTTACTTCCCGACGAAGTAAAAATCTGTGAAAGTGACTTATAGTCCCACTTTTAAAATCTAATATTTTTGGGGTGAGAATACATGCAGGTTTTATAAATGATTTACAAAATAGACACAAGTACGTGAAACTACATTCTATGGTTGAATTATCGAAATCGAATATGCCCCTTTTTATTAAGTCTGGTAATCTAAGAATTAGGGAACATACACCCTAATTGACGCGAATCCTAAAGATAGATCTATTGGGCCTAACAAATCCCATCCAAAGTACTGGATGCTTTAGTACTTCAAAATTTATTTCATATCTGAAGGGTGTCCCAGAATGATGGGGATATTCTTATATATGCATCTTGTTAATGTCAGTTACCAGGTGTTCACCATATGAATGATTTTTATCTCTATGTATGGGATGTGTATTGAAATATGAAATCTTGTGGTCTATTGTTACGATTTGATATATATATATAGGTTAAACCTATAACTCACCAACATTTTTGTTGACGTTTAAAGCATGTTTATTCTCAGGTGAATACTAAGAGCTTCCGCTGTTGCATACTAAAATAAGGACAAGATTTGGAGTCCATGTTTGTATGATATTGTGTAAAAACTGCATTTAAGAAACATATGTCGATGTAACATATTTCTATTGTAAACCATTATGTAATGGTCGTGTGTAAACAGTATATTTTAGATTATCATTATTTGATAATCTACGTAATGCTTTTGAAACCTTTATTGATAAAATAAAGGTTATGGTTGTTTTAAAAATGAATGCAGTCTTTGAAAAACGTCTCATATAGAGGTCAAAACCTCGCAACGAAATCAATTAATATGGAACGTTTATAATCAATATGAACGGGACATTTCAGTTGGGGGTGGTAATGGTACTTTTGGCATTGATGATGGGGGTACTGGTTATACTGCTGCTGCTGCTGGTGTTTGTAACCTTTGCACCATATTCTCCAAAGCCACTACCCGAGCGAGAAGCTCGTTGACTTCTTCTATTACACCGGAGTGATTATTGGTTCGGACGAGTGGATAAATAAAATCTAGAATTTGATGTAGTATATAATCGTGACGAGATACTCTAGAAATGAGAGAGAAAATGGTATTTTGGACAGGTTTGCCGGTAAGTGCTTCAGGTTCTTCGCCAAGAGGGCAATGTGGTGGATGGAAGGGATCACCTTCTTCTTGTCTCCAATGATTAAAGAGGCTACGAACCCATCCCCAATTCATCCAGAATAGTTGATGGCTAATTGGTTGATCCATTATGGTCACACTGCTTTCGGAGCTTGAGTGGGATTCCATTTCGGAATTCGAGAGACTCGAACTAATGACGAATTCTATTTCGTACAATTGAATAAAGGATTTTTTGATATAAAATGATTTTTTTGGCTATCGGGTGGTATTCTATTTACATAGGATATCTATATATATAGATCAAAAGATTTCGTAGATTACGGAGGAATTCGAGGAATATATCAGGCAAAGTTTAAAGTAACAGATAAGATAAGATATGATTTAGCAGATACACTAAGGTATAAATTTTTGTCTATACACTACTCATGCAATTAATGTAGCAAGACGTGTCGAGACTAATAAGGATAAGCAGGTAATTTCCTAAGGATGATAAGAAGATGATTTACAACTAGAAACGATAAGCAAAACTTTTGACATGCAGACACGGTCGAAGTCCAGACTCACTAATGCATCCTAACGACTTATCAGTTTGACACACTAATGCAGACCTGGTTTGCTAAGACCACCACTCTGATACCAACTGAGAAGACCCGTTCATATACATTATAAACAATTCACAATAGTTGATTTCATCGTGAGGTATTTGACCTCTATATGATACATTTTACAAACATTGCATTTGTTTTTAAAAGACAAACTTTCTTTATCGAAAATTGACAGGCATGCATACCATTTCATAATATCTACTGTCCAACTATAAACTGGCTTAATAATAATCTTTGATGAACTCAATGACTCGAATGCAACATTCTCGAAATATGCTATGAAAGACTCCAAGTAATATCTTGAAAATGAGGAAATGCACATCGAAAGATTTCTTTCAATCCTAAGAATAAACATGCTTTAAATGGTCAACCAAAAGGTTGGTGAGTTCATTAGTTTATCATAATCATTCGTTTCTATCATTTTAATAGACCACAAGAATTTCATTTCCAGTTCTCATAAATATACGTCCCATGCATAGAGAAAAAAATCATTCATATGGTGAACACCTGGTAACCAACATTAACAAGATGCATATAGAATATCCCCATCATTCCGGGACACCCATCGGACATGATAAAATAGAAGTACTAAAGCATTTCAAATTCCAGAATGGGGCTTGTTGGGCTCGATAGATCTATCTTTAGGATTCGCGTCAATTTGGGGGTCTGTTCCCAAATTCTTAGGCTACCAAGCTAAAAGGAGCATATTCGGCTTCGATCATTCACACATATAATGTAGTTTCAATTACTTGTGTCTATTTCGTAAAACTTTTATAAAATTTGCGCATGTATTCTCAGCCCAAAAATATAAAGGGTAAAAAGGCAAATGAAACTCACTATACTGTATTTCGTAGTAAAAATATATATAACATCACTGAACAAGTGCAAGGTTGGCCTCGGATTCACGAACCTAAATTAAGTATATATATATATATATATATATATATATATATATATATATATATATATATATATATATATATATATATATATATATATATATATATATATATATATATATATATGTTGGTCAATATTTGTCTAACAATTTAAGTCAGGTCATAGTATACCACAATCCTAATGCTCGAGACTAATATGCAAAAGTCAACAAAAATCAATTTGACTCAAAAATGATTTCCAGAATTTATACATAATTAATATATAGTTTAAATATCGTTGTTTTTATATTTCTAAATATTTTCAAAAGATCTATTAGAGTAAATAATATATTTCATTTATTAATAAATAAAATTTTGTATAAAATATACTTTTATATATCTTAAGTAATAAAATTTATAAAGTTCATTTAACATCATAAAAATAATATGATAGGAAGTATTAATGTAATTATGTTACACGTAGTAAAACATCTTTGTATTACATATTTATTTGATAAAATAATATCGATAATAATAATAGTAAGTAAAAAAGAAATTGTAGTATTTTGTAATGATAATCATTATTATTCTATTAATAATAATAACAATATTTATATTTACTAAAAATGATATTATGATAAAGTGATAATTCTAATTATGATAACTTTAATATTTACAATACTTTTTAATATTAACTTTAAAATAATAATTTTATTTAAAATGATAATAATAGTGACATTTCATAATAAAAATAACATTTCTATTAAAATGATAATTTTTGTTAAAATGATAGTTTTAATACTAACGATACTTTTAATAATAATAGTAATGAAGAACGATAATTTTATTTAAATCAACTTCTTATGATATTTTAAATTTCATCATGAAACCCATACTCATTATTTCCTAATCGATTCGTTTGATAGCTTTTAATCATCTTTTATATCGCGTTCATTTTAATGATAATAATAGCAATCATAATAATTAGGTGTTACTAATATTAGTTTTTAATTATAATAATATTAATGATGATAAATATTATGATGATAATACTAATAACTATTTTAACGATAATAATAATAATAATAATAATAATACTAATTATAACTTTAACGATAATAACGATAGTAATAATAATTAGTAATGATAATACCTTTTATTGATAATAATAAAATTAATAATAATAATAATAATAATAATAATAATAATAATAATAATAATAATAATAATAATAATAATAATAATAATAATAATAATAATAATAATAATAATAATAATAATAATGATAATTAGATAAAAACTATCACGACGATAATAACGATGATAATAATAATCATTTTTAATAATAATATAAAATTTCAATTGATTATAACTTCTAATCCGTTCACCGAAATCATTCGATATCTAAATGAAAAGTTCTTAATTTTTCACTAGCTTTCCAACGACATGCATATCTTATACCTTATCTCAACTGCATATGTAACTAATTCAGGATTCAACATAACCTATCTAATGGCAATATCAAAGGTACAAGCATGCATAATCCTATATACTCGAGCACTAGTCAGGGATACACTATTAGTATGTATGTAGTGACCCGAACTTTTCCATGTTTATATATATTAATTGAGATTGACATTTACATGACTAAATGTTTCCAACGTGTTAAGCAATCAAACTTATTAAGACTTGATTAATTGAAATAGGTTTCATATAGACAATTGACCACCCAAGTTGACCGGTGATTCACGAACGTTAAAACTTGTAAAAACTATACGATGACATATATATGGTTATATATATAGTTAACATGATTTTATTATAAGTAAGTATCTCATTAGGTATTTTAACAATGAGTTATATAAATAAAAATGAGTCTATTAAATTAAGAAACTCGAAAACGATATATATAACGATTATCGTTATAACAACATCTTACTAGGTACATATGAATCATATTAAAATATTGATACACTTGGTTAATTATGCTAAATGATAAGTAAATATATCATTAAGTGTATTAACAATGAACTACATATGTAAAAATAAGACTACTAACTTAATGATTTCGAAACGAGTCATATATGTAACGATTATCGTTGTAACGATATTTAACTGTATATATATCATACTAAGATATATTATATATCATGATATCATGATAATGTAACAATTTAACATCTCATTTGATATAATAAACAATGGGTTAACAACATTTAACAAGATCGTTAACCTGAAGGTTTCAAAACAACATTTACATGTAACGACTAACGATGACTTAACGACTCAGTTAAAATGTATATACATGTAGTGTTTTAATATGTATTCATACACTTTTGAAAGACTTCAAGACACTTATCAAAATACTTCTACTTAACAAAAATGCTTACAATTACATCATCGTTCAGTTTCATCAACAATTCTACTCGTATGCACCCGTATTCGTACTCGTACAATACAAAGATTTTAGATGTATGTACTATTGGTATATACACTCCAATGATCAGCTTTTAGCAGCCCATGTGAGTTACCTAACACATGTGGGAACTGTGATGACCCGGGAATTTTCGACCAAATTTAAACTTAATCTTTATATGATTTCGATACGATAAGCAAAGTCTGTAATGTTAAGCCTCGAAAACTTTGGAACAGTTTACAAGAAT
Organism: Rutidosis leptorrhynchoides; assembly: GCF_046630445.1. NCBI lineage: Eukaryota > Viridiplantae > Streptophyta > Magnoliopsida > Asterales > Asteraceae > Rutidosis > Rutidosis leptorrhynchoides. The sequence continues at coordinate 336,710,046 of NC_092336.1, read as the reverse complement.
GCATTTGCCTTTTGACCATTCCCGACGATTCACGAATAATCAATTATGAATAAATATGTAGATTTATAAATCTATATAAATGTAAGTATATGAATAATAATTTGAAATTATAAAATATAATTTAAACATTAGAATTAAATATATAAAGTAAGATACAAAATAGTTAAATTGTAATTTAAAAAGAATCTATGTGCAAATATATGTGATTTCGACGTATAACTATTATTACATATATATTATATAGGTAGGGTATAAATATTCAATTATATGATTTGTAAAACATTACACAGGTAATAAATTGTAATGTTAATATAATTAAATGTAATTACAAACTAAAAAAAAAACATAGTTGTTGTACTAATATTATTATTACTTTCGTCAATTAAGATAAGTAGTACTTCCGTTATTAATATTGATATCAGTATTATTTAGATATGAAATTTGTTAAGCATAAGTAGTTATATCAATACTATTAGTGTTATTTTATTTATATCATTATTATTGATATTAAATATTATCATTTATATGATAACTAATATTATTATTAAAATTATCAAGTAATACTATTATTATTATTTTTTTATTAAATTTAATATCATTAATATTATTATTATATTATTAGTATATTTTATTTTTATTATTACTACTAATAATAAGTATTATTATTATTAATGGTTATTAATTATTAATATTATTAATTACTCTGTATAAACAGATATATATTGTATGCATAGAATTCCTGCTGTCTATCATTATCAGCTTATTTATTTATTTTTTTTATTTATTATTTTTTTTCTTTTTACATTCTCTGTTTACTCGTGAATATATGTCGATTCCATTATTGTTATAATCTTGGACCTCAGCAATCATAACTGGAGAAGAATTTTTTTTTTTTTTTTTATTTATGAAACCGTCGGTCCCCGTATTGCTACTTTTTGGCAAGAATTAAAAAACGAATCAATTATCAAAATCCAGAAATGTAGTTTTGTTAGGATTCAATTACTCAATCTATCTGTCAAATTTGAGATTCAAATTCCTCTTAATGGCTTCGAATTTGGGAGTCAAAGTTTTGTTTCAAAAAGGTTAAACGAATCGTTCATCACGAAATTCAAATTTGTGTGTGTGTTTCAAGGTAAATTGACGATTCCTATAGTTTATATATGTGATTACTAAACTATTTCGCGTTATACACTTTAGCTATAAAGCATTCAAAATCAAAAATCATATTATTTTTTTTGTTACCTGCGTCGCTGCACAGCAGCAAAACTTTTTTTGTTTTATTTTTTTTTCGTTTTGTTTTAACTAATTTAACTCACTATCTAATCGTTCTGTATATATTTTTTAAACTCCTAAAACTAAAAATGAAACTTAGTTGAAACTTGGTATAATCTAGTCGAGTACTTGGTGTGAAAGAGAAGAAGAGAAAGAGGGACAGAAGAGACGGGGTAAATAAATAATCATGGGGTTTAAATTCAGGAAAACACAAATAGACCGATGGTTAGGAGCATGAGTGTATAATCAAGAGGTCTCGGGTTTGAGTCTCACCGTGGGCAATTTTTTTTAGGAAGCTTAATAAAGGGTATAACCATTTTTTTTATATCTATTATCATAATAATAATAATAATAATAATAATAATAATAATAATTATTATTATTATTATTATTATTATTATTATTATTATTATTATTATTGTTGTTGTTATAATTATTATTATTAATTATTAATGTTATTATTATGGTTGTGATTATTAATGTTATGATTATTATTATCATTATTATTATTAGTATTATAACTATTATTATCATTAGTAATATAAATATGACAAGTGTTATCTTTATGATTAATTTATTATTCTAAGTAGTATTATTATTATTTTGATTATTATCTTTGTTAGTATTATAGTTATTATTATTACTAATATCATAATTATGTTTGTAAGTAATAGAAACGATATTAATATTAGAAATTTTTATAAGTATTATTAATATCATTACTATTATTATTAATTTTTATCATTTTAGTATTATTATCATTATTATGATTATGAATATTATTATTATTAATATTGTTAAAATAATAAAAATTATTATTATCTTCATAAATATTAGTATTATTATCACTTTATAAATATTAGAACCATTACTATTTCTATAAGTACATTATTAGTATTAATATCATTATTTTTATCACTAATGAAATCATAACCATTATTATCTTGATTAATAGTATTAAGTATTATAATTATTATCATTTTTATTATTACTATTACTCTAGTATTACTATAACAATTATTTTGTAAACAAAAGATTGTGTATATAAAAATAAATATAATAACCATAACCTAAATATATAAATACTTTACTTAAAATATACAAAATGAATATATAATAAAATATATAAGTTATTAATATAAAAATTAAATCACTAATAATATATATATATATATATATATATATTTATTCGATTACGATTATATATATTAATAAATATACAAATGTTATAGGTTCGTGAATCCGAGGCCTACCCTGCATCGTTCAATGTCGTCATATGTATTTTTACTACAAAATACAGTACTGTGAGTTTCATTTGCCCTTTTTACTCTTTACGTTTTTGGACTGAGAATACATGCAATGTTTTAATAACTATTTTAAAATATTTATAAGCGTGAGTTTCATTATTCCCTTTTTATATACATTTTGGGCTGAGAATACATGCAAATACTTTATTAACTGTTTTACAATATTTATATGCGTGAGTTTCATTTGCCTTTCTACCCTTTATATTTTTGGGCTGAGAATACATGCGCAATTTTTATAAATGTTTTACGAAATAGACACAACTAATTGAAACTACATTATATGGTTAAATGATCGAAATCGAATATGCCCCTTTTAGTCTGGTAATCTAAGAATTAGGGAACAGACACCCTAATTGACGCGAATCCTAAAGATAGATCTATCGGGCCCAACAAGCCCCATCCAAAGTACCGGATGCTTTAGTATTTTGAAATTTATATCATGTCCGAAGGAGGATCCCGGAATGATGGGGATATTCTTATATACATATTGTGAATGTCGGTTACCAGGTGTTCAATCCATATGAATGATATTTTTGTCTCTATGCATGGGACGTATGTTTATGAGAAATGGAAATATGAAATCTTGTGGTCTATTAAAACAATGGAAATGATTATTTATGTTAAACTAATGAACTCACCAACCTTTTGGTTGACACTTGAAAGCATGTTTATTCTCAGGTATGAAAGAAATCTTCCGCTGTGCAATTGCTCATTTTAAAGATATTACTTAGAGTCATTCATGACATATTTCAAAAGACGTTGCATTCGAGTCGTTGAGTTCATCAAGATTATTATTAAGTCAATTATAGTTAGATATTATAAAATGGTATGCATGCCGTCCACTTTCGATGTAATGAAATATTGTCTTTTCAAAAACGAATGCAATGTTTGTAAAATGTATCATATAGATGTCAAGTACCTCGCGATGTAATCAACTGTTGTGATTCGTTTATAATTGATATAGACTTCGTCCGGATGGATTAGGACGGGTCTTCACAGTTGGTATCAGAGCGGTGGTCTTAGCGAGCCATGTCTGTATTAGTGTGTCTAACTGATAACTCGTTAGGATTCATTAGTGAGTCTGGACTTCGACCGTGTCTGCATGTCAAAAATTTTGCTTATCATTTCATGTCAAAAGTTACCTGTTTATCATTCTTAGAGAATCACTTGCTTATCATTCTTAGTCTAGACACGTTTTACTGCATTGACTGCATGAATAGTGTATAGACCAAATTCATATCTTAGTGTATCTGCTACTTCGTATCTTAGCGTATCTGTTACTATAACTTTACCTGACAACTTCCGTTGATTCCTCCGTAACTTATGGGATTTTAGTATTATATATGCATATGTAAATTATGTATTGCAGGGTACTAATCTACATCCTATAATCTATTTCTTATCGAAAATCCTTCATCTGATCGTACGAGATGAATCCTGCAACCAGTTCGAGTCCCTCAGATTCCGATAGCTATTCCGATAGTTATTCCGACATAGATGTTCACCTAAGCTCCGAAAACAGCGTCACCGGAATGAATCAACCAATCATCCATTATCAATTCATCTGATGGGTTCATAGTCGACTTAATTAATGGAAACGCGCAGAAGGCAATCCCTTCCACCAACCGAATTCACCTCTTGACAATGAACCTGAAGCGTTTACCGGCAAACCTGTTCGAGACACCATTTTTAGTCTCATTTCCAGGGTAACTCGACAAGATTACATTCTATCCACAATTCTGAACCTTATTCATTCGCTCGTTCCGACCGACAATCATCCCGGAGTAATAAGTCAACGAGCTTCGCACTCGAGTTGTAGCCTTGGAAAATATGGTGCAAAATGTACCAGCTTCAGCAACATCACCAACAGTACCATCAGTAACAGCACCAGTACCATCAACAATCCATGCCTCAACATCTCATTCAGTACCTCAAGTACAATCATCGTTCTACGTATCATCCTACATCAATTATCTTCGTTCTTCATGGCGATTATGTAATCTCTAATGTTTTAGAGATTATGTATTCTAGTTATAACGGTAAATCAAATGAGATTAATATTATACTAACTCATTGAATCAATGATTACATCTGAAGAAAATATATATGAAAGTATATTTTCATAAAGATTGTAATTAAAAATTCTTTCGTACAAACTGTTAATGGTGAAAATATTTTAACGGGTAGGTAATACCCGAGGAATATTTAGATTTCACATTAATAAGTTACACTGTACATTCTTCGAACCTGATTCAACGGTCAATTACCATCCTACTTACATCCACAGATATACGAATCTGATTCACCACAGAACAACCATTTTTCATTCAATTTCATATTTGGATTTTGACCTATCAGAATCCAACAAGTGACATAATGAAGAAATAATGGACACAATAAAAATTGATTAGAAACAGACTAATTAACAATATGAAATTTTGTTAAGAATCCACGCTAACAAGATCCTAGCTAACTGTTCCTAGCTAACTGTTTATTCTGTATTACATTTTATTCTATCGCAATTTATTTATCATAATTTAATTATCGCAATTTATTCATCGCAGTTTATTTATCAGAATTTATATTCTCGCAATTTTATTTATCGTCATTTAATTTCTGTTATTTATTTTACGCACTTTAAAAATCGGGACACGTATACAAGGTTTTGACATATCATATTGACGCATCTATATATATTATTTGGAATCACCATAGACACTCTATATGCAGTAATGATCGAGTTCTCTATACAGGGTTGAGGTTGATTCTATAATAATATATATACTTTGAGTTGTGATCGAGTCTGAGACGAATACGGGTCACGATACGTATTAATTAATTCGAATATTATATAGTAAACTATATATGAATTATTATTTGTACACTGCTAACTGTGGACTATCAACATTGGACAATTTAAATGAATTAAAATATTGATTATAACATATGAAAGTAAACAATTCTTCAAGTTTGCCACTTGATTTCACCCCAAAATCTCATTTGTATCATGATGATTGCAATCTGCGTTCAAACCTTTCATGATTCTTGAAAACACCTCAATCGAGAGGATAAACCAACCGCACTTCATCTACGAGAAAGAAAGATTGATGCATATAGTTATGCACCTGAAAACTCTCGGAACCTGAGTAAACGTTAACACATATCTGTGCTAGCTCCTTTGGCGTTGTTATTACCAAAAAAAAAATTTCCAATCCCTTTTCAAGGTAGCAAATTTTGTCACAGCTCCAGTAAGTCAACTTCGACTTTTCGTTCCAAACAACCTTATTATCACTTTGATACATATGTGTGCTCTTTTATTGTTACCAGGGAACCTTTCATATTCCACCATATTACTATCAGTGTTTAATCATCTAAAAACACAATTCTCCTGAAACCACCTCGGATTAATAACCGATGATTCAGATATTGTAGCATTAAATGCAGAGGAAACAGAAAAAATGGTAGATGGTCTAAACGGTCAAAAGTTTGATGATAAAGAAAGGAGTGTTAGGAACGCTCGATAGAAAATTGGGTATTGAAAAACAGATTGAGCTACCCATGAAGGAGACCAAGGACAAATACAAGGACCAAACCCTATATTCAAAGGATTCAGGTAATTCTGGAGCCGTTGAAATCTTTAGAGAATATCTTGCTCCGAAGTCATGTTAAAATCTTGCGGAAAATCTTTCTCCATCAACCATCGAATCTAGAAATTTCAAAATATCATCATCAATATCTTCGATATTTCTGAGGATATTTTCATAAATATTCTCGTTCGAAATTATATACCTCTTCGTGCTTCCTGTGTATCATTATATCGAAAACATTCAATAGAAAATTTAGTATCGAAAAGCAGATTATGCGGAACTATGAAGAAAGCCGTGGACAAATCACAAAGAATAAGTTTGACTTCAAAGAATCCAAATGATTCAATGCCTGCTGAAGTCTTTAGCGAATATCTTGCTCCTTACCCTAAACCCTTGCGGACAATAGTCTCCATCATCCTCTGATCTTAAATATTCAAAGATATTATCGTATCTTTCATTATAAATATTCTCCATATTTCTGAAGATATTTTCATAACTATTCTTATCCGAAATTATTAACCTCTTAGTGCTATCAGTGTTACATCATAAAGAAACTGTTAGTTTCTATATTCTGTGAACTTTAGAGCTTAAAATATGAATGTTATTGAAGTAATGTTGGGAACTGATGCATGAATTAGTATAATATAATGACACTTGATCAACGTGATTATATTACAGTAATTCATGCTGAGTTTCTAAATGGAATGTGATGATTCACAGACTCTAACGTCATCATGTGCCATGTTACACGACTCTAGTATTATATTTAAACCTCTAAAATGTCAAGAAAATATTTTTTTGATGATTCGGTCTTTTCCAGGGTATTCTGGTAATTTAGCCAATCAAGATCGTGCCCTTACCACTCCCTTTTTAAGAACATTAACAATGTTCATTCTGAAATTATATCTGCGAATTCTGGACCATTACAAGAGATGCCTAACCGCAAAAAGAAGAAACGAAGGGACAAAGCTCCGAAATAGAAATTAGAGTATAAATCGCAACAAATATGAGGGAGTATTAACTGTGGATGATAGTGATTATAGGAGACAGGAGTAGGGACAGTGAAATATAAGGAACAATATAAAGCCCAACAACAACACCGAAATTACAAACTGTGGATATCAGTGCGTATAGCAATATAAAGACACGGGAGGATTATAAATACAATAATCCCTAGAGCATAGTAGAAATAAACAGATTCATCCTGTAGAAGTTGGAGAAGGAGAATGATTGTTACGACGGTCAGGATAAGGACAAGGATTAGAAATGGATTAAGCATTTTCACAATCTCTTGGATGTATGAACTAAGAAAGAAAGTATAGGAATGGTGAGAATAATGGAACGGAAGAGTTTAATTTATAATGGAAATATCAGACAGAGTAATCGAGGCAGATCACCGCATTTAATTATAGAGATTTAAATTTCCTTACTCGACGAAGAATCAAATCTTTTAGATTTCGAAGATTTTCTTTAAATCCCTTGAATTCCGGAATTCAACTCTGACTCTGTCAAAAGTTAAGATGAATCTTTACTTTCCTATTTCACTAATTGGTAATATCTTCATTCGTACTCTTCGAATAATCGAATTATTTTATCCATATTACTCAATAATGATAAAACTCTATTTATCAGCTCATATTGTCAGGAAAACATATTTATTGTTAGCCAAGACGACCTCACTCAAATTTCGGGACGAAATTTCTTTAACGGGTAGGTACTGTGATGACCCGGGAATTTTTGACCAAATTTAAACTTAATCTTTATATGATTTCGATACGATAAGCAAAGTCTGTAATGTTGAGCCTCGAAAACTTTGGAACAGTTTACAAGAATGCATTTGCCTTTTAACCATTCCCGACGATTCACGAACAATCAATTATGAATAAATATGTAGATTTATAAATCTATATAAATGTAAGTATATGAATAATAATTTGAAATTATAAAATATAATTTAAACATTAGAATTAAATATATAAAGTAAGATACAAAATAGTTAAATTGTAATTTAAAAAGAATCTATGTGCAAATATATGTGATTTCGACGTATAACTATTATTACATATATATTATATAGGTAGGGTATAAATATTCAATTATATGATTTGTAAAACATTACACAGGCAATAAATTGTAATGTTAATATAACTAAATGTAATTACAAACTAAAAAAAAACATAGTTGTTGTACTAATATTATTATTACTTTCGTCAATTAAGATAAGTATTACTTCCATTATTAATATTGATATCAGTATTATTTAGATATGAAATTTGTTAAGCATAAGTAGTTATATCAATACTATTAGTGTTATTTTATTTATATCGTTATTATTGATATTAAATATTATCATGTATATGATAATTAATATTATTATTAAAATTATCAAGTAATACTATTATTATTTTTTTTATTAAATTTAATATCATTAATATTATTATTATATTTTAGTATATTTTATTTTTATTATTACTACTAATAATAAGTATTATTATTATTAATGGTTATTAATTATTAATATTATTAATTACTCTATATAAACAGATATATATTGTATGCATAGAATTCCTGCTGTCTATCATTATCAGCTTATTTATTTATTTTTTTTATTTGTTTTTTTTTCTTTTTACATTCTCTGTTTACTCGTGAATATATGTCGATTCCATTATTGTTATAATCTTGGACCTCAGCAATCATAACTGGAGAAGAAATTTTTTTTTATTTTTTTATGAAACTGTCGGTCCCCGTATTGCTACTTTTTGGCAAGAATTAAAAAACGAATCAATTATCAAAATCCAGAAATGTAGTTTTGTTAGGATTCAATTACTCAATCTATCTGTCAAATTTGAGATTCCAATTCCTCTTAATGGCTTCGAATTTGGGAGTCAAAGTTTTGTTTCAAAAAGGTCAAACGAATCGTTCATCACGAAATTCAAATTCGTGTGTGTGTTTCAAGATAAATTGACGATTCCTATAGTTTCTATATGTGATTACTAAACTATTTCGCGTTATACACTTTAGCTATAAAGCATTCAAAATCAAAAATCATATTACTTTTTTGTTTACCTGCGTCGCTGCACAGCAGCAAAACTTTTTTTGTTTTTTTTTTTTTCGTTTTGTTTTAACTAATTTAACTCACTATCTAATCGTTCTGTATATATTTTTTAAACTCCTAAAACTAAAAATGAAACTTAGTTGAAACTTGGTATAATCTAGTCGAGTACTTGGTGTGAAAGAGAAGAAGAGAAAGAGGGACAGAAGAGACGGGGTAAATAAATAATCATGGGGTTTAAATTCAGGAAAACACAAACAGACCGATGGTTAGGAGCATGAGTGTATAATCAAGAGGTCTCGGGTTCGAGTCTCGCCGTGGGCAATTCTTTTTAGGAAGCTTAATAAAGGGTATAACCATTTTTTTTATATCTATTATCATAATAATAATAATAATTATTATTATTATTATTATTATTATTATTATTATTATTATTATTATTATTATTATTATTATTGTTGTTATAATTATTATTATTAATTATTAATGTTATTATTATGGTTGTGATTATTAATGTTATGATTATTATTATCATTATTATTATTAGTATTATAACTATTATTATCATTAGTAATATAAATATGACAAGTGTTATCTTTATGATTAATTTATTATTCTAAGTAGTATTATTATTATTTTGATTATTATCTTTGTTAGTATTATAGTTATTATTATTACTAATATCATAATTATGTTTGTAAGTAATAGAAACGATATTAATATTAGAAATTTTTATAAGTATTATTAATATCATTACTATTATTATTAATTTTTATCATTTTAGTATTATTATCATTATTATGATTATGAATATTATTATTATTAATATTGTAAAAATAATACAAATTATTATTATCTTCATAAATATTAGTATTATTATCACTTTATAAATATTAGAACCATTACTATTTCTATAAGTACATTATTAGTATTAATATCATTATTTTTATCACTAATGAAATCATAACCATTATTATCTTAATTAATAGTATTAAGTATTATAATTATTATCATTTTTATTATTACTATTACTCTAGTATTACTATAACAATTATTTTATAAACAAAAGATTGTGTATATAAAAATAAATATAATAACCATAACCTAAATATATAAATACTTTGCTTAAAATATACAAAATGAATATATAATAAAATATATAAGTTATTAATATAAAAATTAAATCACTAATAATATATATATATATATATATATATATATATATATATATATATATATATATATATATATATATATATATATATATATATATATTTATTCGATTACGATTATATATATGAATAAATATACAAATGTTATAGGTTCGTGAATCCGAGGCCTACCCTGCATCGTTCAATATCGTCATATGTATTTTTACTACAAAATACAGTACTGTGAGTTTCATTTGCCCTTTTCACTCTTTACGTTTTTGGGCTGAGAATACATGCAATGTTTTAATAACTGTTTTACAATATTTATAAGCGTGAGTTTCATTATTCCCTTTTTATATACATTTTGGGCAGAGAATACATGCAAATGCTTTATTAACTGTTTTACAATATTTATATGCGTGAGTTTCATTTGCCTTTCTACCCTTTATATTTTTGGGCTGAGAATACATGCGCAATTTTTATAAATGTTTTACGAAATAGACACAAGTAATTGAAACTACATTATATGGTTGAATGATCGAAATCGAATATGCCCCTTTTAGTCTGGTAATCTAAGAATTAGGGAACAGACACCCTAATTGACACGAATCCTAAAGATAGATCTATCGGGCCCAACAGGCCCCATCCAAAGTACCAGATGCTTTAGTACTTCGAAATTTATATCATGTCCGAAGGAGGATCCCGGAATGATGGGGATATTCTTATATACATATTGTGAATGTCGGTTACCAGGTGTTCAATCCATATGAATGATATTTTTGTCTCTATGCATGGGACGTATGTTTATGAGAAATGGAAATATGAAATCTTGTGGTCTATTAAAACAATGGAAATGATTATTTATGTTAAACTAATGAACTCACCAACATTTTGGTTGACACTTGAAAGCATGTTTATTCTCAGGTATGAAAGAAATCTTCCGCTGTGCAATTGCTCATTTTAAAGATATTACTTGGAGTCATTCATGACATATTTCAAAAGACGTTGCATTCGAGTCGTTGAGTTCATCAAGATTATTATTAAGTCAATTATAGTTAGATATTATAAAATGGTATGCATGCCGTCCACTTTCGATGTAATGAAATATTGTCTTTTCAAAAATGAATGCAATGTTTGTAAAATGTATCATATAGAGGTCAAGTACCTCGCGATGTAATCAACTGTTGTGATTCGTTTATAATCGATATGGACTTCATCCGGATGGATTAGGACGGGTCTTCACAGGAAGCATCATTTGGCAACTAGCATGAAATATCTCATAAAATTACCAAAATATGAGTAATCATTCATGACTTATTTACATGAAAACAAAATTACATATCTTTTATATCTAATCCATATACCAACGACCAAAAACACCTACAAACACTTTCATTCTTCAATTTTCTTCATCTAATTGATCTCTCTCAAGTTCCATCTTCAAGTTCTAAGTGTTCTTCATAAATTACATAAGTATAGTTTCATAAAAATCAAGAATACTTCCAATTTTGCAAGTCTACTTCCAAGCTTTCTAATCCATTGCAAGTAATCATCTAAGATCAAGGAACCTTTGTTATTTACAGTAGGTTATCTTTCTAATTCAAGGTAATATTCATATTCAAACTTTGAATCAATTTCTATAACTATAACAATCTTATTACGAGTGAAAATCTTACTTGAACTGTTTTCGTGTCATGATTCTGTTTCAAGAACTTTCAAGTCATCCAAGGATCCTTTGAAGCTAGATCCATATTTATCATTTCCAGTAGTTTTATCCAGAAAACTTGAGGTAGTAATAATGTTCATAACATCATTTGATTCATACATATAAAGCTATCTTATTCGAAGGTTTAAACTTGTAATCACTAGAACATAGTTTAGTTAATTCTAAAATTGTTCGCAAATAAAAGTTAATCCTTCTAACTTGACTTTTAAAATCAACTAAACACATGTTATATATCTATATGATATGCTAACTTAATGATTTAAAACCTGAAAACATGATGAACACCATAAAATCGGATATACGCCATCATAGTGAAACCGGGGGCTGTTTTGGTTTGAATAATTAAAATCTAAGATAAACTTTGATTTAAAAGTTGTTCTTCTGGGAAAATGATTTTTCATATGAACATGAAACTATATCCAAAAATCAAGGTTAAACTCAAAGTGGAAGTATGTTTTCTAAAATGGTCATCTAGACGTCGTTCTTTCGACTGAAATGACTACCTTTACAAAAACGACTTGTAACTTATATTTCCGACTATAAACCTATACTTTTTCTGTTTATATTCATAAAATAGAGTTCAATATGAAACCATAGCAATTTGATTCACTCAAAACGGATTTAAAATGAAGAAGTTATGGGTAAAACAAGATTGGATATTTTTGATCTTTTTAGCTACGGAAAATGTTTAACAAATCTATACAAATCATATCCTAGCTAACTTATATTGTATTATACATGTATTCTAATATATTATGTAATCTTGGTATACCATAGATACGTATGCAAATGTTTTGACATATCATATCGACCCATGTATATATATTATTTGGAACAACCATAGACACTCTATATGCAGTAATGTTGGAGTTAGCTATACAGGGTTGAGGTTGATTCCAAAAATATATATACTTTGAGTTGTGATCTAGCCTGAGACGTGTATACACTGGTTTGTGGATTGATTCAAGATAATATATATCGATTAATTTATGTACATCTAACTGTGGACAACTAGTTGTAGGTTACTAACGAGGACAGCTGACTTAATACACTCAAATCTTTAAAACATAATAAAAATGGTTGTAATTATATTTTGATCATACTTTGATATATATGTACATATTTGTATAGGTTCGTGAATCGATCCGTGACCAAGTCTTATTTCCAAGGAAGGAAATATCTGTGAAAGTTAGTTATAGTCCCACTTTTAAAATCAAATATTTTTGGGATGAGAATACATGCAGGTTTTATAAATGATTTACAAAATAGACACAAGTACGTGAAACTACATTCTATGGTTGAATTATCGAAATCGAATATGCCCCTTTTATAAAGTCTGGTAATCTAAGAATTAGGGAACAGACACCATAATTGACGCGAATCCTAAAGATAGATCTATTGGGCCTAACAAACCCCATCCAAAGTACCGGATGCTTTAGTACTTCGAAATTTATATCATATCCGAAGGGTGTCCCGGAATGATGGGGATATTCTTATATATGCATCTTGTTAATGTCGGTTACCAGGTGTTCACCATATGAATGATTTTTATCTCTATGTATGGGATGTGTATTGAAATATGAAATCTTGTGGTCTATTGTTATGATTTGATATATATAGGTTAAACCTATAACTCACCAACATTTTTTTTTACGTTTAAAGCATGTTTATTCTCAGGTGAATACTAAGAGCTTCCGCTGTTGCATACTAAAAAAAGGACAAGATTTGGAGTCTATGTTTGTATGATATTGTGTAAAAACTGCATTCAAGAAACATATGTCGATGTAATATATTTCTATTGTAAACCATTATGTAATGGTCGTGTGTAAACAGTATATTTTAGATTATCATTATTTGATAATCTATGTAATGTTTTTAAAACCTTTATTGATAAAATAAAGGTTATGGTTATTTTAAAAATGAATGCAGTCTTTGAAAAACGTCTCATATAGAGGTCAAAACCTCGCAACGAAATCAATTAATATGGAACGTTATAATCAATATGAACGGGACATTTCAGTTGGTATCCGAGCGTTGGTCTTAGAGAACCAGAAAATTTGCATTAGTGTGTCTTATCGAGTTTGTTAGGATGCATTAGTGAGTCTGGACTTCGACCGTGTTTTCTTTAAAAATGATTGCTTAACTTTTTTGTTGGAAACTATATATTATTAACATGTAAATATTATGTGATATATTAATCTCTTAACATGTTTGATATTGTGTAATAGATGTCTACCTCTAGCACAAATCCTATTGACTCACCTAATAATAACGAAGAGTCGAATATATATTGGCAAGATTCACAAGTTCCCGAAGAACCGAAAGAAGAGGAAACGGAACCGGAAGAAGAGGAACCGGAAGAAGAGGAACCGGAAGAAGAAGAGGTTCCGGAGGGGGGAATTGTAGGAACCACAGAAAACCGGTCAAATAAAAGAAAATCCTCAACCAATGGACCAAAGTTAATAATGGTCAATGGTGGTTCCGCTAAGGAAGCAAAATATTGGGAAAATTACCAATTTTCCGATGAATCGGATCCTGATGAGGATTCCGATGATGTTATAGAAATTACCCCGACCCAATTTAATGAGGCAAAAGAAAATAATAAAGGAAAAGGCATCAAAATAGAGAAATCTGATTCCGACCCCGATGAACTTTATATGTACCGTCAACACCCGTATTTTCAATATCGTGACAATAACTCGGGAACCTCTAAACCACTAGGTTTTTCTAAACTAATGTGGAAAACGACGACTCGTATTAGAGGAACATCATATATCCCTAGAAGATTAGGAAAAAGAACCAAGTCCGAAGAAGAAGAAACCAGTGATTCAAATTAGAGGGGTGTGAGCATGTTGTGTAATAAATGTATTGTAGTGTGCTTGTACTTTTATGTTCTATGTAAAAATTGCTTGTATTGTTTGTTTTTACGAATCTAATCCTTGTCTATTTTACAGTATAAAAACAAAATGGAAGTTAAGGGTAGACATCCGAATATTTTAGAAGACCTACCAGAGGATATGATTGAGGAAATCTTGTCTAGAGTCGGTCAGAATTCATCAGCACATTTAGTTATGATGAAATTAACTTGTCAAACATTTGAAAGACTTTCCAGAAATGCCTTAGTTTATAAAAGGATTTCCTTTGATAGGTGGGGTATATCACATTGGGGAGACTTTAAGTTACGCCGTGTTTTCTTTAAAACGTTAAATGCGGGGAACCCAAATGCAATTTTACGCTACGGGTTAAGAACCTATTTTGACTCAACATATCCCAACATAGGATTTCGTGAATTATAAAGAGCTTCTAACATGCAACATAAAGAAGCATGTTATGCTTACGGGTTAGTGATGTTCGCTTCTTACCAAAGTGAGAAAAAGAACATCGGATTGCAGCTTTTAAATAAAACTTTCCCACAAGTGACGGATTCAGTAGTTGGGGTGAGAAACAAGGTTTTTAGATTATTACGGGGCTGTTGGACATTACGAAACCCTCATCCTTTTGACGACATTACAACATGCTGCCTAGCTAATGGTCATAACGGTTATTTTCCACATGACCAAGGATGGGAAGTCGTCTTAGTAAAACCAGAATGCATGACTTGTTTCTGGACTTATGAATTACGTGTCTTTATTTCCTTTGCTGAACAACTTGCGTATTAACTAGATTTATCTTCAAAACTGTCCTGTATCATAGTGTATTATATTTCATGTTATATGTAATATAGCGAAGTTGTAAGTTTGAAAAATATTTGTATGTGATATATTATTATAATCAGTTTTTCATATGGAATTGTAGTAGTTGAATTGTATATTAGCTACTAAGTATGAACTTAACGGGTAGGTAGTACCCTAATTTAAACTTATAAAACGCTAATATGAAGAAAAAGCTTTTATAAATGAGTTCATATTATGCTACGAGATACTATTGACTACTCTTAATATTCTGTATGATTAAATTATTTCATTTGACTATTTTGAAGGAAATGGCACCGACTACTCGACACACCTTGAATATGAGCGAAGGAAATTTCGTGCCTTTCTTGCTTCAAACATAGCCGCAGTACAGGTCGCGCTACATACCAACAATAACTCTGAATCTAGCAATACAGCTAACGGCGCAAGAAATCGTGTAGGATGTTCCTACAAGGAATTCACTGCCTGCAAACCTTCAGAATTTAATGGGACCGAAGGACTAATCGGATTGAAACGATGGACCGAGAAAGTTGAATCGGTGTTTGCCATAAGTAAGTGTGTTGAAGGAGACAAAGTGAAGTACGCTACGCATACCTTCACAGGTATTGCGTTAACATGGTAGAATACCTATCTAGAGCAAGTGGGACAAGATGCTGCTTACGCGCTACCGTAGTCAGCATTCAAGCACTTGATGAACGAGAAGTACCGTCCCAGAACTGAGGTCAATAAGCTCAAGTCAGAACTTAGAGGGTTACGAACACAGGGATTCGATATTACTTCGTATGAAAGACGATTCACAGAATTGTGCCTATTGTGTCCGAGAGCGTTCGAAGATGAGGAAGAGAAGATCGACGCGTTTGTGAAAGGGTTACCGGAGAGAATCCAAGAAGATATAAGTTCACACGAGCCTGCCTCCATACAAAAGGCATGTAGAATGGCTCACAAACTATTGAACCAGATTGAGGGAAGAATTAAAGAACAGGCGGCCGAAGAGGCCAACGTAAAGCTAGTTAAAAGAAAGTGGGAGGAAAACGGTGATAAGAGTCACCAAAACAACAACAACAACTATCTCAACAATCGCAACATCAATCGCAACTACAACAAATGGCACAACAACAACAACAACAACATCATCTACAACAATCAACCCAACAACGATAATAACCGAAACAATAACAACAACAACAACAACAACAACAACAACAACAACAACAACAACAACAACAACAACAACAACAACAACAATCAGAAGCAGCTATGCCAAAGGTGTGAAAAGTATCACTCGGGGTTCTGCACCAAATTTTGCAACAAGTGTAAAAGAAATGGTCATAGCGCGGCGAAGTGTGAGGTCTACGGACCAGGGGTTAATAGAACGAAAGGAACAAATGGTGTCGGAACGAGTAATGGTGGAGCAAGTAGTGTCGGAGCAAGTTATGCCAATGTAGTTTGTTATAAATGTGGAAAACCGGGCAACATTATTAGAAATTGCCCGAACCAGGAGAACACGAATGGACAAGGCCGCGGAAGAGTTTTCAATATTAATGCGGCAGAGGCACATGAAGACTCAGAGCTTGTTACGGGTACGTTTCTTATTGACAATAAATCTGCTTACGTTTTATTTGATTCGGGTGCGGATAGAAGCTATATGAGTAGAGATTTTTGTGCTAAATTAAGTTGTCCATTGACGCCGTTGGATAGTAAATTTTTACTCGAATTAGCAAACGGTAAATTAATTTCAGCAGATTATATATGCTGGAATCGAGAAATTAAACTGGGTAGCGAAATATTTAAGATTGATTTGATACTAGTAGAGTTAGGGAGTTTTGATGTAATAGATGGCATGGACTGGCTGAAGGAGATGAAAGCAAAGATCGTATGTTACAAAAATGCAATTCGCATTGTACGAGAAGAAGGAGAACCCTTAATGGTGTATGGAGAAAAGGGCAACACGAAGCTACATCTTATTAGTAATTTGAAGGCACAAAAACTAATAAGAAAAGGTTGCTATGCTGTTATAGCACACATCGAGAAAGTACAAACTGAAGAAAAGAGCATCAATGATGTTCCCGTCATAAAAGAATTTCCCGATGTATTTCCGAAAGAATTATCGGGACTACCTCCACATCGATCTGTTGAATTTCACATAGATCTTGTACCAGGAGCTGCACCAATAGCTCGTGCTCCTTACAGACTCGCACCCAGCGAGATGAACGAACTGCAAAGCCAACTGCAAGAACTATTAGAATGTGGTTTCATTCGACCAAGCACATCACCATGGGGAGCTCCTGTTTTGTTTGTCAAGAAGGATGGTACATTTAGGTTGTGTATTGACTACAGAGAGTTGAATAAACTTACCATCAAAAACCGTTATCCACTGCCGAGAATTGACGACTTATTTGATCAACTACAAGGCTAGTCGGTTTATTCAAAAATCGATTTAGGTTCTGGATATCATCAAATGCGAGTAAAGGTGGATAATATTCCAAAAACTGATTTTAGGACCGGTTATGGTCATTACGAGTTTATGGTTATGCCGTTTGGATTGACTAACACACCAGCTATGTTCATGGAGCTTATGAACCGAGTGTGTGGGCCATATCTTGAAAAGTTTGTCATTATTTTCATCGATGACATACTTATTTACTCAAAGAATGATCAAGAGCACGAAGAACATTTGAGAAAAGTGATAGAAGTATTGAGGAAAGAAAAACTGTACGCTAAGTTTTCAAAGTGTGCATTTTGGTTGGAAGAAGTTCAATTCCTCTGTCACATAGTGAACAAAGAAGGTATCCAGGTGGAACCGGCAAAGATCGAAACCGTTAAAAAGTGGGAAATCCCAAAAACTCTGAAGCATATACGTCAATTTTTAGGATTGGCTGGTTACTACAGAAGATTCATCCAAGATTTCTCTAAAATATCAAAACCCTTGACTGCATTAACGCATAAAGGGAAGAAATTTGAATGGAAGGATGAACAAGAGAAGGCGTTTCAGTTATTAAAGATAAAGCTAACTACGGCACCTATATTGTCATTGCCTGAAGGGAATGATGATTTTGTGATTTATTGTGACGCATCAAAGCAAGGTCTCGGTTGTGTATTAATGCAACAAACGAAGGTGATTGCTTATGCGTCTAGACAATTGAAGATTCACGAGCAAAATTATACAACTCACGATTTGAAATTGGGTGCTGTTGTTTTTGCATTAAAGACTTGGAGGCATTATTTATATGGAGTCAAAAGTATTATATATACCGACCACAAAAGTCTCCAACATATATTTAATCAGAAGCAACTGAATATGAGACAATGGAGGTGGATTGAACTGTTGAATCATTATGATTTTGAGATTCGATACCACCCGGGGAAGGCGAATGTGGTAGCCGACGCTTTGAGTAGAAAGAACAGAGAACCTATACGGGTAAAAGCTATGAATATAATTATTCGTACTAACCTTACTACTCAAATAAAGGAGGCGCAACGGGGGGTTGTAAAAGAAGGAAAGTTGAAGAATGAGATACCCAAAGGATCATAGAAACATCTTAATATTCAGGAAGACGGAACCCGATATAGGGCTGATAGAATTTAGGTACCAAGGTTTGGAGATGTGAGAGAAATGGTACTTAAAGAAGCACATAAAACCAGCTATTCAATACATGCCGGAGCGGGGAAGATGTATAAAGATCTCAAGAAACACTTTTGGTGGTCGGGTATGAAAGCCGGTATTGCTAAATATGTAGGAGAATGTTTGACGTGTTCTAAGGTCAAAGCTGAACATCAGAAACCATCAGGTCTACTACAACAACCTGAAATCCTAGAATGGAAATGGGAAAACATTACCATGGATTTCATTACTAAATTGCCAAGGACTGCAAGTGGTTATGATACTATTTGGGTAATAGTTGATCGTCTCACCAAGTCAGCACACTTCCTGCCAATGAGAGAAGATGACAAAATGGATAAGTTGGCGCGATTGTATTTGAAGGAGGTTATCTCCAGACATGGAATACCCGTCTCTATTATCTCTGATAGGGATGGTAGATTTGTTTCAAGGTTCTGGCAGACATTGCAACAAGCATTGGGGACTCGTCTAGACATGAGTACTGCCTATCATCCACAAACTGATGGGCAGAGCGAAAGGACGATACAAACGCTTGAAGACATGCTACGAGCATGTGTTATTGATTTCGAAAACAGTTGGGATCGATACCTACCGTTAGCAGAATTTTCCTACAACAACAGTTATCATTCTAGTATTGAGATGGTGCCGTTTGAGGCACTTTATGGTAGAAAGTGCAGGTCTCCGATTTGTTGGAATGAAGTGGGGGATAGACAGATTACGGGTTCGGAGATAATACAATAAACTACCGAGAAAATCATCCAAATTCAACAACGATTGAAAACCACCCAGAGTCGACAAAAGAGCTACGCGGACAGTAAAAGAAAAGATATAGAGTTTGAAATTGGAGAAATGGTCATGCTTAAGGTTTCACCTTGGAAAGGCGTTGTTCGATTTGGTAAACGGGGGAAACTAAATCCAAGGTACATTGGACCATTCAAGATTATAGATCGTGTCAGACCAGTAGCTTACCAACTGGAGCTACCTCAATAACTCGCGGCTGTACATAACACTTTCCACGTCTCGAATTTGAAGAAATGTTTTGCTAAAGAAGATCTCACTATTCCGTTAGACGAAATCCAAATCAATGAAAAACTTCAATTCATTGAAGAACCCGTCGAAATAATGGATCGTGAGGTTAAGAGACTTAAGCAAAACAATATACCGATTTTTAAGGTTCGATGGAATGCTCGTAGAGGACCCGAGTTCACCTGGGAGCATGAAGATCAGATGAAGAAGAAATATCCGCATCTATTTCCAGAAGATTCTTCAACACCTTCAACAGCTTAAAATTTCGAGACGAAATTTATTTAACGGGTAGGTACTGTTGTGACCCGAACTTTTCCATGTTTATATATATTAATTGAGATTGATATTTACATGACTAAATGTTTCCAACGTGTTAAGCAATCAAACTTGTTAAGACTTGATTAATTGAAATAGGTTTCATATAGACAATTGACCACCCAAGTTGACAGGTGATTCACGAACGTTAAAACTTGTAAAAACTATACGATGACATATATATGGTTATATATATAGTTAACATGATTTTATTATAAGTAAGTATCTCATTAGGTATTTTAACAATGAGTTATATACATAAAAATGTGTCTATTAAATTAAGAAACTCGAAAACGATATATATAACGATTATCGTTATAACAACATCTTACTAGGTACATATGAATCATATTAAGATATTGATACACTTGGTTAATTATGCTAAATTATAAGTAAATATATCATTAAGTGTATTAACAATGAACTACATATGTAAAAATAAGACTACTAACTTAATGATTTCGAAACGAGTCATATATGTAACGATTATCGTTGTAACGACATTTAACTGTATATATATCATACTAAGATATATTATATATCATAATAATGTAAAAATTTAACATCTCATTTGATATAATAAACAATGGGTTAACAACATTTAACAAGATCGTTAACCTAAAGGTTTCAAAACAACATTTACATGTAACGACTAGCGATGACTTAACGACACAGTTAAAATGTATATACATGTAGTGTTTTAATATGTATTCATACAATTTTGAAAGACTTCAAGACACTTATCATAATACTTCTACTTAACAAAAATGCTTACAATTACATCGTCGTTCAGTTTCATCAACAATTCTATTCGTATGCACCCGTATTCGTACTCGTACAATACATAGCTTTTAGATGTATGTACTATTGGTATATACACTCCAATGATCAGCTCTTAGAAGCCCATGTGAGTCACCTAACACATGTGGGAACCATCATTTGGCAACTAGCATGAAATATCTCATAAAATTACAAAAATATGAGTAATCATTCATGACTTATTTACATGAAAATAAAATTACATATCCTTTATATCTAATCCATATACCAATGACCAAAAACACCTATAAACACTTTCATTCTTCAATTATCTTCATCTAATTAATCTCTCTCAAGTTCCATCTTCAAGTTCTAAGTGTTCTTCATAAATTCCATAAGTATAGTTTCATAAAAATCAAGAATACTTCCTAGTTTGTAAGTCTACTTCCAAGCTTTCTAATCCATTCCAAGTAATCATCTAAGATCAAGGAACCTTTGTTATTTATAGTATGTTATCTTTCTAATTCAAGGTAATATTCATATTTAAACTTTGATTCAATTTCTACAACTATAACAATCTTATTTCGAGTGAAAATCTTACTTGAACTGTTTTCGTGTCATGATTCTGTTTCAAGAACTTTCAAGCCATCCAAGGATCCTTTGAAGCTAGATCCATATTTCTAATTTCAAGTAGTTTTATCCAGAAAACTTGAGGTAGTAATAATGTTCATAACATCATTTGATTCATACATATAAAGCTATCTTATTCGAAGGTTTAAACTTGTAATCACTAGAACATAGTTTAGTTAATTCTAAAATTGTTCGCAAATAAAAGTTAATCCTTCTAACTTGACTTTTAAAATCAACTAAACACATGTTATATATCTATATGATATGCTAACTTAATGATTTAAAACCTGAAAACATGATGAACACCATAAAATCGGATATACGCCGTCATAGTGAAACCAGGGGCTGTTTTGGTTTGAATAATTAAAATCTATGATAAACTTTGATTTAAAAGTTATTCTTCTGGTAAAATGATTTTTCATATGAACATGAAACTATATCCAAAAATCAAGGTTAAACTCAAAGTGGAAGTATGTTTTCTAAAATGGTCATCTAGACGTCGTTCTTTCGACTGAAATGACTACCTTTACAAAAAAGACTTGTAACTTATATTTCTGAATATTAACCTATAATTTTTCTGTTTAGATTCATAAAATAGAGTTCAATATGAAACCATAGCAATTTGATTAACTCAAAACGGATTTAAAATGAAGAAGTTATGGGTAAAACAAGATTGGATATTTTTGATCTTTTTAGCTACGGGAAATGTTTAACAAATCTATGCAAATCATATCCTAGCTAACTTATATTGTATTATACATGTATTCTAATATATTATGTAATCTTGGGATACCATAGACACGTATGCAAATGTTTTGACATATCATATCGACCCATGTATATATATTATTTGGAACAACCATAGACACTCTATATGCAGTAATGTTGGAGTTAGCTATACAGGGTTGAGGTTGATTCCAAAAATATATATACTTTGAGTTGTGATCTAGCCTGAGACGTGTATACACTGGGTCGTGGATTGAATCAAGATAATATATATCGATTTATTTCTGTACATCTAACTGTGGACAACTAGTTATAGGTTACTAACGAGGACAGCTGACTTAATACACTCAAATCTTTAAAACATAATAAAAATGGTTGTAATTATATTTTGATCATACTTTGATATATATGTACATATTTGTATAGGTTCGTGAATCGATCCGTGGCCAAGTCTTATTTCCAAGGAAGGAAATATCTGTGAAAGTGAGTTATAGTCCCACTTTTAAAATCTAATATTTTTGGGATGAGAATACATGCAGGTTTTATAAATGATTTACAAAATAGACACAAGTACGTGAAACTACATTCTACGGTTGAATTATCGAAATCGAATATGCCCCTTTTATAAAGTCTGGTAAACTAAGAATTAGGGAACAGACACCCTAATTGACGCGAATCCTAAAGATAGATCTATTGGGCCTAACAAACCCATCCAAAGTACCGGATGCTTTAGTACTTCAAAATTTATATCATATCCGAAGGGTGTCCCGGAATGATGGGGATATTCTAATATATGCATCTTGCTAATGTCGGTTACCAGGTGTTCACTATATGAATGATTTTTATCTCTAAGTATGGGATGTGTATTGAAATATGAAATCTTGTGGTCTATTGTTACGATTTGATATATATAGGTTAAACCTATAACTCACCAACATTTTTGTTGACGTTTAAAGAATGTTTATTCTCAGGTGAATACTAAGAGCTTCCACTGTTGCATACTAAAATAAGGACAAGATTTGGAGTCCATGTTTGTATGATATTATGTAAAAACTGCATTCAAGAAACATATTTCGATGTAATATATTTCTATTGTAAACCATTATGTAATGGTCGTGTGTAAACAGTATATTTTAGATTATCATTATTTGATAATCTACGTAATGTTTTTAAAACTTTTATTGATAAAATAAAGGTTATGGTTGTTTTAAAAATGAATGCAGTCTTTGAAAAACGTCTCATATAGAGGTCAAAACCTCGCAACGAAATCAATTAATATGGAATGTTTATAATCAATATGAACGGGTCATTTCAATGTACAAATTAAATTATGAGTACTCACGTATCAATATTGAGATTCAATATTGCAGAAAAGGTACGTAAACGCAACGGAGATGATAAACACTAGATTGACCTCACGAGCATACCCATGTACCATACCCATCACCTCCATAGCTATAACCCATAATTTCCTTAGCCATATCCTACTCGCAAACCAGTTTTTGAAATCACTCGCTCATGAGCTCGTCGTAGTATTTTATGTATATATACTAATAATAATACCACTACCTAAGAATACTAATATCAAAAATAAGAGTATTATATTAATAATCTTAATAATAATAATATTAATAATATATATTTATTCATGCGTAATATAAGATGACTGAATGAATCACAAGTCTCGAATTCGTTTAATTTATAGGAAGTGTAGTGCACCTACTCCCCCTCATACAGCACATTTTGATTGCAAAATGCCACCGACACTCTTTACTATTATAATATAAATTATTATTTAATTCATACAATTAATTATATATTATATTATATTTACGTGCGTAGTAAAAATATAATTTTTGTTCAAATGACTCGTACGTTGTCACTCGACTCATGTACCACTTTCGGTTTTTTCGAGCGCACTTTCGTAAGTTTAGAAAAATAGACTTTTACGTTATGCGACGTGTACCTTTAATAATAATTTGACTTATTTATCAACAAATTACTTTATGAAAATGTATCTTATAAAATTTGAGCGTCGTGGTCATTTGCTTCTATAAATCAGTGACTCGTTGTTTACCAAAATATATTATTTTAAATTGGGACGTTTTATGACTAAATTAAAATATATATATATTTTTATTTAGAATTGTAAATTTGTACATAATATATGTTTAAAATATTTATCTAATGATACAATATTTAGTCTTTCAAAACCAATTATTTTTCAAAGTTCGTTTTTAAAAATCGTTCAGAAAAATATTATAACTCGTAACGTTTTCATTTAAAAACTTAATTAAATACAATTCATTTGTGTATTAACTTTTTAAATATCAATCGCATCACTAAGCGAATGTTAATATCGTGTACTAAACTAATTTAAAAAAAACATATATATTTAATGAACACGTTTTAATGTACGTTGCAAGTTATTCATATATCTAACAACTAATATTCCAACCTACATTATTTAAACATATATATTAATAAACTAGTTCTATTATGTCGAAAAAAATATGTTTTTACTTAAGAGAGTAAAATAATAAATACATCATAACAGGTTCAAGTTATTAACTTACAGTTTATTCATGGGTTGTAGGATTAGATCAAATGGATAAATGTACGTATAATAAAATCATCTTGAAATGACCGGTCCTAATCCTCCCGGACGAAGTCTTCAACAGTTGGTCCCATTGCGATGATCGACTCTAAGTAATATCCTTAATTTGAGCTAATGCACAGTGGAAGACTTAATTCGTACCTGAGAATAACATGCTTTAAAATGTCAACATAAAGTTGGTGAGATATATAGGTTTAATGCCGGCAGCGATATGAATATAGACCACAAGATTTCATATGTAAACATTTTAATATAAATATTCTAAGTTGTTGAGCACTTGGTAACCATACTTAACATTTAATCAACGTCGCATATTCCCTTTATTATGAAATCTCCCTACACTGTACCAAGTGTAGTAACGAAACGAAGTACTGTGCAACTGTTAAATACTGGTCGTCCAGTCCGGTTGGGGTTGTCAGGCCCGATAGATCTATCAACAGGATTCGCGTTTACAATACCGCTGTAAATAGTAGTTACCAAGCTACAGGGAAGTATGCCAGTGGTACAACTCAACGTAGAATATATTTTTCAGTTACTTGTGTCCATATCGTAAAACATAAAATACATGTATTCTCATCCCGAAATATTTAGAGTTTAAAAGTGGGACTATATACTCACCTAATGTATTTTGTAGTAAAAATACATATAACATCATTGAACACGTATAAGATTGGCCTTCGATTCACGAACCTATATCAGGTATATATGTTAACACATATTTGAAGTCAACTAATTTCACCTATTAATTATGTAATACTTATATAATAATTGTTAATGTCTATTTAATATTTCATGTAATATTACGTATCAATATTTTTAGATGTATTTAGAAATATTGTTAATAATAACAATAATGAAAATAATAATGAAAATTTTAATAATAATAATAATTTTTATAGTAATAATAATAATAATTCAAGTTCAAATTCTAATTTTAATTCTAATAATAATAATGATAATAATAATAATAATTAATAATAATAATAACACTTTTAAATTTTAATTTTAAAAAAATAAGTTTAATAATAATGATAATTTTAATATTAGTCTTAATGATAATACAAATAATTATAAAATTTTAATAAAACTACATTTATTGATTTTGATATAGATAACAATAATAAAAATAATACTAATAATATCAATTTATACCTTGTATCATTAAAAAGATTGAAACTGCCCTAGATGGGACTCGAACCCGCAACCACTCGCTCACCCTCAACACCCTTAAACCGTCACTCCATCAGTTTCTATCTGATTGTGTTTGTAATTAAATTTTTTTTTTTTAACCCTTTTAATCGTCTGTTTTAAAGTCTAATCCAACCCCGGCCCAAATAGTTCATATTTTAAGGGAAGCCCACACCTCAAATCGACCTAAACAAGTCTCTGGCCCAACAGCAATTAAACTATTTCGGCCCAACTTGACTAGTCCAACTTTCAGATTCATTTAAACACCAAATGTTTTACTGGATGTTTAATAAAAAGAAAAGAACTGTTGAAGTCAAGATTCGAACACAGGACCTCCCTTTCCCCACACACGTGCCTAACCACTTATCTGCTCACTAGTTTTCTGAATTAACTCGCGTTTTTAATTACATAAGCTTTATGATCTGTTAATCATAAACACCATCATCTCGTCATCTAGTATCATCACAATATATCACCTTCATGATCAACTCATCTCATCTGTATTTTATCGACACACTTCTGCGTCTTCTTCATTGGTATAGTAGGAAACACACACAGAATAATAAACGCGACTACTCAATTGGAATCATGATCGTTTTCTTCATCATCATCATATAATTATCATCATCGTTCCATCATCAGTCACGAAGGGATAGAAGGTTTTCATGTGGGTTTCGGTTTGACTCACAACTAAACAGTAACAGAAGTAAGAGCTTAACGATGGTATTGGCGGTTTAAATGAGTTTGTCTATAACAAAGTAAAAACAACAAAACGGGAGATATAGCACTGTAGCGGCAGTGGTCTCGGTGGTGGTGTCTATGGGGTGACGAAATAAATAGAGAGATAGATGGTTTTGTGGTGTCCTACGGTAGTGATTGGTGGTGGGTTTAGGTAGCGGGTTAGGGTGATCAAAGGTGGTGTCTCTGCTGTAATAAATAAGTGATAGTTAAATGGGTTTAACCGAACCATAACTGAAATGAGTTACGGATAAGATATAACAAAAGAGAGGTTTCAAGATGATGGTTCTTGGTGTCATGGCGGCGGATGGTGGCAGCGGTGAAGGTGGTGTGAGGTGGTGACCGAGGGTCATGAAGGGTGGGTGTCGCCTGTAACTGATCTAGTTCTTTGGTGTGTGATTTGAAAACATGTAAGACATATATATGCATAACATACATATATCTCCAAACTAATACAGCAAGTATTAATATTATATTAAATATAATATAAAAAAATTATAAGAAACGTGCATAATAACTTTAATAATAATAAACTCCCTCCTTTTAACTCTTGTGCCGACGATTTATCAATGATGACTATATCGTGTCTATTGCTAAACAGTTATGAAATAAAAAGTGTTCCTAAAAATCCCGAATTTTTAGATTAAATATATTTAATTATTTCACTCATTAATTGCTTGAAACCTGATCAAAAAGGTTCAGTTTTTGTTTATTTTATGTTCCAATTTATATATACGGAGTACAAAAACTTAGTTCGAAAAGGTAAAAAAAATATTTTTCAAAACTATTATCTTTTTATTCAATTTTTGGAACAACTTTTATTTTAAAATTTCATATATATATATTAGACCTATTTTAGAAATAATTAAACGTCAACCAAAAGTTACATACATTTATCATTTAAACTCAAAATTAATTATATTCAATATCTACTATGTATATATATAAACAGTTTTAAATAACAAAAATCACTACACAAATAAATATATATTAAATAATTATAATATATATATACAAGAATTATACATATTAAATATTAATTTTTATTACAATGTATTTTATTGTACATATTTATTTATAACAATAAATGTATATAATAGTTTGTTAATGTTCATGTCATTATATATTATACGTATATTTTTATATATACATATTTATATATATATCCACACATTTACAAGCAATGGTTCATGAATCATCTGGGACAGTCAAAGGGTAACTGATTATCCAAATAAAGATTTCAGACTTTCTAGACTCAACATTAAGGTTTTTGCTTATCGTGTCGGAAACATATAGAGTTTAAGGTTTAAATTTGGCCGGAAATTTCCGGGTCGTTACAGTACCCGCCCGTTAAAGAAATTTCGTCCTCGAAATTTGGTAGAGGTTGTCATAAATAACAATAGGAATGTTTTCATGACGAATATGAGGTAATAATGAAGTTTTATCATTATTGAGAGATTTAGATAAAACGATTCGATTATGTAAGGCGCACGAGTGAAGCTATCACAAAAGAGTGAAATGAGTAAATAAATATATTCGTTTCAACCAATGACGTAGTTACTATTGACTTCCGGGATTTAAGGGATTTAAAGAAAATCTTACGTAATAAGATTTGGTTCTTCGGCGATCAGGATCTTCTTTGATTTAATGCGGAAATCAGTTTCGATTTCTCTGTCGGATATTTCACTATAAATCCACTCCTTCGTTTCCTTATTTTTCTCAACTCTCATCTTCTACTCTTTCTCCTTAATTCATACTTTATAGTATTTGTTAATATGCTCCATCCCATTCTGGTCCTTGATATACTCCTGATTTTCACATCTGTCATCCTTCTTTTTCATCTACCACCAGAAGAGTCTATTTACTTCTATTATACTCTTGCGTTGATAGTGCTTCTAGTTCTCCCATGTCTCTATATTGCTATCAGCATTGATATACATGGTTTGTAAATCCTGGGTGGTTGTTGAGTTTGTTATCTCCCCTTATACTTTGATGCTCTTGTTTTTGTTTTCTATAATCATTGTCATTCATAGTTAATACTCTCTCCTTTTTGCTGCGATTTATACCCCAATTTCTATTTTGGGGCTTTGTCCCTTCGTTTCTTCTTCCCGTCCTTGAGTCAAGCGAGCAATGGTCCGGAATTCGTGGGTATGAGATTTGGAATGAACATAGCTAATGCTCTAAGAAAGAAAGGGTATTGACACGGTTTTGATTTGTTAAATTACCAGAATACCCTGGAAAAGATAGAACTATCAAGATGATATGTTCCTAATACGTTTGGGAATTGGATAGAATGTATGAGCCGTGTAACATGGCACATGATGACGGTACTGTGAATCATCACATTCCATTAGAAACTTAACATGACTTACTGTAATATAATGAAGTTGATCAAGTTTCATTATATTATACTAATTCATGTATCAGTTCCCAACACTGTTTCAGAACATTCCTATTTTAAACTCGAAGGTTTTAGAATTTAGAAACTAACACAGTTTCTTTTATGTTATAACGCAGATAACGTAGAAAAATAATTAATATCGGACGAGAATACTTTGAAGATATTTTCAGAATTATTGAGGATATTTTCAATGAAAGATACGATAATATCTTGGAATTTTCTAATATCGAAGGATGATGATGAAGTTTTACCCGTAAGGGTTTAGATTTACAAGCAAGGTGTTTGCTACAGAATCATCATGATTCTTTATGTACAAGTTTAGTCCTTGTATTTTGTTCGGAGTCTCCTTCATGGTTTGCTCAATCCGGTTTTCAGTACCAAATTTTCTATCGAGCGTTTCTAGCACTTCCTTCTTTTATCATCAACTTTTGGTCATTATGACCATCTATAACATGCTGCTTCGTCAGCATTTTCAAAGTTAACGAATCTGGGTCATTGGTTTTCAAACCGAGGTGATTTCAAGAGAATTGTGTTTTTAGATGATTAAACGCTGATGGTAGTATGGTGGAATATAAAAGGTTCTCCGGTAACGAGGAGGAAAGCTAATCGTATGTATCAAAGTTATAATAAGGTTGATTCGAACGAAAAGTCGAAGTTGGCTTGCTGGAGCTGTGACAAAATTTGGCTACTTTGAAAATGAATCGTAAGGTTGTTTTTGCTAATAAATGATAAAGGATTCAACACGGTTACGGATTAAACTATGACTTTGGGTTCGAGAGTTTTTCAGGTGCATAAATATTTTCTTCTGTAGATGAAGTGCGGTTGGTTCAGCTTCTCGATCGAGGTGTTTTCAAAAAAACATGAAAGGTTTGAACGCGAATTGTAATTGTCGAGGTACAAATGAGGTTTAGAATGAAATCAAGTGGCAAACTTGAAGAATTGTTTAGTTTCATATGTTATAATCAATATTTTAATTCATTTTAATTGTCCAAAGTTAGCAGTCCAATAGTCCGATAGTTCAATAGTTCAATAGTTCAATAGTTCAATGATTCATATATAATTTATTATATAATATTCGAATTAAATAATACATATCGTGACCCGTGCACCGGTCTCAGTATTGATCACAACTCAAAGTATATATATATTTTGGAATCCACCTCAACCCTGTATAGCCAACTATAGAGTGTCTATGGTCGTTCCGAAATATATATATAGATGGGTCAATATGATAGGTCGAAACCTTGTATACGTGTCCCGTTATTTAAAGTGCGTAAATTAAATAAATATGTATCATGATCCATTGCACAACGTGTTGTCTCAGAATTAATCCGACGTATTGTCGTACATGTGTCCCGACGGTATGTAAAGTGCAGAAATTAAATAACAATAAATAAAATTGCGAGAATATAAATTGCGATAAATTAAATGTTAATCAGTTAGCTGGGAATAGTTAGCTAGGAACAGTTAACGTGGAATCTTAACAATATTTCAATTAGTTAATCCGTTTGTTTCTAATAAATTTTATTATATCCAATGTTTTCTTCATTATGCCACTTGTTGGATTCTGATAGGTCAAAATCCAAATATGAAATTTTGAATGAAAATGGTTATTCTGTGGTGAACGGATACGTATATCGATGGTTGTAAGTAGGATAGTAAATGACCGTTGAATAAGATTCGAAGAATGTACAGTGTAACTTATTAATGTGAAATCCAAATATTCCTCGGGTGTTACCTACCCGTTAAAATATTTTCATCATTAATAGTTTTTACGAAAGAATATTTAATTACAATCTTTATGAAAATATACTTGCATATATATTTTCTCCGAATGTAATTATGGATTTAATGAGTCAATAAAATATTAAACTCATTTGATTTATCATTATAACTAGATTACATGATCTCTAAAACATTAGAGATTACATAATCGTCATGTTGAATGAAGATAAATGAGGTAGAACGATATGTAAAGCGAAAATAATCGATGTAGAACGATATATAAAACGAAGTTCATACTCGGAGTACAGATGGTGATATTGAGGCGTGTGGTGTTGATATCCGAGGTACAGATTTTGATGTTTACGACGCGGTTGTAGTTTGGGGTGATAAGGTACTGTCGGCGTTGATGATGGTGGAACGGATTATGCTGCTGGTGCTGCTGCTGGTGTTTGTAACCTTTGCACCATGTTCTCCAAAGCCGTCACACGAGCGCGTAGTTCGTTAACTTCTTCTATTATGCCAGGATGATTGGCGGTTGGGACGAGCGGATGAATAAGATCCGAAATATGGGATATTATGTAATCGTGACGAGATACTCTAGAGATGAGAGAGAAAATGGTTTCTCGGACAGGTTCGCCGTAAGTGCTTCAGGTTCATCGCCAAAAGGACAATTTGGCGGATGGAAGGGATCTTCGATGTGAAATGATTTTCAGATATCGGATGATATTCTAACTATATAGAATATCTATATATATAATCCTAAAGATTTCGTAGACTACGAAGGAATTTATGACATGTGTCAGGCAATTCTATAGTAACAGATACGCTAAGATATGAATTTTTGTCTATACACTATCAATGCAGTAAATGCAGTAAGACGTGTCTAGACTTATGAATGATAAGCAGACAATTCCCTAAGGATGATAAGCAGATGGTTTCCGACTAGAAATGATAAGCAAAACTTTTTGACATGTAGACACGGTCAAAGTCTAGACTCACTAATGTATCCTAACAACTACTAGTCGGACACACTAATGCAAGGTCTGGTTCGCTAAGACCACCGCTCTGATACCAACTGAAATGACCGGTCCTAATCCTCCCGGACGAAGTCTTCAACAGTTGGTCCCATTGCGATGATCGACTCTAAGTAATATCCTTAATTTGAGCTAATGCACAGCGGAAGACTTAATTAGTACCTGAGAATAACATGCTTTAAAATGTCAACATAAAGTTGGTGAGATATATAGGTTTAATGCCGACAGCGATATGAATATAGACCACAAGATTTCATATGTAAACATTTTAATAAAAATATTCTAAGTTGTTGAGCACTTGGTAACCATACTTAACATTTAATCAACGTCGCATATTCCCTTTATTATGAAATCTCCCTACACTGTACCAAGTGTAGTAACGAAACGAAGTACTGTGCAACCGTTAAATACTGGTCGTCCAGTCCGGTTGGGGTTGTCAGGCCCGATAGATCTATCAACAGGATTCGCGTTTACAATACCGCTGTAAATAGTAGTTACCAAGCTACAGGGAAGTATGCCAGTGGTACAACTCAACGTAGAATATATTTTTCAGTTACTTGTGTCCATATCGTAAAACATAAAATACATGTATTCTCATCCCGAAATATTTAGAGTTTAAAAGTGGGACTATATACTCACCTAATGTATTTTGTAGTAAAAATACATATAACATCATTGAACACGTATAAGATTGGCCTTCGATTCACGAACCTATATCAGGTATATATGTTAACACATATTTGAAGTCAACTAATTTCACCTATTAATTATGTAATACTTATATAATAATTGTTAATGTCTATTTAATATTTCATGTAATATTACGTATCAATATTTTTAGATGTATTTAGAAATATTGTTAATAATAACAATAATAAAAATAATAATGAAAATTTTAATAATAATAATAATTTTTATAGTAATAATAATAATAATTCAAGTTCAAATTCTAATTTTAATTCTAATAATAATAATGATAATAATAATAATAATTAATAATAATAATAACACTTTTAAATTTTAATTTTAAAAAAATAAGTTTAATAATAATGATAATTTTAATATTAGTCTTAATGATAATACAAATAATTATAAAATTTTAATAAAACTACATTTATTGATTTTGATATAGATAACAATAATAAAAATAATACTAATAATATCAATTTATACCTTGTATCATTAAAAAGATTGAAACTGCCCTAGATGGGACTCGAACCCGCAACCACTCGCTCACCCTCAACACCCTTAAACCGTCACTCCATCAGTTTCTATCTGATTGTGTTTGTAATTAAATTTTTTTTTAAACCCTTTTAATCGTCTGTTTTAAAGTCTAATCCAACCTCGGCCCAAATAGTTCATATTTTAAGGGAAGCCCACACCTCAAATCGACCTAAACAAGTCTCTGGCCCAACAGCAATTAAACTATTTCGGCCCAACTTGACTAGTCCAACTTTCAGATTCATTTAAACACCAAATGTTTTACTGGATGTTTAATAAAAAGAAAAGAACTGTTGAAGTCAGGATTCGAACACAGGACCTCCCTTTCCCCACACACGTGCCTAACCACTGATCTGCTCACTAGTTTTCTGAATTAACTCGCGTTTTTAATTACATAAGCTTTATGATCTGTTAATCATAAACACCATCATCTCGTCATCTAGTATCATCACAATATATCACCTTCATGATCAACTCATCTCATCTGTATTTTATCGAC
Source organism: Rutidosis leptorrhynchoides (assembly GCF_046630445.1). Classification (NCBI taxonomy): domain Eukaryota; kingdom Viridiplantae; phylum Streptophyta; class Magnoliopsida; order Asterales; family Asteraceae; genus Rutidosis; species Rutidosis leptorrhynchoides. The sequence continues at coordinate 336,675,761 of NC_092336.1, read as the reverse complement.
ACACTTCTGCGTCTTCTTCGTTGGTATAGTAGGAAACACACACAGAATAATAAACGCGACTACTCAATTGGAATCATGATCGTTTTCTTCATCATCATCATATAATTATCATCATCGTTCCATCATCAGTCACGAAGGGATAGAAGGTTTTCATGTGGGTTTCGGTTTGACTCACAACTAAACAGTAACAGAAGTAAGAGCTTAATGATGGTATTGGCGGTTTAAATGAGTTTGTCTATAACAAAGTAAAAACAACAAAACGGGAGATATAGCACTGTAGCGGCAGTGGTCTCGATGGTGGTGTCTATGGGGTGACGAAATAAATAGAGAGATAGATGGTTTTGTGGTGTCCTACGGTAGTGATTGGTGGTGGGTTTAGGTAGCGGGTTAGGGTGATCAAAGGTGGTGTCTATGCTGTAATAAATAAGTGATAGTTAAATGGGTTTAACCGAACCATAACTGAAATGAGTTACGGATAAGATATAACAAAAGAGAGGTTTCAAGATGATGGTTCTTGGTGTCATGGCGGCGGATGGTGGCAGCGGTGAAGGTGGTGTGAGGTGGTGACCGAGGGTCATGAAGGGTGGGTGTCGCCTGTAAGTGATCTAGTTCTTTGGTGTGTGATTTGAAAACATGTAAGACATATATATGCATAACATACATATATCTCCAAACTAATACAGCAAGTATTAATATTATATTAAATATAATATAAAAAAAATTATAAGAAACGTGCATAATAACTTTAATAATAATAAACTCCCTCCTTTTAACTCTTGTGCCGACGATTTATCAATGATGACTATATCGTGTCTATTGCTAAACAGTTACGAAATAAAAAGTGTTCCTAAAAATCCCGAATTTTTAGATTAAATATATTTAATTATTTCACTCATTATGTAATGACCCGCACTTTTTTGATCGTTCTATACTTATAAGAATAATATTTACATAAATTAAACCTTACCAACATGATAAGCAATCCAAATTGATGAGATTTATGCTTTTGAAAAGAGTTTACACAACGTTTGACCGTCTAGTTTGACCGATGATATCACGAACTATACAATATATGATAATTATACGTTTGTGTATATATATGTATACATACATATTTAACATGATCTAAGAATGTTATAATATCTTATTTTGTATTAATAACAATAAGTTATAAGTATATTTTGAAACTACTAACTTAAGTTTTCAAAACGATAACCATACGTAACGTTAATTGACATAAATACTTATGACCTATAATGTTTATACATATATCGTATAAGTAATGTATTTAATCACTTTTTAAGGACTTGAATACATAAAACAATATAAGTGTATTCACAAAAGATAGCTATATTTGAATCCTCATTCCATTTTTCACAAAATTTCTATACGTATATCTAGAGTATATGTACTCGTATCATACCTAGCTCCTATACGTATTTACTATTGGTTTATACGCATCAAATCACCACCAACCAGCCCTTGTTCAATGCCTTATGTATAAGGTAATTACTTTGTATGATTGCTTGACTAAATACATAAGATTACAAGCTTGAAATTTGTCCATGTCCCCCCCCCCCCCTTGATCACGTTTTTAAGGAGTAAGAAGTACTCCATTTTTGATTCACTTTTACTTCAAATCTTTAGCTAAAAACACACACACTCTCAAGAGCCTTAAACTCCATAACCATTCAGCAAGAAACCATGAAGATCTAGCCATAGAAACAAGCCTTAAACACCATAAGAAAACCTTTACAAAAACACTTCAAGAATCCTTTCCAAGAACACAAACTTACTTCCAATCTTTCATCCAATTCCATCACCCTTTTGGTTCTAGGTTCTTACTCCTCTTTTACAGCAATCTTGTCCAAGTAACTGGAGGTAGTAACTTTGTTCATAACCTTATTCGATTCATATATATATAGCTATCTTATTTTGTGGTATAAAATTTTAACAACAAGAACATAGTTTGAATGTTTTCAAACTTGTTTGCAAACTAAATAGATCCTTCTAACTTAACTTTTAAAATACTTCAAGACCTGTAATATAATATAAATATATGCTAATTTAACAAGGTATAACTTGGTTTTTCAAAGAACACCTTAAAAACTGAATTTACGACGTCGGAGTGTAACCGGGGGCTGTTTTGGGTTGGATAATTAAAAACCATCTTGAACTTTGAATTGGAGGTTTATATTCTGGAAAAATGATATTTCTTATGAATATGTTACCACATAAAAATTTCATGATTTAATTCAAAGTATAAGTATTTTTAGAAAAATGGTCATTAAATGATATTTTTGTAACAAAAATGATTAACTTCATAAGTTTCACTAAAGTTTGACCTATGACCTGTGATTTCGAATACAAACTAAGGTATTTACAGTTCATATTCTTAAAGAGGGACTCGATCCAAGGAAGTGGCAAGTTGAACCAACGAAAACGGAGTTGTAACGAAGAAACTATGACCAAAACGAGATCGGATATCTAAGACTAGTTTAGCTACGAAAATAATTGGAGAAAATTAAATAAATCACATATTTTTAAAATAACATGATATTTCATATATATGTACTCATAATTTAATTTTATATGGTTCAGGATCACCCGTAAGCAATACGAGAAGATTAATCATAAGATTCCCATGATTGTACGCAACACGTCATTTGACAACACCGGTACTTTATGTACGCAACAAGTCATTTGACAACACCGGTACCGTGGGTCAAGATTAATCTCGACCAATACATATATGATGGGGGTTTTATTTATTTCATTGGGGGTTTATTAAACACCTAAAAATGAACCATTAAAATTGAATTACTAACATCGGACTGCTAACTACGGACTAAGGAATTATTAAAAGTATTAAAAGTATTATAAGTATATATATGTGACGTTTGTTTAAAATGAAAATATATTGATAAATTATATATGGATAGGTTCGTGATATCAATCGGAGACCAAGTCGAAATTACATATCTTCAAGACAAAAGTGAGTATATAGTCCCACTTTTAAACTCTAAGTATTTCGGGATGAGAATACATGTATTTTATGTTTTACGTTATGGACACAAGTAACTGAAAAATATATTCTACGTTGAGTTGTACCACTGGCATACTTCCCTGTAGCTTGGTAACTATTATTTACAGCGGTATTGTAAACGCGAATCCTGTTGATAGATCTATCGGGCCTGACAACCCCAGCCGGACTGGACGACCAGTATTCAACGGTTGCACAGTACTTCGTTTCGTGACTACACTTGGTACGGTGTAGTAAGATTTCATAATAAAGGGAATATGCGACGTGATTAAATGTTAAGTATGGTTACCAAGTGCTCAACCACTTAGAATATTTTTATTAAAATGTTTACATATGAAATCTTGTGGTCTATATTTATACCGCTGCCGGCATTAAACCTATATCTCACCAACTTTATGTTGACGTTTTAAACATGTCTATTCTCAGGTGATAACTAAAAGCTTCCGCTGCAACATGTTGAATTTAAGCAAGATCTTGAGTATGCATATTTGTGTTAAAAATAAAACTACATATCCGAGGAATTGTAATGTAAAATATGCTAGAAATCGTATTGTTATCATCACATGTAAAGTTTGTAAGTCTAAGATTATCGCTAAACGATAATCATATTTATATTGTCTAAAGCTTGTATTAACATAAGAGTTATGGTTTGTAATGTAAAATAAATGCAGTTGTTCTTTTAAAAATGTCGCATATAGAGGTCAATACCTCGCAATGAAATCATACGTTATCTAACTCGTTCTTATGGTTAAGGACGGGTTATGACATGTGGTATCAGAGCGGTGGTCTTAGCAAACCAGGTTTTCATTAGTGTGTCTAACCGAGAAGTCGTTAGGATACATTAGTAAGTCTGGACTTTGACCGGGTCTGATTTTAAAAACCATTGCTTATCATTGTTGGTTAAAATTTATATGTAAATATTATGTAGTACTAATGGGTTAGTTGTTGTGTGATAGATGTCGGGCTCAAAACTTATTATCACATTCAGCGACTCCGAATCAGAATCTTCAGATGGTGTTTCAGTCATTAACCTATCCGATGACGAAAATAATATCTTTGGGGAAGACTCACAAATTTCGGATGAACCAACTATAAAGAACCCAAAAAGTGAACCCGAGGAGGAAAGTGAACCCGAGGAGGAAAGTGAACCCGAGGAAGAAATACAGGAAATTACGAAAGACAAGTTCGAACTAGGAAAGAAACGAAAGGCTAATGAATTAGAAAATTCAAATCTTGAGTTTAATAAGGATGATGTGGCACCAACTCCACTAGACACTACCACCCCTATTCCCGCTATTCCTATTCGTTCTATCCCGGCATCCAGTTCTTCAGTCCCACAGCCAAAATATAGGCAGACAGCCAGGATAAGCGTTAAGCGATTCTTTGAACCTAAACGTCCTAGAAAATAGACCAAACGATGCGCTGCCGTATTAAACCATGGGATCATATAATGTTTTGTATAATATTATTAGTGTGGTTTGCTTAATGTTCGATGTAAGATAAGCATATGTAAAATAGTGAAGTGTGAAATGCAATAATTTTCCATGGTTAAGTATTATTTAGATGGTAGTAATTGATTCTGTACTAAGCTATTAAGTATGGACATTAACGGGTAGGTACTACCCTAGATATAATTATAAAACGCTAATAAGAAGAAAAGGCTTTTATAATAATACCTGGTTCATATTATTAATAAGCTATAATGTACTGTAAATATACACTACATCTATAATATTCCATGTGAATAATTATTTTCTTTTCATTCTTATAGAAGAATATGGCGCGATTGAACCGAATGACGGAACAAGAAATCCAGGAACTCATCAATCAGCGAGTGAACGACAGAATGTTATGGGTCGAGGCTGCAAGAGGTGCTGCAGTTAACCCAAATCCTCGTGTGGGGTGCACTTACAAAACTTTTCAAGCTTGCAAGCCCTCATCATTTAGTGGAATAGAAGGACCGATCGGTTTAACCCGGTGGATAGAAAAGATGGAGACTGTGTTTAAAATAAGTGGTTGTGTTGAAAAGGACATGACCAAGTATGCATCGTGCACTTTACAAGATAGTGCACTCACGTGGTGGAAAAATTATGTGAAGGCTGTAGGAGGAGATGTAGCTTATGATACTCCTTGGGAAGAATTCAAAACAATGTTAATCAACGAGTATTGTCCAAGGAACGAGGTTAGGAAGTTGGAAGATGAATTACGAAGTCTGAAGGTTATTGGTACTGAAATCACCAACTACAATCAGCGATTCATGGAATTAGTTTTGCTATGTCCTGAATTGGTTCCAACCGAAGAACGGAAAATTGAAATGTACAAAGATGGTTTGCCCAAAAAGGTCAAGGCAAATGTTACAGCATCGAAACCTAAGACAATTCATGAAGCTATAACCATGGCAAACGAGCTAATGGATCAGGTCATCATGGATAAGAAAGTATCCAATACTGATGTGAAGGTATCAGGTAACAAAAGAAAGTGGAATGGAAATTATGATCGAGGTAACCAACAACAATCTTTTAAGAAACAAGAAATCACGCAAGGTGCGGGTAGTGGTTTAAGCTTTGGTTATAAAGGACAAAATCCTTTATGCAACCGATGCCACAAACATCACTCTGGTTACTGTAATGTGGTATGCAACAAATGTAATCGGAAGGGTCATCTTGCTGAAGATTGTAGGGCTCTCGTTACAAATACAAATGGTACCAAGACTCCTGCCACTAATGCAAATAGAACTGCTTTGGCTACTGTTACTTGTTATGGATGTGGGAAACAGGGTCATTATAAGATCCAGTGCCCGAATCCAGAGAAGAATATCGGACCTGCACGAGGGAGAGAATTTGTTATTAATGCTAGAGAGGCGTGTGAAGACCCGGAGCTTGTTACGGGTACGTTTACCATTAATAACTTATCCGCATCTATTATATTTGATACTGGTGCTGATAGAAGTTACGTGTGTAGAGACTTTCACGCTAAATTGAATTGTTCATCATTACCTCTAGATGCTAAGTACATGATTGAGTTAGCTAATGGTAAACTAATTAAAGCCGATAAAATTTGCCGTGATTGTAAAATAAATTTAGCCGGAGAAACATTTAAGATTGATTTGATACCCGTAGAATTAGGAAGTTTTGATGTAATAATCGGCATGGACTGGATGTCCAAAATAGGAGCTGAAGTTGTGTGCGCCAAGAAGGCAATTCGCATTCCTCGTAAGGATAAAACGCCAGTAATGATTTATGGAGAGAAGGGTAACTCAAAGCTAAAACTCATTAGTTATTTGAAAGCTCAAAAGTGCTTGAAGAAAGGGTGCTATGCTATCTTAGCACATGTTAATAAAGTCGAAAAGAAAGAAAAAGAGAAGTGCATCAATGACGTGCCTGTGGCAAGAGATTTTCCTGAAGTATTTCCGGAAGAGTTGCCGGGATTACCTCCATTTAGATCTGTAGAATTTCAAATAGATCTTGTACCAGGAGCTGCACCGGTTGCCCGTGCTCCATATAGACTTGCACCGTCCGAGTTAAAAGAACTTCAGAGTCAGTTAAAAGAATTACTGGATCGTGGATTCATACAACCAAGTACTTCACCGTGGGGAGCTCCAATTTTATTCGTCAAGAAGAAAGATGGATCTTTCCGAATGTGTATAGATTATCGTGAATTAAATAAGTTAACTATCAAGAATCGGTATCTACTACCGAGAATTGACGACTTATTTGATCAACTCCAAGGATCATGTGTGTACTCGAAAATTGACCTAAGATCGGGCTATCATCAATTACGTGTCAAAGAAGAAGATATACCGAAAACTGCTTTTCGGACACGCTACGGTCATTACGAATTTTTGGTCATGCCGTTTGGATTGACGAATGCGCCAGCTGTATTCATGGACCTCATGAATCGAGTTTGTAGTCCATATTTAGATAAGTTTGTTATCGTTTTCATTGATGATATTCTTATCTATTCCAAGAGTGAGCAAGAGCATGAGCAGCATTTAAGGTTGATATTAGAGTTGTTAAGAAAAGAACAACTATATGCTAAATTTTCTAAATGTGCTTTCTGATTGAAAGAAGTGCAATTTCTTGGCCACGTTGTTAGTAGCAAAGGAATTCAGGTTGATCCAGCAAAAATTGAAGCCATTGAAAAATGGGAGACTCCTAAGACACCAATGCAGATACGCCAATTTTTGGGTTTAGCCGGTTATTATAGAAGGTTTATTCAAGATTTTTCCCGAATAGCTAAGCCGTTGACAGCGTTAACGCAAAAAGGGAAGAAATATGAATGGACTTCTGAGCAAGAGAGTGCATTTCAATTACTGAAAAAGAAGTTGACTACGGCGCCTATTTTATCGTTACCAGAAGGGAACGATGATTTTGAAATATATTGTGACGCTTCGCGACAAGGTTTTGGTTGCGTTCTTATGCAACGGAAGAAAGTTATTGCATATGCATCCCGACAATTAAAGATTCACGAGCGGAATTATACGACGCATGATCTAGAACTGGGAGCAGTCGTGTTTGCATTGAAGATATGGAGACACTACTTGTATGGGGTTAAATGCACTGTGTTTACTGATCATAAAAGCCTTCAACATATTTTCGATCAAAAACAGCTGAACATGAGGCAACGTAGGTGGGTTGAGTTAATAAATGACTATGATTGTGAAATTTGTTATCATCCCGGGAAAGCGAACGTGGTGGCCGACGCTCTAAGCAGAAAGGAACGAGAACCAAATCGAGTACGAGCGATGAATATAAAAATTCGCATGAATCTCAACTCACAAATCAAAGAAGTTCAACGAGAAGCACTTACTAAAGAAAACATAAGAAATGAAATAATGAAGAAGTATGAGAAGCAACTCGTTATACGGGAAGACGGAATTCGATATTTTTCAAACCGTATTTGGGTACCGAAGTTGGGTGGATTAAGGAAGTTGATATTGAATGAGGCACATAAGACAAGATACTCGATACATCCTGGAGTTGGAAAGATGTACCAAGATCTTAAGACACATTATTGGTGGCCTAATTTAAAGACAGACGTTGCAACATATGTTGGGGAGTGCTTAACTTGTTCCAAGGTCAAAGCAGAACACCAGAAGCCGTCAGGGTTACTTCAACAACCAGAAATCCCAGAATGGAAATGGGATGGTATTACCATGGATTTCATCACGAAGTTACCAAAGACTGCCTGGGGATACGCCACCATTTGGGTGATTGTTGATCGTCTTACCAAATCTGCACATTTCTTGCCTATAAAGGAAACGGATAGAATGGAGAAATTATTACGATTATATATAAAGGAAATTGTTTCAAGGCATGGAATACCTATTTCCATTATATCCGATCGTGATAGTAGATTTACCTCAAAGTTCTGGAAATCACTACAGGAGGCACTAGGAACTCGTTTGGATATGAGTACCGCATATCATCCGCAAACTGACGGGCAGAGTGAAAGAACAATTCAGACTCTTGAAGACATGCTCAGGGCATGTGTGATCGATTTTGGAAACGGATGGGATAAGTATTTACCGTTAGCAGAATTCTCGTATAATAATAGTTATCATGCGAGCATTAAAGCTGCACCATTCGAAGCACTGTATGGAAGGAAGTGTAGATCTCCTATTTGTTGGAATGAAGTAGGAGATCGACAATTAACTGGTCCCGAGATCATACACGAAACGACTGAGAAGATAGTACAAATTAAGGAGAGATTGAAAACAGCCCGTAGTCGCCAAAAGAGCTACGCTGATGTTCGAAGGAAACCATTAGAGTTTCAGATCGGTGACATGGTTATGTTAAAGGTATCACCATGGAAAGGTGTAATACGTTTCGGAAAAAGGGGTAAACTGAACCCAAGGTACGTAGGCCCGTTCAAGATCATCGAACGCATTGGACCGGTAGCTTATCGACTCGAGTTACCGCAACAACTCGCCGGAGTACATAATACCTTTCACGTCTCAAACCTTAAGAAGTGTCTTGCAAAGGAAGACCTCACCATTCCTCTTGAAGAAATCCATGTCGACGAGAAACTACAATTCGTGGAAGAACCAGTCGAAATCATGGACCGTGAAGTTAAACAGCTCAAGCAGAGCAACATACCGATCGTTAAGGTTCGTTGGAATGCTCGAAGAGGTCCTGAGTTTACTTGGGAACAAGAGGACCAGATGAAACAAAAGTATCCACACTTGTTTCTCGATGACGCAAAATAGGTACAATTTTAAAATTTCGGGACGAAATTTATTTAACGGGTAGGTACTGTAATGACCCGCACTTTTTCGATCGTTCTATACTTATAAGAATAATATTTACATAAATTAAACCTTACCAACATGATAAGCAATCCAAATTGATGAGATTTATGTTTTTGAAAAGAGTTTACACAACGTTTGACCGTCTCGTTTGACCGATGAAATCACGAACTATACAATATATGATAATTATACGTTTGTGTATATATATGTATACATACATATTTAACATGATCTAAGAATGTTATAATATCGTATTTTGTATTAATAACAATAAGTTATAAGTATATTTTGAAACTACTAACTTAAGTTTTCAAAACGATAACCATACGTAACGTTAATTGACATAAATACTTATGACCTATAATGTTTATACATATATCGTATAAGTAATGTATTTAATCACTTTTTAAGGACTTGAATACATAAAATAATATAAGTGTATTCATAAAAGATAGCTATATTTGAATCCTCATTCCATTTTTCACAAAATTTCTATACGTATATCTAGAGTATATGTACTCGTATCATACCTAGCTCCTATACGTATTTACTATTGGTATATACACATCAAATCACCACCAACCAGCCCTTGTTCAATGCCTTATGTATAAGGTAATTACTTTGTATGATTGCTTGACTAAATACATAAGATTACAAGCTTGAAATTTGTCCATGTCCCCCCCCCCCTTGATCACGTTTTTAAGGAGTAAGAAGTACTCCATTTTTGATTCACTTTTACTTCAAATCTTTAGCTAAAAACACACACACTCTCAAGAGCCTTAAACTCCATAACCATTCAGCAAGAAACCATGAAGATCTAGCCATAGAAACAAGCCTTAAACACCATAAGAAAATCTTTACAAAAACACTTCAAGAATCCTTTCCAAGAACACAAACTTACTTCCAATCTTTCATCCAATTCCATCACCCTTTTGGTTCTAGGTTCTTACTCCTCTTTTACAGCAATCTTGTCCAAGTAACTGGAGGTAGTAACTTTGTTCATAACCTTATTCGATTCATATATATATAGCTATCTTATTTTGTGGTATAAAATTTTAACAACAAGAACATAGTTTGAATGTTTTCAAACTTGTTTGCAAACTAAATAGATCCTTCTAACTTAACTTTTAAAATACTTCAAGACCTGTAATATAACATAAATATATGCTAATTTAACAAGGTATAACTTGGTTTTTCAAAGAACACCTTAAAAACTGAATTTACGACGTCGGAGTGTAACCGGGGGCTGTTTTGGGTTGGATAATTAAAAACCATCTTGAACTTTGAATTGGAGGTTTATATTCTGGAAAAATGATATTTCTTATGAATATGTTAACACATAAAAATTTCATGATTTAATTCAAAGTATAAGTATTTTTAGAAAAATGGTCATTAAATGATATTTTTGTAACAAAAATGATTAACTTCATAAGTTTCACTAAAGTTTGACCTATGACCTGTGATTTCGAATACAAACTAAGGTATTTACAGTTCATATTCTTAAAGAGGGACTCGATCCAAGGAAGTGGCAAGTTGAACCAACGAAAACGGAGTTGTAACGAAGAAACTATGACCAAAACGAGATCGGATATCTAAGACTAGTTTAGCTACGAAAATAATTGGAGAAAATTAAATAAATCACATATTTTTAAAATAACATGATATTTCATATATATGTACTCATAATTTAATTTTATATGGTTCAGGATCACCCGTAAGCAATACGAGAAGATTAATCATAAGATTCCCATGATTGTACGCAACACGTCATTTGACAACACCGGTACTTTATGTACGCAACACGTCATTTGACAACACCGGTACCGTGGGTCAAGATTAATCTCGACCAATACATATACGATAGGGGTTTTATTTATTTCATTGGGGGTTTATTAAACACCTAAAAATGAACCATTAAAATTGAATTACTAACATCGGACTGCTAACTACGGACTAAGGAATTATTAAAAGTATTAAAAGTATTATAAGTATATATATGTGACGTTTGTTTAAAATGAAAATATATTGATAAATTATATATGGATATGTTCGTGATATCAATCGGAGACCAAGTCGAAATTACATATCTTCAAGACAAAAGTGAGTATATAGTCCCACTTTTAAACTCTAAGTATTTCGGGATGAGAATACATGTATTTTATGTTTTACGTTATGGACACAAGTAACTGAAAAATATATTCTACGTTGAGTTGTACCACTGGCATACTTCCCTGTAGCTTGGTAACTATTATTTACAGCGGTATTGTAAACGCGAATCCTGTTGATAGATCTATCGGGCCTGACAACCCCAACCGGACTGGACGACCAGTATTCAACGGTTGCACAGTACTTCGTTTCGTGACTACACTTGGTACGGTGTAGTAAGATTTCATAATAAAGGGAATATGCGACGTGATTAAATGTTAAGTATGGTTACCAAGTGCTCAACCACTTAGAATATTTTTATTAAAATGTTTACATATGAAATCTTGTGGTCTATATTTATACCGCTGCCGGCATTAAACCTATATCTCACCAACTTTATGTTGACGTTTTAAACATGTCTATTCTCAGGTGATAACTAAAAGCTTCCGCTGCAACATGTTGAATTTAAGCAAGATCTTGAGTATGCATATTTGTGTCAAAAATAAAACTGCATATCCGAGGAATTGTAATGTAAAATATGCTAGAAATCGTATTGTTATCATCACATGTAAAGTTTGTAAGTCTAAGATTATCGCTAAACGATAATCATATTTATATTGTCTAAAGCTTGTATTAACATAAGAGTTATGGTTTGTAATGTAAAATAAATGCAGTTGTTCTTTTAAAAATGTCGCATATAGAGGTCAATACCTCACAATGAAATCATACGTTATCTAACTCGTTCTTATGGTTAAGGACGGGTTATGACACATTAATTGCTTGAAACCTGATCAAAAAGGTTCAGTTTTTGTTTATTTTATGTTCCAATTTATATATACGGAGTACAAAAACTTAGTTCGAAAAGGTAAAAAAAATATTTATCAAAACTATTATCTTTTTATTCAATTTTTGGAACAACTTTTATTTTAAAATTTCATATATATATATTAGACCTATTTTAGAAATAATTAAACGTCAACCAAAAGTTACATACATTTATCATTTAAACTCAAAATTAATTATATTCAATATCTACTATGTATATATAAACAGTTTTAAATAACAAAAATCACTACGCAAACTAATATATATTAAATAATTATAATATATATATACAAGAATTATACATATTAAATATTAATTTTTATTACAATGTATTTTATTGTACATATTTATTTATAACAATAAATGTATATAATAGTTTGTTAATGTTCATGTTATTATATATTATACGTATATTTTTATATACACATATTTATATATATATCCACACATTTACAAGCAATGGTTCGTGAATCATCTGGGACAGTCAAAGGGTAACTAATTATCCAAATAAAGATTTCAGACTTTCTAGACTCAACATTAAGGTTTTTGCTTATCGTGTCGGAAATATATAGAGTTTAAGGTTTAAATTTGGCCAGAAATTTCCGGGTCGTTACACATCTTAACATGACAGATGGTTTTATCTTATTAAAAGTCACGAGACAATTATTGAAAAGCATAAATTGAAAATTCGACGGGAATCTCCACTAACCCTTGTCTAGTTCCCATTAATTGACACTTTTGTTCTTTCTAATAAATCACTTTACCAATTTTTCCGAATACCGTTAAAAAGGAAAGGTTTGCTAAATCAAAAGTGGACCTCTCAACAGAGACTCTTAATCATACACCGTACCAGATAAATTAATCATTTGATATAATCTTCTAATTCCATCGATAAACATATTGAAACAAATACGTTCATGTAAAGTATTATACGTTTAATACTTGCTAACGTTTTCAAGTTATAATATATACATATATACATATATAATCATATCTGTTCCTATAATGGTTCGTGAATCTTTGGAATTTGGTCGAGGTTAAATGAATGTATGAACACAGTTTAAAATTCTTAAGATTCAACTTACAAACTTTGCTTATCGTGTCGGGAATATATAAAGATTAAAGTTTAAATTTGGTCAGAAATTTCCTGGTTGTCACAGTACCTACCCGTTAAAGAAATTTCATCTTATATATATATATATATATATATATATATATATTATCGTACCTTGGTAGTTTAAATGTGATTCCATGTAACTAAAAGTAAGCAACTTACATGTCGATATCTTTACTCATTTAATAGGATATTTATTGAATATTTGTTATATAGATTAGTAAAAATGTGACTTTCGGTCGCATAAACTATTAAAAAATATTACTTTTGATCGTATATAATGAACCACCGCTTATAATTGTTAAAAATAAGATAAATTTAAACAAAACAAAATATAAGAATAAAGTTATATTTTTAGAGAAAAATATAACGAAAGATGAATATGAATATAATTAATGAAATATCACTACATAAATGATACTAATTTGAGTGATAAATTTATATATAGTTATTTCGGGTTGAAGCGGGTTCATCCATGGATGAAATTTTTTTGTCCATATCCATATCCATATCCATTTAGATCGTCCATATCCATGAATAATCGGGTGGATCTGATGGATATCCACTGGATCGGGTATATCAAATTTCGGGACGAAATTTCTTTAACGGGTAGGTACTGTGACAACCAGGAAATTTTTGACCAAATTTAAACTTTAATCTTTATATATTCCCGACACGATAAGCAAAGTTTGTAAGTTGAATCTCAAGAATTTTATACTGTGTTCATACACTCATTTAACCTCGACCAAATTCCAATGATTCACGAACCATTATATGAACAAACATGATTATATATGTATATGTGTATATATTATAACTTGAAAACATTAACAAAGTATTAGACGTATAATACTTTATATAAACATATTTGTTTCAAAATATATTCTAATAGTTATCAATGGAATTAAAAGATGATATCAAATGATTGAATTATTAGATACATTGAATTATAATTACGAGTCTCTGTTAAGAGGTCCAATATGATTTGAGAAATCTATTCTTTTTAACGGTATTCGGAATAACTGATAAAGTGATTTATTAGAAGGAACAAAAGTGTCAATTAATGGGAACTAGACAAGGGTTAGTGGAGATTCCCGTTTGATTTTCAATTTATGCTTTACAATAATTGTCTCGTGACTTTTGATAAGATAAACTATTAAACTTGTATATTAATTAACGTGGAAGTAAAATTGTAGAATATAGATAACTTAGAAGATGGATATCGACAAGTTAAGTAAATTAACGTTTTACGTTAAAATGATTTGATATGTTTATCTAACCTTTAGACGTTATATCACGTTGCACCAACAAACGTTAAAAACTTGAAATCTATTAAAAGTATATTTAATCTTACTTTTCTAAAACATTTTTACGAGATAACATTCTATTTTAACCTTTTAATAAAATGATTATGTTATATATTTAGTTTTAGAAAAACAAAGTTATCATATTTGATTTAAATGTATAAAAACTTTTCAGTTTAAAAAGAACTTTATTAATTAGGACGTTTTATAAGATAATTTGTATATGACTTTTGAAGAATTTAAATAAAGTTTATATTATAAATTACAAGTAGATAAAGCGTTTCAAAAATGTAAACGTGATTGATATAATATTTTTCTACTATCTAAACGATTCCAAAATAAACTTTAAAAATATAATTAGTTTTGAAAAACTAAATATTGTATTATTAGATATTTCAATATGAACAAATATATATTTTAAATAAGGATATATATATATATATATATATATATATATATATATATATATATATATATATATATATATATATATATATATATATATATATATTATACAAGTGACAAAATATAATATTTTAACAGATGATTTAAAATGATACATTTTGATAAACTACGAGACTCTGATTTATAGAAGCAAATGACCACAACGCTCAATTTTATAGGTTATATTTATCATAAGGTAAATTTTTGATGAGTAAAGTCAAATTATTAATAAGTGTACATGTCGCGTAACGTAAAAGGCTAGTTTTCTAAACGTACAAAAGTGCGCTCGAAAAACCGAAAGTGGTGTATGAGTCGAGTGACAATGTACGAAACATTTGAACTAAAATTACATTTTTACCATGTACGTAAATATAATATAATATATAATTAATTATAATTAAATAAATATATATTAAATAAAATACGAGTGTCGGCAAGGATTTAATGGATACCATCTGCACATTATGGTCATGCGACCGCATGAAAGGAACCCACAAATCCCATGCGGTCGCATGGGGTGTGGGTGGACGAAAGTTGTATAAAGCTCATCTTTCGGATCGACACAAACACACATACATAATCACTTCCTCTGTTATATATATTTATATTATATATTATTTATATTATTAAGATTAATAATATTATTAATTTTATTAATATTAGTATTAGTAGTATTAGTTCTATTATTATGTATACATAAAATACTATGACGGAGTGCTGCTCAAGTAATCTTAAACGAGTTTTCAAAATGAGTTTTTCAAGTAGGATAGGGCTAAGGAAATTATGGGTTATAGCTATGGAGGTGATGGGTATGGTTCATGGGTATACTCGTAAAGTCAATTTAGTGTTTATTATCTCTGTTTCATCTACGTACCTTTCCTGCAATATTGAATCTCAATATTGATACGTGAGTACTCATAATTTAACTTTTACATACTAAATAGTGTATCCCTGACTAGTGCTCGAGTATATAGGATTATGCATGTTTGTACTTTTGATATTGCCTTTAGTTAGGTTATGTTGAATCCTGAATTAGTTATATATGCGGTTGAGATAAGGTGTATAAGATATGCATGTCGTTGGAAAGCTAGCAAAAAATTAAGAACTTTTCATTTAGAACTCGAATGGTTTCGATGAACAGATTAGAAATTATAGTCAACTGAATTTTAGTATTGTTGTTAAAATGATTATTATTACTATCATCGTCGTTACTATTTTTATCTATTAATTATTATTATTATGATTATTAATATTATCATTTTTATTGTTATTATTATTATTATTATTATTATTATTATTATTATCATTATTAATATTATCATTATTATTATTATTTTTATTATTATTATCATTAAAATAGTTATTAGTATTATCATTAATGTTATTATAATAATTATTATTATTAGTATTATTATCATTAAAAATTGATATTAGTATCATCTAACTATTATGACTAATATTATTATCATTATTATGAATGCGATATAAAAGACGACTAAAAGATATTAAACAAATCGATTAGGAAATAATGAGTATGAGTATCATGATGAAATTAAAATATTATAAGATATTGATTTAGATAAAATTATCGTTCTTGTTATTTTTATCATTACTATTATTATTAAAAGTATCGTAAGTATTAAAACTATCATTTTAACAAAAATTATCATTTTAATAGAAATGTCATTGTTATTATAAAATATCATTATTATTATCATTTTAAATAGAATTATTATTTTAAAGATAATATTAAAAAGTATCGTAAATATTAAAGTTATCATAATTAGAATTATCATTTTATCATAATGTCATTTTAGTAATTATAAATATTGATATTTTTATTAATAGAATAATTATTATTATTATTACAAAATAATACAACTTTTACTTACTATTATTATAGATATTATTTTATCAAATAAATATGTGATACAAACATATTTTACTACGTGTAATAAAATTACTTTAATAATACCTATCATATTATCTTTATGATATTAAAAGAACACTATAAATTTTATTACTTAATATATATAAAAGTATATTTTATTATATAAATTTTAAATATAAAAATTTTATTTATTAATAAATGAATTATATTATTTACTCTAATAAATCTTTTAAAAATATTTAAAAATATAAAACGACGATATTTAAACTATATATTAATCATGTATAGATTTTAGAAATCATTTTGAGTCAAATTGACTTTTGTTGACCTTTGCGTATTAGTCTCAAGCATTAGGATTGAGATACACTATGATTTGACCTAATTTGTTAGACAAATATTGACCAACACACACACACACACACACACACACACACACACACATATATATATATATATATATATATATATATATATATATATATATATATATATATATATATATATATATATATAATTAATTTAGGTTCGTGAATCCAAGTCCAACCTTGCACTTGTTCAATGACGTTATATGTATTTTTACTACAAAATACAGTATGGTGAGTTTCATTTGCCTTTTTACCCTTTATATTTTTGGGCTGATAATACATGCGCAATTTTTATAAATGTTTTACAAAATAGACACAAGTAATCGAAACTACATTATATGGTTGAATGATCGAAGCCGAATATGCCCCTTTTTGCTTGGTAACCTAAGAATTAGGGAACATCACTAATTTTGAGAATTAGTGCACGCCAAATTGACGCGAATCCTAAAGATTGATCTATTGGGCCTAACGAACCCCATCCAAAGTACCGGATGCTTTAGTACTTCGAATTCGTTTTTATCATGTCCGAAGGATTTCCCGGAATGATAGGGGATATTCTTATATGCATCTTGTTAATGTCGGTTACCAGGTGTTCAATCCATATGAATGATTTTTGTCTATATGCATGGGACATATATTTATGAGAACTGTGTGATGACCCGGTGATTTTCGACCAAATTTAAACTTAATCTTTGTATGTTCTGACACGATAAGCAAAGTCTGTAATGCTGAAATCTCAAAAACTTTGAACTGTATTTAATATAATTATGTTTGTAAATATAAAAATCTATAGATTTCATATATATAATCGATTATATGAATACAGAAATATAAACAGGCACATATGTATATATAAGATACGATTGTAAATATAAATATATATACAGATATAAATATGTATAAATACAGAGTTACACTATTAAATACTGATAAATACCCATGATTTTTGGAATCCAGAAATCAATTACAAATAGCTATTAAACTGTACCATAATCTATTTTACATCTAAAAATCGATTTCCTTGTCTCAGTATCAAACAAAATCGGTTAAAGGTAGACATCTACTTTCAATTTTTATATTCTTCATTCGTACATGATGAAACAGAAACTGTCGATGACCTTTGGCTTTAAACAAACGAATAATACATGTACACTCACATTCATGCTATTATTTATCGTCATTATCAATTACAGCAAATTCAATTTGATGAAGTTAAGAAGAAAAACCAAGAAACCTTCGGTTCATCTGTTCGTGTCACATTTTAGCCAAAGCACGAATTCAAAAACCATCGGTACCCTCACCATCCTTACAAACCGTCACCACCTTAGACTTTTATCACCACCACACCCTTTATCAACCATGAGTCACCAAACTATCACCATCATATTCCATCATTCGAAAACAACCACCAATCTAACACCATCAACGAATCAACCGGTAATAATTTCTGTTTCTGGTTCAGCTCGTATACACTGCTCGGTATTATTTCTTTTCTTCTATTTTTTTTTCTTTTTCTTCGTGAAATTTCAACCCAACAAGGCCCGTCAACTAGGGCCGCTATTATCTCTATTTTTCCTAAACACCGAACACCACCCTCGAAACGTAACTACTACATTTATTTTTTTTTATTCTTTTCTCACCGTCGTTGTATTGCTGCTATTACAGCTTTATTATACTGTTTCTGTTTTAGAAATAGGAGTACGAATGATGAGGGAGTTGGTGATGAAAGGATAGATAATGATTTAGTAAATACTTATATAATTAAACCGATACCCCACTCGTTCCTTTTGATTACTAAATTCTCAAACTTTACTAAAGGAGTTGGTATTCTTGTCTGTTAGATATTGATGAATATAAGTGACTGGGGACAACCATATTACTTTCTAGTGTGGGTTGAATTCACCCAACAACCATCGAGATTTTGGAGTTAATAAATGATAATAAGATTAGAGATAAAGGAGTTGGTTTAGGAATTCAAAACAGAAATTATGTAACAGCGGAATGGTGGGGATTGTTTGTGTTATACGAGAGGTCCCTTGTTCGAACCTCGGCCTAGGCGATTATAGATAGTAATTTTTTTCTAAAAAGCTGGGCTGTTGGCAAGTGAGGTATTGGGCCGAGACATGGCCACTTGCAGTTGGGCCGTAAATGATTCAATGTGTTGGGCCGAGTTCTTGAAATTTCTTTGGGCTTTGTCACAAGTTGGTTGGACTGAAATTCGGTTTAAATAAATTAAGTGTAAGAGATAATTCAAAGAAGAAATTAACAGTGGGTTGGTTAGGTGTGTGTGGGGTTAACAATAGGCCGCGGGTTTGAGCCTTGTCTATGGCATTCTTTTCTTTTTTAAAGCCTACTTACATGAGGTAGTTTTACTTTATAATAATAATAATTATTATTATTATTATAATAATTATTATTATTATTATTATTATTATTATTATTATTATTATTATTATTATTATTATTATTATTACAATTATTATTGTTGTTGTAAATATTATTATTGTTATTATTAGTGTTAAAAATCATTAATATTATCATTATATGTATAAGTAATATAATCATTATTATTATTATCATTATAAGTATTAATAATATTATTAGTAGTAAACTTATCATTATTAGTATTATTATTATTATTATTAACATAAATATCATTCTTAAAAATGTCATTATTATTATTATTAGTATTATCATTTAGATTATAACTATATATATATAAATGTATGGATTTAAAAACTATGGATAAAATTATAATTTAAGTAAATTACTAAATATTAGTATTATTATTAAAAAAAGTTATTATTACAATTATTAGTACATCATTATTATTATCAAAAACAACCTTTTTAAAACAGATACATATCTTGTACATAAAAGATACTTATTACACATACTATAATATTTCATATAACTATATAAATCAAACTTACTAAGATTATTCATTTAAATACGTATATATAACAGACTATTGATTTTAAATATAACACTAAACAATAATGTATATAAATAAATATGGATATATTAATATAACTATATAGATATTAAATCATTTTAAATATATACACAAATTAAATATACAATATATAAATTAAGATATGATATATAAACTTGTTCGATTACGATTATATGTTTTAATATATATATATATATATATATATATATATATATATATATATATATATGAATGATATAGGTTCGTGAATCCGAGGCCAACCCTACTTTTGTTCAATGTCGTTATATGTATTTTTACTACAAAATACATTATGGTGAGTTTCATTTGCCTTTTTACCCTTTATATTTTTGGGCTGAGAATACATGCAGGTGTTATAAATAATTTACAAAATAGACACAAGTACGTGAAACTACATTCTATGGTTGAATTATCGAAATCAAATATGCCCCTTTTTATTAAGTCTGGTAATCTAAGAATTAGGGAACAGACACCCTAATTGACGCGAATCCTAAAGATAGATCTATCGGGCCCAACAAGCCCCATCCAAAGTACCGGATGCTTTAGTACTTCGAAATTTATATCATATCCGAAGGAGGATCCCGGAATGATGGGGATATTCTTATATGCATATTGTGAATGTCGGTTACCAGGTGTTCAATCCATATGAATAATATTTTTGTCTCTATGCATGGGACGTATGTTTATGAGAAATGGAAATATGAAATCTTGTGGTCTATTAAAATTATGAAATGTTTATTGATGATAAACTAATGAACTCACCAATCTTTTGGTTGACACTTTAAAACATGTTTATTCTCAGGTATGAAAGAAATCTTCCGCTGTGCATTTGCTCATTTTAAAGATATTACTTGGAGTCATTCATGGCATATTTCAAAAGACGTTGCATTCGAGTCGTTGAGTTCATTAAGATTATTATTAAGTCAATTATAGTTAGATATATTATGAAATGGTATGCATGCTGTCAATTTTCGTTGTAATGAAAGATTGTCTTTTTAAAAACGAATGCAATGTTTGTAAAATGTATCATATAGAGGTCAGGTATCTCGCGATGTAATCAACTGTTGTGAATCATTTATAATCGATATAGACTTTGTTCGGATGGATTAGGACGGGTCTTTACACTTGGTATCAGAGCGGTGGTCTTAGCGAACCAGGTCTGCATTAGTGTGTCTAACTGATAAGTCGATAGGATGCATTAGTGAGTCTGGACTTCGACCGTGTCTGCATGTCAAAAGTTTTGCTTATCATTTCTAGTTGGAAATCATCTGCTTATCATCCTTAAAAAATTACCTGCTTATCATTATTAGTCTAGACACATCTTGCTACATTAATTGCATGAGTAGTGTATAGACAAAATTCATATCTTAGCGTATCTGCTAAATCATATCTTATTGTATCTGTTACTTTAAACTTTGCCTGACATATCCCTCAAATTCCTCCGTAATCTACGAAATCTTTTGATCTATATATATATATATATATATATATATATATATATATATATATATATATATATATATATATATATATATATATATATATATATATATATATATATATATATATATATATATCCTATGTAAATAGAATACCACCCAATAGCCGGTAAATCATTTTATATTGAAAAATCCTTTATCCAATCGTAAGAAATGGAATTTGTCATCAGTTCAAGTCCCTGGGATTCCAAAATGGAATCCCACTCAAGCTCCGAAAGCAGTGTGACCGAAATGGATCAACCAATCAATCATCATCTATTCTGGATGAATTGGGGATGGGTTCGTAGCCTCTTCAATCATTGGAGACAAGAAGAAGGTGATCCTTTCCATTCACCACATTGCCCTCTTGACGAAGAACCTAAAGCACTTACCGGATAACCTGTTCGAAACACCATTTTCTCTCTCATTTCCAGTGTATCTCGTCATGATTATATACTATACCAAATTCTAGATCATATTTATCCGCTCGTCCGAACCGACAATCACCCCGGTGTAATAGAAGAAGTCAACGAGCTTCGCACTAGGGTAGTGGCTTTGGAGAATATGGTGCAAAGGTTACAAACACCAGTAGCAGCATCAGCAGCATAACCAGTATCACCACCACCAACGTCAACAGTACCATTACCACCACCAACAACATCCGCATTACACATCTCGAAATCATAATCCATACACGAACATCAACGTCATACGCACCATAGATACCAAGGAGTACCAACAACAATGAACGATGAAGTATTAATTCATAACTTCATTGTAGAAATATTCTGCGAAGAATATGTGGTTGCTAAAAGTTTTAGAGATTACTTATTCTAGCTCAAACCGAAAAGCAAATGAGATTAATATCATGTTAACTCATTAAATCTATGATTATATCTGAAGAAAATATATATGCAAATATATTTTAATAACGATTGTAATTGAAAAATTTTTGTACAAACTGTTAATGATGAAAATATTTTAACGGGTAGGTAATACCCGAGAAATATTTAGATTTTACATTAATAAGTTACACTGTATATTCTTCGAAGCTAATTCAACAGTCTTTTACTATCCTACTTACATCCACCGAGATACAAATCTGTTCACCACAGAATATCCATTTTCATCCAATTTCATATTTGGATTTTGATTTATCAGAATCTAACAAGTGGCATAATGAAGAAAACATCTGACAAAATAAAATTTGTTAGAAACAAACAAATTAACTATGAGAAATTTTGTTAAGAATTCACGCTAACTGTTCCTAGCTAATTGCTCCTAACTAACTGATTACATTTTATTTATCACAATTTAATTATCGCAATTTACATTCTCACAATTTTATTTATCGTCATTTAATTTCAGTTATTTACTTTACGCACTTTATTTATCGTCATTTAATTTCTGTTATTTATTTTACGCACTTTAAATATCGGGACACGTATACAAGGTTTTGACATATCATTATTTGGAATAACCATAGACACTCTATATGTAGTAATGATCGAGTTATCTATACAGGGTTGAGGTTGATTCTATAATAATATAAATAATTTGAGTTGTGATCGAGTCTGAGACATGTACACGGGTCACGATACGTATTAATTAATTCGAATATTATATATTAAGCTATATATGAATTATTGGACTGTTAAATGTGGACTATCAACTGTGGACTACCGACATTGGACAATTAAAATGAATTAAAATATTGATTATAACATATGAAACTAAACATTTCTTCAAGTTTGCCACTTGATTTCATCTTAAACCTCATTTGTACCTTGACGATTACTATCTGTGTTCAAATCTTTTATGATTCTTGAAAATACCTCAATCGAGAGGATGAACCAACCGCACTTCATCTACGGAAGAAAAGATTGATGCATATAGCTATTCACCTGAGAAACTCTCGGCAACTGAGAAAACGTTTAAAACGTAGCTATGCTAATTTCTTAGTGTTATTATTACCCAAAATAACTTTGTAATCTCTTTCCAAATTAGTAAATTTTGTCACAGCTCCAGCAAGTCAACTTTGAATTTTCGTTCGAAACAACCTTATTATAACCTTGATTTATATGTGTGCTCTTTTATTGTTACAGGGGAACCTTTTATTATATTCCACCATATTACCAGCAATGTATCAGCAACCTCGTTGCTCTTTGGCTTAAATCTCTCCGACAAATCACTATATTTATCTATTGAAGTCTCATCATGTACTCAACCGTATCTTGTAACAAGAATTGCCATACCAATTACCGGGAATCAGAAAATCTGTATTGTGAATCTCGCAACGTTTCTACATCAACAGTTATATGTATCCATATAACATTTATCTCTTAGAACTATGATCTTCCATTCTGAAATTCTGAAAAGCACCCTGCCTGCAAATTAATGCTCTGAATTTTGAAAAGTTGAATGAAGCAACAAAAACTATAAATGACCTCAACAGTCAAAAGTTGATGATAAAGAATGGAGTATTGGAAACACTCAATAGAAAATTTAGTACCGAAAAGCAGATTATGCGAAACTATGAAGGAAACTGTGGACAAATCACAAAGAATAAGTTTGACTTCAAAGAATTCAAATAATTCAATGCCTGCTGAAGTCTTTAGCGAATATCTTGCTCCTTACTCTAAACCCTTACGGACAATAGTCTCCATCACCCTCTGATCTTAGATATTCAAAGATATTATCGTATCTTTCATTATAAATATCCTCCATATTTCTGAAGATATTTTCATAACTATTCTTATCTGAAATCATTTATCTCTTCGTGCTATCAGTGTTACATCATATAGAAACTGTTAGTTTCTATATTCTGTAAACTTTTAAGCTTAAAATACGAATGTTATTGAAGTAATGTTGGGAACTGATGCATGAATTAGTATAATATAATGACACTTGATCAACGTGATTATATTACAGTAAGTCATGCTGAGTTTCTAAATGGAATGTGATGATTCACAGATCATAACGTCATCATGTGATATGTTAAACGACTCTTACGTTCTGTCTAATCTATAAACATATCAAGAACATATTTTTCTTGATAGTCCTATATTTCCTTGAATTCTGGTAATATGACAAGTCAAATTGTGCTATTACCGTTTCATTCTTAGGACATTAACAATGTTCATTCTAAAACTTATATCTGCGAATTCTGGACCATTACAAGAGATGCCCAATTGCAAGAAGAAGAAACGAAAGGACAAAGCTCCGAAATAGAAATTGGAGTATAAATCGCAGCAAATAGGGGGGAGTATTAACTAGGGATGACAATGATTATAGAAAACAGAAGCAAGGACTTCGAAGTATAAGGGAAGATATAAAGCCCGATAACAACACATAAATTACAAACCGTGCATATCAATGTTTATAGCAACATAAAGACACGGGAGGATTAAAAGCACTATAACCCCAAGGGCAAAATAGAAGTAAGCAGATTCCTCTGGTGGGATTTGGAAAAGGAGAATGATGGTTGTGGTAGTAAGGATAAGGACAAGGATCAGAACTGGATTTAGCATTTTCATAAACTTTTGAATTTGGTAATTGGGTATAGAAATGGTAAAAGTAATGGAATGGAAGGAGTTAATTTATAGTGAAATATCTGATAGAGAAATCAAGGCAGATCTCCGTATTTAATTAGAGAATCTTAATTTTTTATTCACCGATGAATCAAATCTTTTAGATTTAGAAGATCTTCTTTAAATCTCTTGAATTCCAGAATTCAACTAAGACGACGTCAAAAGCTAAGACACACCTTATTTTCTAAATTCAACTGTGACTACGTCAAAGGTTAAGACGAATTTCTACTACCTCATTTCATTCTTTTGTGATAGCTTCACTCGTACTCTTCATATAAATGATTTGTTTTATCCATATTACTCAATGATAATAAAACTCTATTTACCAACACATATTCGTCATGAAAACATTCTTATTATTAGCCATGATCACCTCATTCAAATTTCAGGATGAAATTTCTTTAACGGGTAGGTACTGTGATGACCCGGAGATTTCTGACCAAATTTAAACTTAATATTTGTATGTTCCGACATGATAAGCAAAGTCCGTATTGCTGAAATCTCAAAAACTTTGAACTGTGTTTAATATATTCATTTGACATTTGACTGTTCCCGACGATTCACGGACAATCGCATGTAAATATATATTTATATAAATAAAAGATAAATATATGTGTACAGTTAATATTTAAAATTAATAAAGTACGCTTAATCAATTGAAATTAAAAATGTAAAATAATACTTAGTATAATAAAGATACTATAAAAATGAATATATATATATATATATATATATATATATATATATATATATATATATATATATATATATATATATATATATATATATATATATATATATATATATATATACACGAACTCTATCAGTATTGGTAATATTATTACGTAATGCATAAATATGAGATTTGATACAATTGATTTATTATATTATTATTATTAACATTAATGTTATTAATATCATTATTATTAAAACCGGTAGTAAAATTCTAATTAGTTATTATTATGATATTAGTATTATTATTCTTATTCTTATTTCTAATATTAATAAATCAGTACTTTTATTATCATTTATTATTAATAGACTATTTATTAATAACAATATTATTGTTAATAATATTATTATCTGTATTATTAATAGATGTAATATAATTATGTTTGTAAATATAAAAATCTATAGATTTCATATATATAATCGATTATATGAATACAGAAATATAAACAGGCACATGTGTATATATAAGATACAGTTGTAAATATAAATATATATACAGATATAAATATGTATAAATACTGAGTTACACTATTAAATACTGATAAATACCCATGATTTTTGGAATCCAGAAATCAATTACAAATAGCTATTAAACTGTACCATAATCTGTTTTACATCTGAAAATCGATTTCCTTGTCTCAGTATCAAAAAAAATCGGTTAAAGGTAGACATCTACTTTTAATTTTTATATTCTTCATTCGTACATGATGAAACAGAAACTGTCGATGACATTTGGCTTTAAACAAACGAATAATACATGTACACTTACATTCATGCTATTATTTATCATCACTATCAATTACAGCAAATTCAATTTGATGAAGTTAAGAAGAAAAACCAAGAAACCTTCGGTTCATCTGTTCGTGTCACATTTTAGCCAAAGCACGAATTCAAAAACCATCGTTACCCTCACCATCCTTACAAACCGTCACCACGTTAGACTTTTATCACCACCACACCCTTTATCAACCATGAGTCACCAAACTATCACCATCATATTCCATCATTCGAAAACAACCACCAATCTAACACCATCAATGAATCAACCGGTAATAATTTCTGTTTCTGGTTCAGCTCGTATACACTGCTCGGTATTACTTCTTTTCTTCTGTTTTTTTTCTTTTTCTTCGTGAACTTTCAACCCAACAAGACCCATCAACTAGGGCCACTATTATCTCTATTTTTCCTAAACACCGAACACCACCCTCGAAACACAACTGCTACATTTATTTTTTTTATTCTTTTCTCACCGTCGCTGCATTGCTGCTATTACAGCTTTATTATACTGTTTCTGTTTTAGAAATAGGAGTACGAATGATGAGGGAGTTGGTGATGAAAGGATAGATAATGATTTAGTAAATACTTATATAATTAAACCGATACCCCACTCGTTCCTTTTGATTACTAAATTCTCAAACTTTACTAAAGGAGTTGGTATTCTTGTCTGTTAGATATTGATGAATATAAGTGACTGGGGACAACCATATTACTTTCTAGTGTGGGCCGAATTCACCCAACAACCATCGATATTTTGGAGTTAATAAATGATAATAAGATTAGAGATAAAGGAGTTGGTTTAGGAATTCAAAACAGAAATTATGTAACAGCGGAATGGTGGGGATTGTTTGTGTTATACGAGAGGTCCCTTGTTCGAACCTCGGCCTAGGCGATTATATATAGTTATTTTTTTTCTAAAAAGCTGGGCTGTTGGCAAGTGAGGTATTGGGCCGAGACATGGCCACTTGCAGTTGGGCCGTAAATGATTCAATGTGTTGGGCCGAGTTCTTGAAATTTCTTTGGGCTTTGTCACAAGTTGGTTGGACTGAAATTCGGTTTAAATAAATTAAGTGTAAGAGATAATTCAAAGAAGAAATTAACAGTGGGTTGGTTAGGTGTGTGTGGGGTTAACAATAGGTCGCGGGTTTGAGCCTTGTCTATGGCATTCTTTTCTTTTTTAAAGCCTACTTACATGAGGTAGTTTTACTTTATAATAATAATAATTATTATTATTATTATAATTATTATTATAATTATTATTATTATTATTATTATTATTATTATTATTATTATTATTATTATTATTATTATTATTACAATTATTATTGTTGTTGTAAATATTATTATTGTTATTATTAGTGTTAAAAATCATTAATATTATCATTATATGTATAAGTAATATAATCATTATTATTATTATCATTATAAGTATTAATAATATTATTAGTAGTAAACTTATCATTATTAGTATTATTATTATTATTATTAACATAAATATCATTCTTAACAATGTCATTATTATTATTATTAGTATTATCATTTAGATTATAACTATATATATATAAATGTATGGATTTAAAAACTATGGATAAAATTATAATTTAAGTAAATTACACAATATTAGTATTATTATTAAAAAAAAGTTATTATTACAATTATTAGTACATCATTATTATTATCAAAAACAACCTTTTTAAAACATATACATATCTTGTACATAAAAGATACTTATTACACATACTATAATATTTCATATAACTATATAAATCAAACTTACTAAGATTATTCATTTAAATATGTATATATAACAGACTATTGACTTTAAATATAACACTAAACAATAATGTATATAAACAAATATGGATATATAAATATAACTATATAGATATTAAATCATTTTGAATATATACAAAAATTAAATATATAATATATAAATTAAGATATGATATATAAACTTGTTCGATTATGATTATATGTTTTAATATATATATATATATATATATATATATATATATATATATATATATATATATATATATATATATATATATATATATATATATATATATATATATATATATATATATATATATATATATATATATATGAATGATATAGGTTCGTGAATCCGAGGCCAACCCTACTTTTGTTCAATGTTGTTATATGTATTTTTACTACAAAATACATTATGGTGAGTTTCATTTGTCTTTTTACCCTTTATATTTTTGGGCTGAGAATACATGCAGGTGTTATAAATTATTTACAAAATAGACACAAGTACGTGAAACTACATTCTATGGTTGAATTATCGAAATCGAATATGCCCCTTTTTATTAAGTCTGGTAATCTAAGAATTAGGGAACAGACACCCTAATTGACGCGAATCTTAAAGATAGATCTATCGGGCCCAACAAGCCCCATCCAAAGTACCGGATGCTTTAGTACTTCGAAATTTATATCATATTCGAAGGAGGATCCCGGAATGATGGGGATATTCTTATATGCATATTGTGAATGTCGGTTACCAGGTGTTCAATCCATATGAATAATATTTTTGTCTCTACGCATGGGACGTATGTTTATGAGAAATGGAAATATGAAATCTTGTGGTCTATTAAAATTACGAAATGTTTATTTATGATAAACAAATGAACTCACCAACCTTTTGGTTGACACTTTAAAGCATGTTTATTCTCAGGTATGAAAGAAATCTTTCGCTGTGCATTTGCTCATTTTAAAGATATTACTTGGAGTCATTCATGGCATATTTCAAAAGACGTTGCATTCGAGTCGTTGAGTTCATCAAGATTATTATTAAGTCAATTATAGTTAGATATATTATGAAATGGTATGCATGCCGTCAATTTTCGTTGTAATGAAAGATTGTCTTTTCAAAAATGAATGCAATGTTTGTAAAATGTATCATATAGAGGTCAGGTACCTCACGATGTAATCAACTGTTGTGAATCATTTATAATCGGTATGGACTTCGTCCGGATGGATTAGGACGGGTCTTTACAAACTGGAAATGAAATTCTTGTGGTCTATTTAAATGATGGAAATGAATGATTATGATAAACTAATGAACTCGCCAACCTTTTGGTTGACACTTTAAAGCATGTTTATTCTCAGGTATTAAAGAAATCTCCCGCTGTGCATTAGCTGATTTTAAAGATATTACTTGGAATCATTCATGGCATATTTCAAAAGACGTTGCATTCAAGTCGTTGAGTTCAGTAAAGATTATGATTAAATAAATGACATATTAGATCATTTATAGATAGATATTATGAAATGGTATGCATGCCTGTCAACTTTCGATGTAATGAAAGTTTGTCTTTTAAAATGAATGCAATGTTTGTAAAATGTATCATATAGAGGTCAAATACCTCGCGATGTAATCAACTATTGTGAATCGTTTATAATGTATATGAACGGGCCCTTTCAAATAAGACAACTTATACTATGAAACCACACTTGTTTAAGATACATATATTGACCAACCTAAATACGTATACTTAGGTTGCATTACTCAGCTGTAAACCATACAAGTTTTGTCTGTCATCCAAGCTTATTCCAAGGTAAGTCTACAGTCCTGCTTTTTACATGTTATCAGGGATGAGAATACACGCTGTTATACTTACATTTTCAAATGCTTTTATATTGACACGAGTACTATATATGCATATTGAGTTTGTTCAAAAAGCCTCTAGCTTGAATACTTTTAATACCATCGGTGTAAGCACAATTTAGATGGACGGATCCGTTAGGTTAACAACCTCACCCTGCAATGTTAACTGTGGTGCATTTACTTTAAACATTAGATACACTCGAACAAGTGTATAACATTTTAGGAGGTAAAGGCGGGTAGAGTGGTTTCTATGCTCGGGTCATTGCTAGTATTCAGGTGCTCATATTGATGGAATTCAACATAACAACAAGTTCATATGTTTATATAATCACAAAACCAATTTTATGAATATTAAGACAAGCGGAAGCATTATGTTATTTATAAACAAGTGTATATGTTAAACCATTTTAGATTGAACTCCATTATGAATTATCAAGCCTTGAATATACGCTTACAAAATAACAAGAGAGGAAGAGTGTTTATACCTCCTCAATTAGCAATTGAGGGCTGTTTTGGTTCAAGAAGGATGATGATGAAGATGATGAAATAACGCACCAACACACCCTTGACTTGGTTAGATCTTATAACCTTAATGAGCTAGTTAACCAAGCTTGAAACCCGCTCTTTTTGTACCCAAGAAATCAGCCAGCAGCTTGAAGAAGATGATGATGAATGCAAGCCTCAAAAGGATGAGACCTCAAGTGATTATACCCCAAACTTGACACCAACACCCTAGCTTTTGGTTAGGATTTGTTTGACACTTAAAATGAGCTTCCAATAAACTCAAGAACACCCCTTTTGCTCTCCCAAAATTCGGACAGAATGTGTAGCAGCAGAATGGAGTGTGTTTTTCACTTAAAAAATCATGTTTTGCATGAGCCTTAAGTCTCCCATAAGTCTTGGTTCCTATGCCCCATGCTCATGTGAAGTTGTGTTATCAAAAGTAACAAGATTCTTACATGTGTGTCCCTCCTTGGTCCCTTCAAATGCAGTCCACCATGGGTGGGGTTTTAATTTTTATAAAACTTGCATTTTATAAAACTTGTTAATATATAAAACCATGCTTTTGTTACTTATATATATTTTATAAACCAACTTATAAAATATAACACAACATAATTATTTAAACCTATAAATAATTAAATATAAATTATCCAAATAATTTATTTCAAGTGATAATATTTTAGAAAACCGATTTTCTAAAGTTCAAGTGTCGCGTATTTATTTAACGAGCCAATCGTCAAGATTAAATACGTTTAAGGTGTCAGTAAGTTTGTTATTGGGTATGACCCGACTTGGATCATAACATATTAGCCACATTAATTTAATATGTCACTCGGGCATACGAAATACCTTCAATCTCCCATTTGCACGAGAAACATAAGAAATTAATACAAGTGATGGATACCACCTAACGACCGTCCATCACCCCCAATATGTTATGACTTTGTGCCATTCAATAACATCATCCCTTTCGAGTTCCCATCTCGAATATGAATAGGTGAATCATTCATTTATCCTTTCATCCTAGATGTCATGTCAAATCCAAGAGACACAGAGTGATCACTCTCTTCTAGATTCAACTTTATCAGACCTTAGACATCTGACTCTCAACGAATAAGAGGGACAAATTCCATCTTGACTACATACGTCCTAGATATATACTTTGCATTATACCTGAGCTCTTCCTTATGAACTACCATATTTCAGAATAACGAAGGAAAGAATCAAGGAATAATACTCGGTGAATATCCGAACCCAATATGTATCTCAGGTCAGAGGATACAATGATATTCGCCTTTACTTAAGATTACATGTGATCAACCACAAGGCTCCATATAGTAAATCTTGAGAGCGGGTCTTCCAATATTTGTATCCTACAAATATCTATGAACCTTGGCAGCAACCTTGCCCCACATTCAACCTATGAATGTATACCAATCCAAGTTCATAATAGTCTAGACCTCACACTTGTTCCCACAAATGTGATCGACTACGGAATTTAGAATAATACCTTATTCATGGATAAAATATGCAAAATAGGAACATGACTCACCATAATTATATTAATGAGTTTGAACCACTTCGTTCCGTTACATTACATAAAACAGATCATAACCAATCACTAGAATATCGAAGCCCTAATGCACAAACATGTCCCTGATGTTTTGCTCCATGTAAGAGCTTCGTGAGTGGATCCGCTATATTAAGATATATGTGAACTTTGTGAATGCATATCTTTCCCTTTTCAACTTCATCCCTTATGTATTTGAATCTCCGCTCAATGTGACGGGTCTTTTGGTGAGCATGAGGTTCCTTGATTTGAGCAATCGCACCCTCGTTGTCACAAAAGATCTCAAGAGGGTCCTGAATGGAAGGGACCACTCCTAAGTCGTCGATGAATTTCTTCATCTATGCAGCTTCCTGAGCTGTCAATGAGGCGGCAATGTACTCTGACTCTGTAGTGGATAGTGCAACAACATCCTGCTTTGAACTCTTCCAAGAGACCGCACCTCCATTTAACATGAAGACATAACCGGATTGTGATCGAGAATCGTCTCGATCAGTTTGGAAACTCGCGTCCACGTAACCCTTTACAGCGAGTTCCTCCTCACCAGTCTCGTATATTAGAAACATATCCTTAGTCCTCTTAAGGTATTTCAATATACTTTTAACCGCAGTCCAATGACTGTTTCCTGGGTTATTCTGGTATCTACTTGTCAAGCTTAGAGCGCATGATACATCCGATCTAGTGCATATCATTGCATACATGATTGACCCAATAGCAGATGCGTATGGGACATTCTTCATTCTCTCCTGTTCATCTTTCGTGGTGGGGCACTGAGATGAACTGAGAAGTGTTCCTCTTTGAATAGGTACTAAACCTTTCTTAGAGTTCTCCATCTTGAACCTTTTCAAGATCTTTTCAATGTATGCACTTTGATTCAAACCTATCAATTTCTTGGATCTATCCCTGTAGATCCTAATCCCCAAAATGTATTGTGCTTCTTCAAGATCCTTAATGGAGAAACAGCTTTTTAGCCAGGTTTTAACACCTTGCATTGTCGGAATATCATTTCCAAATAGTAATATATCATTCACATATAATACAAGGAACATGATAGTGCTCCCACTAGCCTTCTTGTATACACAAGCTTCATCACCATTTTTAATGAAGCCAAATTTCTCGGCTTCCTCATTAAAACGATGATTCCACATTCTAGATGCTTGTTTCAATCCGTAGATTGACTTCTTTAACTTGCATACTTTGTTAGGATATTTCGGATCGACAAAACCTTCCGGCTGAACCATATAGACATCTTCCTCAAGATATCCATTTAGGAAAGCGGTCTTGACGTCCATTTGCCATATTTCGTAATCATAATGAGCAGCAATAGCAAAAAGTATCCTGATAGACTTTAGCATTGCCACGGGTGAAAAGGTTTCATCATAGTCAATCCCTTGAGTTTGAGTGAAACCTTTCGCCACAAGTCTAGCTTTATATGTATTCAAGTTTCCATGCATGTCGGTTTTCGCCTTGAAAATCCATTTACAATCAACTAACTTGGAGTTAGTAGGTTGTAAAACAAGTTCCCAAACTTGGTTATCATACATGGATTGCATCTCAGCGTTCATGGCTTTCTGCCATTTATCTTTATCATCCCTTGATAAAGCATCTTGATAGTTAGTTGGTTCATCCAAATCATCCACATAGTAATAATCCATGAGAAACCCATATCTCTCAGGAGGATTACTAATCCTATCAGATCTTCGAACGTTTTGTATACTTTGATCATCCATTTGATCATTCTCAACATTTTCATGCTGAGTGCTAGTGTCAACCAATTGTGCATCATCTACCTGATCTTGAACCTCTTCAAGATCTATCTTCCTTTCACTATTTTCTTCCAATAGGAACTTAGTTTCAAGGAATTCCGCCTTCCGAGCAACAAATACATTTTGCTCGGATGGATCATAGAAGTAATATCCCATATCATCCTTGGGATATCCTATGAAGATACACTTCGTGGATCGAGCATTCAACTTATTAGGGACGTAACGCTTAGGATAAGCTTCACATCCCCATACCTTTAAGTATGATAGAGATGGAGGTTTTCCAAACCACATCTCATGAGTTGTTTGTTCCATTTTCTTGGTTGGGGCCATATTTAAAATACGAGCAGCGGAGCTTAAGAAATAACCCCAAAATGATAGAGGTAACGAGCTTCTAGCCATCATAGATCGAACCATATCCATTAGGGTTCGGTTCCTCCTCTCGGATACTCCATTAAGCTGGGGTGTTCCGGGTGGAGTAAGTTGTGAGATAATCTCACAACTCCTAAGATGATCTTGAAAAGCATCGCTTAGGTATTCACCTCCTCTATCGGTACGAAGTACCTTTATTGTTTTGTTGAGTTGATTTTGTACCTCGTTTTGATATTCCTTGAATGCTTCAAAAGTTTCGTCCTTGTGTCTTAATAAGTAGACATATCCGAAACGACTGAAGTCATCAATGAAAGTAACGAAGTACCTTTCACCATTCCTGGTTATGGGCTTAAATGGTCCACATACATCCGAATGTATTAGTCCCAATAAGTCTTTAGCCCTTTCATAGGTCCCTTTGAAAGGTGCTTTAGTCATTTTGCCTTGTAAACAAGATTCACATACATCAAACGAGCCCAGCTCACTTGATTTCAAAAGTCCATTCTTTTGAAGTGTATGTATTCGGTTCTTGTTTATGTGACCAAGGTGACAATGCCATAAGTAGGAATCACTCAAATTCATTTTGAGTTTCTTGGTGTTTGTATGGTATATTGAGCTATCGTATGATGTGTTATCATGAACTAATTCATAAATACCATTCAAAGGCGAAGCCTTAAAATAGAACACATTATTTAAAGAAACACGGATATCATCATTAATAAAATTAAGATTGAAACCACATTGTCTTAAGCGGGATACAGAAATAATGTTTCGTGTTAAATCAGGTGCATACAAAACATTATTCAAAATAAGCTGCAATCCAGTTTGTAGCTTTAAAACAAAATCTCCATGAGCTTCCAGGTGCACCTTTGCACCATTTCCCATAAAGAGACTTGTTATTCCCGCTTGTTGCTTACTTCTTTTGAACCCCTGCAAAGAATTTCAAATGTGAGTTCCATATCCTGTGTCTAATACCCATGTATTAGAAGAAGTAATACTAAGCTCAATGTATACCATATATACATTACCTGAGGTTTGCCCTGCATCCCTCTTTTCCTTCAACTCCTTAAGGTAGACCGGGCAGTTGCGTTTCCAGTAACCCATCTCACCGCAACCGAAGCACGGATCTTCCTTGGGGTTTGCCCGAGCAGTAACCTTTTGCTTCTTGTTGTTGGTTGGGGTAACCATCTTCCCCTTTCCCTTGCCTTGGTAGGCGGGTCCTTTCCTCTTAGCCCCTTTTGGCTTAGAGGTGGAATTGTTCTTGGACCCACCTTCATTCATCATGAGCATGGGTGAAGCCCTTTTACCCATGCTCAATTCCACCGTCTTAAGCATTGCATGTAATTCAGCAATGCTTTTATCCCAACCATTCATGTTGTAATTCAACACGAATGTGTCAAACCTCTTTGACAATGAATTGAGGATAAGGTCCGTGGCTAATTCCTTAGACACGTTACAGTTAAGATGGTTCGCTCAATCAATAAGGCTATTCATCTTAAGGACATAAGATGAAACCGATTGGGAGTCGTCCATCCGACATGCATGAAGCGCTCGAACCGTTTCGAAGCGCTCGACACGAGCTTGTTGAAGAAACATCTCCTTCAACTAAGTGATCATGTCGTAGGCACTATGATGCTCGAAGTCCTTTTGGAGCTCCGGGATCATAGTTCCAAGCATGAGGCATAAAACTTGCACCGAATCGGTGCAATACTTATCCCAATAAGCCATGCCCTCGGTATCGTCGTCCTCGGGTTGGTCGGGAATGGGGTCTTCCAACACATACGCTTTATCCTCAAGTTTGAGGACAATCCTAAGATTGCGGTACCAATCCATAAAGTTAGTATGGTTGAGTTTCTCCTTTTCGAGGATTGACCTCAACGATAGGTTGTTAAAGTTTATCGGTACGTTTAGAACGTTGTTGTTGTTATTGGCGGCCATCTACAAAATTTAACAAAGTTTGTTTAAGTAATGATTTCTAATTCAATAATCAATACCCTTTTATGATCCAATTGATTTATTAAATTATAGAATCCAACGGTAAACTAAATTTCGGTTAGGTGACCTTTATTCCGTCATTTGATGTAGCTAGGTAGTCATAAAATGACAATTGCAATCCCTTTGCAACTTCTAGAGTATGGGATCATACAATCCGTTTGTATGGCATATTTATCCCATCAACGCCTATTTGTTCCTCATGCTTTGGTAACCCTAAGTTCATGATTTCCAAATCAAGTCGTCCTACTTGTGTAAACGTGCAAACTTAACATACAAGTGGTTAGGTGACTTTTATCCCACAAGCATGCGAAGTTTACCTTAATCATATTAGTCTGCTCATAACGGTTAGGTGACCTTTATCCCATCATGAGTTCCCTAATACGCCTAAGTGTCACACAATAGGATGGCGTTAAACTTGTTTACCTTGTTGTTAAAGGGATTTTAAGTTTTCGTTATTTCTAGTTTGAGAAAACTTTTATGTCATACACCAACATGCATTTAGTGTATGGTACTTATGAAAATCCATTTTCATGTCATGTAATAATGCCAATTTTATTACTTTGATATAAACTATTTTATATGTGCAATCCGTTTCTAGTTCTTAATAACCATTTATTAACGTCTTTTGACATTTCAATTTAACCAATTAAATTGTAGTTTTGTTCATTGCATATAGTTAATAATTTAACCAATTAAATTGTAGTTTTGCTTGTTGTTAACTTGTGTGATAACTTGTTGTAGTAACATACACAATCCATAATCATACAAGAAATTAAAACAACCATGCATGCAAAACAAATGTTCACAATCAAGCCTTTTGGTAGACATTTTGTTTAGCCGAAAATAAAATGCCACCGATCAATGGGTAAAATACAAAGTAAGAGGTTTTAACCTCCCACTTAACCTTTCATCCACATGCTTCTTGTGTTCTTCCTTGTGATCTTCATTCATCTTCATCTTGTTACAAAATATATCCTAATACATTTTGTCTAGAAAATGAAAATACAACCTAATCTATTTTACATGCTAAATATAAAATAAATTACATAACCAAATGAATATTATTACAAACCAATTGAATGAATAATTACAACCATATTGAAATTAACAAATCAACCAAACAAACATTCATTCAATCACAAGGTCTTGGCTATGATTGTGAACAACAACATATGAACAAAATATGAACCAAATGGCAAACCAAAACATATTTTGGAGCCCCCAACAATTCGGCCTAAACCTTAACCCACCCAAAACCAATAATTTTTTCATTCTATTTTCATGCATGTACATAAAATGCAAAGTTATGGTGAGTTCAAAAACCATCTCGAAGCATATTTCAAGACTTCGGCTCTAGATACCATTGATGGAATTCAACATAACAACAAGTTCATATGTTTATATAATCACAAAACCAATTTTATGAATATTAAGACAAGCGGAAGCATTATGTTATTTATAAACAAGTGTATATGTTAAACCATTTTAGATTCAACTCCATTATGAATTATCAAGCCTTGAATATATGCTTACAAAATAACAAGAGAGGAAGAGTGTTTATACCTCCTCAATTAGCAATTGAGGGCTGTTTTGGTCAAGAAGGATGATGATGAAGATGATGAAATAATGCACCAACACACCCTTGACTTGGTTAGACCTTATAACCTTAATGAGCTAGTTAACCAAGCTTGAAACCCGCTCTTTTTGTACCCAAGAAATCAGCCAGCAGCTTGAAGAAGATGATGATGAATGCAAGCCTCAAAAGGATGAGACCTCAAGTGATTATACCCCAAACTTGACACCAACACCCTAGCTTTTGGTTAGGATTTGTTTGACACTTAAAATGAGCTTCCAATAAACTCAAGAACACCCCTTTTGCTCTCCCAAAATTCGGACAGAATGTGTAGCAGCAGAATGGAGTGTGTTTTTCACTTAAAAAATCATGTTTTGCATGAGCCTTAAGTCTCCCATAAGTCTTGGTTCCTATGCCCCATGCTCATGTGAAGTTGTGTTATCAAAAGTAACAAGATTCTTACATGTGTGTCCCTTCTTGGTCCCTTCAAATGCAGTCCACCATGGGTGGGGTTTTAATTTTTATAAAACTTGCATTTTATAAAACTTGTTAATATATAAAACCATGCTTTTGTTACTTATATATATTTTATAAACCAACTTATAAAATATAACACAACATAATTATTTAAACCTATAAATAATTAAATATAAATTATCCAAATAATTTATTTCAAGTGATAATATTTTAGAAAATCGATTTTCTAAAGTTCAAGTGTCGCGTATTTATTTAACGAGCCAATCGTCAAGATTAAATACGTTTAAGGTGTCGGTAAGTTTGTTATTGAGTATGACCCGACTTGGATCATAACATATTAGCCACATTAATTTAATATGTCGCTCGGGCATACGAAATACCTTCACATATATTATGCAAACGTTTTGCAACTTGGTGTTGTACTTGTAAAATCTCGTGGACAAGGAAACTAAACTATTTTTCTGATAACTGTTTTTCAGATACTGTTACTTAACTTTAAATCTGTAGATTCACCAACATTATTTTTTGACCTGCTTTTGCGTGTTTTTATTCTCAGGTCCTTAAGAGGTAGACTTCCGCTGTGTTTGCTGCATGTCTAGCCGTGGAGTCAGCATTTGATTTAAAGAACATTATTTACTTTCGTATTTAAACTTTTATAACTGTTTAAATACTGTTGGCTTGTGGTTACGATCACAACAGTGTTTCTATTTTTGGATTATTGACTAATGTTTTTGAAAGACAACTTTTAATAAAATTAAATGCGATTGCTTTAAACGTCTCATATAGAGAGCGTAACTGTTAACTGTGGGACCTGGATTAACGCGCCGTCAGATGTAAATTTGGCGGGGTGTTAAACAACGTAAGGTTTTTTTATAACTTTTCCTCATGCCATTTTAAACAATGATTTACTCCTCAATGTTATATGCAAAACAGAGCTTATACGTCATGCATTGCACGTGACCGGACATGGCGTGACATACGTCATTAAGCCCCCCGGTTTGATTATGTGCAAAACTAAAATTGTACGTGACCAAACTTCATAATCATTACTTCAAAACTCAAAAGTACGTGCATCAAATGTCTCTGACAAGTGATAACTGTCAAATCAAGGGTCATGTCGTCTGTAATTCCCAATGATTACATCAAGATCCACTCAAAGTTACAACGGTAACTTTGCAATGATGTTCATCAAACGGCTAAGACATAATGTCTTTAATACACGTGTACGAATCCGATTATAGACCATAGGCGGGGGCACACCAACCTAGTTTCCTATAAATAAGGGTTTACCCCTTTCACTTTTTTACCACCTCTCTTCTTTCTTACCTCCTGCATCAATTATTCTCCGGTCATATATTTCGATCATTCTCCGACCATAACGGAACTCGGACGTCAATGAAAAATTGTCAAGTCCAATTATAACGTGGGTTGTAGATGTTAAGTAATTGTAAAGAGGTGGTGTATGAGGTATAAATAAATATACCATGTTAAAAGTGCACTTTTTTACTGACTGGATTCGCGATATGGAGAAAAAAAAATTCAAGTTTACTATTTCTGTTAATTTACTCATAAAAACAACTATTTCAAAAAAAAAAAAAAAAAAAAAAAAAAATCCATATCATATTAGGAGATATATAAAGTACTTGACCTATCCTCATTAACCAAAACTCAACTCTACTGAAGTTTTTTCATGAATACAAATTCTATGTGCTTGTCGAATACATAATAAGTAAAAAATAAAATTCAGCCGTTTTAAAAATGACTCACAATGCTCAAATAGATGGTATGTCTTCACTTCTGAGAGCTCATAAACTATGTGTTATATAATATGTGCTGAAAGACTAGATAATAAAAGTGTTCAAATAAGTATTCCTAATTAATGCAGCAATCCCTGTAACTGCATGCTGAAAAGATCAGCTAGAGCACAACGAACATCCATCTGTAAACAACGATTGTTATACACAAAACAAACCCATAGTCAACATACATTAATTGAAGTGTTTCATCAAGTAACTCAGAAGAACCACACAAAAATATCAACAACAAAAATATCATCAATCATAAACACAAGTTCACCTGATCGCAGCATACGAGCTTGGTTATCAAAGGGTAGAAACTTCTGAGATGTTTTCTGAATATGTGGTTGTCCATTGAGCACATACCCTTCAGCACCTAAAACCCATACTCACCAAAAAAACGTTACTCGTTATTAATAAAGTTTAAAGTAAATAAATCCCTCATTTGACCATCAGAAAGGAAGTGGTCTAAGGAGGTGTTTGAATCTGCACGTGATAATAAATATAGTAATTTTCGTCACAACAATTAGTGTTACTTTTTGTTCGCATAGATTCTGCTTCTGATTATCTGATTTAGAAAATTAGCTTTAAACGTTGCAACATAACTTAATCAACTCTTTCTTTACTTCCCAAAATTGCATAAAAAGTTTCAACATGTAGGAATCAATACCTTGACGACAATGGGGGAACGAAGTTCAAGAACTTGATGAATCTCCATATTACTACTTTCTCCGATATCCGTTTGAAAATCGGATGCCTCTTTTAGTACTTGGCCACAAAAAGATGCAAGCTTTTCTTCAGCATCCGTTTTAACTTTGTGATCATCTTCATCATCATAATCAAGTAAATCACTTGTTCCGTTTTGGTTCGGATTACTTACAGAAGTTGTTGTCTTGTGTAATGCTTCTAAGTAAATGCAAGCTCCAGTAAATTCCTGACGAAGAAGATTAATTGGTGGCCTGAATGAAGATAAACTAGTTTGTGTCAGAACGATAAGGTCGATTGTCTTCTGTATAGCATCTGAATCCTTCCCATGTATATAGCATTGTTTGACTCTAGTTTAAGAAAAGCGTTTTACCATTAGTCAAAGGCCAAATGTCTAATCACATAATATAGTAAAGGTGGGATATTGAGTAGTTTAGACAGGTCAAAAAAGGTAATTTTTATATATATGGGTCCAAACGGGTTGGGTTGACCCAAAAAACTTTTTTGTTCAAATTTAAATGGTGTGTGAAATTTTAAATGCAACAATAATATCAATTCAAATGTGCATGTAGTCAACCTTTCAGGAGGCACATGTTGCATCCGTATTCTGAGATTAGCATACGAGTTAAAGGATGCTGCAAACTCTAACATGGAGAACAAAATTTCAAGAATGGTGATCTTTTGATGCCCCTTCAACTTGCTCCAATATTTTTTCTGCATGTTTAGCAAGCCATCAATAAGTTTGGAGAGTTTCATGAGTGCCATTTTGACCCATTACCCAACCAGCCCATTTGGCGTTACCTGGATAATATCAAGGGCTCCTAATAGTAGCAATTGAGTAATACATTTGCTCCTTATTGTACCCATGTATGGACTTTCTACTGCATCTTCGGATTCAGGCTCCTCGTCAGTAGACTGTACATTAGAACAAAAAAGATGATTAAAGTCATGACACATATTTAATCATTAAACAATATTAACAGAAAAAATGAAATAATAGGAAGA
This sequence comes from Rutidosis leptorrhynchoides, assembly GCF_046630445.1. Lineage (NCBI taxonomy): Eukaryota > Viridiplantae > Streptophyta > Magnoliopsida > Asterales > Asteraceae > Rutidosis > Rutidosis leptorrhynchoides. Next base: position 336,633,444 of record NC_092336.1, on the reverse strand, counting down.
AGGTACGACCTTAGATGTGGAAGATGGTGGTATAATGGGATCTAAAGTAAGGTTTTTAGGTTTAGCCGTAAAACTTCTAACGAGAACGTTATCCCTCATGTTTCCCATGAGTCTTTGACCTATTGTTTGACTCCGTTGCAAACTTGGTCCTTTGGAAGATTTCTCTGCATTTTCTGGAAAAAGAGTTTGACCAGCATTTTCTGATAATGGAGTTTGAACTGCAAATAATTGTAAGTCAGCAGCTTTATTTCTTACATGTTTCATATTCAAAATGATGAATTTTTAAGATGATTAACCTCAGGTGACAAGTATAATATCAGCGTAAAATAATCAAATGCTGTTAAAGATTAAATATAACCTTCCGATTCCTGTGGATCTGTTAATGAGTCATCTTCTTGTTTGTCTTTCGAGACCATCAATAGATTTTGATCTGTGAAAGCGCATTGATTATTTTAAAAAAATTAAAGTTCTGTTAATCACTTATTCTCCCACCATTTGGAATTTTAACTCGGTTTTATATTTTTCATAAAAAGCATATAAAGTTCAAGACAAATATAAGAGAGGAAATCAGTTCGGTTGAATTCAAAAGTAAAACAAACAATATCGTTTTTAACTATAAGGAAGTATACATATAACATATATGGTGTGTGCGTGTGTGTGTATATATATACATATAAAGTGGCTCACCAGCAGTAGACGTAGCTGAGGGACTATTATCTTCTTGAACTTGTAAGTCTCCACCCATAAATGACTGAATCTCTGAGTTATCGTAGCTCAAAGCATTGAGTAGCTCGAGGGGTTGAGTGGTGTAAGAAGCATCCCTATTACGTCATTACACATAAGCACACTTACGCAATCTGATTAAAAAGAGTGATGATTGACAATTCTTCAAATTCTGTTTCAAATGAACTAAAGTACCTTATGCTCTTTAACAAGGTGTCCCAGTCAGAAACTATGAATTGGTTTCCTCCAATTTCTATAAGATGAACGAGCGCACCAATTGATATTGAAACCACCGTTTGGTCTGTCTTTTTGGCACAATCTATTAGTAAGTTTAGCAATGGAGACAGCATGAAGTACACCTCCTGCAACGAGTCAAAAAAGTACAGTTGAAAAAGTTGACCCGAAGAACCTTATTCCGGTATCATTAATTTTTTATAATAGTTAGTGTGCCAAATATGATTAAAATATTTACAGTAACATTTTAAGAGTTGAATAAAATAATTGAAAGGACTTAGAAATACACATTGGGTGACTGTAAACCAATTGGACACCTACTGTTTTAAGCTCACTTTTCAGAATTTACTCGTTTGAGCCATTGAAGTCAAAACATAACATGAACGGCCACTTTTAGTGTGTGTGGGTGCGCGCGTGCGTGTGTTGGATAATCATATTAGAGACATGTTACCTTGTAAAACGAGTTAAAAAGGTCGCATAAAAGTTGTAGCGAATGAACGCTAGTTTCACGAAGCCAGCCATTGGTAGAAGGTGTAGTTTCTTTTCCTGCTTGCCTCACGTGATCAAAAATAGGAAACAAAACTTGGTGGAATATAATTTCCCAAAATCTTGGAGTGAAATGACTTCCTCTTTCGTTCAATAAATCAAACAAAACCTCAAGTGCACACTTGCTGACCTCAGCTCGTGGATCTGACGTAAGGTCAGACAAACCAGCCAGCATCGGGAACCAATAATGCTCAGTAACATCAAACGATGTATCTGCATTCGCGTTAATGGGTTTTAACCTACCACCGGGTATGAGTCCCTAAAATAGACACATTAAGTTTGTCTCCATACAGAAATAAACATAATTAACTCTATAATAATAGGACAGTCAAAATGGGCTTGGTGATCCGTAGACACATATGGTCCATCTTTTTGAATGTTTTTGTAAGTAAATGTAGCATGCATTATAGTTATTACAAAATAAATGTAAAAGTAAATTTTTGAATATAATAGAGGGTTGTAAGCACTTATTAATAGACTTCGTGTGACACACAACCTGTTTGATGGGTTCCCTTATAAGCGTAGTTTTAAATTTACATATTAGACCCGTTTGAGATAAAACGCAACCCAAATAGATCAAATCACTAGTAAATGGGTTGAAGTTGCCACCTCTAAAAAATACAAACCTCTGCAAGTCGATCCTCACATATGCGAAGGAGTGCAATGGCTTTTAAACTAATCCGGTGAGAACTTTTACTGTTGGCAAAACTTATTAGGCAACTGACACAGTCCATAAAACAGTCGCCAACGACTTGATCAAAGTGCTCTAGTACAACTGCCAATTTTTAAAAAGTTAGACACAACATAAAGAATCATTTAAAATAGGCAGACAAGCATTTTGCTAATTCTTATACAGAGTAATATGAATCGTCCTGTCCCATGAATATCACTTGTTATGTCTCATGAATATTGCAATATATCTACTTATTTTCCGATCGTTAAAAAACCATGATAAAGTTTATTAGAGTCTATAAAATTTTCAAGGGATGAAAGGAATAAAACATCAATCAATAATGTAAATGTAAATGAAAATGAAGCAGTAAGTTAATCAAAACCTTGTTCTACATTCTCAAAAGCATTTTCAACAATCGATTCCAAATGATCATTAGCAGCAGCTGTAAAAACCATAAAGACGCTTCGCCAACCAGATTTAATGCTTCCAACTTTTGATCTTGTCATCTATTACAGATCGAAGTATCGGTTAATGAAGTTACTTTTTCTTGTAAGAAGTTACTGAAATAATAGTCAGTTGGATCTCCAGAGTCAAAATAAACTTGTTTTTAGTGTAATTAAATGCATAGTGCATATACATACATAATGTAAAACATACCTGAATGATACAATCAACAATTAATTTCCGAATGGATTCACTTCGTCCATTTCGCATTAGAATAACAAATGGTTTCAAGATATCATTTTGAAAAGTCAAACTAGCAAGTTCGGCCCGCTCCAAGTATTTAATGCCGAGTTGTCTTAAAGAATCTATGGCATACATCGCAATCTTCTCGTTAGAATGGCTTCCAGCAGTTGTGAAATGATTAGCAAGGACGGACCATATTCTAGCCCATACCTGCATATATACATATTTTTGGTCACTATAAAGTTTAGACCCGATCCAACCCATTTCGACATGACCCGACCCATTTAGACCTGGCCCGTTTGACCCATGACCTGTTTTAACCCAAACACGTTCCGTCTTGACCCATCCCGGCCCGTTTGCCAGGCATACTACCATTGAAAATACATACAACATCATAGCCCTAGTAAGAGCCAACATTGTCCTTATACCCAAAACCAAAAGCTGCAAACTAGCGATCATATCTCAAGAATCGAGGTGGTGTTTGGGATTGCTTATTTGAAAGGACTTATCTAATATTAAAAAAATATGCAGACGCTAATGTTACTTTTAAGTGTTAATATTTATTAAATAAGCAGATAAGCATGCTTAGAAAGGTGTTCGGATATGTCTATCTGCTTAAAAAAATAAGCAATAGGCCGATATAAAATAAAACAATCAATTCCAAACATTATATAGGTTTTGTGTTTTAAATTGGAAAAAAAGTGTATGCACGTCAACTCAACCTAACCCGTTTTGAAACAATACCCAACCCGCCCATTTTGGTACCTTAAATGGGTTAAAGGGAGCATTACCATGCGTATACGTGCCATATTAAGGTAACTAATCTCCACAAGTTTTTGCAAGCTATAAACACGAGCTGGTATTTGCTTTAATTCTTCAGCCGATATGTTACATAAAGCAGTAAAAAATTCCACCACTGATTCACTCGGAAGTTTAACACTGTTTGAAAAAACCTGGTTACACGGTTTCCCGACCAACTCTTTAAGAGATTGAATAACCGATTCCCTAGCATTTTGGTTAGCTCCATGCATTATAGCAGCGGCCATAGGAGGAGTAGATGTAATATATTCTAGTCGAGATACGCACTCTAAAACAGCATTCCATGTATCTTGAAGCGTGTTTGGTTCAGAGTCACATAGATTCAGCAGAGTCCGTAAGGCCTCAACGTTTTTACTAAGCATATCTTTTGGTGCATGTAACATTGTGAATCTTCAAAAATAGACAACAATTTCAAATGCTCATTACATTCTTTTTATAATTGCGTTGGGTCAGCAAATTTATAATAAATATACTACGTTAAAAAAAGATAATGTATAAGATTATGGAGATTAACCGTTCTATACCTCATGCATGGAGTGTTGAAGGACTCGGAATTACTCGGTGAGTACTCGGTCTTTGCAACTCGGGGAGTACTCGGTCAAAATCCAGTCAAACTAGGCCAAAAACTCAGGATTACTCGAAAAATCGGTCAAAACTAGACCAAAACTAAGGATTACTCGGAAAATTAGTCAAAATTTGCCAAAACTCGGTCAAAATTGGTCAAAAATGGTCATAGTTAAACTTGGTCAACATCCGAGTACTTCCCGAGTTGCCGAGTACTACTTAAAAAGTCCCAACCGAGTATTTCCCGAGTAGCGTTTTTTGCAACCTTACATGCTTGTAATCTCTTCTTATCTTCACCTTTAATTTATTAATATGTATAAATAAATTTTCTTTAAGGTATATGTTTTAGGCATACTCCACTCTAGTGGAATTGGGTATTGTTGTTGTTGTTGTATGTTTTAGGCATACCAATACCAACAAATTTTCTTTTGGAAATTAATACTAGCACAACCAATGACTATGTTTTTTTGCAACTAGTAATATACTGGTTTTTTAAAACTTATCAGACGGTACTTGAATAATCATATAACTATAATCAGGACCTATTTATTCAAAAACCTTTTATATATCATAAAAAAGATAATGCACTAGTACTGAATCGAAAACCAACTAAAAGTATGAGACAAAACAGGAACATACCTGACCAACGATGTCAAAAAAGCATATCGCATGGTATCCATTCTTAGGACATGTGTAATATAAATCCCTGCTTTAAAACCTTCCATACAGAGAACCACTCGTTCCTTATTTTCCTTTTCCTCCATCATAACAGAAAACGTAGCAAGCAAAGGCCAACCTACAGCTTCAATCATCGGTCTTACAATATCAATACGTTGTGACGTATAAAACGTGCTAGTTTTCGCCCCTTGTTTCTGAAATATTTCCTGTGTTTGTTTAATAATAGCCTCACTTTCAGCCTTTGTATCCGACTGAATTCTAAGTTTCGGTAAAGCTAGATTTAAAATACCAACAATGCCACCTCGTTCTTCAGTTTCTCGTTTTTTCCTACTCGTTTTTACATTATCATCACCCTTCATTTTGATCTCTTCTTTAACAATGGAGTCATATATTTCTTCCAAAAGTAGTTTTGGTATGCATTCTTCTGGATCACTTGTCGCATTCATTCGTACAAAATCAGATTTTGACATTTTAGGCCACACCATTGGATTATGAGCATCAGTGTTTAACATTATAACTGCATATGCAAGAACATAAGCAGTGTCTGCACTTTTAAACAGACCTGGATTATCTGCACAGTAACTGCAAAAAACAACACATTTAACAATAATAATTTCTCGCTCGAAAAACGGACACGTAACAGTACGCACGTACCGCTCTGCAAATTTTTCCATTATTCGGTCTATTTTCTGTGCTTCCCCTGGAAGCCTAAAACCTTTGAGAAATTCACGAATGGCAGTATGAAATTTCATGTCATAAAATTTCATCGAATCAACATAAGCATGCATTACGGCAAGGGGAAACTCCTCATGTTGACCCAGGTAATCACCAATCATAGCCTGAAAATCCAGCGGCCAAAAGTCTTCAAAATCTACCAACGTATGAAGCTTATCTTATACATGTAGGATGGATTGGATAATGGGTCAAAATGGACCGCGTTCAAATGTGTTGTTATTATTGTATTGCATATGTTGGCACTCATTGCTAACCACAAAATTCTTTAATACGGAGTGAATACATAATGCGTTATATACAATCACAAACAAAGTTATTTCAAATTTAAGCAACCTAATGATTTAGGAGAATGTAAGCATAAAGAATACACTTTTGGCGACTATTTACCCGTTTGACTCATTTAACCCATTTGACATGTTTCCTTTTCAGCTATTTTTATTTCTAATTAACACATTTGACCATATGGACAAATCATAATCACTCATTATAAGTAAATAGGTAAAAATTGAAAATCGCCACGTCTATTATTTTGTAATAAGAAGTACCTTGTCCAAAGTGGATGTATTTCTGAGAAATTGTGCTACTGATGCAGGCGTATTGTCTACCAACCTATTTGCCGTGAGAAATCCAATACCACGTTCAGGATGGCGGTTGAACTGAAATTTATTGAAGATATAATGTTAATTTTCACAAAGTTAAGAAACTCAAGTTCTCGTTTCTTGCACACTTGCAATTGTTTAATTTTATATTATTTTTTTCGGAAAGCATACTTGCAATTGTTCATGGGGGTATAGATATGTACATCTATGTATTACTCTAATAAAAGAAAATATAGTGGAAACATGGCCTAGTGGGGTAGGTTGTGTAGAGGATCAAAGTGTGTAAATTCTAATATGGGTCTAAAGGGGTCAATTTGGGTTGACCTGAAACATTTTTTGTCCAAATAGTTCTTGTGAATTAGATGATCACAAATTTTCTATATCAATAATGGTCTTATTATATAGAAGATTTATACAATAAAAACATACTTTGGCTGGCATTCGACCCTTTGACCCATTTGTTTTAGCTGTTTTCGTTTTCTCTTCATTTGCCTTCTTGACCTATTAAAGATAGAGCATTTGCCAAATCGACCAGCTTCTAAGTAAATGGGTCGAAATTGCCACCTCTACCTTAAAGATTCCTTCTTCGACGTCTGAGGTCAAACTTAATCATACAGGTTCTTCTACAACGTTAAGTCAACCATTTTTCTCTGATGTGCTACTATTTTCTATAAAATCGTAATGGGCACAAATTTCCCTTTCTTTTTTCAGAATCACGAGGAATTTGGATAAATTTTTACTAGACCAAAAGTCAAAGTGCTGTACATAGATTGGTAAAAATGACTCATAATATACCTCAGAGATGGCTGCTTCCATGGTTGACTTTTGAGCCTTTAATTTTTCAAAGCTATTCGCTGAGCCATTATTGTTGTTTGCTTCTGAGTCCGAATCTAAACCATCCTCGTGAATAAACTGGTTGTCTTTATTATGCTTTTCCTCTCTACATAACTTTTCCCAGTCGACAAGTGACTTTAGCACATTCACAAGACACTACAAAAATGAAGGGAAAAAAAGGTCAACACACCTGCACGTAATAATATTTTGGTACATTTAATCACTTTTTTTCAAAGAAGATTGGACTATAACGATATAGAAACCTGAAGTGATGATCCTTTAAGCGTTCCATTTTGGGTCGAGTTAACAGATGTAGGATCCAAACTGTGTGTTCCTTGAGCTATTTTGGAAAGTGTTGTAACCTACACATGTATGAAACAAAAATCATAATCAGATAGAAAAAGAAAATAATAAGTATATATATGCTAAATAGAATGAAAATAGCTTTGTATACCATTCGTTCAAACGAATTGTGAGCCTCGAGATCACAATCATAGTTCACATATAAATCAATAAGCATCTGAGGGTCTTTGCAAATTTTCTCCAACATCCTGTTATAAGTTTTTAAATTACAATGTGGTTAGCATAAACCACATAAAAATGTAAACTCATTTACTTAATTGATGAGATTAATCATCTTTATTAATCAGAAGTTGTACCGAATCACCATTAATTTGAGGTTCACAGAAATTTCTGAGCTGTCTAAAGATCGTAAAACAATCAGAGGAAAGAATATACCAATTTCAATCTGAAAATGATAAACGTTAGTTCCCGAGTAAAAAGACAGTTACAATACACATACAAAAACATGTGTAAAGTAGAACAGTCATAAGCAACTTGCCTTTAGGCCTTCCCTATATCTTAACAAAAGCACCGCAAATATTCCAGTTGCATACTGTAAGAAAAGATGTATACTTATATTTCCTTTCCAAAATTCAATTAAAAAAATAAACTTTTTGTGAAGTAAAATAATATAATATTAAAACTTGCCTGAAAGATCGTTGAGGATTTTGAAACGCATGCCCTCAACAGTGCATATGATAGGTATGCTTTTACCGCGTCAATAAAAGTGAAATTCTTAGTAAACGAGTGACTAACCCCTTCTAATAAGGCCTGAAAGATTCATATCTCAGTCAACAAATAAAAAGGAAAAAAATGAAAAATAAGTTACTCGTGTCAAATAATGTATATAAATAAATAACCTGTAGAAGTTCAAGAGATAGTATTCGTGTCTTTGAGGTAACTGCATCATTATCTTCTTTCATTGCCATCTACAATAACATTGATCAAAATAAGATCAAATTTCGCACCATGAATCCGCATATACAAAAAAATTCAAGCAAACATGCAAACCTTGCAAAGGGTGCGGAAAACAAGCACAGCATCACGGTCTGCAATGCTCATGCTCTTGGAATTAACTCCGCTTAGTTATAAAGGTAGCAATTAGTATGTTGTTATAATATTAAAAAAAAAAATAGTAATAATAATAATAAAAGAGGTTTATGGGTACGGGTAGCACCATATAAATATATTTACCTAGTCTTTTGATCATCCTCAAGCTGCAAAGCCTTGTCAAGAACTGCCTCCAAACCCTGTGAAACAAAATAGTCAACCACTTTAGTGTTGACTAATCCTAAAATACATAGATTTATCAAGAACGAGAAATTAAGCACCTTTATATCATTCCCACCAGCAAGATTTTGAAGTTCTTCAAGAGGTGCAATAGAGGTGTTGTTGGCGGTGGAAGTCAACATTTGATCATCTTTGTCGGATGGTAAAGTTTCTTCGATTATCATGGATGATTCACTAGTTTCGTTTACAGGTTGACCATCTGAGGACACCTGAAATGCAAGAAACACATTATTAGAAGTTGAAATATAGTAAGTGTTCATGTTTAATAATATAAAAAAAGGTTTAACTACAGACCGAGTTGGTGTCCATTCGCCTGAATACTATGCTGATCATTTGTGTTAACATAGCCTTGGATGTAGCTTGGTTGACAGGACTTTTACTATTCATTATAAAGAAGGATCAATTTGTTCAGTTCTCTGAAGGTAGAATAAACAAGTTGATACAAATAAAAAAATTTAATAAAAAAAATTACCTGTTGAGAGCAATATTATAGCACACTCTAATTACACCAAGCAACGGTTCCCCATGAACTGCATATGTGGCAATTACAGAGAATAGATTGAGAACCATTTATTAATCAAGAAAAAAGTAATTGGATGGATGATAAACTTAACAATAGCTACATCACTATTGAACATCAACATATGTAAACATCCATTTTTTAACATAAGATTAAGGTGACATGAAAATTTGAAAAATGTAAACAAAATGACAGAAGCTCGTTTTCCATTTTCTTAAAAAAACAAATTGTATCGTAAGCGTACCACTTATAAGAAAATTATAATTAGGACTGACATAAAAAGTTTCTTTCCGAAACATAAAAAAGAAACACAACAGAACATAAAGAAAATGTAGCTCGGAACTAAGTGTAGAAGACATTATCTACATCTTTTTCCTTTAGAAAACCACCCAGAGGAGATTCTAGTATATAACCCGTGGGGTCACAGGACGCCACTAGTTCAAATTTTTTTATTACAAAGTACTCTTCAAATTGTACACGACACCACTAAATTTAATTATATAACCCCATATATTTTTAAAATGTATAGGTAAACAACCACTGTACTCTTCAAATTGTATAGGAAACTACTATTTCTAACTATAGGACCTCATATATTATTAGAATTTGTAGTATATTCCAGGTAAACAACCACTAAGTAGCATTTAAAAACTGGATAAAAAATCGAGACCCCATTGAGTTTTGATTCTGGAATCGCCACTGAAACCACCGAAACAGTATTAGATGAAAATTCAAAGAAAAACAGCAATTAGTGTAAGCATATCAATTACCTCTGAACTTTGTGGATGATACAGCAGTAAGTAGCACTTTTAAGACTTGAAGAATTGTACTGCATGAAAGTACCATATATATATAATTATAAGAAAAATTAAAAGAATAAAGGAAAAAAGATATCTCAAAAAATGTACCTGTCAGGTGAGTTATTATCAACACAACCGCAAATCGTGTTCAGCATGTTTGTAAATAGTGGAACGTTTTGACCGTTTTCAATACCCGGATCGCCCTCTAGGTGATCATATGCAATAAGTTTCTGCACTTGGAAAATGGTTATAAAACTTGTGCAATAAAAACACAAAATTTCCAGAATACTTGAAACTTTTTAACAGCATGAAGAGCGCGTTTATAAAAAAAATTTGACGTCAAAGGACATACATGAATACAATCCAATGCGAGTTCAATGAATTTTGGATTCTTGGTTTCAAATGCAAGTCGAAGTGGATTAAGAACGAGTTCCAACTCAACTCCTTCCAAAGTCTGGCCAGCACTTGCTAATGTCTTTGTAATACTTTCACTGGATTCGTTTGCATCTGAGTAAACTTCGATTTTTTCAGTCCAGACATCACTGTGACAAAGCTCCATTTTTAATAAATTAACCAATGTTAATTAAGTTCGTATTATTAGGAGATCTCACTTTTCAAATAGGTCAAATAGCTAAAAAGGTAACGTAACGGCAAAATTACCCATTGTCCTTAAGGGATTAATTTCATTTTTGGTACGTAGAAAGGGTTCGAATATGGAAAAAGTTGCAATAGAGATAATAATACTTGTCCAAGTGTAGTGCCACCGTGCCACAATGGCCACATAGATTCCAACTCATCAGAATGGCCCACCGGAGAAATATTCTGGCCAAATATATAATCTTTAAAACACAACATCTGGTTCAGTCATTTGCTCGAACAGCTTGCGTGCATAAAATATATATCCATATTAACTTAATTACCAGTAAAGTTTTAGATGAGATAGATATGCATAACCGCATTACGGACAAATCAAAGCAAGTAAATGACAAGAATGAAAACGGAAGTACAGCTTGACTTGAGGATGACATTTACGGATGAGTATATATATATATATATATTGCGAATGATTAGTTAGTCGCATTGTTAGTTACTTATTCTGTTTCAATGTTTTTGTCTACTGTTTTTTCAAGCTATTTAAGCTTCGGCTTCAATGTATTGTAATCTTCAGTTGAGACTTTTACATTTTTGTGATGAAAAGGTATTAGTCTTCACATTTATTTAATTTCTCCTTTTTCGACCAAAAAAAATTAGTAAAAAATGCTGAATTTAATCTTTATGATTTCAACGGTGGGAATTGGATTTATTTGAATCTTTATTATAATTTTTTAAGGCATGTGTTTTGAATCACTGACCGGGGAATAACCTACTCACCCGATCATTTTCCACGCGCATAAGCGTTTCAGCCCGAAACTCGAACCGCATTACAAGGACTCGATCCTTAAAATATCCAGAGGGGCCGGCGGAGCGGACCTAAATCCTGAAATACGGGGGGAAGCGGGGGGAAGCAAAAACTTTTTTTTTTCTTCGTTTTTTGAAAAAACTTTGTTCACGAACATTATAGATGAGATGAAAATATGAACATTTAGTATAGACACTTTTTGATAAATGTTTTTTTTTTTTTTTGCGGGAAAAACGCTCGAAGAAGTAATATATAACAATTATCGTGTTTTTCGAGCGTATTTTGAGGTTTTAGCTATTGGGGTTTAGATATTAGGGTTTAGATATTAGGGTTTATAGAGTTTAGATATTAGGGTTTAGGGTTTAGATTTAGGGTTTAGATTTAGGATTTAGATTGAGTTTTTAACATGAACGGTTTAGAGTTTAGGGTTTAGGGTTTAGGGTTTGGTGTTTTGGGTTTATGGAATAAACCCAAACCTCTAAACCCTAAACCCTAAACCCTAAACTCTAAATCGGGCTAAATTTTACTTCACAAAACATGGAAAAAAAAAACGTTCCTATTCTTCACGAACAATATTATATTGAATGTTATTTTTGTCGGTCATTTTCCCGCCTAAATAATAACATTCATCACGAGGTGTCTCTTCTAAATGTTCATATTTTCGTGTGATCTTAATGCCGGAAAAAAAAATTTCAAAAAAAACGAATTTTTTTTTTTTTTGCTTCCCCCCGCTTCCCCCCGATTGGTTACTTCCCCATTGATCCTGCCCCTATATATATATATATATATGGGGATGATTCTCACACACACTTTTTTGATCCTCACACACCAATTGAGTATTATTAGAAGAGTAAAAGGTTAAAATAAGTGTGTGAGGATCAAAAAAGTGTGTGTGAGAATCATCCCCCATACATATATATATATATATATATATATATATATATATATATATATATATTGAAAGGCAAATTCACACACAATCATTAACACGAATATTTACAACCACGAATATGTCCCAAGTGGGACTTGAACCCTCAACCTCTTGAATGTTATATTGGCATGATTAATGGGAAAGTAACAAATCGGGGGGAAGCGGGGGGAAGCAAAATTTAATTTTTTTTCGTTTTTTTTGAAAAAAAATTTCCGGCACCAAGATCACGCGAAAATATGAACATTTAGAAGAGAAACTTCGTGATGAATGTGATTATTTAGGCGGGAAAACGATCGACAAAAATAACATTCAAGATAATATTGTTCGTGAAGAATATGAACCTTTTTTTTCATGTTTTGTGAAGTAAAATTTAGCCCGATTTAGAGTTTAGGGTTTAGAGTTTGGTGTTTTGGTTTTATTCCATAAACCCAAAACACAAACCTCTAAACCCTAAACCCTAAACCCTAAACTCTAAACCGTTCGTGTTAAAAAACTCAATCTAAATCCTAAATCTAAACCCTAAATCTAAACCCTAAACCCTAAATTTCTAAACCCTAATATCTAAACCCTATAAACCCTAATATTTAAACCCTAATATCTAAATCCCAACAGCTAAAACCTCAACATACGCTCGAAAAACACGATAATTGTTATATATTACTTCTTCGAGCATTTTCCCCCCAAAATAAAAACATTTATCACAAAGTGTCTCTACTAAATGTTTATATTTTCATCCCATCTATAATGTTCGTGAACAAAGTTTTTTCGAAAAACGAAAAAAAAAAAAATTTGATTCCCCCCGCTTGGTTACTTCCCTCTTGATCCTACCACTATATATATATATATATATATATATATATATATATATATATATATATATATATATATATATATATATAGGGGCAGGATCAATGGGGAAGTAACCAATCGGGGGAAAGCGGGGGGAAGCAATTTTTTTTTTTCCTTTTTTTGAAATTTTTTTTTCCGGCATCAAGATCACACGAAAATATGAACATTTAGAAGAGATACTTCGTGATGAATGTTATTATTTAGGCAGGAAAACGATCGACAAAAATAACATTCAAGATAATATTGTTCGTGAAGAATATGAACGTTTTTTTTCTTCATGTTTTGTGAAGTAAAATTTAGCCCGATTTAGAGTTTAGGTTTAGGGTTTGGTGTTTTGGGCTTATTCCATAAGCCCAAAACACCAATGTAACATCCCGTTTTTCCCGTACGTATCGAAAGGTACCTACTTAATCATTTGTACGTTTATAACTCGTTAGCTTATGCGTAAATGTATGAATATATATATATATATATATATATATATATATATATATATATATATATATATATATATATATATATATATATATATATATATATATATATATATATATATATATATATATATATATATATATATATATGTGCACTTGATAATGTGTGCATGTATAAGTTTAATCATGGGTTTGGTTAGCGTTAAGTCTTGAGAGACTCTTGTGGAAGGCTAGGTGAACATAGGAAGCGGGTTTGAATTGTGCAATGTAAATAAAATCGAAAAGTGTATAAGTTGGCCGAGCTGTCCAGTTCTAGCCTTAGGCCGCGCCGCGACAATTGGGTCCGCGCCGCTGCATAACAAGCAAATTGGGATCAGAAGTTGGCTTAAGAAAGGTATATTTTCTCTTTATGTGTCGCGCCACGACGATTAAGGTCGCGCCGCGACAGTCCTGCAGTTCTGATTCCGGTTTTAGCTTAAATTAAATGACTTTGAGGGACAAAATGGTAATTTGACATGTAAATCTGATGGGAGCATTAACTCTCCACCACACATCCATTTATTTCATTTTCATTTCCATTTTCTTTCCTATTTCTCTCTCAAAACACAAAACCCACCTAGCTTGATCTTGAGATTTGAAGTTGGAGATTTGTGAATCAAACCTAGGAGCGAGATTTAGAGTTGTTCTCCTTGTTACTAGCTACAAGAAGATAGTCTCGGTAAGTTCTAGCTTTATGTTTTAAGTTTTGATTGGTTAATGACTAGGGTTTTGGGTACTAGAGATTTGTATGACCCATTTGAGGGTAAAATGGGTGAGTTTGGGTTATGTTGTTGTAATTAAACCCTAATAGCCATAATCTAGGGTTTTGGCCTTGTGATTTGAGGTTGTAAGTGTCAATTGGTGTTGTTAGTCACTAATGCACTTTAAGATTTATGAAAGAAGGGTTAATGGGTAAGTTTGACTTGATTGTGAGTTTAAGTGAGTTAAAATGGGTCAAAATGTGCTAGTTGACCTAATGGGATGAAATGGATATGGATTACCCTAAGTTTTGTGTTAATTGAAGATTAATAGACTTTAATTCACTAGTCTTAGTGATTAAAGTCGAGTCTTAGCCATTTATGGGCGGTTGTGAGTAGTGGAGTCATTTAATGCAAATTGGGACATTAAATGCTCAAGTGGGAGTATTGTGGTTAATCCCACTAGTTGTGAAATTGAATGCGCACTTAATGATTTAAGTACATTGCGTTGAAGCTCGGAAGTGCTAAATCATCATCCTTGTGACAAGGTGAGTGGAATAATTATGCGTTCATGTATATGGCGTGTTTATTTGTGAATGTTATGGTATGAACCACGTGCCGGTAGTGCCATAACATGTGTGGGATAAGATGTGAACCACGAGCCGGTAGCATCGAGTGTGAACCACGAGCCAGTAGCACTATAAACTAAGATGTGAACCACGAGCCGGTAGCATCGAGTGTGAACCACGAGCCGGTAGCACTACAAACTAAGATGTGAACCACGAGCCGGTAGCATCGAGTGTGAACCACGATCCGGTAGCACTATAAACGAGTATGACTCAAATGCGTATGGTGTGAACCACGAGCCGGTAGCACATAGCGTTATTGGTTAACCATATTGAGATTGTTGTTTGTTTAGCATATAAAATATATTAAGTTGAGTATATGCTAATGAAGTGGTGTGATAATGTACGACTTGTTAGTGTTACGGGTATGTTGACATGCTATTTGAGTTACAAGTTCGTATGAGGTATTTGGTATTGTGATTGCAAATGGATAAGTTATATATATGTATGTATAATTGTTGCACTCACTAAGCATTGCTTACCCTCTCGTTGTTTACCATTTTATAGGTTCCGGCTTGGACAAGGGTAAGGGCATACGGTTGGATTAGTTGTCTCCCGTTTGTGTTGACAGGGGATGCTTTTGGGATAGCTTTTGAAGTGGCCGAACGTTTTGGGTAGTTTAGCCCCAAACCATGCTCGAGTGTCGTTTGGATTATAAACTATCATTTGTTGTTGGTCAAACTTGTATCACATTCGTTAATGGCCTTTGTGCCTTTTTGTAAACATTAAACTCGTAGTATGTTTTGACGAATCGTGTGGAATGGGTTACATATTTAATTGGCGCGTAAATGTGTATTATATTTTAAATAAATAAAAAATTATCGTACGGAGTACGGGTTGGGTTGTTTCAAGTGGTATCAGAGCATGGTCTAAGGGATTTAGGCGACTTGAGATAGGTGCCTAGACTTGGACTTTATTGTGTGAGCGCTTTATGCGGGACTTGTAGGACTTTGGGTCTAATAGGGAATTGTTAGTGCCTTGGTTTATATGAACTAACCTTGTGCTAATTGTTTTGTATTGTGTTTAGCAATCATCAAGCAAGACGGACATTGTACTAGCGAGTTAATGCGACTTGCTAGCGTAACAACGATTAGCTACAGTTGTTACGAGTGCAAATCGTGTCAAACGAGTAATGTACGACGATTGTTGAGCAAGATGGGGTAGTGTGGTGTACATGTATACACTTACGTGTTATGTCTTTCGTTACATGGTTTAACCTACTTCGTTTTATAGAATGAAGATGAGAAACGGACCCGATCATGATAACGGAAGTACAAGCGAGGACGTCGAGTTTTCGGCTAAGGTTGAGGCCGTCTTTAAAAAGTTAAAAGCGGATTTTCTTACGGACGTCCGAACGGTCTTCCAAGATTCGGTCGATGGGCAAGTGACCGATTTGATAAATGAACGAATGAAGGCCACTATCGAAGAGGCCCTTGATGCTAGAAACATTTATCCTCGCGGTGAAGGAGGTGAAGGAAGGCGGGACTTCCACTACAAGAATTTCAAGGATACTCAACCTCCGATGTTTAATGGGGTGAGGGATCCATTGAAAAGCACTAGTTGGATTTCCGATATTGATAAGGCTAAAAAGGAACATATATTTCATAGCAATATCCCTCCTAAATAATAGGTTTTCATATGTAATTGTATTATATTTTCATTGTAATTGTTTAAATAAATAAGTGCGAAGACAAAAGGCGAAAACGAAGATTTGAAGACACAAACGTCCAAAAAGCTCAAATGTTCAAGATACAATTCAAAAGGTTCAATTTATTGATGAAAAACGTCTAAAAATGACAAGAGTACAAGTTACAAAATTCAAAGTACAAGATATTAAATTGTACGCAAGGACATTCGAAAATCCGGAACCGGGACATGAGTCAACTATCAACGCCCGACGCAATGGACCAAAAATTATGAGTCAACTATGCATAAGAATAAAATATAATATATAAATAATTATATAAATTATTTATATATTATAAATATATATATAATCATGTCGACAAGCTATGAGACAAAGGATCCTGAGCTGGATTTTCAAACTCCACGACTCGCGGAGTTTGAAGGCCAAAAACTCCACGACTCGCGGAGCTGTCAGAAATCAAAATGCCTATAAAAGGCCATGCATTCTGCCGAGTTTATATATAATAAATAATAATAATAATACTCTGTAATAAATAAATAAATAAATATATATATATAATATATATAGTATAGGGTAGTTTTATATTAGATTAGTTCGGGTTATGTAAAAGTTATTTTTACGGGTTTTTGAAGTCGAAATTCTGTCCGTGTAACACTACGCGATAAATACTCAATGTAAGTTATGTTCTCCTTTTTAAATTAATGTCTCGTACTTAAGTTATTATTATGCTTATTTGAGCCAAAGTAATCATGATGTTGGACTAAATATTAAAGACGGGGTAATTGGGCTTTGTACTATAATTGGGGTTTGGACAAAAGAACGACACCTGTGGAAATTAGACTACGGGCTATTAATGGGCTTTATATTTGTTTAACTAAATGATAGTTTGTTAATTTTAATATAAAGATTTACAATTGGACGTACCTATAAATAACCACATACACTCGATCGGACACGATGGGCGGGATATTTATATGTACGAATAATCGTTCATTTAACCGGATACGGGAATGGATTAATAGTCTATGGAATTATTAAAACAGGGGTGAAATTATGTACAAGGACACTTGGCATAATTGATAACAAAGTATTAAAACCTTGGGTTACACGCAGTCGATAACCTGGTGTAATTATTAAACAAAGTATTAAAACCTTGTTACAGTTTAAGTCCCCAATTAGTTGGAATATTTGACTTCGGGTATAAGGATAATTTGACGAGGACACTCGCACTTTAAATTTATGACCGATGGACTGTTATGGACAAAAACCAGACGGACATATTAAATAATCCAGGACAAAGGACAATTAACCCATGGGCATAAAACTAAAATCAACACGTCAAACATCATGATTACGGAAGTTTAAATAAGCATAATATATTTTATTTTATTTTTCCTCGTACTTTTATTTATTGTCATTTTAATTATTGTTATTTATTTTATATTGTTAGTTAAATATCGTCATTTACTTTACGCTTCGCTTAAAATATAAAATTGACAAACCGGTCATTAAACGGTAAAACCCCCTTTTATATATTATTAATATAATATATTTTGTACGAATATAATTGTTTAAAATATAGTGTGAAATAAGCCAGCTCCCTGTGGAACGAACCGGACTTACTAAAAACTATACTACTCTACGATTAGGTACACTGCCTATAGTGTTGTAGCAAGGTTTAGGTATATCCCATTTGTAAATAAATAATTAAAACTTGTGTAATTTGTAACGTATTTCGTAGTAAAATATAGTACTATCACGTACCCCCACGCTACCACATCAAGTTTTTGGCGCCGCTGCCGGGGAACTTGACGAAACGCTAGATTTTTAATTTATTTTTGTATAAATATATTTATATATCATTTTAGAAAAACAATATAAAATTAAAAAAAAAAACCGAAAATGCAAACTCCACGACTCGCAGAGTTTGCAGGCTTAAAACTCCACGACTCGCGGAGCCACCCAGACAGAAGCACCCAGAACCCTAATTTGACATTTATTACGAGTATAATTTAATTATTATTATTAAACTTAATTAGGTTTATATTTAATATTAATATTTAGTTTTAGTTTTTAAATTAATTTGTATTTTAAATATTAATTAGTATTATTAAATATATATATATATATATATATATAAATTAATACTTTTATAAAATAAATAATATAAAAATAAATAATTTTTATAACTTTAAGTTTATTTTTATATTTTGTATCTTTTCATTTGTTTTAGCGTAATATTTGTATATTTTTCGTTCGTAGCTAGTTTTAAGACATAGTTTTTGCCGTAGCTTATTTTTATTTTCTAGATTTTTAGGCTTTGCCGTAAAATACCTTAAGTGCTTTTTCTTTAGACTAAGATTTAGGTGCTTTAGAATTTTGCGACGCCGTTTTTCGCTTTAGTTTTAAATAGATTTTAGTGCCTTTAAGTAATTGCCGTTTTCTGAATAAAATTGCATTTACCTTTAGACCTTTAGGCGCAACTTTTTAGATATAATTTTTAGACTTTTAAGTTACGACGCGCTATTTTCTTATTTTTATTTTTCGACGTTTTTCGACGCGCATTCTTTTTCTTTCTTATTTCTCGACGCTTTAGTTTTTAGGACTTAGAAATTTTCTCTATTTCTTATCTAATATCTCAACTGGAAATAAAAATTATTTAAGTGGTTAAATTAATGGACGTTGACAATTTTCTGCTTCGTAGTAATAGTTGGATTTGTTAGTGGCTGAGTTGTGAGCTTCCGATTTAAAGGGTTCTGGCTCCCTGCTGCATCTTTTGGCTATTCGAAACGTGGGCAAAAGCAGAAAAGTCTATTAATTGGACAACTTATATAAGTTTTTCTATTTTTATAACTAATAGGATAATTAGTAAATGCACCACATTGTAGCTAAAATTTGGCCATCGCAATAAAATGGAAAATTTTGAAAACAAGGCTATGGAAACCCTTTTTGATATCCAAAATCAATTAAATCAATACTCTCAAACGAGTGTTGATGACAATTCGTTCGGTCAATCTTGGATCACGAATGACAAAACAATAACTGGTTGTGAAATCTGTGGAGATTATCACTCAACATGGAAATGTTATTATTACGTTCCTATGGAAAATTACGCACCCACGGAACCTGAATGGAATGATTATGAAGAATACAATTCAAATTGGGATTATTCCCAAGAATATATCCAAACTCAACAACCAGTAGACGAGGAAAATTACGTGTCTGAAAATTTACTAGACAATATGAAAATCAAACTCGAAGAACTCAATGCTCAAAATGAACAAATGAGAGAGTTTGTAAACCGGCAAGCTGAAACTCTATCAGACTACACACCTGTTGATCTGAGGAGTATTGTGCAAGAAAATCTCATATCATCGAATTTTGATGAATTCGAGAGCTCCGAAATTACCAACTATCTCGATGATACTTTTTATTCAGTCTTACCAATTTCACAACATATCGACACATTAGCCTCTACCGACGAAATCATCGATCCATCAATGGATAAAGAAGAAGTAAGGGTGACAAATTGGTACTCTTGGGAAAACGATAACGTTGAAAATTTTACCCCCGAGACCAAAATGGTGAGACCAATAAGTACCATTAATGAAGAAGAATCTACTCCAATCCCGAAATTCACCATTCCACAACCTTCCAACCCAATATTCTCAATAGACGAGTCATCTACCGAAGATGAACTACGAGCTTTAATAGATAATAACACCTCGAATTTCACCCAATTGGGTAATAGAGGTGAAACCTTTGATCCCGAGAATGAACGGAAGGAAATGTTAGGAATTATCCACCCTATAGAAATATGTATGTCGATGTATATCAATCCATTTGACCAAGAACTAGAAAATAGACATATCCATTTACTAAAAGCTACACTTAAAAAAGAATTAAGTAGTGACGATCGGGAGAGTCTAAACTTTAAACCCATTGATATATTATACACCACCCGAGATGTAAATAACTGGCTCACTATTCTAATTCGTGGAACTTATTCTACCGACTTCACATGTCGTCAGCTAAGTATGGGGAAGTCTAACCCCACTTAACGTTAAATTAGGGGTTCGGGTTAGTGCATAACTCGTTAATAAACATGCATAATAAGTTAGGGTAAAAGACGCATTTTCAAAGATTAGCAAACAGTCCAGAAAAGCAACCGTTTTTGAAGAAAAACATGTGTGATAAAACAATAAAAGGAATGAACGATGAGGCGCGCCATCTATCATTCGACGAGCTCTGTAATTACAAACTGGGTATTTTTAATTACTTTTCTACACTAATCACCCTCATGAATTTATAATTATAGTCTGATTTCATGCAAATGAGGGCATTGCATGATCTCAAGTGTGGGGAAGGGTTATAAATTCTCTCGGGTTTACACTTAGTTTATTTGCCAAATTTTGTGAAAATTTGAAAAATTTTCAACTAAATGAAGTTAAAATCATGTTTATACATATTTATGAACGATGAAAACTAGGTGTTAATACCGAAATTATCGTTACCTCGAAAAGGACATAAATTGAGAAACAACCAAAAACGCTTGAATTCATTTAAAATGGAATAAAGGAGAATAAAAAGGTAAAGAAAGAAACTAAGTGTGGGGAGAATGTACCAAGTTAATTAAAAACTATCTATCACATGTTTGTTTAAAGTTATTGCAGGTGTTTTTGTTTTGGACTAAATTAACTGTTTTACCTGATGAAAGAAAAGAAAAGATGGATCTACACGATGAATCAATTCCATCATTAAGAGGAAGTAAAGTCTTCCGAAAAAGACACGCGCTTCTTGGTTTAGGTCAAGAAGTTGTCGTCCAGACCAGCTGTAGGTTGACGAAAAATCTAGAAAAGTCATCTCTAAAATCAGCAGGAAATCCACAGACCTCTGCATCAAACAGGGTCGCCAAGTGGTCAGATTTATCCTAACCATGAGAAGGATTTATCTCGTACAATGGGGGGCACCGTGCAAATTAGCTTGATAAGACTAATGAATCAGATCCCCAGAAAGGATAATCTCCTTAAAAGATCAAAAATCAGCTTTTAAGATTGATATTACTCAATCCTTGAGATTGACCTTAAAGATTGAGAATTCAAACTCATGAAATTCAATGATATCTAAACTCGAGCTTGAACGAGAAAATATTTTGATCAAAAGTTACAAACCGATTTGTTTTCTGAAAACCTATTTTCAATGCGTTCATTACCATTGAACGTAAAATCCTAGGAATTCACCTGGAATTCATTAGGTCACCTGAACCAAATCGGGTGTCAACCGTAAGAACGGTGGTTGCATAGCATGGTCAAAGACAGGACCTTGTGCCAGACCAAAAAAATTATAGGATGATCTTTACTATTGCTCCTACAAAGGATAGTAATTGCGTCCGACACGTTATAGACCATAATTAAATGCATGTCATTAGACATTGCCTTAACAGTTTCTTGTTCATCGCTTTCCTTTACAACCGGACGGTAGTTTGCCGAAAGGTAATTTACGGGACAAGTGAACTGGACGTGTTGCTTTCCTAATACAAGGTTAGCAAGTGGGTAACACAAAACCACAAGTGTTGAGCTAAAATTTTCAAATCTGAAACCCACACAACCCATAAAAATATCTTGCAAACACCGGTGAAGGGTTATTCCGGAAAACTTGTCTAGGGTAAAAGCTAGATTGAATTTTCAAAAGATCAAATGTTTTCATAAAGATCCAATTTCCTAACGGATCTAAATTTTCATAGTCATGTGGGACTGTAAACCGCCTTTCAAATGTGCACTTTGCTTTGGAAACCGAAAGTAAATCGGCTATTTGATTGCAAGTGTCGTTGACCTAAACCCGAGGCAATTGTGGATGACACACCCACCTTTAACCATGGTTCTATCGTTACTATCATTATTTATACCACCATATCAAAATCACTGATGTACAAAGTGTGATGAATAAAAAAGTGATTTATGTATGTTTTTATTTCAAGTTCTGTATTGCTTGAGGACAAGCAACGCTCAAGTGTGGGGATGTTTGATAAGGCTAAAAAGGAACATATATTTCATAGCAATATCCCTCCTAAATAATAGGTTTTCATATGTAATTGTATTATATTTTCATTGTAATTGTTTAAATAAATAAGTGTGAAGACAAAAGGCGAAAACGAAGATTTGAAGACACAAACGTCCAAAAAGCTCAAATGTTCAAGATACAATTCAAAAGGTTCAATTTATTGATGAAAAACGTCTAAAAATGACAAGAGTACAAGTTACAAAATGCAAAGTACAAGATATTAAATTGTACGCAAGGACGTTCGAAAATCCGGAACCGGGACATGAGTCAACTATCAACGCCCGACGCAATGGACTAAAAATTAAGAGTCAACTATGCATAAGAATAAAATATAATATATAAATAATTATATAAATTATTTATATATTATAAATATATATATAATCATGTCGACAAGCTATGAGACAAAGGATCCTGAGCTGGATTTTCAAACTCCACGACTCGCGGAGCTGTCAGAAATCAAAACGCCTATAAAAGGCCATGCATTCTGCCGAGTTTATATATAATAAATAATAATAATAATACTCTGTAATAAATAAATAAATATATATATATATATATATATATATATATATATATATATATATATATATATATATATATATATATATATATATATAATATATATAGTATAAGGTAGTTTTATATTAGATTAGTTCGGGTTATGTAAAAGTTATTTTTACGGGTTTTTGAAGTCGAAATTCTGTCCGTGTAACACTACGCGATAAATACTCAATGTAAGTTATGTTCTCCTTTTTAAATTAATGTCTCGTACTTAAGTTATTATTATGCTTATTTGAGCTAAAGTAATCATGATGTTGGACTAAATATTAAAGACGGGGTAATTGGGCTTTGTACCATAATTGGGGTTTGGACAAAAGAACGACACTTGTGGAAATTAGACTATGGGCTATTAATGGGCTTTAAATTTGTTTAACTAAATGATAGTTTGTTAATTTTAATATAAAGATTTACAATTGGACGTACCTATAAATAACCACATACACTCGATCGGACACGATGGGAGGGATATTTATATGTACGAATAATCGTTCATTTAACCGAATAAGGGAATGGATTAATAGTCTATGGAATTATTAAAACAGGGGTGAAATTATGTACAAGAACACTTGGCATAATTGATAACAAAGTATTAAAACCTTGGGTTACACGCAGTCGATAACCTGGTGTAATTATTAAACAAAGTATTAAAACCTTGTTACAGTTTAAGTCCCCAATTAGTTGGAATATTTGACTTCGGGTATAAGGATAATTTGACGAGGACACTCGCACTTTAAATTTATGACCGATGGACTGTTATGGACAAAAACCAGACGGACATATTATATAATCCAGGACAAAGGACAATTAACCCATGGGCATAAAACTAAAATCAACACGTCAAACATCATGATTACGGAAGTTTAAATAAGCATAATATATTTTATTTCATTTTTCCTCGTACTTTTATTTATTGTCATTTTAATTATTGTTATTTATTTTATATTGTTAGTTAAATATCGTCATTTACTTTACGTTTCGCTTAAAATATAAAATCGACAAACCGGTCATTAAACGGTAAAACCCCCTTTTATATATTATTAATATAATATATTTTGTACGAATATAATTGTTTAAAATATAGTGTGAAATAAGCCAGCTCCCTGTGGAACGAACCAGACTTACTAAAAACTATACTACTCTACGATTAGGTACACTGCCTATAGTGTTGTAGCAAGGTTTAGGTATATCCCATTTGTAAATAAATAATTAAAACTTGTGTAATTTGTAACGTATTTCGTAGTAAAATATAGTACTATCACGTACCCCCACGCTACCACATCAGATATCGAGGGAGCGTTCCGTACCGCGGAGTGTCCTCCCGAGAAGAAGACGAGATATGGGTCTAGCATGTTACGTGAAGAAGGCAAGTTGTGGTGGGACGATAAAATCAATTTATATGGTGAAGAGCAATGCATGAGCTTGACATGGGAGGAGTTTAAGAAGGAATTCTTTCAAGAATACCGAACTTATTCCGACCTTGATAGAATCCGGGACGAGTTGCATCATTTGCAACAAGGTTCGACGGACTTGGTTACTCTCAAGTCTACCTTTTTGGCAAAGACTCATTTTTGCCCGGAATATGTTGGTGACGACCACAAGCTAATGAAAGATTTCTACCGTACCTTGAACGATGAGTTAAAGGGTAAGATTAGTCGGGGAATGGCTAAGACTTTTGAAGAGCTATTCGAGTTGGCTCGGGGTTTTGAGCCGGAGGTTCCAAGGAAGAGTGATTTCACTTTTTCTAAAAGAGAAAGTTTGAAGGTTCGATTCATTCGAATTTTTCAAATAAAAAGAACAAGAAAGGCTCCGAGAGCGTTAATAGTGTGAAGAAGGGTGCTTCCGGGGGTTTCGGACCCACGTGTTATAATTGTAATCAAAGAGGACACATGGCCCGTGATTGCACCAAGGCGTCAACCAAAGTCACTTGCTTTAATTGTGGAAAAGAGGGGCACAAGAGGCCGGAATGCCCCGATTTGAATAATGATCATGCTAAGAAGTTAGAGAAGGCGGCGGGCATGGCTAGGGGTCGCAACTATTTAATGACTAATGACAAAGCCAAACAATTAAACGAAGTAGTCTCAGGTACTTTCATGGTTAATTCTAATCCGGCAAGGATTTTATTTGATAGCGGTGCAAATTTGTCGTTTGTGTCTCCAAAATTTGTGCCTAAACTTAATAGACCATTAGCTAAGTTAAGTCATCCGGTAGAAGTCGAAATAGCGGATGGCAAGACGGTGCTAGTGGTCGATGTGTGCAAACATTGTTGTAACGACCCGGAAATTTTCGACCAAATTTAAACTCTAATCTTCATATGTTTCCGACACGATAAGCAAAATCTGTAATGTTGAGTCTAGAAAGTTTGAAATCTATATCCGGATAATCAGTTACCCTTTGACCAAGCCTGACGATTCACGAACATTTATGTGTATATACGTTATATACTTTTTAATTGATAACGTTAACAAAGTATTAGATACGTAATATTGGTTTCGATATAAGATATTTAATATAAACTTTTGGGATTTTCTGTATACTTTTATCCATCACTGATTCACAACGGAGGACGATACACCAACCCGTGAAAACTGTCGGCACAATTAGGATTCTTAATTAACATGTTTATATTGTACTTTATTATTATATGTTTTCATTT
This sequence comes from Rutidosis leptorrhynchoides, assembly GCF_046630445.1. NCBI lineage: Eukaryota > Viridiplantae > Streptophyta > Magnoliopsida > Asterales > Asteraceae > Rutidosis > Rutidosis leptorrhynchoides. Next base: position 336,607,499 of record NC_092336.1, on the reverse strand, counting down.
GCAGTGCTTTTCTTTTTGTGAAACTACACACCACACAAATTTGATGTGCTGTCTATTTCCTTTTCTTATCTGCTTATATATAATATGTAAAGGAATGTATTTACATTGAAACCACACACTACTTGCATCTTCATTTATCATTGTTATTTTCTTTTACTCACTCCCTCAACATTCTACTCGATCACTTCGGCACACCTAAATCATCAACATGAACCACCATCCGTTGAATCATCACTACCATGAACAACCCGACACCATCATAACATCCATCGAAACCTATCAACCATCATCCTCTTTATTTATTTTTCCCCTTTCGTTTTCTGTTTTGAGTATAACCGAACACCACCTTATTCATAACAATTAACAACCATCTTCAAATTGTAACTACAATCGAAACCCATTCAGGGAAAAAGATGATGAACAGTGAAAACAAAATGAATCCATGATGGGGGTGATCTTCGATGAGTACACTGCAACCTTCTCCACCTCTGCCACAACTCAAACCACCACATTAAACACCTCTTAAATCTATCATTTGATTGTTGCTGTTTACATAGAACCGAGACCACAACACACATTTAAACACTCGACTTTTCTTCTGCCATATTGCGTTCCTGTTTCTATTTTTCAGCCACCATTTTCATCACATATAAACCCAACTATCCATCACCATTGAAATATCACCACCCACAGACCATCTCTCTCTCATCTTCTCTCTTCTCCCTCTCTTCTCCTAATCCATGTCTGTTCGAAAATCCCCCAAACAAGAGTCAAACCTGCAACTTTTGATGTATCTGTCTTCTATTAATATCAAGCACAAGCTGCATCTTATATCTGTCTTCTGTTGAGATCATCACCCAAATCACCACTCGGTTATTGTTGATGCAAATATTTCAGTTTTAATTCGTTTCAAACCCTACCAAAATCATTATAAACTGCTGTTATCAAACTTGTTCTGTACGAATCCAAACCTCAAACAAAACCCAATAAACCCCTTTAGTTGCTACTGCTATGTTATAATAATAATGATATAAAGAAGAAGAAGTAGAAAACAAAAGAAAGAAGTGGAACCACTTATGCCTGTCGACATGCAAGTGGGAAGAAAGAAACCAATAAGATGCCAAAGTGTAGGGTCCTTGTGAGTATAATAATGTCGACTAATATCTGGCGTATTTGTTTTCTTCTCTAAAACCGCCACCCAACAGAAACCATAAAAGAGATCTCACAATTTTACTTGGGCTTAGTTAATTATCGGGCTTAATTTAATTTAAGTGATGGGCTGTAAATCTTATTGATATAATTGGACCAAGAATTCAACCATGTCTCTGATTGGGCCGTTAATACCTTAGCCATAATTGATATTGTTGATCGTTTGCATGCGACGATGATGGAGATAGTACGGGATGATGATTAGGTTAGAAAATGATTAAGTTACGATCACGATAATGATTAGGATTATGATGTCATTGATGATTAGATGATCAAGAAAATGATTTTAGTTTAAAAACGAGGATGACGATATTTATGCGAAGAGGTTAAATGGGTTGGGTATTAGATGAATGCAACAGACGGGTTAGTTTAAAAAAAATGGGTATTAATTCAGAAAAGTCAGATGGATCAGATGGTTAAGGGGTGTCGTGGGTTCAAGCCTGGGCAAGGGTGTTTATTCTTTTTAAAGCTCCTTTCATTAAGGTAGTATTTCTACTACTATTATTATTATTATTATTGTTATTATTATTATTATTATTACGATTAAATCCTTATTTTCAAAACTATCATTTTAACGAATAACTATATATAACATATAAACCAAGATATACTATAAGCATACGTTTTAATTAAAGTATAGTATAAATCTATAAAACCATCAATATATAAATAATATATATTAATAAATGAAATTATATGATTTCCATTACATGTTTTAATAGATATATAAATGATATAGGTTCGTGAATCCAAGGCCAACCTTATACGTGTTCAGTGATGTTATATGTATTTTTACTACAAAATACAGTATGGTGAGTATATAGTCCCACTTTTAAACTCTAAATATTTCGGGATGAGAATACATGTATTTTATGTTTTACGATATGGACACAAGTAACTGAAAAATATATTCTACGTTGAGTTGTACCACTGGCATACTTCCCTGTAGCTTGGTAACTGTTATTTACAGCGGTATTGTAAACGCGAATCCTGTTGATAGATCTATCGGGCCTGACAACCCCAACCGGACTGGACAACCAGTATTCAACGGTTGCACAGTACTTCGTTTCGTGACTATACTTGGTACAGTGTAGTAAGATTTCATAATAAAGGGAATATGCGACGTGATTAAATGTTAAGTATGGTTACCAAGTGCTCAACCACTTAGAATGTTTTTATTAAAATGTTTATACATGAAATCTTGTGGTCCATTGTTATAACGCTACTAGCATCAAACCTATATATCTCACCAACTTTATGTTGACGTTTTAAAGCATGTTATTCTCAGGTATGAATTAAGTCTTCCGCTGTGCATTTGCTCATTTTAAGCACATTACTTGGAGTCGATCATCGCAATGGAACCGGTTGTTGGTGACTTCGTCCAGATGGATTAGGACGGGTCCTTTCAGTTGGTATCAGAGCGTTGGTCTTAGCGAACCAGTTCTTGCATGAGTGTGTCTAACTGGTAGTTGTTTAGATGCACTAGTGAGTCTGGACTTGGACCTAGTGTTGTTAGGTTATATTAGTAAGTCTGGATTAGAACCTGGTGTACGTGTCAAAATTCTTGCTTATCATATCTAGTCGGAAACCATGCTTATCAACTTAAGTCTAGACACGTCTTACTGCATTTAGTGCATCGATAGTGTATAGACAAAATTCATATCTTAAGCGTATCTGATAATTCATATCTTAGTGCATCTGTAGACTTGCTTGACATATGCCGTAGGTTCCTCTGTAGTCTACGAAATCTTTAGTATTATATATATAGATATTCTATATAGTTAGAATATCCTCCGATATCTGAAAATCATTTCCCATCGAAGATTCTCTCCAGCCACCAAATTGCTCTCTTGACGATGAACCTGAAGCATTTACCGGCAAACCTGTTCGAGAAACCATTTTCACTCTCATATCTAGAACATCCCGTCACGATTATATACTATCTCATATCACGAATCTTATTCATCCGCTTGCTCCAACCACCAATCATCCCGGTATACTAGCAGAAGTTAACGAACTTCGCGCTCGCGTGACGGCTTTGGAGAATACGGTGCGAAGGTTACAAACACCAGCAGCAGCACCAGCAGCATAATCCGTACCACCATCATCAACACCGACAGTACCCATATCACCCTCAACCACAACCGCGTCGTAAACCTCAACATCACAATTTGTACCTCGGATATCAACATCACTCACCTCAATATCACTATCTGTACTTCGAGTATGATCTTCGTTTTACATATCATTTTATATTGATTATCTTCGCTTTACTTATCGTTCTATCTCATTTATTTTCGTTCGACATGGCAATTATGTAGTCTCTAATGTTCTAGAGGTCATATAATCAAGTGCCAACAATAAATCAAATGAGTATAATATCTTATTGACTCATTAAATCTATGATTACATCCGAAGAAAATATATATGCAAGTATATTTTCATAAAGATTGTAATTAAAAATTCTTTCGTACAAACTGTTAATGATGAAAATATTTTAACGGGTGGGTAGTACCCGAGGAACATTTAGAATTTACATTAATAAGTTACATTGTACATTTTTCGAATCTGATTCAACGATCATTTGCTATCTTGCTTACAACTACCGATATTCGTATCTGTTCACCACCGAATAACCATTTTTATTCAAATTTCATATTTGGATTTTTATCTATCAGAATCCAACAAGTGGCATAATGAAGAAAACATTGGACAAAATAAAAAGTGCTAGAAACAAACAAATTAATTATGAGAAATTCTGTTAGGAATCCACGCTAACTGTTCCTAGTTAACTGTTCCCAGCTAACTATTAATTCCGTATTACATTTTATCGCAATTTAATTTATTATCATTTAAGTTCTGTTATTTATTTTACGCACTTTAAATAACGGAACACGTACACAAGGTTTCGACCTATCATATCGACCCATCTATATATATATTTCGGAACAACCATAGACACTCTATATGTGAATGTTGGAGTTGGCTATACAGGGTTGAGGTTGATTCCAAAATATATATATACTTTGAGTTGTGATCGACACTGAGACCGGTACACGGGTCACGATACGTATTAATTATATATATTAAATTATATATGAATATATTGAACTGTTGAACTATTGGACCATTGGACAATCGGACTGATAGACTGCTAACTATGGACAAGTAAAATGAATTAAAATATTGATTATAACATATGAAACTAAACTAATCTTCAAGTTTGCCACTTGATTCTATCTTAAACCTCATTTGTATCTCAACGATTACAATCAGCGTACAAACCTATCAGGATTCTTGAAAATACCTAAATCGAGAAGTTGAACCGACCACACTTCATCTACAGAAGAAAAGATCTATACACATGAAAAACTCTTGAACCCAAAGTCATAGTTTAACACGTATCGCGGCGAATTCTTTAGCATTTATTAGCAAAAACAACCTTACGATTCCTTTTCAAAGTAGCCAATTTTGTCACAGCTTCAGCAGAACAACTTCGACCTTTCATTCGAATAAGTCTTATTATAACTTTGATATATACGATTGGTTTTCCTCATCGTTATCGGGAACCTTTCATACTCCGCCATTTTATCATCAGCATTTAATCATCTAAAAACACAATTCGCCCAAAAACACCTCGGATTGATAATCGACGATTCAGATATGACTGCATTAAATGCAGAGGAAACAGTAAAATTTTAGATGGCCTAAATGGCCAAAAGTTTGATGATAAAGAAGGGAATGTTAGGAACGCTCAATAGAAAATTTAGTGCTGAAAAATGGATTGAGCTAACCGTGAAGGAAACAAAGAACAAATACAAGGAATGAACCTGCCTTCAAATAATGCAAATGATTCAGTGTCTGTTGAAACCGTCAGTATGAACCCTACTCCTTATTCTAAACTTTTTCAGATGATATTATTCATCATCATCTTATCTTAGATATTATAAGATATCTTCATATTCTCCGCTATACATATTCTCCATATTTCTAAAGATATTTTCACAACTATTCCTATCTGCAATCATCTATCTCCCCGTAATATCTGCGTTGCAACATAAAAGAAACTGTGGTAGTTTCTAAATTCTGAAATCTTCAAGTTTAAAATATGAATGTTTTGAAGCAGTGTTGGGAACTGATGCGTGAATTAGTATAATATAATGAAACTTGATCAACTTCATTATATTACAGTAAGTCATGTTGCGTTTCTAATGGAATGTGATGATTCACAGTACCATCATCATGTGCCATGTTACACGGCTCTTATAATCTATCCAATCTCTAAACATATCAAGAAAATATTCTCTTGATGATTCGGTCTTTTCCAGGATATTCTGGTAATTTGACAAATCAAAAATCGTGCCATTACCAATTCTCTCTTAGGACATTAACTATATTCATTTCGAATTTCATACCTACGAATTCCGGACCATTACAAAAGATGCTTAGTTGAAAAGGAGGAAAAGAAAAAGAATGAAGCTCCGAAATAGAAATTGGAGTATAAATCGCAGTAAATGGAAGAGAGTATTAACTGTGGATGATAATGATTATAGAAAACAAAAGCAAGGACATCGAAGTATAAGGGAAGATATAAAACTCAATAACCACCCAGAAATTTCAAACCATGAATATCAATACAAATAGCAATATAGGGACACGGGAGAATTAGAAACACTATAAACACAAGAGTATAGTAGACGTAAATAGATTTTTTCTGGTGGTAGATGAAAAAGAAGGATGACAGATGTGAAGATTAAGAGTATATCAAGAATCAAGATAGGATGAAACATATTAAGGAATGAGTAGAGGGAGAAAGAATAGAAGGTGTGGAGAATAAGGAAACGAAGGGGGTGGATTTATAGCAATGTATCCGACAGAGAAATCGAAACAGATTGTCGCATTTAACCCAAAGAAGATCCTGATTTTCTAAATCACCGAAGAACCAAATCTTATCATATAAGATTTTCCCTAAATCCCTTAAATCCCGGAAATCAATCATAACCACGTCATCAGTTAAAACGATATCATATTACTCATTTCACTCATCGTGATAGCTTCACTCGTGTGCTTCACATGATTGAATCGTTTTATCTAATATCTCTCGATAATGATAAAACTCTATTAATACCTCATATTCGTCATGAAAACATTCCTATTGTTATTTATGACAACCTCTACCAAATTTCGGGGACGAAATTTCTTTAACGGGTGGGTACTGTAACGACCCGGAAATTTCCGACCAAATTTAAACTCTAATCTTCATATGTTTCCGACACGATAAGCAAAATCTGTAATGTTGAGTCTAGAAAGTTTGAAATCTATATCCGGATAATCAGTTACCCTTTGACCAAGCCTGACGATTCACGAACATTTATGTGTATATACGTTATATACTTTTTAATTGATAACGTTAACAAAGTATTAGATACGTAATATTGGTTTCGATATAAGATATTTAATATAAACTTTTGGGATTTTCTGTATACTTTTATCCATCACTGATTCACAACGGAGGACGATACACCAACCCGTGAAAACTGTCGGCACAATTAGGATTCTTAATTAACATGTTTATATTGTACTTTATTATTATATGTTTTCATTTGCAGTGCTTTTCTTTTTGTGAAACTACACACCACACAAATTTGATGTGCTGTCTATTTCCTTTTCTTATCTGCTTATATATAATATGTAAAGGAATGTATTTACATTGAAACCACACACTACTTGCATCTTCATTTATCATTGTTATTTTCTTTTACTCACTCCCTCAACATTCTACTCGATCACTTCGGCACACCTAAATCATCAACATGAACCACCATCCGTTGAATCATCACTACCATGAACAACCCGACACCATCATAACATCCATCGAAACCTATCAACCATCATCCTCTTTATTTATTTTTCCCCTTTCGTTTTCTGTTTTGAGTATAACCGAACACCACCTTATTCATAACAATTAACAACCATCTTCAAATTGTAACTACAATCGAAACCCATTCAGGGAAAAAGATGATGAACAGTGAAAACAAAATGAATCCATGATGGGGGTGATCTTCGATGAGTACACTGCAACCTTCTCCACCTCTGCCACAACTCAAACCACCACATTAAACACCTCTTAAATCTATCATTTGATTGTTGCTGTTTACATAGAACCGAGACCACAACACACATTTAAACACTCGACTTTGCTTCTGCCATATTGCGTTCCTGTTTCTATTTTTCAGCCACCATTTTCATCACATATAAACCCAACTATCCATCACCATTGAAATATCACCACCCACAGACCATCTCTCTCTCATCTTCTCTCTTCTCCCTCTCTTCTCCTAATCCATGTCTGTTCGAAAATCCCCCAAACAAGAGTCAAACCTGCAACTTTTGATGTATCTGTCTTCTATTAATATCAAGCACAAGCTGCATCTTATATCTGTCTTCTGTTGAGATCATCACCCAAATCACCACTCGGTTATTGTTGATGCAAATATTTCAGTTTTAATTCGTTTCAAACCCTACCAAAATCATTATAAACTGCTGTTATCAAAATTGTTCTGTACGAATCCAAACCTCAAACAAAACCCAATAAACCCCTTTAGTTGCTACTGCTATGTTATAATAATAATGATATAAAGAAGAAGAAGTAGAAAACAAAAGAAAGAAGTGGAACCACTTATGCCTGTCGACATGCAAGTGGGAAGAAAGAAACCAATAAGATGCCAAAGTGTAGGGTCCTTGTGAGTATAATAATGTCGACTAATATCTGGCGTATTTGTTTTCTTCTCTAAAACCGCCACCCAACAGAAACCATAAAAGAGATCTCACAATTTTACTTGGGCTTAGTTAATTATCGGGCTTAATTTAATTTAAGTGATGGGCTGTAAATCTTATTGATATAATTGGACCAAGAATTCAACCATGTCTCTGATTGGGCCGTTAATACCTTAGCCATAATTGATATTGTTGATCGTTTGCATGCGACGATGATGGAGATAGTACGGGATGATGATTAGGTTAGAAAATGATTAAGTTACGATCACGATAATGATTAGGATTATGATGTCATTGATGATTAGATGATCAAGAAAATGATTTTAGTTTAAAAACGAGGATGACGATATTTATGCGAAGAGGTTAAATGGGTTGGGTATTAGATGAATGCAACAGACGGGTTAGTTTAAAAAAAATGGGTATTAATTCAGAAAAGTCAGATGGATCAGATGGTTAAGGGGTGTCGTGGGTTCAAGCCTGGGCAAGGGTGTTTATTCTTTTTAAAGCTCCTTTCATTAAGGTAGTATTTCTACTACTATTATTATTATTATTGTTATTATTATTATTATTATTACGATTAAATCCTTATTTTCAAAACTATCATTTTAACGAATAACTATATATAACATATAAACCAAGATATACTATAAGCATACGTTTTAATTAAAGTATAGTATAAATCTATAAAACCATCAATATATAAATAATATATATTAATAAATGAAATTATATGATTTCCATTACATGTTTTAATAGATATATAAATGATATAGGTTCGTGAATCCAAGGCCAACCTTATACGTGTTCAGTGATGTTATATGTATTTTTACTACAAAATACAGTATGGTGAGTATATAGTCCCACTTTTAAACTCTAAATATTTCGGGATGAGAATACATGTATTTTATGTTTTACGATATGGACACAAGTAACTGAAAAATATATTCTACGTTGAGTTGTACCACTGGCATACTTCCCTGTAGCTTGGTAACTGTTATTTACAGCGGTATTGTAAACGCGAATCCTGTTGATAGATCTATCGGGCCTGACAACCCCAACCGGACTGGACGACCAGTATTCAACGGTTGCACAGTACTTCGTTTCGTGACTATACTTGGTACAGTGTAGTAAGATTTCATAATAAAGGGAATATGCGACGTGATTAAATGTTAAGTATGGTTACCAAGTGCTCAACCACTTAGAATGTTTTTATTAAAATGTTTATACATGAAATCTTGTGGTCCATTGTTATAACGCTACTAGCATCAAACCTATATATCTCACCAACTTTATGTTGACGTTTTAAAGCATGTTATTCTCAGGTATGAATTAAGTCTTCCGCTGTGCATTTGCTCATTTTAAGCACATTACTTGGAGTCGATCATCGCAATGGAACCGGTTGTTGGTGACTTCGTCCAGATGGATTAGGACGGGTCCTTTCAATTGTGATGTTGTGTTTGGTGCCGAAAACTTTAAGATAGATCTCATTTCGATGACCTTGGGCGACTTTGATATCGTTGTTGGTATGGATTGGCTCGATCGAAATAGAGCCGATATTGCATGCCATGAAAAGTTTATCCACGTGAAGACCCCAAGTGGGGGAGAGCTAGTTATTCACGGCGATAAGCGAAGAAGACTTGTGCCGATATGTTCTTTCGCACGGGCACGTCGTTTTCTTGTTAGTGGTGGCATGGCTTTTCTTGCCCATGTTGTTGATACTCGTGACGAGCCACCACCCATTCGTCAAATTCCGGTGCTTAGTGAATTCGAAGACGTTTTTCCGGATGAGTTACCGGGTGTTCCGGCGGAAAGACAAGTTGAATTTCGCATTGAGTTGGTTCCGGGAGCTACTCCCATTGCTAAAACTCCTTATCATTTAGCACCGATGGAAATGCAAGAGTTGTTAAATCAAACCCCAGAGTTGCTTGAGAAGGGTTTTTTTCAACCGAGTGCTTCGCCGTGGGGCACTCCGGTTTTATTCGTGAAAAAGAAGGATGGTAGTATGCGGATGTGCATCGATTACCGGGAGTTGAATAAAGTGACGATCAAGAATCGTTATCCGTTGCCTCGGATTGACGATTTGTTTGACCAACTCCAAGGTGCGACGTATTTCTCTAAGATCGACCTACGGTCCGGCTATCACCAAATGCGGGTCCGTGAGGAAGATATCGAGAAAACGGCTTTTCGAACACGTTATGGGCATTTTGAGTTCGTAGTTATGCCTTTTGGTCTTACGAATGCACCGGCGGCATTCATAGATCTTATGAACCGGGTGTGCCAACCCATGTTGGACAAGTCGGTGATTGTGTTCATTGACGACATACTACTCTACTCGAAAAGTATGAACGAGCATGAACGTCATTTGCGTGAAGTATTGAAGATGTTACGAAAGGAGAAGTTGTATGCAAAGTTCTCCAAATGTGAATTTTGGCTAAGGGAGGTTCAATTCCTTGGCCACATTGTGAACAAGGACGGTATCCAAGTGGATCCGGGGAAGATAGAGACGGTGAAGAGTTGGAGACAACCGACTACACCTACGGAAGTTCGAAGTTTTCTCGGATTGGCCGGTTATTATCGTCGGTTTATCCAAGACTTTTCTAAGATCGCTTCTTCATTGACGAAATTAACAAGGAAGAACGTGAGGTTTGTTTGGGAGAACGAGCAAGAAATTGCTTTTCAAGTGTTAAAGGAGAAGTTGTGTCAAGCTCCGGTGTTAGTTTTGCCGGAAGGGGTGGAAGACATGATTGTTTATTGTGATGCTTCGTTAAATGGACTCGGGTGTGTTCTAATGCAAGGAGGTGAAGTCATAGCTTATGCCTCTCGACAATTAAAGGAACACGAGACGAGATATCTGACTCATGATCTTGAGTTGGCGACGGTTGTGCATACGTTGAAAATTTGGAGCCATTACTTGTATGGTGTCAAGTGTACAATTTATTCGGATCATAAGAGTTTGAAACATCTCTTTAATCAACGAGATTTGAATTATCGTCAACGTAGGTGGATGGATGTGGTAAAAGACTATGATTGTGAGATACTTTATCATCCGGGCAAGGCGAATGTGGTCGCGGATCCGTTAATCGAAAGAGTCATCACCCGGCGTTACGATTGGGATTGTTACGTATGATTATTACTAACGATTTTCTTGAAAAACTCGGAGTGATTCAAATAGAGGCTTACATTCACAACAAGCATGCGGAGCGAATTGTGGGACAATCAGAGTTCATTACTATGGGCTCGCGGGGTTTGTTGTCTTTTCAAGGAAGAGTGTGGGTGCCTAAGATGGGTGATTACCGACAAGTGCTACTCGATGAAGCACATAAGTCAAAGTATTTCATTCATCCGGGCGCGACGAAAATGTATCTTGATTGAAGGAAAGATTATTGGTGGCCGGGCATGAAACGTGATGTTGTGAAGTATGTTGAGCAATGCGTCACGTGTTTGCAAGTTAAAGCCGAGCACCAAAAGCCGTATGGTAAGTTACAACCGTTAGAAATCCCGAAATGGAAATGGGAGCACATTACCATGGATTTCATCACAAAGTTACCTAAAATGGCGAGAACCCAGTTTGATTCGATTTGGGTTATAGTTGATCGACTGACGAAGAGTGCTTTGTTTCTTCCCATTCGGGAAGCGATATCGTCGGAGACCTTGGCTAAGTTGTTTGTCAAGGAAGTCATCTCTCGACACGGTGTTCCTATATCGATTATTTCGGATCGAGATACTCGTTTTACATCTCGATTTTGGGAAAAGTTTCATGAGGATATGGGTACACAATTGAAATTGAGCACGGCGTATCATCCTCAAACGGACTGTCAAACCGAACGTATGAATCAAACTTTGGAAGATATGTTACGTGCGTGCATTATCAATTTTGGTGGTAGTTGGGACGAGCACTTACCTTTGGTGAAATTCTCGTACAATAATAGTTATCATACTAGTATTGGAATGCCACCTTATGAGATGCTTTATGGGCGTAGATGTCGAACCCCGATTTGTTGGGGTGAAGTGGGACAAAAGGAAATCGGGAGTACCGATTTGGTTTTAGAGACGAATAGCAAGATTGATGTGATTCGAGAGCATTTGAAAAAGGCTCAAGATAGGCAAAAGTCGTATGCCGACAAACGTAGACGAACGATCGAATTTCAAGAAGGTGACATGGTGATGCTTAAGGTTTCGCCATGGAAGGGTATTATTCGATTCCGGAAACAAGGAAAGTTAGCTCCTCGGTTTATTGGACCATTTAAGGTTTTAGCTCGTGTTGGTGAAGTCACGTATCGTTTGGAATTACCCGAAGAGCTTGCGGGGATCCATAATACATTTCATGTTTCCCATCTCCGGAAGTGTCTTGCGGATGATTCGTCTTGGGTGCCATTAGACGAGATTGAGCTAAATAATAAGTTAGAGTATACCGAGGAACCGATTGCCATACTTGATGAGAAGGTCAAAAGGTTGAGACATAAAGAGGTTAGGACTTTTAAAGTTCAATGGCGCCGTAGTAAGGGTTCCGAGTTTACTTGGGAGCCCGAAGAGTTTGTGTTGGTTTATCTCCCTTCTTGTCATGCGGCTTGGATCGCGAGGACGCGCTCCGATTCAAGTGGGGGAGAGTTGTAACATCCCGTTTTTCCCGTACGTATCGAAAGGTACCTACTTAATCATTTGTACGTTTATAACTCGTTAGCTTATGCGTAAATGTATGAATATATATATATATATATATATATATATATATATATATATATATATATATATATATATATATATATATATATATATATATATACACACACACATATACATATATATACATATATGTGCACTTGATAATGTGTGCATGTATAAGTTGAATCATGGGTTTGGTTAGCGTTAAGTCTTGTGAGACTCTTGTGGAAGGCTAGGTGAACATAGGAAGCGGGTTTGAATTGTGCAATGTAAATAAAATCGAAAAGTGTATAAGTTGGCCGAGCTGTCCAGTTCTAGCCTTAGGCCGCGCCGCGGCATAACAAGCAAATTGGGATCAGAAGTTGGCTTAAGAAGGGTATATTTTCCCTTTATGTGTCGCGCCGCGACGATTAAGGTCGCGCCGCGACAGTCATGCAGTTCTAATTCCGGTTTTAGCTTAAATTAAATGACTTTGAGGGACAAAATGGTAATTTGACATGTAAATCTGATGGGAGCATTAACTCTCCACCACACATCCATTTATTTCATTTTCATTTCCATTTTCTTTCCTATTTCTCTCTCAAAACACAAAACCCACCTAGCTTGATCTTGAGATTTGAAGTTGGAGATTTGTGAATCAAACCTAGGAGCGAGATTTAGAGTTGTTCTCCTTGTTACTAGTTACAAGAACATAGTCTCGGTAAGTTCTAACTTTATGTTTTAAGTTTTGATTGGTTAATGACTAGGGTTTTGGGTACTAGAGATTTGTATGACCCATTTGAGGGTAAAATGGGTGAGTTTGGGTTATGTTGTTGTAATTAAACCCTAATAGCTATAATCTAGGGTTTTGGCCTTGTGATTTGAGGTTGTAAGTGTCAATTGGTGTTGTTAGTCACTAATGCACTTTAAGATTTATGAAAGAAGGGTTAATGGGTAAGTTTGACTTGATTGTAAGTTTAAGTGAGTTAAAATGGGTCAAAATGTGCTAGTTGACCTAATGGGATGAAATGGGTATGGATTACCCTAAGTTTTGTGTTAATTGAAGATTAATAGACTTTAATTCACTAGTCTTAGTGATTAAAGTCGAGTCTTGGCCATTTATGGGCGGTTGTGAGTAGTGGAGTCATTTAATGCAAATTGGGACATTAAATGCTCAAGTGGGAGTATTGTGGTTAATCCCACTAGTTGTGAAATTGAATGCGCACTTAATGATTTAGGTACATTGCGTTGAAGCTCGGAAGTGCTAAATCATCATCCTTGTGACAAGGTGAGTGGAATAATTATGCGTTCATGTATATGGCGTGTTTATTTGTGAATGTTATGGTATGAACCACGTGCCGGTAGTGCCATAACATGTGTGGGATAAGATGTGAACCACGAGCCGGTAGCATCGAGTGTGAACCACGAGCCGGTAGCACTATAAACTAAGATGTGAACCACGAGCCGGTAGCATCGAGTGTGAACCACGAGCCGGTAGCACTACAAACTAAGATGTGAACCACAAGCCGGTAGCATCGAGTGTGAACCACGAGCCGGTAGCACTATAAACGAGTATGACTCAAATGCGTATGGTGTGAACCACGAGCCGGTAGGGTTATTGGTTAACCATATTGACATTGTTGTTTGTTTAGCATATAAAATATATTGAGTTGAGTATATGCTAATGAAGTGGTGTGATAATGTACGACTTGTTAGTGTTACGGGTATGTTGACATGCTATTTGAGTTACAAGTTCGTATGAGGTATTTGGTATTGTGATTGCAAATGGATAGGTTATATATATGTATGTATAATTGTTGCACTCACTAAGCATTGCTTACCCTCTCGTTGTTTACCATTTTATAGGTTTCGGCTTGGACAAGGGTAAGGGCATACGGTTGGATTAGTTGTCTCCCGTTTGTGTTGACAGGGGATGCTTTTGGGATAGCTTTTGAAGTGGCCGAACATTTTGGGTAGTTTAGCCCCAAACCATGCTCGAGTGTCGTTTGGATTATAAACTATCATTTGTTGTTGGTCAAACTTGTATCACATTCGTTAATGGCCTTTGTGCCTTTTTGTAAACATTAAACTCGTAGTATGTTTTGACGAATCGTGTGGAATGGGTTACATATTTAATTGGCGCGTAAATGTGTATTATATTTTAAATAATAAAAAAAATTTATCGTACGGAGTACGGGTTGGGTTGTTTCAACCAAACCCTAAACCCTAAACCCTAAACTCTAAACCGTTCGTGTTAAAAACTCAATCTAAATCTTAAATCTAAACCCTAAATCTAAACCCTAAACCCTAAATTTCTAAACCCTAATATCTAAACCCTATAAACCCTAATATCTAAACCCTAATATCTAAACCTCAATAGCTAAAACCTCAAAATACCCTCGAAAAACACGATAATTGTTATATATTATTTCTTCGAGCGTTTTCCCGCCAAAATAAAAACATTTATCACAAAGTGTCTCTACTAAATGTTCATATTTTCATCTCATCTATAATGTTCGTGAACAAAGTTTTTTCAAAAAACGAAAAAAAAAAGTTTTTGCTTCCCCCCGAATGGTTACTTCCCTCTTGATCCTACCACTATATATATATATATATATATATATATATATATATATATATATATATATATATATATATATATATATATATATATATATATATATATATATATATATACTAGGTTTTAGAGCCCGTGCTAAATAACCGTGCAAAATCAGTTGAGTTTATCAAACAATTACGGAGTATTACTTAGAGCTAATATTTTCAATAAAATGATAATAAATGATAAAATTATTAAATTGCTAACACTTTATAAAATAGTTGGTGTATGGAGCCCGTACATTACACGGTTATTCAAAAAATAGTTAAAAATCACTTTTCAATTTTGTTGTAATATGTATTAGAGCCCGTGCGTTGCACGATAGATAAAATAATGGTGCAAAATTAATTAATTTTTTCAAACAATTATTCTTTTGAATTTGAGCTCGTGATATTGAGAAATTTTAAAAATTCATTTTTACTAATAATATTAATTAGTAAATAACTAACTAAGTTTTTTTAACTAATTTAACTACTCGCTATTAAGTAAATTAATAATTAATAATTAATAATTCAAATTTAATTTTGAACAATTCTACCCTTAAGAACCTTAAGTACTACAGAGTATATCACACCTTTTATTAAAACCCATTCCAAACACTCTTTACCCCTTCAATCTCTCTCGCCTCCTCTCATATTCTTATCACATATTTATTACTACTTCTTCGATTAATTAAATACACATGTATTGATCCAAATCTTATCAATATAGAGGGAGTATATCTTATCTATTTATATCTAAGGATTTATGGAATATAGAGGGGTTCCGATGATGTATGCTTCGGTCGAAAGCACCACATAGATTGGTAGTCTTTTCGGTGAGGTTTTAAAGGTCGCTAAGGCTTTTTGTTCTCTTGGTAATGTTGACTCTCTTTTTTCCTTCGTTAAAACGTATTTTGTCAAGCATTTACATGAAATGATTAAAGTTGACCTCGATGACGAGGAGTTTTCAGTTTGCAATGTATGGTTTAATGAATTAGGTTCATCCTCTGTGAGTAGTGTTTTGACGGATGAATTTCCTCATGACATTATGACTATTTCTAACTGCGTTTTTATGGCGGGCTACCCTTTATATGTCCAACGTGTCATTAATGTGCAAGAAGCCCTTGATGTCGAGGTTTCAATCGATAAGCCAAATGTTGGTGTCGAAGTCGAAACGAATGTTGATGTGGCTGATTGCGTAGATGAGACTACCAGATCGAGTTTGGAATTTGGAAGTCTTGAAGTCGATGATCTTGTTGATTATCCGGTTCATTAAGTTAATCCTTGTGTTTTGGTTGATCCATTTGTTGAGGTTCGTGTTTTGGAAGTAGTTGAACCATGTATCAAACAAACTAAGGTACACCAAGTTGGTGTTGCACAAATAGGAGTTACACAACAGATTGAGATTTTGTCAAGTGGAGTTGAAAAAATAGGTGTGGTTAATCAACTTGTTGAAAAAATGAGGCTATCACTATTGTTCAAAATGCTTATCCCCATACAAAGAATGTCAAATTTAAGTCTAAGAAGGAAAATGGTTCGTCCGTGCTTTGGGACAAAAATGAGGCGGTTAATTCCGACGACAATCAGAAAGGTTTTTTTGAAGATTCGGTACATCGACAAAGTGGACGAGATGACTTTTCATCCGAATGAAAGAAATCTAAAATGACCTTCTCAAGCCGGTTAAAATATTTCTTTTGGTTGTCTATCTTGTTGCTTCTAGGTTCTCGTGATGTTTTATAGATTATGTTGTTGGATGTTGTTTTTTGTTGCACTATAGGTAACGTTAGACTCGACTAGGGTTAGATAGTTATTAGGTTGTCTAGTTGGTTTTTTGTCCTCCGACCCCTTTCATTTTGTTGTCCTTGTGCATCGGTTTGGGGATTTTCATCTTTCTGATGGAGGTTTCTTTAATTCTATATATATATATATATATATATATATATATATATATATATATATATATATATATATATATATATAGACACACACACACACACACATACAAGTAGTACCTCTTATATTTAGTTGGAGATGACGTAATACTGCTGTTATTCGACCCCTTTGGAGATGTCGTTTTACCACTATAATTTGACCCCTTTGGAGACGTCGTTCTACTACTATTATTTGATGTCGACCCTTCATTGGTCGCTTTTGAACAACCTGAAAACCAGGAAGAACCAGAAATCAATCGTTGTCTACATATACAAAAAAGCTAAATCATGGAATAGTATCAAATCTTTTAATAATAATGTACAAAGCGATAGAATAGTATCTCAATGACAATTCCCTGGTACACATAGCCGGTCATGCCCGTAGGCTACGTGCGTGACGGCCCCGGTTAACAATAAAAATTTTTCCCAAACTTATACTATACAAGGTTCAATTTTCTCATGAATATCTAATTAGCCTAAGTAATATTTATCATTTACTCCGTATATTAATAAGCAGTGACGGAGGATTGTAAGGGCATGTAAGGGCGGGGGGTTCCATGGTTCTCCCAAAAAGTTTTGTCTTTACTTGCAATTTGTATAATTTTAGGGACTAAATATGTTAAAGTTCAATTTTAGCCCCATCAAATTAAAATTTGGATGTTTAGCATATAGTTTATTGATGCTTGC
Organism: Rutidosis leptorrhynchoides; assembly: GCF_046630445.1. Taxonomy (NCBI): domain Eukaryota; kingdom Viridiplantae; phylum Streptophyta; class Magnoliopsida; order Asterales; family Asteraceae; genus Rutidosis; species Rutidosis leptorrhynchoides. Next base: position 336,589,653 of record NC_092336.1, on the reverse strand, counting down.
TTAATAAATTAAATAATTAAGTTACCCTCGTGACTTTTCGTGTTCTTACGTGGTCTATTCAGTTTCATCTTGCCGTAGCATGAATGAAAGGTATTATTTTATATTTATACTATCAACTACTGCATATAAGAGACAACATATTTTGGTTGAGTTTTTTGACCCTCTCATTGTAAGTGTTCAAGTTCCGTCAATGTTAATAAGTTTATTAAAGCTCCATAATAATTAAACTAAACTAGCTCAAGTATCCAGACTTGTATATACATTACTGTAACAAAAAAGATTTAACCGGATTAGGGGCCCGTTTGTTTTTTCTTATTAAGTCATTTTGTCTGAATATATATATGATGTCTAAAAAAATTAAGCGACGAATAAATAATTATTGTTTGTTTTTTGAGCTCAATAACTGTCTGAATAATTAAATTTACTAAATTAACCTTATATGTGGGCAGTTAAAATGACAGTTATTAAAATTTGAGGACTTGAATGAAAAATCAAAATTCTTTGATTTTTAGAATTAAGACGCGTCTTATTTATTAAGTAAAAAACAAACACCTTTTAATAACTTTATGTATTAAGTTCTATTATACTAAGTCAATTAAGTCCAAAATAAACATGTCCTAGCATGATATATACCATACACATCAAAGTTAAATTTAGAATTACAAATAATGCTTTATCAGTGTAATTTGGATATCAAATTGATTAATCTTTATCATTTCTTCACTTTATTCACGCGACCTAATTCTCTCTATAATTCTATTGTATTGTTTGCTTGCATCTTATAATACTAGTCATTATTAACTTATTTTAATACTCAATATTAACTTATATCTTTGTTCACAACCTTCATGTGCCCAACAAAATAGAAAAGGAAAACAAGACAAAACAAAACAAAATTGCCATAAATAGATCATTTATTCAAAATTTCATAACAGATATTGTACAGGTTTACCATTCTCTCTATATTCCATTGTATTGTTCGCTTACATCTTATAATATTAGTCATTATTAACTTATTTTAATACACAATATTAACTTATATCTTCGTTCACAACCTTCATGTGCCAAACAAAATAGAAAAGGAAATAAAAGACAAGACAAGACAAAACAAAACTTAAATAAGGTATGCTTAAACGTATTTTAGTATTCTCCATTAATCTTTTTAGCATTTGTTGACAATGATAAAATAATTGATATTTTTGCATCAAGAAACCCACACACTTAAGTGATGTACAAACATGTTAAATTTTCAATTTATTTAATAAAAATCGGTGTGAAGATGAGCCGTTTGGTTTGCTAATTAGATTCCAAACACCTACGATATTGCTATATTTGTTATAATGGGCATTTTTGGTCAAATCTCATGGGTCAGAAATTCTAGGACTAACCCTGCTTGTACAAATTATAAGAAGGTCCAAACTACGTAACAATACTTTCAAGAATATACGGGTGAGGTTGGAGGGTGAGGTTGGAGCGTGTGCTCGACATTACTAATGTTGTCAATTATCCATGTTTGTGTGATACAAAATATGTATAAAATATAAATTTTGTTAGCCAAAAGAAAGAAAAGAGAGACGAACCTAGATAAGTACGTATTGCGGTTCGAACAGAATTATACTTTTTCCCTGAACATTCTTTGAGCATGGATTCAAATGCTCGAGTAAGAAAGCCACCAGCAGCACCTCCGGACATTTTTGAGTGCTGTAGATTTTGGAAAAAAAGTAAGAATTTGTGTGTATGTAAATTGATAGATTAATTACAATGAAATATGATGTGTGATGAGCACTCTCTAATTTTGAGATCCGATTCTTGTTCATCTAATAAAAGAGTGGATCATAAATGTTCCCATTCCTGTTAATTTGCAATTATGATTGATAGTTTCTAAATTTATTTTATACATTTAACTATTTGAATCCAGAATTTAAAGTTTTGCTTGTTAAATAAATGAGTGATTTGCATATATCATCCTTCTAGATATCAAATTAGTACATTTAGGTCCACTGGCTTCTAGAGTTTCATCCAACTTAAGCCTATTTGTCTCGAATACTTGTATGACATGTTTTATAAAACACTTTGGCGCAATTCACAACCATAACATACTTTATAACTAGGACTAACTATCATATCAACACTTTCTCATCATGACTAATCTATAACTAAATCACTAACAACAATGACATATTTTCTCATTGTTTTTTAAAAAACTACTTTCATCAAATTTAAATATAAACAACATTACATTAAAATTAAAACTAAACAACATTACATTGTTAGAAATTTAGTGTAATTGAGGGATTTAATCTATACTTGTAAATGGGTTAGGAGGTACGGAGTGTACACCCATTAAGTGATAGATTGCCCGGACCCGAAAATGGTTTTCCATTATCACAAATTTGAGTGATTACGGAAGTATTATTCTTGCACTAGGTGGAAATAAAACAAACAACTTTATGTAAAGGATTTGTTTTAGATTTGAAAACGATTTCCTTGATTTGGATGTTTGAAATAAAACAAACAACTTTATGTAAAGGATTTGTTTTAGATTTGAAAACGATTTCCTTGATTTGGATGTTTGAAATAAAACAAACAACTTTATGTAAATGATTTGTTTTAGATTTGAAAACGATTTCCTTGATTAGGATGTTTGAAATAAAACAAACAACTTTATGTAAAGGATTTGTTTTAGATGTGAAAACGAAATTAGTTAGTGAAACATCTCCATCGTGGAATAATACTTGTTTTTGGGTGCCTATAAATAGAGACTATCATTTATGAGAATAAGATATACGAAAAACACCTTAATACTCTTATGCAAAAGAGTTCTTGTTTACTGCCAATAACAAGAACTAATCTCTGTCTTATCCCAAAGTGATATTCGTGTAACCCAGGCAATAAGGGTCGAATAATTACTTTCGGAAAGTGATACCACGATTCAGTGATTTATCCGGCTATCGATTATTTTACCCTACACGAAATCTCAATAAAACCTCCAACAATCGAAAGTAATTATTCGTTATAATCGATGGCGGCTACGATGAAACACATGACGGCGAATTTCTCCAAACTTGATAAGTTTGAGGGAATTGATTTTAGGAGATGGCAAAAGAAGATGCACTTCTTTCTGAGCAGCATGAGTGTGGTGTACGTACTCAGCACACCAATTCCTGAAGATCATGGTGATGATGCCACTATTGAACAAATTCGGAAAAGGTGCAAGTGGGAGAACGATGACTACATCGCTAGAGGTTTAATCCTCAATGGTATGGCTGATTCCCTTTTTGATATTTACCTAAATGTTGAATCTTCTAAAGAACTATGGGACTGTTTAGAAACCAAGTATATGTCTGAGGATGCTTCTAGTAAAAAGTTCCTTGTTAGTAATTTTAATAATTACAAGATGGTCGATTCTAGACCGGTCTTGGAACAATACAATGAGCTCATTCGTATACTTGGTCAATTCACACAACATAAGATGAACATGGATGAGTCTATTCAAGTCTCAAGCATAATTGATAAACTACCTCCATCTTGGAAAGAATTTAAACATTCTTTGAAACATAAGAAGGAGGAGTTAACTCTTGTTGAGTTGGGTAGTCATCTGCGTATTGAGGAATCCCTCAGGTTGCAGGATAATGACAAGCCAAAGAGCAACGAAGTTGCTGGTACGTCTGTTGTCAATATGGTGGAACATAAAAAGTTCACTAGTAATAATGACAAAAAGGGCAAACGTAAACATCGAGGTTATAACAAGGCTAATCCGAACAAGAAGTCTAAATTGACTTGTTGGAAGTGTGGTAAAACTGGACACATAAAAAAGGATTGCAAGGTTATTTTTGGTAATAATAATGCCAAAGGATCTAGCACAAGCGGTTCGGGAAATGGTTTAAACAACCACAACTCGAAAGGTCAGAATATATTTAATAATTCAAATAAGAATTATTATGTTTCATATATATCTGAGGCTTATTTTGCGCAGGATGATGATGTCGCGTGGTGGGTTGACTCGGGAGCCACCACCCATGTATGCAAGGATAGATTTTGGTTCAAGACTTACGAGTCCGTGACTGATGGATCAATTCTTCATATGGGAAATGAGTCAACAGCCTCTGTTCATGGACGTGGAAGTGTGGATTTGTGTTTTAGTTCTGGAAAAACTATTTGTTTGTTTGATGTTTTGCATGTACCACAAATAAGAAAAAATTTAGTTTCCAGTAGTGTGTTAAATTGTTGTGGTTATAAACAAGTGATTGAATCTGATAAGTTTGTTTTGTCAAAACATGGTATGTTTGTTGGTTTTGGTTATTTATGCAATAGAATGTTTAGACTTAACATTAATCACTTGAATGTTAATTTTGCTTTTATATCTACTTCTAGCATAAATAATTCTACACTTTGGCATGCTAGACTAGGACATATACACTTTAAAAGAATGCAAGATATGTCTAAAGATGGATTAATACCGGTTTTTGACATGAACAATGAAAAGTGTAAAACGTGTATGTTAACAAAGATCACTAAGAAACCATTTCAAAATGTACATCGTGATACTGAAATTTTGGAATTAATACATAGTGATTTATGTGATTTGCATGCTACTCCTACTTTAGGAAACAAGAAATATTTTGTGACTTTTATTGATGATGCTTCTAGATTTTGCTATGTTTATTTGTTACATACTAAGGATGAAGCATTAGATAAATTTAAAATATTTAAAACTGAAGTAGAATTACAACAAAAGGCTTTGATTAAAAGACTTAGAACAGATAGGGGAGGTGAATACATTGACCAATCGTATTTCCAATCCGTTGGTATTATCCATGAGACCACAGCTCCTTATACTCCACAACAAAATGGTATATCTGAAAGGAAGAATAGGGTCCTTAAGGAAATGGTTAATTCCATGTTATCCTATTCGGGTTTAAGTGAAGGATTTTGGGGGGAAGCTATGTTAACAGCTTGTTATTTGCTTAATAGAGTTCCTAACAAAAGAAACAAGATTACACCTTATGAACTTTGGAATAAAAGGAAACCTAACTTGAATTATCTTCGTGTATGGGGTTGTAGGGCGGTTGTAAGACTGCCTGATCCCAAAAAGAAAAGTTTAGGTGAAAGAGGTATAGATTGCATTTTTATTGGATATGTTGAACATTCCAAGGCATATAGGTTCTATGTAATAGAGCCTAATGAATTTGTCTCAATCAATTCTGTGATTGATTCAAGGGATGCAATCTTTGATGAAAATCGATTTTCATCTATACCTAGACCAAAGGATATGATTCCAAGTAACAATGGAATCAATAAGGATTGTAATGATGAAGTCTCTGAAAAGGCTGTTGATCAGTCACTTGAGCTTCGGAAAAGCAAAAGAGAAAGGAAACCTAAATCATTCGGACCAGATTTTCAACTATACTTAGTTGAAGGTTCTAGGGATGATGTTTCTACCCAATATTCATATTGTTTCAATGTTGATGATGATCCTAAAACATATGATGAAGCAATGAGGTCTCAGGATGTTGCATTCTGGAAAGAGGCAATTAATGATGAGATGGATTCCATCATGGGCAATAACACTTGGGTGTTAGCTGATCTACCTCCCGGTTGCAAACCTTTGGGTTGCAAATGGATCTTCAAAAAGAAGATGAAGGTGGATGGAACTATTGAAAAGTTCAAGGCAAGGTTAGTCATTCAAGGCTTTAGACAAAAGTCTGGAATTGACTATTTTGATACTTATGCTCCTGTGGCACGTATCACTACCATTAGACTGCTGATTGCTTTGGCTACAATTCACAATCTGGTTATTCACCAGATGGATGTGAAGACAGCATTCTTGAATGGTGATTTGGATGAGGAGGTTTATATGAACCAACCTCAGGGCTTTGTCATGCCAGGAAATGAAAGCAAGGTGTGCAAACTTGTGAAGTCCTTATATGGTTTGAAACAAGCACCTAAGCAATGGCATCAGAAGTTTGATGAAGTAGTTTTATCTAGTGGTTTTAGATTGAACCAAGCAGATAAATGTGTGTATAGCAAATTTGATGATTCTGGTAAAGGAGTTATAATTTGTCTATATGTTGATGACATGTTAATCTTTGGGACTGACCAAAGTCAAGTTGATTTAACAAAAGAATTTTTGTCATCAAAGTTCTCCATGAAAGATATGGGGGAGGCTGACGTTATCCTTGGTATTAGGATCAAACGTGAAAGCAAAGGAATTTCAATTTCTCAATCTCATTATATTGAGAAGGTGTTGAGAAAGTTTAATTGCTTTGAATGTACTCCTGTGAGTACACCTGTTGATCCAAGTGAGAAGCTTATGCCTAACCAAGGTAAAGCTATATCACAACTTGAGTATTCTCAGGTGATTGGCTGTTTGATGTACGCCATGACATGTACAAGGCCAGATATTGCTTTTGCTGTGGGAAAACTGAGTAGATATACTAGTAATCCTAGTACTCATCACTGGCAAGCAATTAGGCGGGTACTGAAGTATTTAAAGAAAACTATGGCATATAGTTTATCTTACAGTGGATTTCCTTCTGTAATAGAAGGATATTCTGATGCGAGTTGGATAACCAATATTGAAGATCATTCTTCAACGAGTGGTTGGGTGTTCTTGCTTGGGGGAGGTGCTATTTCATGGGCTTCTAAAAAGCAGACATGTATTACCAACTCAACGATGGAATCTGAGTTTGTTGCTTTAGCTGCTGCTGGTAAAGAAGCAGAATGGCTTAGAAACTTGATCCATGAGATACCATTATGGCCTAAACCTATAGCACCCATGTCTATCCATTGTGATAGTGCTGCGACATTGGCAAAAGCTTATAGCCAGATGTACAATGGAAAGTCTAGACACTTAGGTGTCAGACATAGTATGATTCGTGAACTCATCATGAATGGGGTGATTTCTATAGTGTTCGTAAGGTCACAACAGAATTTAGCTGATCACTTGACGAAGGGATTGGCAAGAGACTTGGTTGACAAGTCTGCTGTGGGGATGGGTTTAAAGTCCACATAAATTTCTAATTATAAGATACCCAATTCCCTTCTGATGAAAATTAGAAGTTGAATTCAATGCGGAAGGCTTATACTTAGAAATTTGGAGTACATAAATTTTATATCATCCCAAGGTAAGGTATGTACTCGGACCTGCTGAAGGTCAGGTTGAAGTCTAGCTTCTTAATAGTTCATTTGAAAAAGTGCAAGAGCAGGTGCATGACTGAAGTGAACTACCTATGTGAATGTGAAGTTTTGCCGCTTCAACAAAGCTTGGACTTTTAGCTTTGGATACATTCATGAAAGGATATGGACACATGGCTTGTAAAGTGTCAGGATAGCTTTAGAGTATTTGAAAACTTATGTGTATGTTATTTTCAGTTATTCAAAATGGGTTGAAGGGTTCAATTCTTAGAACACCCTGATTCTCGAATATTTGGAATGTGTAATGTACTAAGGTGAAAATTCAATCTTCAAGATATTTTCATTTATGCATGAGTTTTTGTTTTAATTTGTTTAATTCTCATGAAACGAATTGCACTAAATTGGGGAGGATTGTTAGAAATTTAGTGTAATTGAGGGATTTAATCTATACTTGTAAATGGGTTAGGAGGTACGGAGTGTACACCCATTAAGTGATAGATTGCCCGGACCCGAAAATGGTTTTCCATTATCACAAATTTGAGTGATTACGGAAGTATTATTCTTGCACTAGGTGGAAATAAAACAAACAACTTTATGTAAAGGATTTGTTTTAGATTTGAAAACGATTTCCTTGATTTGGATGTTTGAAATAAAACAAACAACTTTATGTAAAGGATTTGTTTTAGATTTGAAAACGATTTCCTTGATTTGGATGTTTGAAATAAAACAAACAACTTTATGTAAATGATTTGTTTTAGATTTGAAAACGATTTCCTTGATTAGGATGTTTGAAATAAAACAAACAACTTTATGTAAAGGATTTGTTTTAGATGTGAAAACGAAATTAGTTAGTGAAACATCTCCATCGTGGAATAATACTTGTTTTTGGGTGCCTATAAATAGAGACTATCATTTATGAGAATAAGATATACGAAAAACACCTTAATACTCTTATGCAAAAGAGTTCTTGTTTACTGCCAATAACAAGAACTAATCTCTGTCTTATCCCAAAGTGATATTCGTGTAACCCAGGCAATAAGGGTCGAATAATTACTTTCGGAAAGTGATACCACGATTCAGTGATTTATCCGGCTATCGATTATTTTACCCTACACGAAATCTCAATAAAACCTCCAACATACATTACATTAAAAATTAAAATATAAAACATTACATTAAAACTAAAAATACAATAAAACAACTCATCGTCTTCGGATCCCTCGTCAAATTCCTCTTCCACTTCGTTATCTTCGTCATCGAAAATGTAAGAAGGTGGAAGGTCTTGTGGCTAGATGATTTCGAACACGATAATTAGGTGGAAAGTCTCAAATGTTTTTGATAAGCATATCTTAGAGTAGGTTATGTGTGCCCGAATCACGTATTTCATAATCAATTTGAAGTTCAAAATCAACTCTCTCTTGGAACGTTCTTCACGAACGATGCACCGGGGGACAATCTTCCTCGAGTCTACACATCACACGTATACATAACTAAGCTATTTTTTTAATATAAAATGGTCTCGCCGGCTTTTCAATGATTGTCTAACGACCTAGTAGAACACCGAATGCTCGCCCTATATCACTTTTTGTCGTTGCTCTATTTTGAATTTCGAGGTCGTTTGGTCAATCAGACTTTTAAACGATTTAATAATTGTTGTCTATTCCAAGTAAATTTTCATCACCAAAAATAATATCTTTAGTGAATGTACACCCATTAACCGTAATATTACAAGCTGGAACTCTATATTGTTTCAAATCGTCAGATAAATCACATAGATTAAGTTCATTGATATCGTTATCTGAACCTGCGGGGCCAAAAAAATCATGTCAAATCCACAAATCGTATGAGGCAACCGCTTCTAGCATAATACTCGGGTAACCTTATCATCTCGTGTATAATGTCCTTGCCAACCAGTAAAACAATTTCTTCAATCCTTCTGCATACAATCGAATCCCAGGAAAATCATGTAGTTTTTGACGTTTAGATATAAAGCGTTGCACATTTTGTGTATTCGGGTTTTCGCAAATACACGCATGTAACCTAAACACACATTTGCAAAAATTATCCAATCAATTATTTTGTGGTTGTTCACTCATATGTAAATACTCATCAAAGCATTGAGGGCGGTACCATACACTAATTTTTGTATAGCCGATGTACATTTTTGAAAAACATTAAATCTAAGTAAACTAGTTACATCACGTTTTTTGACGAAAATAAGTGAAGTAATAAGAAACGGGCGCGTGAAAGTAATTCATTATACATTGACATATACGGATAATCGGTTGCTTGCTCATTCTAAATCATCTTCGAAAGTAATACATACCTGGGAAAATTGGCGTTTCGAAAAAGTAATCATCCCACAACCTTTTTGCGGTACATTGACGATATCTCGAAATAAACCTTCTATGTGCTCTTGGTATTGGTATGAAAATTTCAACTTCATCATCACTTAATTGTTCCAAACTATTAACCATAACACCCATAAATTAGAATTAGAACTGTTTGCGATTGCATTAATTTCATTCGCATCATCGTTACGATTGCGATGCGACTCATATTGTTTTAAAAAAGTTAGTAACTGGAATAAATAGAGAATAAGAGAAAGAAATAGAGATGTGGTGTTTAAAAATGAAATGAAAGTGATATTTAAATAGAAAAAAGTATTTGTTGCCAATCTCCAACGGTTCCATTTTGATTGCAAACGGTCACAATTTAATAACTTCCTCCATCCTCAATTATGTTCAAAAAGCACAAAAACTAGCGCAAGGTAACCGATGGCGGCCGAGGGCAGAGGGAATGTCATCGGCACCCTCAAGGAAGTGAACGAGGGTGTTGGCATGACGATATGGTTTGGATTGACCTTTTTGTTCATGTGTACTATAGAATGGTCCAATTTGAAATAATTTTTTGTTCGAACGTATCATATCTTTTAACTAACCTTATTGTTCATGTGTATGTAATTTTGTGTCAGCTTTCTTTAGATCCTATAGAAAACTTTTGGATCAACCATCACAGACCAAAAGAACTTAGGTGGTTAGGTGACAAGCAACCAACCAGGAATTACTTGATCAGATGCCAAATGCACCAAACTACTCGAAGAAGAACTTATAGAATTTTATCATTTTTATAAGTATAAAAAATCAACGACTTAGTACGATTGACTTGAAACAAATTACAACTTATAAGAAAAAATAAAAAATATAATAATCTTAAAAATAAGGGTAGAAAGGGAATTTGGTTTAAGTTGGAATTTAACGGGCTTAGGCTTTGTGGTCACTAAGCGGATTCTCAGCACACATACTGCTTGCTAAGGATTTGATTAGACTAGCTGAAAAATTGACGAAAATAAAAAGAAAGAAAAAATGAAAATCCTAAGGCTCTCCTTTTTCTTTTACATTACAAAAAGTAATTCCACATTAGGATAGAAAAACAAATCTTTTTAAAAATATGTTCACACATGTAAACATAGATTAAAACCATTTTAACCTCTTATAAAATTTTAAAATTTTCAAAAATTTTCATGCCGGAGAAAAGTGTAAAAATTTGAATAGGGCAAACATATAGCTCAAGTAAACAAGTGAAGAATTCACCTATCCTCTCACACTTAAGATCGTGCAATGCTCTCACTTGTACGAAATCAAAAAACAATGATAATATAAAGGAAGAGAAAAGTGTAAAGGGATAGAAATCTTCTCTAGGGTGATGATCTATAAGCGAAAAGCGGTTGAATGTTGAGCATGAAGATCCTAACATTCCGGTCAATTATAGTAGCCAAATAATCTCCAAGTCACCCCATTTATCCAAATAGGAGAAAAAGTTACACTATAAAATAATAATGGTAATGTACAAATGCTTAGTTATTAACGAGTCTTAAACTTGACTCAATCCCTGTAACAACCCTACTTTTTCCGTTACTTATGTTTAACTTTCTGTTAGTTAATCGTAACGGTGACTACTTGAATTTTATGTGTTCAGCATAATAAATGCATACTTAATCCTGGGAGGGTTACTATAAATAATATGATTAGATATTAACTGAATAATTATTTTCGGATATTGAAATCTGAAGAAAACGATACGGTTTTGATAACCGCAAAAGTTGTTTTTTGAATTAACAAAACACTCAGAGTAAATATTAATAATTATTTTAATAATTTTTAACTTAGAAAAAATATAATTAATTTATCAATTGTTTTAATAAATTAAGCTTAGTGGATTTGTTTAAACGTCCGGTTAACATTTCAGGAATTCGGTTTCGGTTAACGACAACTAGAAACGAGCCACATGTTATGAGCTAGCAAGCAAAACAAGCCCGAGACTCACCCCAATGGGCTATTCGGCCGAAACCCTCATCCCACACCCCTTTTATGTTAATATGGCCCATACATGTTAATTACTAGTATGCTTTAGGCCCTATTTGAGTTTAATTAAAAAAGTAAGTTGCATCATTCTTTCCCTAAACCTAAAACAGTCGAGTTTTTCTCCTCCCTCTCCCTCTCTCATCGTCGACATCATCATCAACAATATCACCATCAATCTTTGAAAATTAGCTTGCGCTTCTTTGATCAAACTTACTCCTTGCATCTTCCTCTACATATTGGTATACGCAATTTGATTATTTGAGGTATAAAACATGTAAACCTAATTTTTAAAGTTCATATTTTTGATGATTACATATGTTATTAATGTCTATTTCTCATGTCTATGTGTTTATGCTTGATTACATTCGTTAAATTGCTCGATTGCTATTGTAACACCAGCAATTTTTTATTTTTTTTATAACACAGTGGAAGTCTTACTTAGTAAAATCACAACCTTAAATACATCAGTACAGAAACCACTTAATTAAGTTTACTTTCACAAACGGTGTTACGTTATTACAAACACGGTTACAATTGTTCACATCAGAGTTACTAGTCAAACATGTCTTCAACATCATGACCCGATCCCATCAGCAGTACCTAAAACCTGCAGGGGGAGGAATGTGGGGGATTAGCGCACCGCTAAGTGAATGGAATCTATCTAGAGATTGAGCTTAAGCAATTCATCATACTACAATTAGCTAACATGCTTACAACCAACAAGCATACGAATAAGGACAATATGAGGATCGGTGGCTTGTACGGGTACACGAACCTGGCTGATCGGGCTAGGATCTACCGATAGTCCTTCTTACCAAGTCTCTGCATAACTATCAAAACGCAACACATGCGTTCTTCTATGCTATACTAAACAGACTGTAGGACTTGAACTCAACCGCCCTTGGAATGGTTGACCTCACACGGACTTTAACTGCCCTAGGAATGGTTGAAAGTCCCCAATCGCCCTAGGAATGGCTGGTGTCTAACACAATGTACATATACAACATATATAGATCACATAGCATGCAATTATCCACCTAGCATAGCAATCGCTACACTACATAAGGTAATCAGAGTAATCCACGGTAGCATGATATGCTACTTAAACTCTATCCGAAGATAGACCCACTCACCAATTACCAGCAACTGAAGATTCTCAGAGGTCTAATCTTTCCGAGTCTTCTCTTTCTCTTTTCCACCTGAGAATAGACATAACACAGTCAGTAATCATGTCTTGATATTAAATCAACAACAAGACAAAAACACTATAGATTAACATTCAAACACTTAAAACTGGTATGCCAACCGTACGAGTAACACCCTCACTCGCACGTTTGAGAACACTCAATCGTGCAGTTGACAACTTACTCGTACGTTTGGTCTATAACTTAACATCCATCAATGAATTACCTGATCCATACGGTTCGTCACACGAGTGACCAGTGACTCGTACGGGTCACATCTCAACTGTACGTATCATCTTAACCAAAACAATAGTTCTCCTTATCCACTTACTTGCACGGTTCATAACACGGTTGACCACCCCAACCGTACGAGTGAAGGCTCACTCGTGCGAGTGATGAAGAACAGTAGCAACAACTGTTTAGATAGATGTTAACCCAAAATGCATGATATTAAACATTGATACATATACTAAATCAATACATACAATCATGCATTCACTATATGATAAGTCTATATCATAAATTCAATCAATAACGACACTCAATGTGTGCAAAACAAGACATATAACCTAAAACCCCTTTTTCTGATCAAAATAAAGTTTGCTCCAGCTTTTTAAAACCTTATCATTGAAAATTAGACCTCAAGATGATTCCAACAATAGTTTATTCATCGAAAACAGAATTACGGTTTGAAAGTTATGCCCTCTTCAATTTTACCAAAAGCTGATCAGTGCTCAACCGCATGGTTGAGCCCTCAACTGTACGGTTGAGCCCTCTACCATACGGTTGAGCCCTCAACCGCGTGGTTGAGCTGTCAAAAGTGTGGGAGCTGATGAACAGCTCCAGCTCACTATTTTTCATGTTTTTGACCCCAAATCTTGATTTTAGCTTGTTCAGGTCACAAAACTCACTTACAAACTTCATATAACAACTATATAATATATATCTAACATCAATTAAGTATAACTAACACAAATCATGAAGATTCAAGCTCAAAATGCACACTTTTACTCAAAAAACACAAAACCCCAAATCTTTAAGAATTCAAACAACAAATCAAACATGCTAACCTGAATAAATGATCACAAGGATGATAATAATCACTCCTTAAAGCCTCTTAATCCAATTTCTAGCTTGAAACAATTTGGGTTTTGAAATAAGTAAAGGTTAGGTACGGTGTTTTCTTGAAAATATCTAGAAAATGAAGGAAACAAGCAGATACATACCTATTATTATGTTAAAATATAATACCCCATTACACACAGGTATTTATCAGTTATCTAATATCTTTCGTATATCCTTAGGTCATCATAACGGAGTCCGATTTAAACAAACGAACCTTTTTTGTGACCCTTGTCATAAACTGGTTTTAACCACATAGGCAATTAATAATAAACGTATTATTAAAATTAAAATCATACAAATGGGGCACACATAACCTAAGGGCAAAATAGTCATCTTACATCTAGCCCAGGTTTCAGTATGTTACAGCTATGTTTATGTTAAATCCCGAATTTGAAACTTGACCTAACAGAAACTTGGACTTATGCATTGTAAAATATTATTTCATATTTGAAAAGCTCTCGAAAAACTATTAATTTTAGGCTCAAGAATCATAAATTTGCGTTATGTTATGCTACCGTTATGACTAGTTGAATTTTTGACTTGTTTATTGCATGAATATGATATCTAGGAAAATTGTGTTATGATATGGAACATGATTTGATTACTGTATGATATATTATGAATGATCATGCATGTTAGGCTAAGATATCACTTGAATTGGATTCTTAAAACTCGTTTTATGCTCAATTGATTATTCGTGACCACGGTTGTTGTTTGTAACTTTAAACAGACTTGTATGACTAAACGCTTTGATTTATGGAATACCATGCTTTGGGAATTTGAAAATTATATGATTAGTACTTGACTTTTCATGTAGGTATTGCATCTTAAATGTTCCTATATGTTTAGATATATGCATTCGAAAATGACCACCTGAATGAGACCGAATCTGTCCCGAGTGTACATAAATAAAATGGCATAACATGAACTGTGTATTGTTTTGAGACTTGGGCTTCTGATATGTTATTATTTGGATGTTAAGAAGAAAATTACATTTGTACATCAACATGTAAAACCTTATGCTTTATGTGCTACATGGGTTGTAAAACACTATGTCTAGAATATGTCCAAATCAGAACACCAGATTTTTGGTGCAAAACTGTACAAATTGGCTAAACCAAAAGCTTAGCCCTTTTTATCACTTAAACTTCGAGATGTTTGTGATGATCTTCCACTGGTATTATGTGTTTTTCATATTTTTTATAATAAATGGGAATTATTTTAAATCTAGTGTGCGATCAGAAACTGTTGGGTGCAAATTGAACTATATACACAAATCTATAAATGATATGACATGATGGCTTACATATTTGAAAAGGTAAGTGAATAATATAAACATATACCAAGTGACATATTTCCAGGTTGTATACATTTTGACTTATATGCAATTATTTTTGTATCGTTACCATGAAGCTACATGACTAGTATGCTAGAAACACTGTAACGATAAACTGAGATCTGAAAGTTGTATATTAACTTGGGTTTGACTCCATGACCATTATAACATGACCTACTGATATGTTTGACCTATGTTGACCATCATTGACTAATTTTGACTTTTGTTGACTTGCATGAACTTTGTTGACTATTTGTTGACTTTTACTACATAATTGAGTCGGTCTGAACAACAGGATATCTAATACTATGAATCAACTACTATTTGGAATAGTCTTATATGATAACCTATTTATGATTCTGTTAGAACCCTGGAAAGGAGTACAACGAGTTTTCTAGCCTTATGAAGGATCCTTTAGATGAGGGCTATATAAAGGATCCAAGGCTTCATAGATTAGCTAATTATAGCCACACTTATGTAATGTATTCAAGATATCCATGTAATACAATCTTGACTTGTTGATTAATGATCTCTACATTTATATGGTTTATGGTTCACATTCATCGTATTCATGCATCTATGGTCCTATCAATTGGTACCAGAGCGGGTACTAGATCTCTTCTAGTCCCGATGCATATTGAATATCGTGTTTGCGTGTGTATCTTCATCCAACCTTTAACCAATCTTCAAACCACATTCATACTAATCTTCAAATCTTCATCGTATCTTCATATGAATCTTCGAATCATCAAACCGAAATTCATAACCGAATCCGAAACACATAATCGAATCCGAATTTTATCCTAATTTTTCCAAATCTCACAATAAAATTCACATATCAAATTTCAAAACACAAATTAAAACAAAATAAAAATTCATTTTCATTTTTCTGACATTAACAGTGTACATCCACGTGATCAGTCATCAACCACATCTCTCTCTCCTAACCTAAAACAAATACATATATTTGAATCTTTCTCTCTCTTTCTTAAACATCATCCATCTCCCTCCTAAAAAACAACAAATTCGTATATTTCTATCTATCTTCCTATCCTTCATCTTCATCAACAATTAACCTTCATCAATCTATCAACTCTTTATCATCAATCGAACATCATATCAGATTTATATGAACATATTCATTTTGCTACAGTTACTGTTTGTGATTCTTATCAAAGTGTCATCATCATCCTCAAATTATCAACTTCCTAATCGATGATTGTTCATACAAATTGAGCTGAGATTCATATTATACATCAAAATCCTAACCTTCATGATGTATTACATCAGATTAACAACAACAATTTGGTATAGAATTAGATCGACTTCGTCTTTGTTCAAAAACTCATGCTGTGGATGTAGTGATCCGAACTTTTCCATGTTTATATATATTAATTGAGATTGATATTTACATGACTAAATGTTTCCAACGTGTTAAGCAATCAAACTTGTTAAGACTTGATTAATTGAAATAGTTTTCATATAGACAATTGACCACCCAAGTTGACCGGTGATTCACGAACGTTAAAACTTGTAAAAACTATACGATGACATATATATGGTTATATATATAGTTAACATGATTTTATTATAAGTAAGTATCTCATTAGGTATTTTAACAATGAGTTATATACATAAAAATGAGACTATTAATTTAAGAAACTCGAAAACGATATATATAACGATTATCGTTATAACAACGTCGTACTAGGTACATATGAATCATACTAAGATATTGTTACACTTGGTTAATTATGTTAAATGATAAGTAAATATATTATTAAGTGTATTAACAATGAACTACATATGTAAAAATAAGACTACTAACTTAAAGATTTCGAAACGAGACATATATGTAACGATTATCGTTGTAACGACATTTAACTGTATATATATCATACTAAGATATATTATATATCATAATATCATGATAATGTAACAATTTATCATCTCATTTGATATAATAAACAATGGGTTAACAATATTTAACAAGATCGTTAACCTAAAGGTTTCAAAACAACAATTACATGTAACGACTAACGATGACTTAACGACTCAGTTAAAATGTATATACATGTAGTGTTTTAATATGTATTCATACAATTTTGAAAGACTTCAAGAAACTTATAAAAATACTTCTACTTAACAAAAATTCTTACAATTACATCCTCGTTCAGTTTCATCAACAATTCTACTCGTATGCACCCGTATTCGTACTCGTACAATACACAGCTTTTAGATGTATGTACTATTGGTATATACACTCCAATGATCAGCTCTTAGTAGTCCATGTGAGTCACCTAACACATGTGGGAACCATCATTTGGCAACTAGCATGAAATATCTCATAAAATTACAAAAATATTAGTAATCATTCATGACTTATTTACATGAAAACAAAATTACATATCCTTTACATCTAATCCATATACCAACGACCAAAAACACCTACAAACACTTTCATTCTTCAATTTTCTTCATCTAATTGATCTCTCTCAAGTTCCGTCTTCAAGTTCTAAGTGTTCTTCATAAATTCCATAAGTATAGTTTCATAAAAATCAAGAATACTTCCAAGTTTGCAAGTCTACTTCCAAGCTTTCTAATCCATTCCAAGTAATCATCTAAGATCAAGGAACCTTTGTTATTTACAGTAGGTTATCTTTCTAATTCAAGGTAATATTCATATTCAAACTTTGATTCAATTTCTACAACTATAACAATCTTATTTCGAGTGAAAATCTTACTTGAACTGTTTTCGTGTCATGATTCTGTTTCAAGAACTTTCAAGCCATCCAAGGATCCTTTGAAGCTAGATCCATTTTTCTCATTTCCGGTAGTTTTATCCAGAAAACTTGAGGTAGTAATGATGTTCATAACATCATTCGATTCATACATATAAAGCTATCTTATTCGAAGGTTTAAACTTGTAATTACTAGAACATAGTTTAGTTCATTCTAAACTTGTTCGTAAAAAAAGTTAATCCTTCTAACTTGACTTTTAAAATCAACTAAACACATGTTCTATATCTATATGATATGCTAACGTAATGATTTAAAACCTGGAAACACGATGAACACCATAAAATCGGATATACGCCGTCGTAGTGAAACCGGGGGCTGTTTTGGTTTGGATAATTAAAAACTATGATAAACTTTGATTTAAAAGTTGTTCTTCTGGGAAAATGAATTTTCATATGAACATGAAACTATATCAAAAAATCAAGGTTAAACTCAAAGTGGGAGTATGTTTTCTAAAATGGTCATCTAGACGTCGTTCTTTCGACTGAAATGACTACCTTTACAAAAATGACTTGTAACTTATATTACCGACTATAAACCTATACTTTTTCTATTTAGATTCATAAAATAGAGTTCAATATTAAACCATAGCAATTTGATTCACTCCAAACGGATTTAAAATGAAGAAGTTATGGGTAAAACAAGATTGGATATTTTTGATCTTTTTAGCTACGGGAAATGTTTAACAAATCTATACAAATCATATCCTAGCTAACTTATATTATATTATACATGTATTCTAATATATTATGTAATCTTGGGATACCATAGACACGTATGCAAATGTTTTGACATATCATATCGACCCATGTATATATATTATTTGGAACAACCATAGACACTCTATATGCAGTAATGTTGGAGTTAGCTATACAGGGTTGAGGTTGATTCCAAAAATATATATACTTTGAGTTGTGATCTAGCCTGAGACGTGTATACACTGGGTCGTGGATTGATTCAAGATAATATATATCGATTTATTTCTGTACATCTAACTGTGGACAACTAGTTGTAGGTTACTAACGAGGACAGCTGACTTAATACACTCAAATCATTAAAACATAATAAAAATGGTTGTAATTATATTTTGATTATACTTTGATATATATGTACATATTTGTATAGGTTCGTGAATCGATCCGTGGCCAAGTCTTATTTCCGAGGAAGGAAATATCTGTGAAAGTGAGTTATAGTCCCACTTTTAAAATCTAATATTTTTGGGATGAGAATACATGCAGATTTTATAAATGATTTACAAAATAGACACAAGTACGTGAAACTACATTCTATGGTTGAATTATCGAAATTGAATATGCCCCTTTTTATTAAGTCTGGTAATCTAAGAATTAGGGAACAGACACCCTAATTGACGCGAATCCTAAAGATAGATCTATTGGGCCTAACAAACCCCATCCAAAGTACCGGATGCTTTAGTACTTCGAAATTTATATCATATCCGAAGGGTGTCCCGGAATGATGGGGATATTCTTATATATGCATCTTGTTAATGTTGGTTACCAGGTGTTCACCATATGAATGATTTTTATCTCTATGTATGGGATGTGTATTGAAATATGAAATCTTGTGGTCTATTGTTACGATTTGATATATATAGGTTAAACCTATAACTCACCAACATTTTTGTTGATGTTTAAAGCATGTTTATTCTCAGGTGAATACTAAGAGCTTCCGCTGTTGCATACTAAAATAAGGACAAGATTTGGAGTCCATGTTTGTATGATATTGTGTAAAAACTGCATTCAAGAAACATATGTCGATGTAATATATTTCTATTGTAAACCATTATGTAATGGTCGTGTGTAAACAGTATATTTTAGATTATCATTATTTGATAATCTACGTAATGTTTTTAAAAACTTTATTGATAAAATAAAGGTTATGGTTGTTTTAAAAATGAATGCAGTCTTTGAAAAACGTCTCATAAAGAGGTCAAAACCTCGCAACGAAATCTATTAATATGGAACGTTTATAATCAATATGAACGGGACATTTTAGTTGGTATCCGAGCGTTGGTCTTAGAGAACCCAGAAATTTGCATTCATGTGTCTTATCGAGTTTATTAGGATGCATTAGTGAGTCTGGACTTCGATCGTGTTTTCTTTAAAAATGATTGCTTAACATTTTTGTTGGAAACTATATATTATTAACATGTAAATATTATGTGATATATTAATCTCTTAACGTGTTTGATATTGTGTGATAGATGTCTACCTCTAGCACAAATCCTATTGACTCACCTAATAATAACGAAGAGTCGAATATATATTGGCAAGATTCACAAGTTCCCGAAGAACCGGAAGAAGAGGAAACGGAATCGGAAGAAGAGGAACCGGAAGAAGAGGAACCAGAAGAAGAGGAACCGGAAGAAGAAGAGGTTCCGGAGGGGAGAATAGTAGGAAGCATAGAAAACCGGTCAAATAAAAGAAAATCCCTAATGGACCAAAGTTAATAATGGTCAATGGTGTTTCCGCTAAGGAAGCAAAATATTGGGAAAATTACCAATTTTCCGAAGAATCGGATCCTGATGAGGATTCCGATGATGTTATAGAAATTACCCCGACCCAATTTAATGGGGCAAAAGAAAATAATAAGGGAAAAGGCATCAAAATAGAGAAATCTGATTTCGACCCCGATGAACTTTATATGTACCGTTGAAATGTCCCGTTCTTATTGATTAAAAACGTTCCATATTAATTGATTTCGTTGCGAGGTTTTGACCTCTATATGAGACGTTTTTCAAAGACTACATTCATTTTTAAAACAAACCATAACCTTTATTTCATAAATAAAGGTTTAAAAAGCTTTACGTAGATTATCAAATAATGATAATCTAAAATATTCTGTTTACACACGACCATTACATAATGGTTTACAATACAAATATGTTACATCGAAATCAGTTTCTTGAATGTAGTTTTTACACAATATCATACAAACATGGACTCCAAATCTTGTCCTTATTTTAGTATGCAACAGCGGAAGCTCTTAGTATTCACCTGAGAATAAACATGCTTTAAACGTCAACAAAAATGTTGGTGAGTTATAGGTTTAACCAATATATATCAAATCGTAACAATAGACCACAAGATTTCATATTTCAATACACATCCCATACATAGAGATAAAAATCATTCATATGGTGAACACCTGGTAACCGACATTAACAAGATGCATATATAAGAATATCCCCATCATTCCGGGACACCCTTCGGATATGATATAAATTTCGAAGTACTAAAGCATCCGGTACTTTGGATGGGGTTTGTTAGGCCCAATATGTAGTGACCCGAACTTTTCCATGTTTATATATATTAATTGAGATTGATATTTACATGATTAAATGTTTCCAACATGTTAAGCAATCAAACTTGTTAAGATTTGATTAATTGAAATATGTTTCATATAGACAATTGACCACCCAAGTTGACCGGTGATTCACGAACGTTAAAACTTGTAAAAACTATACGATGACATATATATGGTTATATATATAGTTAACATGTTTTTATTATAAGTATGTATCTCATTAGGTATTTTAACAATGAGTTATATACATAAAAATGAGACTATTAATTTAAGAAACTCGAAAACGATATATATAACGATTATCGTTATAACAACGTCTTACTAGGTACATATGAATCATATTAAGATATTGATACACTTGGTTAATTATGTTAAATGATAAGTAAATATATTATTAAGTGTATTAACAATGAAATACATATGTAAAAATAAGACTACTAACTTAATGATTTCGAAACGAGACATATATGTAACGATTATCGTTGTAACGACATTTAACTGTATATACATCATACTAAGATATATTATATATCATAATATCATGATAATATAATAATTTAAAATCTCTTTTGATATTATAAACATTGGGTTAACAACATTTAACAAGATCGTTAACCTAAAGGTTTCAAAACAACATTTACATGTAACTACTAACGATGACTTAACGACTCAGTTAAAATGTATATACATGTAGTGTTTTAATATGTATTTATACACTTTTGAAAGACTTCAATACACTTATCAAAATACTTCTACTTAACAAAAATGCTTACAATTACATTCTCGTTCAGTTTCATCAACAATTCTACTCGTATGCACCCGTATTCGCACTCGTACAATACACAGCTTTTAGATGTATGTACTATTGGTATATACACTCCAATGATCAGCTCTTAGCAGCCCATGTGAGTCACCTAACACATGTGGGAACCATCATTTGGCAACTAGCATGAAATATCTCATAAGATTACAAAAATATGAGTAATCATTCATGACTTATTTACATGAAAACAAAATTACATATCCTTTATATCTAATCCATACACCAACGACCAAAAACACCTACAAACACTTTCATTCTTCAATTTTCTTCATCTAATTGAACTCTCTCAAGTTCTATCTTCAAGTTCTAAGTGTTCTTCATAAATTCCAAAAGTTCTAGTTTCATAAAATCAAGAATACTTTCAAGTTTGCTAGCTCACTTCCAATCTTGTAAGGTGATCATCCAACCTCAAGAAATCTTTGTTTCTTACAGTAGGTTATCATTCTAATACAAGGTAATAATCATATTCAAACTTTGGTTCAATTTCTATAACTATAACAATCTTATTTCAAGTGATGATCTTACTTGAACTTGTTTTCGTGTCATGATTTTGCTTCAAGAACTTTGAGCCATCCAAGGATCCATTGAAGCTAGATCCATTTTTCTCTTTTCCAGTAGGTTCATCCAAGGAACTTAAGGTAGTAATGATGTTCATAACATCATTCGATTCATACATATAAAGCTATCTTATTCGAAGGTTTAAACTTGTAATCACTAGAACATAGTTTAGTTAATTCTAAACTTGTTCGCAAACAAAAGTTAATCCTTCTAACTTGACTTTTAAAATCAACTAAACACATGTTCTATATCTATATGATATGCTAACTTAATGATTTAAAACCTGGAAACACGAAAAACACCGTAAAACCGGATTTACGCCGTCGTAGTAACACCGCGGGCTGTTTTGGGTTAGTTAATTAAAAACTATGATAAACTTTGATTTAAAAGTTGTTATTCTGAGAAAATGATTTTTATTATGAACATGAAACTATATCCAAAAATTATGGTTAAACTCAAAGTGGAAGTATGTTTTCTAAAATGGTCATCTAGACGTCGTTCTTTCGACTGAAATGACTACCTTTACAAAAACGACTTGTAACTTATTTTTCCGACTATAAACCTATACTTTTCTGTTTAGATTCATAAAATAGAGTTCAATATGAAACCATAGCAATTTGATTCACTCAAAACGGATTTAAAATGAAGAAGTTATGGGTAAAACAAGATTGGATAATTTTTCTCATTTTAGCTACGTGAAAATTGGTAACAAATCTATTCCAACCATAACTTAATCAACTTGTATTGTATATTATGTAATCTTGAGATACCATAGACACGTATACAATGTTTCGACCTATCATGTCGACACATCTATATATATTTCGGAACAACCATAGACACTCTATATGTGAATGTTGGAGTTAGCTATACAGGGTTGAGGTTGATTCCAAAATATATATAGTTTGAGTTGTGATCAATACTGAGATACGTATACACTAGGTCGTGGATTGATTCAAGATAATATTTATCGATTTATTTCTGTACATCTAACTGTGGACAACTAGTTGTAGGTTACTAACGAGGACAGCTGACTTAATAAACTTAAAACATCAAAATATATTAAAAGTGTTGTAAATATATTTTGAACATACTTTGATATATATGTATATATTGTTATAGGTTCGTGAATCAACCAGTGGCCAAGTCTTACTTCCCGACGAAGTAAAAATCTGTGAAAGTGAGTTATAGTCCCACTTTTAAAATCTAATATTTTTGGGATGAGAATACATGCAGGTTTTATAAATGATTTACAAAATAGACACAAGTACGTGAAACTACATTCTATGGTTGAATTATCGAAATCGAATATGCCCCTTTTTATTAAGTCTGGTAATCTAAGAATTAGGGAACAGACACCCTAATTGACGCGAATCCTAAAGATAGATCTATTGGGCCTAACAAACCCCATCCAAAGTACCGGATGCTTTAGTACTTCGAAATTTATATCATATCCGAAGGGTGTCCCGGAATGATGGGGATATTCTTATATATGCATCTTGTTATTGTCGGTTACCAGGTGTTCACCATATGAATGATTTTTATCTCTATGTATGGGATGTGTATTGAAATATGAAATCTTGTGGTCTATTGTTACGATTTGATATATATAGGTTAAACCTATAACTCACCAACATTTTTGTTGACGTTTTAAACATGTTTATTCTCAGGTGATTATTAAGAGCTTCCGCTGTCGCATACTTAAATAAGGACAAGATTTGGAGTCCATGCTTGTATGATATTGTGTAAAAACTGCATTCAAGAAACTTATTTTGTTGTAACATATTTGTATTGTAAACCATTATGTAATGGTCGTGTGTAAACAGGATATTTTAGATTATCATTATTTGATAATCTACGTAAAGCTTTTTAAACCTTTATTGATGAAATAAAGGTTATGGTTTGTTTAAAAATGAATGCAGTCTTTGAAAAATGTCTCATATAGAGGTCAAAACCTCGCAACGAAATCAATTAATATGGAACGTTTTTAATCAATAAGAACGGGACATTTCAGTTGGTATCCGAGCGTTGGTCTTAGAGAACCAGAAAATTTGCATTAGTGTGTCTTATCGAGTTTGTTAGGATGCATTAGTGAGTCTGGACTTCGACCGTGTTTTCTTTAAAAATGATTGCTTAACATTTTTGTTGGAAACTATATATTTATAACATATGAATATTATGTGATATATTAATCTATTAACGTGTTTGATATTATGTGATAGATGTCTACCTCTAGAACAAGTCCCATTGACTCACCTAATAATAATGAAGAGTCAAATGTAAATTGGAATGATTTGTGGACTGATTCACAAGTTCCCGAAGAGGAACCGGAAGAAGAGTCGGAACCGGAAGAAGAATCGGAACCGGAAGAAGAATCGGAACCGGATGAAGAAATAGAACCGGTGGGGGAAATAATAAAACGGTTAAGTAAAAGAAAATCCTCAACCAACCGACCAAAGTTAATTATGGTCAATGGTGTTTCCGCCAAGGAAGCAAAATATTGGGAGGATTACCAATTCTCCGATGAATCGGATTCCGACGAGAATTCCGATGATGTTATAGAAATTACCCCAACTGAATTTAAAAAGGCAAAAGAAAATAATAAGGGAAAGGGCATAAAAATAGAGAAATCTAATTCCAACCCCGATGAACTTTATATGTATCGTCAACCCCCGAAGTCCTTAAGTTGTAACAATGACCCGGGAACCTCTAAACCACCAGGTTTTTCTAAACCAATGTGGACAACGACGGCTTGTATTAGGGGAACATCATATATCCCTAGAAACTTGGCAAAACGAACCAAAACCGAAGAAGAAGAAACGAGCGAGTCGGAATAAGATAGTTGTATTCGTGTGGTGTAATATATGGAATATAGTGTTCTTATGCTTTATGATATATGTAAAAATTGCTTGTATTAATAAGTATTTTTTTTATGAATCTAACTCTTGTCTATTTTACAGTTTAAAAACACAAAATGGATAGACAACCCAATATTTTAAGAGACCTACCCGGAGACATGATTGATGAAATCTTGTCTAGAGTCGGCCAGAATTCTTCGGCACAACTATTTAAGGCGAGATCAGTTTGTAAGATATTCGAAGAACGTTCCAAGAATGTCTTGGTTTATAAGAGACTTTCGTTTGAAAGATGGGGGATATCACATTGGGAAACCCATAAGTTACGATGTGTTTACTTTGACGCATATATTGCGGGGAACCCAAATGCTATTTTACGCAACGGGTTAAGAAATTATTTTGACTCAATATATCCGAATATTGGACTTCGTGATTTAGAAAAAGCGGCTAACATGCAACATAAAGAAGCATGTTATGCTTACGGATTAGTAATGTTCGCTTCTCACCAAAGTGAGAACAAGAACATCGGGCTACAACTATTAAACAAAACGTTTCCACAAGTGACGGAGTCGGTAATTGGGGTAAGAAATGAGGTTTTTAGATTATTACGGGACTGTTGGACATTACGTAACCCTCGTCCCTTTGATGACGTTACAACACGCTGTCTTATCAACGGCCATAACGGTTATGTTGCACAAGACCAAGGATGGGAAGTAGTCCTAGTAAAACCAGAATGCATGACTTGTTTCTGGACGTATGAATTACGTGTCTTTATTGCCTTTGCTGAACGACTTGTGTACTAGCTAGAATTGTCTTCACAACTATCTTGTATCAAAGTTATTGTGTGCTATATTTCATGCTTTATGTAAAATAAGCGGTATTGTAAGTTTGTAAAATATTGTATAAAAGTTTGAACGCGAAATATTATTATAATCAGTTTTTTCATATAGAATTGTAGTAGTTGAATTGTATATTAGCTACTAAGTATGAACTTAACGGGTAGGTACTACCCGAATTTAAACTTATAAAACGCTAATATGAAGAAAAAGCTTTTATAAATGAGTTCATATTATGCTACGAAATACTATTAACTACTCTTAATATTCTGTATGATTAACTTGTTCCATTTAACTATTTTGAAGGAAATGGCACCGACTACTCGACACACCGTGAATATGAATGAAGAGGAATTCCGTACTTTTCTAGCTTCAAACATAGCCGCAGTACAGGCTGCGCTACATACCAACAATAACCTTGGATCTAGCAGTACAGGAAATCGTGTAGGATGCACCTACAAAGAATTCACTGCTTGCAAACCTTTGGAATTTGATGGAACCGAAGGACCGATCGGATTGAAACGGTGGACCGAGAAGGTTGAATCGGTGTTTGCCATAAGTAAGTGTACTGAAGAGGACAAAGTGAAGTACGCTACGCATACCTTCACAGGTTCTGCGTTAACATGGTGGAATACCTATCTAGAGCAAGTGGGACAAGATGATGCGTACGCACTACCGTGGTCAGCATTCAAGCACTTGATGAACGAGAAGTACCGTCCCAGAACCGAGGTCAATAAGCTCAAGACAGAACTTAGAGGGTTACGAACCCAAGGATTTGATATTACCACGTACGAAAGACGATTCACAGAATTGTGCCTATTGTGTCCGGGAGCATTCGAAGATGAGGAAGAGAAGATCGACGCGTTTGTGAAAGGATTACCGGAAAGAATCCAAGAAGATATAAGTTCACACGAGCCCGCCTCCATACAACAGGCATGTAGAATGGCTCACAAACTAGTGAACCAGATTGAAGAAAGAATTAAAGAACAGACTGCTGAAGAGGCCAATGTGAAGCAAGTCAAAAGAAAGTGGGAGGAAAACGGTGATAAGAATCACCAATACAACAACAACAGCAATTACAACAATAATCGCAACAATTATCCCAACAATCGCAACATAAATCGCAACTACAACAAACGGCCCAACAACAACAACAACAACAACAACAACAACAGCAACTACAACAATCATCCCAACAACAATAATAACCGCAACAACAACAACAACAATCAGAAGCAACTATGCCAAAGGTGTGAAAAGAATCACTCGGGGTTCTGCACCAAATTTTGCAACAAGTGTAAAAGAAATGGTCATAGCGCGGCGAAGTGTGAGGTCTACGGACCAGGGGTTAATAGAACGAAAGGAACAAATGGTGTCGGAACGAGTAATGGCGGAGCAAGTAGTGTCGGAGCAAGTTATGCCAATGTAGTTTGTTATAAATGTGGAAAACCGGGCCACATTATTAGAAATTGCCCGAACCAGGAGAACACGAATGGACAAGGCCGTGGAAGAGTTTTCAATATTAATGCGGCAGAGGCACAGGAAGACCCGGAGCTTGTTACGGGTACGTTTCTTATTGACAATAAATCTGCTTACGTTTTATTTGATTCGGGTGCGGATAGAAGCTATATGAGTAGAGATTTTTGTGCTAAATTAAGTTGTCCATTGACGCCATTGGATAGTAAATTTTTACTCGAATTAGCAAATGGTAAATTAATTTCAGCAGATAATATATTTCGGAATCGAGAAATTAAACTGGTTAGCGAAACATTTAAGATTGATTTGATACCCGTAGAGTTAGGGAGTTTTGATGTGATAATCGGTATGGACTGGTTGAAAGAAGTGAAAGCGGAGATCGTTTGTTACAAAAATGCAATTCGCATTATACGAGAAAAAGGAAAACCCTTAATGGTGTACGGAGAAAAGGGCAACACGAAGCTACATCTTATTAGTAATTTGAAGGCACAAAAACTAATAAGAAAAGGTTGCTATGCTGTTCTAGCACACGTCGAGAAAGTACAAACTGAAGAAAAGAGCATCAATGATGTTCCCATTGCAAAAGAATTTCCCGATGTATTTCCGAAAGAATTACCGGGATTACCCCCACATCGATCCGTTGAATTTCAAATAGATCTTGTACCAGGAGCTGCACCAATAGCTCGTGCTCCTTACAGACTCGCACCCAGCGAGATGAAAGAACTGCAAAGCCAATTACAAGAACTTTTAGAGCGTGGTTTCATTCGACCAAGCACATCACCGTGGGGAGCTCCTGTTTTGTTTGTCAAGAAGAAAGATGGTACATTCAGGTTGTGTATCGACTACCGAGAGTTGAACAAACTTACCATCAAGAACCGCTACCCACTACCGAGAATCGACGACTTATTTGATCAACTACAAGGCTCGTCTGTTTATTCAAAGATTGACTTACGTTCCGGGTATCATCAAATGCGGGTGAAAGAAGATGATATTCCAAAGACTGCTTTCAGAACACGTTACGGTCATTACGAGTTTATGGTCATGCCGTTTGGTTTAACTAATGCACCAGCTGTGTTCATGGACCTTATGAACCGAGTGTGTGGACCATACCTTGACAAGTTTGTCATTGTTTTCATTGATGACATACTTATTTACTCAAAGAATGACCAAGAACACGGTGAACATTTGAGAAAGGTGTTAGAAGTATTGAGGAAGGAAGAATTGTACGCTAAGTTTTCAAAGTGTGCATTTTGGTTGGAAGAAGTTCAATTCCTCGGTCACATAGTGAACAAAGAAGGTATTAAGGTGGATCCGGCAAAGATAGAAACTGTTGAAAAGTGGGAAACCCCGAAAACTCCGAAACACATACGCCAGTTTTTAGGACTAGCTGGTTACTACAGAAGGTTCATCCAAGACTTTTCCAGAATAGCAAAACCCTTGACTGCATTAACGCATAAAGGGAAGAAATTTGAATGGAATGATGAACAAGAGAAAGCGTTTCAGTTATTGAAGAAAAAGCTAACTACGGCACCTATATTGTCATTGCCTGAAGGGAATGATGATTTTGTGATTTATTGTGACGCATCAAAGCAAGGTCTCGGTTGTGTATTAATGCAACGAACGAAGGTGATTGCTTATGCGTCTAGACAATTGAAGATTCACGAACAAAATTATACGACGCATGATTTGGAATTAGGCGCGGTTGTTTTTGCATTAAAGACTTGGAGGCACTACTTATATGGGGTCAAAAGTATTATATATACCGACCACAAAAGTCTTCAACACATATTTAATCAGAAACAACTGAATATGAGGCAGCGTAGGTAGATTGAATTATTGAATGATTACGATTTTGAGATTCGTTACCACCCGGGGAAGGCAAATGTGGTAGCCGATGCCTTGAGCAGGAAGGATAGAGAACCCATTCGAGTAAAATCTATGAATATAATGATTCATAATAACATTACTACTCAAATAAAGGAGGCGCAACAAGGAGTTTTAAAAGAGGGAAATTTAAAGGATGAAATACCCAAAGGATCGGAGAAGCATCTTAATATTCGGGAAGACGGAACCCGGTATAGGGCTGAAAGGATTTGGGTACCAAAATTTGGAGATATGAGAGAAATGGTACTTAGAGAAGCTCATAAAACCAGATACTCAATACATCCTGGAACGGGGAAGATGTACAAGGATCTCAAGAAACATTTTTGGTGGCCGGGTATGAAAGCCGATGTTGCTAAATACGTAGGAGAATGTTTGACGTGTTCTAAGGTCAAAGCTGAGCATCAGAAACCATCAGGTCTACTTCAACAACCCGAAATCCCGGAATGGAAATGGGAAAACATTACCATGGATTTCATCACTAAATTGCCAAGGACTGCAAGTGGTTTTGATACTATTTGGGTAATAGTTGATCGTCTCACCAAATCAGCACACTTCCTACCAATAAGAGAAGATGACAAGATGGAGAAGTTAGCACGACTGTATTTGAAGGAAGTCGTCTCCAGACATGGAATACCAATCTCTATTATCTCTGATAGGGATGGCAGATTTATTTCAAGATTCTGGCAGACATTACAGCAAGCATTAGGAACTCGTCTAGACATGAGTACTGCCTATCATCCACAAACTGATGGGCAGAGTGAAAGGACGATACAAACGCTTGAAGACATGCTACGAGCATGTGTTATTGATTTCGGAAACAGTTGGGATCGACATCTACCGTTAGCTGAATTTTCCTACAACAACAGCTACCATTCAAGCATTGAGATGGCGCCGTTTGAAGCACTTTATGGTAGAAAGTGCAGGTCTCCGATTTGTTGGAGTGAGGTGGGGGATAGACAGATTACGGGTCCGGAGATTATACAAGAAACTACCGAGAAGATCATCCAAATTCAACAACGGTTAAAAACCGCCCAAAGTCGACAAAAGAGCTACGCTGACATTAAAAGAAAAGATATAGAATTTGAAATTGGAGAGATGGTCATGCTTAAAGTTTCACCTTGGAAAGGCGTTGTTCGATTTGGTAAACGAGGAAAATTAAATCCAAGGTATATTGGACCATTCAAGATTATTGATCGTGTCGGACCAGTAGCTTACCGACTTGAGTTACCTCAACAACTCGCGGCTGTACATAACACTTTCCACGTCTCGAATTTGAAGAAATGTTTTGCTAAAGAAGATCTCACTATTCCGTTAGATGAAATCCAAATCAACGAAAAACTTCAATTCATCGAAGAACCCGTCGAAATAATGGATCGTGAGGTTAAAAGACTTAAGCAAAACAAGATACCAATTGTTAAGGTTCGATGGAATGCTCGTAGAGGACCCGAGTTCACCTGGGAGCGTGAAGATCAGATGAAGAAGAAATACCCGCATCTATTTCCAGAAGATTCGTCAACACCTTCAACAGCTTAAAATTTCGGGACGAAATTTATTTAACGGGTAGGTACTGTAGTGACCCGAACTTTTCCATGTTTATATATATTAATTGAGATTGATATTTACATGATTAAATGTTTCCAACATGTTAAGCAATCAAACTTGTTAAGATTTGATTAATTGAAATATGTTTCATATAGACAATTGACCACCCAAGTTGACCGGTGATTCACGAACGTTAAAACTTGTAAAAACTATACGATGACATATATATGGTTATATATATAGTTAACATGTTTTTATTATAAGTATGTATCTCGTTAGGTATTTTAACAATGAGTTATATACATAAAAATGAGACTATTAATTTAAGAAACTCGAAAACGATATATATAACGATTATCGTTATAACAACGTCTTACTAGGTACATATGAATCATATTAAGATATTGATACACTTGGTTAATTATGTTAAATCATAAGTAAATATATTATTAAGTGTATTAACAATGAAATACATATGTAAAAATAAGACTACTAACTTAATGATTTCGAAACGAGACATATATGTAACGATTATCGTTGTAACGACATTTAACTGTATATACATCATACTAAGATATATTATATATCATAATATCATGATAATATAATAATTTAAAATCTCTTTTGATATTATAAACATTGGGTTAACAACATTTAACAAGATCGTTAACCTAAAGGTTTCAAAACAACATTTACATGTAACTACTAACGATGACTTAACGACTCAGTTAAAATGTATATACATGTAGTGTTTTAATATGTATTTATACACTTTTGAAAGACTTCAATACACTTATCAAAATACTTCTACTTAACAAAAATGCTTACAATTACATTCTCGTTCAGTTTCATCAACAATTCTACTCGTATGCACCCGTATTCGTACTCGTACAATACACAGCTTTTAGATGTATGTACTATTGGTATATACACTCCAATGATCAGCTCTTAGCAGCCCATGTGAGTCACCTAACACATGTGGGAACCATCATTTGGCAACTAGCATGAAATATCTCATAAGATTACAAAAATATGAGTAATCATTCATGACTTATTTACATGAAAACAAAATTACATATCCTTTATATCTAATCCATACACCAACGACCAAAAACACCTACAAACACTTTCATTCTTCAATTTTCTTCATCTAATTGAACTCTCTCAAGTTCTATCTTCAAGTTCTAAGTGTTCTTCATAAATTCCAAAAGTTCTAGTTTCATAAAATCAAGAATACTTTCAAGTTTGCTAGCTCACTTCCAATCTTGTAAGGTGATCATCCAACCTCAAGAAATCTTTGTTTCTTACAGTAGGTTATCATTCTAATACAAGGTAATAATCATATTCAAACTTTGGTTCAATTTCTATAACTATAACAATCTTATTTCAAGTGATGATCTTACTTGAACTTGTTTTCGTGTCATGATTTTGCTTCAAGAACTTTGAGCCATCCAAGGATCCATTGAAGCTAGATCCATTTTTCTCTTTTCCAGTAGGTTCATCCAAGGAACTTAAGGTAGTAATGATGTTCATAACATCATTCGATTCATACATATAAAGCTATCTTATTCGAAGGTTTAAACTTGTAATCACTAGAACATAGTTTAGTTAATTCTAAACTTGTTCGCAAACAAAAGTTAATCCTTCTAACTTGACTTTTAAAATCAACTAAACACATGTTCTATATCTATATGATATGCTAACTTAATGATTTAAAACCTGGAAACACGAAAAACACCGTAAAACCGGATTTACGCCGTCGTAGTAACACCGCGGGCTGTTTTGGGTTAGTTAATTAAAAACTATGATAAACTTTGATTTAAAAGTTGTTATTCTGAGAAAATGATTTTTATTATGAACATGAAACTATATCCAAAAATTATGGTTAAACTCAAAGTGGAAGTATGTTTTCTAAAATGGTCATCTAGACGTCGTTCTTTCGACTGAAATGACTACCTTTACAAAAACGACTTGTAACTTATTTTTCCGACTATAAACCTATACTTTTCTGTTTAGATTCATAAAATAGAGTTCAATATGAAACCATAGCAATTTGATTCACTCAAAACGGATTTAAAATGAAGAAGTTATGGGTAAAACAAGATTGGATAATTTTTCTCATTTTAGCTACGTGAAAATTGGTAACAAATCTATTCCAACCATAACTTAATCAACTTGTATTGTATATTATGTAATCTTGAGATACCATAGACACGTATACAATGTTTCGACCTATCATGTCGACACATCTATATATATTTCGGAACAACCATAGACACTCTATATGTGAATGTTGGAGTTAGCTATACAGGGTTGAGGTTGATTCCAAAATATATATAGTTTGAGTTGTGATCAATACTGAGATACGTATACACTAGGTCGTGGATTGATTCAAGATAATATTTATCGATTTATTTCTGTACATCTAACTGTGGACAACTAGTTGTAGGTTACTAACGAGGACAGCTGACTTAATAAACTTAAAACATCAAAATATATTAAAAGTGTTGTAAATATATTTTGAACATACTTTGATATATATGTATATATTGTTATAGGTTCGTGAATCAACCAGTGGCCAAGTCTTACTTCCCGACGAAGTAAAAATCTGTGAAAGTGAGTTATAGTCCCACTTTTAAAATCTAATATTTTTGGGATGAGAATACATGCAGGTTTTATAAATGATTTACAAAATAGACACAAGTACGTGAAACTACATTCTATGGTTGAATTATCGAAATCGAATATGCCCCTTTTTATTAAGTCTGGTAATCTAAGAATTAGGGAACAGACACCCTAATTGACGCGAATCCTAAAGATAGATCTATTGGGCCTAACAAACCCCATCCAAAGTACCGGATGCTTTAGTACTTCGAAATTTATATCATATCCGAAGGGTGTCCCGGAATGATGGGGATATTCTTATATATGCATCTTGTTATTGTCGGTTACCAGGTGTTCACCATATGAATGATTTTTATCTCTATGTATGGGATGTGTATTGAAATATGAAATCTTGTGGTCTATTGTTACGATTTGATATATATAGGTTAAACCTATAACTCACCAACATTTTTGTTGACGTTTTAAACATGTTTATTCTCAGGTGATTATTAAGAGCTTCCGCTGTCGCATACTTAAATAAGGACAAGATTTGGAGTCCATGCTTGTATGATATTGTGTAAAAACTGCATTCAAGAAACTTATTTTGTTGTAACATATTTGTATTGTAAACCATTATGTAATGGTCGTGTGTAAACAGGATATTTTAGATTATCATTATTTGATAATCTACGTAAAGCTTTTTAAACCTTTATTGATGAAATAAAGGTTATGGTTTGTTTAAAAATGAATGCAGTCTTTGAAAAATGTCTCATATAGAGGTCAAAACCTCGCAACGAAATCAATTAATATGGAACGTTTTTAATCAATAAGAACGGGACATTTCACAATAGATCTATCTTTAGGATTCGCGTCAATTAGGGTGTCTGTTCCCTAATTCTTAGATTACCAGACTTAATAAAAAGGGGCATATTCGATTTCGATAATTCAACCATAGAATGTAGTTTCACGTACTTGTGTCTATTTTGTAAATCATTTATAAAACCTGCATGTATTCTCATCCCAAAAATATTAGATTTTAAAAGTGGGACTATAACTCACTATCACAGATTTTTTACTTCGTCGGGAAGTAAGACTTGGCCACTGGTTGATTCACGAACCTATAACAATATATACATATATATCAAAGTATGTTCAAAATATATTTACAACACTTTTAATATATTTTGATGTTTTAAGTTTATTAAGTCAGCTGTCCTAGTTAGTAACCTACAACTAGTTGTCCATAGTTAGATGTACAGAAATAAATCGATAAATATTATCTTGAATCAATCCACGACCCAGTGTATACGTATCTCAGTATTGATCACAACTCAAACTATATATATATTTTGGAATCAACCTCAACCCTGTATAGCTAACTCCAACATTCACATATAGAGTGTCTATGGTTGTTTCGAAATATATATATATGTGTCGACATGATAGCTCAAAATATTGTATACGTGTCTATGGTATCTCAAGATTATATAATATACAATACAAGTTGATTAAGTTATGGTTGGAATAGATTTGTTACCAATTTTCACGTAGCTAAAATGAGAAAAATTATCCAATCTTGTTTTACCCATAACTTCTTCATTTTAAATCCGTTTTGAGTGAATCAAATTTCTATGGTTTCATATTGAACTCTATTTTATGAATCTAAACAGAAAAAGTATAGGTTTATAGTCGGAAAAATAAGTTACAAGTCGTTTTTGTAAAGGTAGTCATTTCAGTCGAAAGAACGACGTCTAGATGACTATTTTAGAAAACATACTTCCACTTTTAGTTTAACTATAATTTTTGGATATAGTTTCATGTTCATAATAAAAATCATTTTCTCAGAATAACAACTTTTAAATCAAAGTTTATCATAGTTTTTAAATAACTAAACCAAAACAGCCCGCGGTGTTACTACGACGGCGTAAATCCGATTTTACGGTGTTTTTCGTGTTTTCAGGTTTTAAATCATTAAGTTAGCATATCATATAGATATAGAACATGTGTTTAGTTGATTTTAAAAGTCAAGTTAGAAGGATTAACTTTTATTTGCGAACAAGTTTAGAATTAACTAAACTATGTTCTAGTGATTACAAGTTTAAACCTTCGAATAAGATAGCTTTATATGTATAAATCGAATGATGTTATGAACATCATTACTACCTCAAGTTCCTTGGATAAACCTACTGGAAATGAGAAATATGGATCTAGCTTCAAAGGATCCTTGGATGGCTTGAAAGTTCTTGAAGCAGAATCATGACACGAAAACAATTTCAAGTAAGATTTCCACTCGAAATAAGATTGTTATAGTTATAGAAATTGAATTAAAGTTTGAATATGATTATTACCTTGTATTAGAAAGATAACCTACTGTAAGTAACAAAGGTTTCTTGATCTTGGATGATTACTTGGAATGGATTTAGAAAACTTGGAAGTAAACTTGCAATCTTGGAAGTATTCTTGATTTTATGAAACTAGAACTTTTGGAATTTATGAAAAACACTTAGAACTTGAAGATAGAACTTGAAAGAGATCAATTAGATGAATAAAATTGAAGAATGAAAGTGTTTGTAGGTGTTTTTGGTCGTTGGTGTATGGATTAGATATAAAGGATATGTAATTTTGTTTTCATGTAAATAAGTCATGAATGATTACTCATATTTTTGTAATTTTATGAGATATTTCATGCTAGTTGCCAAATGATGGTTCCCACATGTGTTAGGTGACTCACATGGGCTGTTAAGAGCTGATCATTGGAGTGTATATACCAATAGTACATACATCTAAAAGCTGTGTATTGTACGAGTACGAATACGGGTGCATACGAGTAGAATTGTTGATGAAACTGAACGAGGATGTAATTGTAAGCATTTTTGTTAAGTAGAAGTATTTTGATAAGTGTCTTGAAGTCTTTCAAAAGTGTATGAATACATATTAAAACACTACATGTATATACATTTTAACTGAGTCGTTAAGTCATCGTTAGTCGTTACATGTAAATGTTGTTTTGAAACCTTTAGGTTAACGATCTTGTTGAATGTTGTTAACCCATTGTTTATTATAACAAATGAGATGTTAAATTGTTATATTATCATGATATTATGATATATAATATATCTTAGTATGATATATATACAGTTAAATGTCGTTACAACGATAATCGTTACATATATGTCTCGTTTCGAAATCATTAAGTTAGTAGTCTTATTTTTACATATGTATTTCATTGTTAATACACTTAATAATATATTTACTTATCATTTAAAATAATTAACCAAGTGTATCAATATCTTAATATGATTCATATGTACCTAGTAAGACGCTGTTATAACGATAATCGTTATATATATCGTTTTCGAGTTTCTTAAATTAATAGTCTCATTTTTATGTATATAACTCATTGTTAAAATACCTAATGAGATACATACTTATAATAAAATCATGTTAACTATATATATAACAATATATATGTCATCGTATAGTTTTTACAAGTTTTAACGTTCGTGAATCACCGGTCAACTTGGGTGGTCAATTGTCTATATGAAACCTATTTCAATTAATCAAGTCTTAACAAGTTTGATTGCTTAACATGTTGAAAACACTTAATCATGTAAATAACAATTTCATTTAATATATATAAACATGGAAAAGTTTGGGTCACTACAGTACCTACCCGTTAAATAAATTTCGTCCCGAAATTTTAAGCAGTTGGAGGGGTTGACGTATCTTCTAGAAATAAATGCGGGTATTTCTTATTCATCTGATCTTCATGCTCCCAGGTGAACTCGGGTCCTCTACGAGCATTCCATTGAACCTTAACAATCGGTATCTTGTTTTGTTTAAGTCTCTTAACCTCACTATCCATTATTTCGACGGGTTCTTCAATGAATTGAAGTTTTTCATTGATTTGGATTTCGTCCAACGGAATAGTGAGATCTTCTTTAGAAAAACATTTCTTCAAATTTGAGACGTGGAAAGTGTTATGTACAGCCGCGAGTTGTTGAGGTAGCTCCAGTTGGTAAGCTACTGGTCCGACACGATCTATAATCTTGAATGGTCCAATGTACCTTGGATTTAGTTTCCCCCGTTTACCAAATCGAACAACGCCTTTCCAAGGTGAAACCTTAAGCATGACCATTTCTCCAATTTCAAACTCTATATCTTTTCTTTTACTGTCCGCGTAGCTCTTTTGTCGACTCTGGGCGGTTTTCAATCTTTGTTGAATTTGGATGATTTTCTCGGTAGTTTCTTGTATTATCTTCGGACCCGTAATCTGTCTATCCCCCACTTCACTCCAACAAATCGGAGACCTGCACTTTCTACC
Source organism: Rutidosis leptorrhynchoides (assembly GCF_046630445.1). Taxonomy (NCBI): domain Eukaryota; kingdom Viridiplantae; phylum Streptophyta; class Magnoliopsida; order Asterales; family Asteraceae; genus Rutidosis; species Rutidosis leptorrhynchoides. The sequence goes on along the minus strand of NC_092336.1, from coordinate 336,551,479 downwards.
ATAAAGTGCTTCAAACGGCACCATCTCAATGCTTGAATGGTAGCTGTTGTTGTAGGAAAATTTTGCTAACGGTAGATGTCGATCCCAACTGTTTCCAAAATTAATAACACAAGCTCGTAGCATGTCTTCAAGCGTTTGTATCGTCCTTTCGCTTTGCCCATCAGTTTGTGGATGATAGGCAGTACTCATGTCTAGACGAGTTCCCAATGCTTGCTGTAATGTCTGCCAGAATCTTGAAATAAATCTGCCATCCCTATCAGAGATAATAGAGATTGGTATTCCATGTCTGGAGACGACTTCCTTCAAATACAGTCGTGCTAACTTCTCCATCTTGTCATCTTCTCTTATTGGCAGGAAGTGTGCTGACTTGGTGAGACGATCAACTATTACCCAAATAGTATCATAACCACTTGCAGTCCTTGGCAATTTAGTAATGAAATCCATGGTAATGTTTTCCCATTTCCATTCCGGGATTTCAGGTTGTTGTAGTAGACCTGATGGTTTCTGATGTTCAGCTTTGACCTTAGAACACGTCAAACATTCTCCTACATATTTAGCAATATCGGCTTTCATACCTGGCCACCAAAAATGTTTCTTAAGATCCTTGTACATCTTCCCCATTCCAGGATGTATTGAGTATCTGGTTTTATGATCTTCTCTAAGTACCATTTCTCTCATATCTCCAAATTTTGGTACCCAAATTCTTTCAGTCCTATACCGGGTTCCGTATTCCCGAATATTAAGAAGCTTCTCCTATCCTTTGGGTATTTCATCCTTTAAATTTTCCTCTTTTAAAACTCCTTGTTGCGCCTCCTTTATTTGAGTAGTAAGGGTAGTGTGAATCATTATATTCATAGATTTTACTCGAATGGGTTCTCTGTCCTTTCTGCTCAAGGCGTCGGCTACCACATTTGCCTTCCCATGGTGGTAACGAATTTCAAAGTCATAATCATTCAACAATTCAATCCACCTACGCTGAAAGGACCCGCTCATATACATTATAAACGATTCACAATAGTTGATTACATTGCGAGGTATTTGACCTCTATATGATACATTTTACAAACATTGCATTCGTTTTTAAAAGACAATCTTTCTTTACATCGAAAATTGACAGGCATGCATACCATTTCATAATATCCACTCTCCAACTATAAATTGATTTAATAATAATCTTTGATGAACTCAATGACTCGAATGCAACGTTCTTCGAAATATGCTATGAAAGACTCCAAGTAATATCTTTAAAATGAGCAAATGCACAGCGGAAGATTTCTTTAACACCTGAGAATAAACATGCTTTAAAGTGTCAACCAAAAGGTTGGTGAGTTCATTAGTTTATCATAATCATTTATTTTCATCATTTTAATAGACTACAAGAATTTCATTTCCAGTTCTCATAAATATACGTCCCATGCATAGAGACAAAAATAATCATTCATATGGTGAACACCTGGTAACCGACATTAACTAGATACATATAAGAATATCCCCTATCATTCCGGGATCCTCCTTCGGACATGATATAAATTTCGAAGTACTAAAGCATCCGGTACTTTGGATGGGGTTTGTTAGGCCCAATAGATCTATCTTTAGGATTCGCGTCAATTAGGGTGTCTGTTCCCTAATTCTTAGATTACCAGACTTTAATAAAAAGGGGCATATTCGATTTCGATAATTCAACCATAGAATGTAGTTTCAATTACTTGTGTCTATTTCGTCAAATATTTATAAAAGCGCATGTATTCTCAGTCCCAAAAATATAAAGGGTAAAAAGGCAAATGAAACTCACCATACTGTATTTCATAGTAAAAATACATATAACGTCATGGAACAAGTGCAAGGTTGGCCTCGGATTCACGAACCTAAATTAATTTTATATAATTATATGTTGGTCAATATTTGTCTAACAAATTAGGTCAAGTCATAGTGTACCACAATCCTAATGCTCGAGACTAATATGCAAAAGTCAACAAAAGTAAATTTGACTCAAAATAATTTCCAAAAATCTATACATGATTAATAGGTAGTTTAAATATCGTCGTTTTATATTTTTAAATATTTTTAAAAGATTTATTAGAGTAAATAATATAATTTATTTATTAATAAATAAAATTTTATATTAAATTTATATAATAAAATATACTTTTATATATATTAAGTAATAAAATTTATAGGGTTCATTTAATATCATAAAGATAATATGATAGGTATTATTAAAGTAAGTTATTACACATAGTAAAATATGTTTGTATCACATATTTATTTGATAAAATAATATCTATAATGATAGTAAGTAAAAGTTGTATTATTTTGTTATAATAATTATTATTATAAAAATATCATTATTTATAATTACTAAGATGACATTATGATAAAACGATAATTCTAATTACGATATCTTTAATATTTACGATAATTTTTAATATTATCTTTAAAATAATAATTCTATTTAATATAATAATAATAATAATGATATTTTATAGTAACAATGACATTTCTATTAAAATGATAATTTTTGTTAAAATGATAATTTTAATACTAACAATACTTTTAATAATAATAGTAATGATAAAAATAATAAGAACGATAATTTTATCTAAATCAATATCTTATAATATTTTAATTTCATCATGATACTCTTACCCATTATTTCCTAATCGTTTTGTTTAATAGCTTTTAATCGTCTTTTATATCGTGTTCATAATAATGATAATAATAGTAATCAAAATAATTAGGTGTTACAAATATTTGTTTTAATTACACTAATATTAATAATGATAGTTACTATAATATTATTAACGATAATACTAATAATTATCTTAATGATAATATAGTAGTAATAATAATAACAATAACAATAACCATTTTTAAATAATGATATATATATATATATATATATATATATATATATATATATATATATATATATTAATAATGATAATAATAATAATAATAATAATAATAATAATAATAATAATAATAATAATAATAATAATTGGATAATAATAATAATACTAATTATAACTTTAACGATAATAACGATAGTAATAATAAAAAAATAACAATTTTTAATGATAAATCCCTTTTATTGATAAAGATAATAATAATGATAATAATAAGATAAAACTAGAACGACGATAAAAATGACGATAATAATAATCATTTTTAATAAAAATATCGAAAATTCAGTTGATTATAACTTCTAATCCGTTCATCGAAACCATTCGATATCTAAAGGAAAAGTTCTTAATTTTTCGCTAGCTTTCCAAGGACATGCATATCTTATACCTTATCTCAACCGCAAGTGTAACTAATTCAAGATTCAACCTAACCTGTCTAAGGGCAATATCAAAAGTACAAGCATACATAATCCTAAATACTCGAGCACTAGTCAGGGATACACTATTAGTATGTAAAAGTTAAATTATGAGTACTCACGTATCAATATTGAATCAATATTGTAGAAAAGGTACGTAGACGCAACGGAAATGATAAACACTATATTGACCTCACGAGCATACCCATGAACCATACTCAATCACCTCCATAGCTATAACCCATAATTTCCTTAATCTTATCCCACTCAAAAAACAATTTCGAAATCACTCGGACAGCACTCCGTCGTAATATTTTATGTATACTAATAATATCTTGAAATAATACGGAGTAATCGATTGAGAGAGTTTAGAGAAAAATATTTTCAAGTTTCTATGAAATAATGAAACCTTTTGAATTCTATTTATAATAGATTTTTGAATTATTAAAGTGAATTATTAAAGTATGAATTATTAAAGTGAATTATTAAAGTATGAATTATTAAAGTGAATTATTAAAGTATGAATTATTAAAGTGAATTATTAAAGTATGAATTATTAAAGTGAATTATTAAAGTGAATTATTAAAGTATGAATTATTAAAGTTAAAGTAAAGTAAAAATAAAGTAAAGGTAAAGTTTAAGTATAGTCAAAGTATAAAACTATGTACGTATAATACGCGTATAAATATATATAATATTAATTTAAATCGTTATATATATTTAATAAAATAAAATATAAATATCATTATCTTTGTCATACTAGTTAAGTAATGAGTTGTCAAAAATGGTTCCAGATATTTATAAAAGTTATATACGTTTTAATAATAAAGTTCTTTTTAAACTGAAAACGTTTTTGTACGTTTGAAACTAAATAGATCAATCGAGTCTTTATGAGATTCAATCTTCCACTATCCTTTGTCTAGTTCTCAATGATTGACAATTTGTTCTTATTTAAAAATCACTTTACCATTTTCTGAATATTGTTAAAATGGAAAGATTTCTCAAATCAACGTGGGCCTTTCAACAGAGACTTGTAATAATAATTCAATATATCTGATAATTCAAACATTTGATCTTATCTTCTAATTCCATTGATAAACATTTTGAAACAGATACAATCATATAAAGTATTTAATCTAATATTTTGTTTACGTTTCAAGTTATAATATATATACACATATACATATATAATCATATTCGTTTAATGGTTCGTGAATCGTTGGAACTTGGTCGAGATTGAATGAATGTATGAACATAGTTTAAAATTCTTGAAATTTAACTTAACAAATATTGCTTATCGTGTCGGAAACATATAAAGATTAAAGTTTAAATTTGGTTGAAAATTTTCGGGTTGTCACAGTACCTACCCGTTAAAGAAATTTCGTCCCGAAATTTGAGTGGAAAGGTCGTGAATGATAATAAGTATGTTTTCATGATGCATACGGGCTGAAAATTATAGTTTTATCATCATTTAATAATTTGGATAAACAATCCATTTATATGAAGAGTACGAATGAAGCTAACATAGAAGAGTGAAATGAGTAAGTGTAGATTCATCTTATCATTTGACGTGGATATGATTGATTCCCAGATTTCAAGGGATTTGAAGAAAATATTCTTAATAAGATTTGACTCTCCGGTAATCAAGGGAATTAGGATCCACTTTAAATGCGATCGTCCATTTTAATTGTTCTGTCATAGATTTTCTTATAAATTCACCTCCTTCGTTTCCTTACAACTCACACCTTCTGTTGATGCATTTTATGCAAGTCCCTAGACATCTACCCACGTCCATTGCAGGTACAACAGTTTACTGGCCACCATGATTGCTTGTTATTATCCTATCCGTGTTTGTATGTGGTTACAGGAACTGCAGGAACGAGATTTAGATGTTTGACTATGTTAGACTTAGTCAGACATACGAGTGAAGCCTCACTAGTACGGCTGACAGGCTCATACGCACGGTTGATGCTGAGCTAAGTCACAATTACAACCTAAATGGGAAGACACGAGTGAGTGATCACCCGTACGGCTGATGAAGCCAACTCGTACGTGTGATGAATGAATCGTATGGGTGAGTCAACAGCAGGGGTATATAAAGTCTTATGTTCTTCATTTTAGGTTAAGCCTCTCATTTGTTACACACACTCAGATCTAGTGAGCTCCTCCGATTCTCTCTCAGTCCAAATCACCCAGGTGGTGAATAATAGCTCTAGGTGTTGATCTAATCACACTTGATTTAGTTGTGGTTTGAATAAATTAATCAAAAAAAACTTAACCTATTCACTAGAGGGTTTGATTCACTTATTCTGCCATTGTGTGAGTTAAATCTGTTGATTTCTAAGTTCCTAGTCATGTTTCATCACCTTCTATTCTTTCCCCCTCAACTCATATTTTAAAGTATTCATCAATATGCTCCATCCAGTTCTGATTCTCGATATACTTCTAACTTTCATATCGGTCATTCTTCTTTTTCATCTACCGCCGGAAGAATCTATTTACTTCTACTATACTCTTGGGTTTATAGTGTTTCTAGTTCTCCCGAGTCTTTATATTGCTATATGCATCGATATATATGGCTTATAATTTCTGGTTTATCGTTGGGCTTTATATGTTCTCTTATATTTCAAAGTCTCTGCTTCTGTCTTCTATAATCATTATCATTCACAGTTAATGCTCTCTTTTATTCGCTGCAATTTATACCCTAATTTCTATTTCGAAGTTTTGTCCTTTCGTTTCTTCTTCTTGCGATTAAGCACCGCTTGTAATGGTCCAGAATTCACAGATATGAATTTCGGAATGAACATTGTTAATGTTCTAGGAAGGAAATTGTGATGGCACGATCTTAACTTGTCAAATTACTAGAATACCTTGGAAAAGGCCGAATCATCAAGAAATATTTTCTTGATATTTTAGAGGTTAAATAGAATACAAGAGTCGTATAACATGGCACATGATGATGTTATGATCTGTGAATCATCACGTTCCATTTAGAAACTCAGCATGAATTACTGTAATATAATCACGTTGATCAAGTGTCATTATATTATACTAACTCATGCTTCAGTTTCCAACACTACTTTAAAAACATTCATATTTTAAACTCAAAGGTTTACAGAGTATAGGAACTAAACAGTTTCCTTTTTGATGTAATACAGATAGCGCAAAGAGATAAATGATTCCAGATAAGAATAGTTATGGAAATATCTTCAGAAATATGGAGGATATTTATAATGAAAGATACGATGATATCTTAGAATTTCTAATATCAGAGGATGATGAAGAATATTGTCTGTAAGGGTTTAGTGTCAGGAGCAAGGTATTCGTTAATGACTTCAGCAGACACTGAATCATTTGGATTCTTTGAAGGCAGGTTCAGTCTTTGTGATTTGTCCACAGCCTCCTTCATACTTTGCTCAATCCGTTTTCCAGTTCCAAAACTTCTCTATTTCTGAGCTTTGTTAATACACTAATCTTTATCATCAAACTTTTTACTGCTAAGGTTGTTTACAGTTTTTGTTGCTTCATCAGCATTTCAAGAACTAGTTCGCGGTTCAGAGTGTTTTTCAGAAACTTCACATTCGAAGTATGTAAGCCTTGGAAATAGACGTTATGTATAACTGTTGGCGTCAACATGCTGTGAGATTTCAAAATACTAATTGCTAATTCCCAATGATTCGTATGGAAATTCTCGTTACAAGAGGCAGATGAGTAAATGATGAGGTTTCGATAAATATAAAGATTCTTCGGAATGCCCAAGATCAGTGAAGTTGTTGGTAAATTTATTGCTAATGTGGTGGAATATGAAAGGTTCTCTGGTAACAAAAGGGTAATCACATATATCAAAATTATGATAAGACTACTCCGAATGAAAAAAGTGAAGTTGTCTTGCTGGAGCTGTGATATAATTTGCTACTTTGCAAAGGAATTGCAAGGTTATTTTTGCTAATAAATGCCAAAATATCTGACACAGATATGTGTTGAATTATGACTTTGGTTTCGAGAGCTTTTTAAGTACATAACTGTGGGTAATATGTGGTTGGATCATCATCTCGATTGCTCATTATTTGATGTGTCTTCAGAGATTTTCAAAGGGTTTGAACACAGATTGTAATTGTTTGTATACATTTGATGTTCTAACACACTTTTGAAGTCAAAGTATAGCTTTGAAAGATGTAGGAATCTAAAAGTGATGGTACCGGTTATATCTCAAATTGAATTCTGAGATTTTAAAATTAGAATATGTAATTGGGTTTGAATGAGTATGGTTGTTTTGATTTCTATGAAAGAATGTATATTATTGTGAAAGTAGGAAGTATAATTGATAATTTTCTTAATCTGATTCGAAGAATGTAACATATTAATTGTGAATTTATATATATCTCTCGGGTATTACCTACCTGTTAAAAAAAAATTTCACAATTAATATTTTGTACATAAGAATTTTATTACAGTCTTTATGAAAATATATATGTATATATTCTTCTCAGATGTAACATAGATTTTAATGAGTTAATAATAAATTAAACTCATTCGATTTACGGTTGGAACTAGAATTGAATAATTCCTTTAAGGCTTTAGAGGTTACATAAGTATTTCTTCAATAATATTGAAATTATGAATCAATACTTCGTTATTTGTTGAGATGTGATGCTGGTTTTTGTTAAATTCTTGTGAACTTCGCAAAGTACGAATGATGTTATCTGAAAAGTTTCGGTTACATCAATGATGAAGTGTAAAATCAAATATATACTTGATTTATTAGGAATTGGAATTTGTTGAATTGAGACAGAGATTGTAGTTAACGATGGTTAAGTCGCGGGTGAGGGACGTACATTATTGCATATTTGTAATATGAATTAACCGAGTAGTTAAGATTCACACACAATAGCTTTAACACGGAAAGATTTATTTTTTTTATTTCAAAATATATATATATATAAAATATATATATAATTTCTTCAGAGGGAATGAGTTAATTCTTCATAACTTGTTGATACAATATACACGTTATTGATTCGTAATGATGTAAACAGTGATTCTTGAACTGACGGAGTTTGTGATGTTATAGGTGTTGTTGATTCTGATGTTGACTGTACTGACGATGCTGGTGACGCTGACGGTACTGTTGATGCTATTGGTAAAACAAGTTTAACTTGTTAATCACATGCCATTTTTGTCAGGGTTTCTACTCTTCCTTCTATCATTTTGGTTCGCTTAACTGATTTATGGTTAGGGCTAGATTAGATAATCTCTAAGACTTTAGAGATTATATAATCGCCGCGGAATGTTTCTCCAATGAAGTTATGAATTAATACTTCGTCAGTTATTGTTGTTGGTACTCCTTGGTATCTATGGTGCGTATGACGTTGATGCTAGTGGGACATATTGTGAAGTTGAGGTTTACAACGCGATTGTGGTTGGAGGTGGTAATGGTACTGTTGGCGTTGATAATGGTGGTACTGGTTATGCTGCTGGTGCTGCTGATGGTGTTTGTAATCTTTGCACCATATTCTCCAAAGCCACTACCCGAGCGCGAAGTTTGTTGACTTCTTCTATTATTCCCGGATGATTGTCGGTCAGAACGAGCGGATAAATAAAATCTAGAATTTGATGTAGTATATAATCGTGACGAGATACCCTGGAAATGAGAGAGAAAATGGTGTCTCGAACAGGTTCGCCGGTAAGTGCTTCAGGTTCTTCGCCAAGAGGGCAATGTGGTGGATGGAAAGGATCGCCTTCTTCTTGTTTCCAATGATTGAGGAGGCTACGAACCCATCCTCAATTCATCCAGAATAGGTGATGACTGATTGGTTGATCCATTCCGGTCACACTGCTTTCGGAGCTTGAGTGAGATTCTATTTCGGAATCCGAGTGACTTGAACTGATGACAAATTCCATTTCGTACGATAGGATAAAGGATTTTTTTTTTTTTGATATGAAATGATTTTGGCTAACGGATGGTATTCTAATTACATAGAATATATATATATATATATAGATCAAAAGATTTCGTAGATTACGGAGGACTTTGCGGGATATGTCAGGCAAAGTTTAAAGTAACAGATACGATAAGATATGATTTAGCAGATATGCTAACATATGAATTTTTGTCTATACACTATTTATGCAATCAATGCAGCAAGACGTGTCTTAGACTAAAAATGATAAGCAGGTAATTTTCTGAGGATGATAAGTAGTTAATTTTCGACACAAAATGATAAGCAAAACTTTTGACATGCAGACACGGTCGAAGTCCAGACTCACTAATGCATCCTATCGACTTATCAGTTAGACACACTAATGCAGACCTGGTTCGCTAAGACCACCGCTCTGATACCAACTGAAAGGACCCGTTCATATACATTATAAACGATTCACAATAGTTGATTACATTGCGAGGTATTTGACCTCTATATGATACATTTTACAAACATTGCATTCGTTTTTAAAAGACAATCTTTCTTTACATCGAAAATTGACAGGCATGCATACCATTTCATAATATCCACTCTCCAACTATAAATTGATTTAATAATAATCTTTGATGAACTCAATGACTCGAATGCAACATTCTTCGAAATATGCTATGAAAGACTCCAAGTAATATCTTTAAAATGAGCAAATGCACAGCGGAAGATTTCTTTAATACCTGAGAATAAACATGCTTTAAAGTGTCAACCAAAAGGTTGGTGAGTTCATTAGTTTATCATAATCATTTATTTTCATCATTTTAATAGACCACAAGAATTTCATTTCCAGTTCTCATAAATATACGTCCCATGCATAGAGACAAAAATAATCATTCATATGGTGAACACCTGGTAACCGACATTAACTAGATACATATAAGAATATCCCCTATCATTCCGGGATCCTCCTTCGGACATGATATAAATTTCGAAGTACTAAAGCATCCGGTACTTTGGATGGGGTTTGTTAGGCCCAATAGATCTATCTTTAGGATTCGCGTCAATTAGGGTGTCTGTTCCCTAATTCTTAGATTACCAGACTTTAATAAAAAGGGGCATATTCGATTTCGATAATTCAACCATAGAATGTAGTTTCAATTACTTGTGTCTATTTCGTCAAACATTTATAAAAGCGCATGTATTCTCAGTCCCAAAAATATAAAGGGTAAAAAGGCAAATGAAACTCACCATACTGTATTTCATAGTAAAAATACATATAACGTCATGGAACAAGTGCAAGGTTGGCCTCGGATTCACGAACCTAAATTAATTATATATAATTATATGTTGGTCAATATTTGTCTAACAAATTAGGTCAAGTCATAGTGTACCACAATCCTAATGCTCGAGACTAATATGCAAAAGTCAACAAAAGTAAATTTGACTCAAAATAATTTCCAAAAATCTATACATGATTAATAGGTAGTTTAAATATCGTCGTTTTATATTTTTAAATATTTTTAAAAGATTTATTAGAGTAAATAATATAATTTATATATTAATAAATAAAATTTTATATTAAATTTTTATAATAAAATATACTTTTATATATATTAAGTAATAAAATTTATAGGGTTCATTTAATATCATAAAGATAATATGATAGGTATTATTAAAGTAAGTTATTACACATAGTAAAATATGTTTGTATCACATATTTATTTGATAAAATAATATCTATAATGATAGTAAGTAAAAGTTGAATTATTTTGTAATAATAATTATTATTATAAAAATATCATTATTTATAATTACTAAGATGACATTATGATAAAACGATAATTCTAATTACGATATCTTTAATATTTACGATAATTTTTAATATTATCTTTAAAATAATAATTCTATTTAAAATAATAATAATAATAATGATATTTTATAGTAACAATGACATTTCTATTAAAATGATAATTTTTGTTAAAATGATAGTTTTAATACTAACAATACTTTTAATAATAATAGTAATGATAAAAATAATAAGAACGATAATTTTATCTAAATCAATATCTTATAATATTTTAATTTCATCATGATACTCTTACCCATTATTTCCTAATCGTTTTGTTTAATAGCTTTTAATCGTCTTTTATATCGTGTTCATAATAATGATAATAATAGTAATCAAAATAATTAGGTGTTACAAATATTTGTTTTAATTACACTAATATTAATAATGATAGTTACTATAATATTATTAACGATAATACTAATAATTATCTTAATGATAATATAGTAGTAATAATAATAACAATAACAATAACCATTTTTAAATAATGATGTATATATATATTAATAATGATAATAATAATAATAATAATACCAATAATAATAATAATAATAATAATAATAATAATAATAATAATAATAATAATAATAATAATAATAATAATAATAATTGGATAATAATAATAATACTAATTATAACTTTAACGATAATAACGATAGTAATAATAAAAAAATAACAATTTTTAATGATAAATCCCTTTTATTGATAAAGATAATAATAATGATAATAATAAGATAAAACTAGAACGACGATAAAAATGACGATAATAATAATCATTTTTAATAAAAATATCGAAAATTCAGTTGATTATAACTTCTAATCCGTTCATCGAAACCATTCGATATCTAAAGGAAAAGTTCTTAATTTTTCGCTAGCTTTCCAAGGACATGCATATCTTATACCTTATCTCAACCGCAAGTGTAACTAATTCAAGATTCAACCTAACCTGTCTAAGGGCAATATCAAAAGTACAAGCATACATAATCCTAAATACTCGAGCACTAGTCAGGGATACACTATTAGTATGTAAAAGTTAAATTATGAGTACTCACGTATCAATATTGAGATTCAATATTGCAGAAAAGGTACGTAGACGCAACGGAAATGATAAACACTATATTGACCTCACGAGCATACCCATGAACCATACTCAATCACCTCCATAGCTATAACCCATAATTTCCTTAATCTTATCCCACTCAAAAAACAATTTCGAAATCACTCGGACAGCACTCCGTCGTAATATTTTATGTATACTAATAATATCTTGAAATAATACGGAGTAATCGATTGAGAGAGTTTAGAGAAAAATATTTTCAAGTTTCTATGAAATAATGAAACCTTTTGAATTCTATTTATAATAGATTTTTAAATTATTAAAGTGAATTATTAAAGTATGAATTATTAAAGTGAATTATTAAAGTATGAATTATTAAAGTGAATTATTAAAGTATGAATTATTAAACTGAATTATTAAAGTGAATTATTAAAGTATGAATTATTAAAGTTAAAGTAAAGTAAAAATAAAGTAAAGGTAAAGTTTAAGTATAGTAAAAGTATAAAACTATGTACGTATAATACGCGTATAAATATATATAATATTAATTTAAATCGTTATATATATTTAATAAAATAAAATATAAATATCATTATCTTTGTCATACTAGTTAAGTAATGAGTTGTCAAAAATGGTTCTAGATATTTATAAAAGTTATATACGTTTTAATAATAAAGTTCTTTTTAAACTGAAAACGTTTTTTTACGTTTGAAACTAAATAGATCAATCGAGTCTTTATGAGATTCAAACTTCCACTATCCTTTGTCTAGTTCTCAATGATTGACAATTTGTTCTTATTTAAAAATCACTTTACCATTTTCTGAATATTGTTAAAATGGAAAGATTTCTCAAATCAACGTGGGCCTTTCAACAGAGACTTGTAATAATAATTCAATATATCTGATAATTCAAACATTTGATCTTATCTTCTAATTCCATTGATAAACATTTTGAAACAGATACAATCATATAAAGTATTTAATCTAATATTTTGTTTACGTTTCAAGTTATAATATATATACACATATACATATATAATCATATTCGTTTAATGGTTCGTGAATCGTTGGAACTTGGTCGAGATTGAATGAATGTATGAACATAGTTTAAAATTCTTGAAATTTAACTTAACAAATATTGCTTATCGTGTCGGAAACATATAAAGATTAAAGTTTAAATTTGGTTGAAAATTTCCGGGTTGTCACATACGCTGCCTCATATTCAGTTGTTTCTGATTAAATATGTGTTGAAGACTTTTGTGGTCGGTATATATAATAATTTTGACCCCATATAAGTAGTGCCTCCAAGTCTTTAATGCAAAAACAACCGCGCCTAATTCCAAATCATGCGTCGTATAATTTTGCTCGTGAATCTTCAATTGTCTAGACGCATAAGCAATCACCTTCGTCCGTTGCATTAATACACAACCGAGACCTTGCTTTGATGCGTCACAATAAATCATAAAATCATCATTCCCTTCAGGCAATGACAATATAGGTGCCGTAGTTAGCTTTTTCTTCAATAATTGAAACGCCTTCTCTTGTTCATCCTTCCATTCAAATTTCTTCCCTTTATGCGTTAATGCAGTCAAGGGTTTTGCTATTTTGGAGAAATCTTGGATGAATCTTCTGTAGTAACCAGCCAATCCTAAAAATTGACGTATATGCTTCGGAGTTTTTGGGGTTTCCCACTTTTCAACGGTTTCGATCTTTGCCGGGTCCACCTGGATACCTTCTTTGTTCACTATGTGACCGAGGAATTGAACTTCTTCCAACCAAAATGCACACTTTGAAAACTTAGCGTACAGTTTTTCTTTCCTCAATACTTCTAGCACTTTTCTCAAATGTTCTTCGTGCTCTTGATCATTCTTTGAGTAAATAAGTATGTCATCGATGAAAAAAATGACAAACTTGTCAAGATATGGCCCACATGAAATGTCCCGTTCTTATTGATTAAAAACGTTCCATATTAATTGATTTCGTTGCGAGGTTTTGACCTCTATATGAGACATTTTTCAAAGACTGTATTCATTTTTAAAACAAACCATAACCTTTATTTCATAGATAAAGGTTTTAAAAAGCTTTACGTAGATTATCAAATAATGATAATCTAAAATATCCTGTTTACACACGACCATTACATAATGGTTTACAATACAATTATGTTACAACAAAATAAGTTTCTTGAATGCAGTTTTTACACAATATCATACAAGCATGGACTCCAAATCTCGTCCTTATTTAAGTATGCGACAGCGGAAGCTCTTAATAATCACCTGAGAATAAACATGCTTAAAACGTCAACAAAAATGTTGGTGAGTTATAGGTTTAACCTATATATATCAAATCATAATAATAGACCACAAGATTTCATATTTCAATACACATCCCATACATAGAGATAAAAATCATTCATATGGTGAACACCTGGTAACCGACATTAACAATATGCATATATAAGAATATCCCCATCATTCCGGGACACCCTTCGGATATGATATAAATTTCGAAGTACTAAAGCATCCGGTACTTTGGATGGGGTTTGTTAGGCCCAATAGATCTATCTTTAGGATTCGCGTCAATTAGGGTGTCTGTTCCCTAATTCTTAGATTACCAGACTTAATAAAAAGGGGCATATTCGATTTCGATAATTCAACCATAGAATGTAGTTTCACGTACTTGTGTCTATTTTGTAAATCATTTATAAAACCTGCATGTATTCTCATCCCAAAAATATTAGATTTTAAAAGTGGGACTATAACTCACTTTCACAGATTTTTACTTCGTCGGGAAGTAAGACTTGGCCACTGGTTGATTCACGAACCTATAACAATATATACATGTATATCAAAGTATGTTCAAAATATATTTACAACACTTTTAATATATTTTGATGTTTTAAGTTTATTAAGTCAGCTGTCCTCGTTAATAACCTACAACTAGTTGTCCACAGTTAGATGTACAGAAATAATCGATAAATATTATCTTGAATCAATCCACGACCCAGTGTATACGTATCTCAGTATTGATCACAACTCAAACTATATATATTTTGGAATCAACCTCAACCCTGTATAGCTAACTCCAACATTCACATATAGAGTGTCTATGGTTGTTCCGAAATATATATAGATGTGTCGACATGATAGGTCGAAACATTGTATACGTGTCTATGGTATCTCAAGATTACATAATATACAATACAAGTTGATTAAGTTATGGTTGTAATAGATTTGTTACCAATTTTCACGTAGCTAAAATGAGAAAAATTATCCAATCTTGTTTTACCCATAACTTCTTCATTTTAAATCCGTTTTGAGTGAATCAAATTGCTATGGTTTCATATTGAACTCTATTTTATGAATCTAAATAGAAAAAGTATAGGTTTATAGTCGGAAAAATAAGTTACAAGTCGTTTTTGTAAAGGTAGTCATTTCAGTCGAAAGAACGACGTCTAGATGACCATTTTAGAAAACATACTTCCACTTTGAGTTTAACCATAATTTTTGGATATAGTTTCATGTTCATAATAAAAATCATTTTCTCAGAATAATAACTTTTAAATCAAAGTTTATCATAGTTTTTAATTAACTAACCCAAAACAGCCCGCGGTGTTACTACGACGGCGTAAATCCGGTTTTACGGTGTTTTTCGTGTTTCCAGGTTTTAAATCATTAAGTTAGCATATCATATAGATATAGAACATGTGTTTAGTTGATTTTAAAAGTCAAGTTAGAAGGATTAACTTTTGTTTGCGAACAAGTTTAGAATTAACTAAACTATGTTCTAGTGATTACAAGTTTAAACCTTCGAATAAGATAGCTTTATATGTATGAATCGAATGATGTTATGAACATCATTACTACCTTAAGTTCCTTGGATAAACCTACTGGAAAAGAGAAAAATGGATCTAGCTTCAATGGATCCTTGGATGGCTCGAAGTTATTGAAGCAGAATCATGACACGAAAACAAGTTCAAGTAAGATCATCACTTGAAATAAGATTGTTATAGTTATAGAAATTGAACCAAATTTTGAATATGATTATTACCTTGTATTAGAATGATAACCTACTGTAAGAAACAAAGATTTCTTGAGGTTGGATGATCACCTTACAAGATTGGAAGTGAGCTAGCAAACTTGAAAGTATTCTTGATTTTATGAAACTAGAACTTTTGGAATTTATGAAGAACACTTAGAACTTGAAGATAGAACTTGAGAGAGATCAATTAGATGAAGAAAATTGAAGAATGAAAGTGTTTGTAGGTGTTTTTGGTCGTTGGTGTATGGATTAGATATAAAGGATATGTAATTTTGTTTTCATGTAAATAAGTCATGAATGATTACTCATATTTTTGTAATTTTATGAGATATTTCATGCTAGTTTCCAAATGATGGTTCCCACATGTGTTAGGTGACTCACATGGGCTGCTAAGAGCTGATCATTGGAGTGTATATACCAATAGTACATACATCTAAAAGGTGTGTATTGTACGAGTACGAATACGGGTGCATACGAGTAGAATTGTTGATGAAACTGAACGAGGATGTAATTGTAAGCATTTTTGTTAAGTAGAAGTATTTTGATAAGTGTATTGAAGTCTTTAAAAAGTGTATAAATACATATTAAAACACTACATGTATATACATTTTAACTGAGTCGTTAAGTCATCGTTAGTCGTTACATGTAAGTGTTGTTTTGAAACCTTTAGGTTAACGATCTTGTTAAATGTTGTTAACCCAATGTTTATAATATCAAATGAGATTTTAAATTATTATATTATCATGATATTATCATGTATGAATATCTCTTAATATGATATATATACATTAAATGTCTTTACAACGATAATCGTTACATATATGTCTCGTTTAAAAATCATTAAGTTAGTAGTCTTGTTTTTACATATGTAGTTCATTGTTAATATACTTAATGATATATTTACTTATCATAGTATCATGTTAGCTATATATATATCCATATATATTTCATCATATAGTTTTTACAAGTTTTAACGTTCGTGAATCACCGGTCAACTTGGGTGGTCAATTGTCTATATGAAACATATTTCAATTAATCAAGTCTTAACAAGTTTGATTGCTTAACATGTTGGAAACATTTAATCATGTAAATATCAATCTCAATTAATATATATAAACATGGAAAAGTTCGGGTCACTACAGTACCTACCCGTTAAATAAATTTCGTCCCGAAATTTTAAGCTGTTGAAGGTGTTGACGAATCTTCTGGAAATAGATGCGGGTATTTCTTCTTCATCTGATCTTCATGCTCCCAGGTGAACTCGGGTCCTCTACGAGCATTCCATCGAACCTTAACAATTGGTATCTTGTTTTGCTTAAGTCTTTTAACCTCACGATCCATTATTTCGACGGGTTCTTCGATGAATTGAAGTTTTTCGTTGATTTGGATTTCATCTAACGAAATAGTGAGATCTTCTTTAGCAAAACATTTCTTCAAATTCGAGACGTGGAAAGTGTTATGTACAGCCGCGAGTTGTTGAGGTAACTCTAGTCGGTAAGCTACTGGTCCGAAACGATCAATAATCTTGAATGGTCCAATATACCTTGGATTTAATTTCCCTCGTTTACCAAATCGAACAACGCCTTTCCAAGGTGCAACTTTAAGCATGACCATCTCTCCAATTTCAAATTCTATATCTTTTCTATTAATGTCAGCGTAGCTCTTTTGTCGACTTTGGGCGGTTTTCAACCGTTGTTGAATTTGGATGATCTTCTCGGTAGTTTCTTGTATAATCTCCGGACCCGTAATCTGTCTATCCCCCACTTCACTCCAACAAATCGGAGACCTGCACTTTCTACCATAAAGTGCTTCAAACGGCGCCATCTCAATGCTTGAATGGTAGCTGTTGTTGTAGGAAAATTCTGCTAACGGTAGATGTCGATCCCAACTGTTTCCGAAATCAATAACACATGCTCGTAGCATGTCTTCAAGCGTTTGTATCGTCCTTTCGCTCTGCCTATCAGTTTGTGGATGATAGGCAGTACTCATGTCTAGACGAGTTCCTAATGCTTGCTGTAATGTCTGCCAGAATCTTGAAATAAATCTGCCATCCCTATCAGAGATAATAGAGATTGGTATTCCATGTCTGGAGATGACTTCCTTCAAATACAGTCGTGCTAACTTCTCCATCTTGTCATCTTCTCTTATTGGTAGGAAGTGTGCTGATTTGGTGAGACGATCAACTATTACCCAAATAGTATCAAAACCACTTGCAGTCCTTGGCAATTTAGTGATGAAATCCATGGTAATGTTTTCCCATTTCCATTCCGGGATTTCGGGTTGTTGAAGTAGACCTGATGGTTTCTGATGCTCAGCTTTGACCGTAGAACACGTCAAACATTCTCCTACGTATTTAGCAACATCGGCTTTCATACCTGATAAGGCTAAAAAGAACATATATTTCATAGCAAAATCCCCCAAGAAAGACAAGATTTTAGTTGCAATTGTTCCATTTTCAAGTAATATTCGTTTATTTTAAATAAGTGCGAAGACAAAAGGCGAAAACGACGAATTGAAGACACAAAGGTCCAAAAAGCTCAAAAGTACAAGATACAATCAAAAAGGTTCAAATTATTGATGAGGAACGTCTAAAAATGACAAGACTACAAGTTACAAAACGAAAAGTACAAAATATAAAATTGTACGCAAGGACGTTCGAAAATCCGGAACCGGGACCAGAGTCAACTCTCAACGCTCGACGCAACGGTGTAAAAATTACGAGTCAACTATGCACAAGAATAAAATATAATATTTAAATAATTCATAATAAGAATAATATTAAATAATAAAAAGTTGTTAATTGAGCATAGTTCAGGGGTCATAAGTGAAAATTCAATTTCTAAATTCACCTATAAAAGGCTTTGTAATCGTAATGTAAAAACACACATTTTTCTATCTTTTTCTTATTTATCAATATCAATTATCAATATCTATATTCTATATCTCTATCATAATGTTAACTTAATAAGATATAACAATAATCTTAATTTTAATTTTAAATTATGATAATAATAAGATTTATGATAGAGATCGTTTGAGTGTGTAAGTCGAAATTCTGTCCGTGTAACGCTACGCTATTTTTAATCATTGTAAGTTATGTTCAACCTTTTTACATTAATGTATCGTAACTAAGTTATTATTATGCTTATTTGAGCCGAAGTAATCGTGATGTTGGGCTAAAATATTAAGAAGGGGTTATTGAACTTTGAACCATAATTAAGGTTTGGGCAAAAGACCGACACTTGTGGAAATTGAACTATTGACTATTAATAGATGGGGGGTATTGTCTAATTGAGTGACAACTCATTGGAGTCTGTCGAACCTATCTTCAAATTAATTAACCTAATAATTAATAATGATTATGGTTGTCCTATTTAGTGATGTTCATATGGAATCTGTTATAATCATTTAATTAATCAATTGGGTTGGGTAATTGATTATTCATTCTGATCAAGTGGATGAATTAATATTCATAAACTAATTAAAACAGGGGTGGATTACATACAGTGATAACTGGTGTAATTGTTGACAGAAGTGATAACTGCGTCACAGTTTAAATCCTTAATCAGTTGGAATATTTGACTTCGGGTATAAGGGTAATTTGACGAGGATACTCGCACTTTATTTTTATGACCGATGGACTATTATGGACAAAAACCAGATAGACGTATCAAATAAACCAGGACAAAGGACAATTAACCCATGGTAATAAATTAAAATCAACACGTCAAACATCATGATTACGGAAGTTTAAATAAGCATAATTCTTTTATTATATTTCTCATCGTATCTTTATTTACTGTCATTTTATTACTCGCAATTTTATTTACTGTCATTTTATTTATTGTCATTATTTTACGCACTTTAATTATCGTCATTTATCTTTACGCTTAAAATATAGAATCGACAAACCGGTCATTAAACGGTAAAACCCCCCTTTTATAATAATATTACTACTTATATAATTATATATATTTTGTATAAATATAGTTAAAAATATAGTAAGTATCACCAGCTCCCTGTGGAACGAACCGGACTTACTAAAAACTACACAACTCTACGATTAGGTACACTGCCTATAGTGTTGTAGCAAGGTTTAGGTATATCCCATCCGTAAATTAATAAAACTTGTGTCATATTTTGTAGTATTTTGTATTAAAAATAATACTATTTCGTACCCTCACGCTACATCATCAAGTTTTTGGCGCCGCTGCCGGGGAGCGCTAAAACGCTATATTTTTAATTATAATAATATTGAAATAAAATATAATAATATAATAATATTGAAATAGAATATAATAATATAATAATATTGAAATAGAATATAATAATATAATAATATTTTAGAATATATTTTGAATCGTAAAAGTTTTAAAAAGTCGTATTTATTAAATACTTCAGGGGTATATTATGTAACTTGTAATTAATAATTTCTATCATGTCGCTTTCATGTGAATAGTAAATTAATTAATTTCTTTTCATTTACTATTCATGAATAGTAAATGAATTAAAAAAAAGTTTTGAAAAAAAAAATAATAATTATAAAAAAAGTATTAATTTATAAAAAAAAAATTCGTTTTTTTTTTTAAAAAAAAAAAAAAAATTGTAAAAAAAAACGTTTTTTTTTAAGAAAAAAAAAAATTCGTTTAAAAAAAAAAAAAAAAAAAAGTTTTAAAAAAAAAAAAAAAAATTGTAAAAAAAAAAAAAAAAAAACGTTTTTTTTTTTAAGAAAAAAAATTCGTTTTTAAAAAAAAAAAAATTTTAAAAAAAAAAATTTTAAAATTTTTTTTTTTTTAAAATATAATAAATTATAATTTTTTTTTTAAGTTTTATTACCTTTATATTTTTAGACTATAGTTACAATTTTTAGTATTAAGTTTAGTTTTGCCATAGTTATTTTTATTTCTAGAATTTTTAGGCTTTGCCGTAAAATCCCTTAAGTGCTTATTCCTTAGACTAAGATTTAGGTGCTTTAGAATTTTGCGACGCCGTTTTTCGCGCTACTTTCTTATTTTTATTTTTCGACGCCTATTTTTCGACCTTTTATTTTTCGACATTTTTCGACGCGCAATCTATTTCTTTCTTATTTCTCGCCATTCTAGTTTTTAGGACTTAGAATTTTTTCTACTTCTTCTCTAAATTTCTTAAAATTACGAAAATTTATTTTAAGTGGTTAAATTGATAGACATCAAAATTTTCTGGTTCGTAGTAATAGTTGGATTTGTACGTGGACCGGGTTATTGGAGCCAAACAGTACTCAATTATATTGAGACCAAACGAATCCTGCCCCTCTGCTGCATCTTTTGGCTATTCGAAACGTGGGCAAAATCAGAAAAGTCTATTGATTGGATAACTTATTATAATTTTTCTTTCCTTTTAAAAACTAATAGGATATTCAGTGAATGCACCGAGCAAGACGTTCACCACCTTTTGTACGTTCACCACCTGTAACTAGATCAAGACATTTAGCAAATATAACCGCCGTTGATTTTTCTTTAGAATCGTCATCCAGTCGACCAAGTACTTCAGTTCAAATTTCCGATAATCCATTTTTTGAACCCAACCTCACAATTGAGAATCCAGAGAATATTCAGGAACGGTTCGTAGATCCTGAACCACTAAACTTTCCTCCGGAGCCACCAATCATTCAAACAGAGATTGTTGAAGAACGAACCATTAAATCAGAATCATCTAGTGATACCGATTCAACGAATTCAATTATGGAAGTAACGGAACCTCTAAGTATGGAAGATCGAATGAGAGCTAAACGCACGGGCCAAGGTCACGCCATTATTAAGCCAGAAGTTAATGCTCCAGATTATGAAATCAAAGGACAAATTCTACATATGGTAACTAATCAGTGCCAATATAGTGGTACGCCAAAAGAAGACCCAAACGAACATCTTCGTACGTTTAATAGGATCTGTACACTATTCAAAATCCGAGAAGTGGAAGACGAACAAATTTATCTCATGTTATTTCCCTGGACTTTAAAGGGAGAAGCCAAAGATTGGTTAGAATCGTTACCTGAAGGGGCGATTACTACATGGGATGATTTAGTTGAAAAATTTCTTAAACAATTCTTTCCAGCATCTAAAGCCGTAAGACTTCAAGGAGAAATTGTTACGTTCGCGCAAAAGCCAAATGAAACATTATATGAGGCATGGACAAGATTCGGAAGGATGTTGAGAGGATGTCCTCAACATGGTTTAGACACTTATCAAATAGTACAAATATTTTACCAAGGTGTCAACGTTGCTACACGAAAAGACATCGACATAACAGCTGGTGGTTCCATTATGAAGAAAACCGCAACTGAAGCTTACAAAATTATTGATAACACAGCCTCCCACTCTCATGAGTGGCATCAAGAAAAAGATATTTTTCGTTCATCTAAAGCGGCTAGAGCCGATTCTAGCCATGACTTTGATTCCGTTTCCGCAAAAATAGATGCTTTCGAAAGACGAATGGAAAAGATGAATAAAGATATTCACGCAATACGAATCAGTTGTGAGCAATGCGGTGGACCACACTTAATGAAAGACTGTCACATTGAACAAACGATGGAACAACGTGAGAATGTTGTCTACATGAACCAAAGGCTGGAAAATAGTTATCAGAATAATTATCAACCGCCAAGGCCAAACTTCAATCGAAATCAAAACATTCTTTACAATCCAAAAGGACCCGACAATAACTCGTATAACCAACAAGGTCCGAATAACCAACCAACTCAAAACAACACTTTCAATCAACAAAGACCTGGCTTGTATAAACCACCACAACAAACCGACGAGAAGAAGTCAAATCTGGAAGAAGTGTTATTTAAGCTAGTTGAATCTCAAACACAATTTATTGAAACTCAAACCCAAACGAATGAGAGGTTTGAGCAGTCATTTAGAACTCAACAAGCTTCCATTTTGAATCTAGAAAAACAAGTAGGTACTCTTGTTAGATTGATGAGTGAAAGGGAACAAGGAAAGCTACCGAGTAATAATGAAGTAAATCCTCGGAATGAAAATGTTAACATGATATCAACAAATTCTGAAAAACCAATACCAGAAGATGGGAAAGTTTTAGATGTAAGTAACAATGAAGAAGTTACACCACCACCACCACCCGAGTATGTAAAGCCAGTGGTGGCACCATACAGACCACCCATCCCGTTTCCAAGAAAAGGAGTTGAGTATGAGCAAGTAATAGGTAATAAAGTTTGTGATACCTCTGGAAAGAAGAAGAAGAAGAATAAAAAAGTGCAAGAAACAAAAACAGTAGAAGTAAACCCGGTGAAGACAGTTCCACCAAATCCTCCACCTAGGGTAGGTGATCCGGGTGAATTTATTGTTCCTTGTCTACTTAGTGACTGTGTCATGTATGATGCACTAGCAGATTTAGGTTCAAGTGTGAGTGTTATGCCTCTTTCATTATATAAGAGATTAGGTGTAGGTGAGTTAACTCCAACGGATATGAGTGTTCGACTCCTTGATCAAACCATTAAGCACCCAGTTGGAATTGCTGACAACCTACCCGTTCAAGTAGGTAATTTAACCTTTCTAGTCGAATTCATTGTCATTGACATAGAAGAGGACTCAAACGTTCCTCTAATTTTAGGTCGACCATTCTTAGCGTCCACCGGGGCGTTATTTGATGTAAGAAAGGGTAGAATGACACTTAGTAATGATGAGAAATCGATCACCTTTATGATTCGAAAGTCTAAATATCCACAAACTAAAACCGTTGAACCGACAAAAACGATTGGTAAGAACCATGTTGTTTTACCAACTCCAACGGTAATGCTTAACAATAATAGAACGCCTAAGTGTGGGGAAAATGAAGTAACACCTAATGATGACTTGATAATAAAGAACCCCATAGTTGATACGAAATTAAATAACCCCGTTATTAACAGTTCAATGAAGAAACTTTTTAAACGGGTTATTGATGCTAAAAGTAAGGGAAACTTTAGGTTATATAACCGGTTAGTATCCAATCTGTCGCCTAAAGAAAAGGCGAAGCTAGTTGAATTTGTGGATATTACGGAAAAAGCTGGTCACTGGCTTAAAGCAAAAGTCACAGATATGCAAGTTGATTATGGTCCAAGAGAAATTGACGATGAAGTTAATCACAATTTCGACACCACATCTACCTAAGTGTGAGGAGATTCAAATATTCTAAAAAGAAAATGCTGTTTGGAGTTAGTTGTTCTGTTCTCGTGTAGTTCCGAGAATGGAATTCGATTGGTCTTTTCCGCTAGCAGACACTAAAGAACTAGTTTTCTCCCCCCATTCTGAATTTTTTTTGTTTTTTAGGTTTTATATGAAATTAATATGTTTTCTTTTTAAGTTTTGTGTGAATTTAAAAACAAAAATTTACTTTATTTCATTAAGTTGAAAAAAAATGATTTCTAAAATTCATCGTGAGTTGAAGACTAGGCCGTTGAGCCGAAATTACTTTACCCGAGGGCGGGGCGAAAAATTTTTTCATCATTATTTTTAATTTTATTGATTTAAAGTATGCCAAAAAAAAAATATATTTGATTTTATAAATTTTTGAACGTGGGGTAATATACCCAACTTTAAAAATATGTATATATGTTCGTATTTTATCATGTAAACAACAGGGTAAAACAACGCACTTTCAAAGACTAACATTAAGTTCAGCAAAAGGTACTGATTTTGACGACAAGATGCAAAACAACAAATGTGATATAATAAATGAAGGAATGAACAATGAGGCGCGCCATCTATCATTCGACGAGCTTTGTAATTACAAACTGGGTATTTTTAATCACTTTTCTACACTAATCACCCTCATGAATTAATAATTATAGTCTGATTTCATGCAAATGAGGGCATTGCATGATCTCAAGTGTGGGGAAGGGTTATAAATTCTCTCGGGTTTATACTTGGCTTATTTTCTAAATATTATGAAAATTTTAAAATTTTTTAACTAAATGAATTCAAAATCATGTTTATACATATTTATGAACGATAAAACTAGGTGTTAATGCCGAAATTATCGTTACCTCGGAAAGGACATAAATTGAGAAACAACCTAAAATGCTTGAATTCATTTAAAATGGAATAAAGGAGAATAAAAAGGCAAAGAAAGAAACTAAGTGTGGGGAGAATGTACCAAGTTATTCAATTAAAAATTATCTATCACATATCTTTGTACAAGATTATTGCAGGTACTTTTGTTTTGGATGATACTAATCAGTTTTACCCGGTTTACTGTAATATATTTGAAAGAAAGATGGATCTACACGATGAATCAATTCCATCATTAAAAGGAAGTAAAGTCTTCCGAAAAAGACACGCGCTTCTTGATTTAGGTCAAGAAGTTGTCGTCCAGACCAGCTGTAGGTTGACGAAAAATCTAGAAAAGTCATCTCTAAAATCAGCAGGAAATCCACGGACCTCAGCATCAAACAGGGTCGCCAAGTGGTCAGATTTATCCTAACCATGAGAAGGATTTATCTCGTACAATGGGGAGGCACCGTGCAAATTAGCTTGATAAGACTAATGAATCAGATCCCCAGAAAGGATAATCTCCTTAAAGATTAAAAATCAGCTTTTAAGACTGATATTACTCAATCCTAGAGATTGACCTTAAAGATTGAGAATTCAAACTCATGGAATTCAATGATATCTAAACTCGAGCTTGAACGAGAAAATATTTTGATCAAAATTAAAACCGATTTGTTTTCTGAAAATCCATTTTCAATGCGTTCATTACCATTGAACGTAAAATCCTAGGAATTCACCTAGAATTCATTAGGTCACCTGAACTAAATCGGGTGTCAACCGTAAGAACGGTGGTTGCATAGCATGGTTGGAGACAGGACCTT
Organism: Rutidosis leptorrhynchoides; assembly: GCF_046630445.1. Taxonomy (NCBI): domain Eukaryota; kingdom Viridiplantae; phylum Streptophyta; class Magnoliopsida; order Asterales; family Asteraceae; genus Rutidosis; species Rutidosis leptorrhynchoides. The sequence goes on along the minus strand of NC_092336.1, from coordinate 336,525,455 downwards.
GTGCCAGACCGAAAAATCATAGGATGATCTTTACTATTGCTCCTACCAAGGATAGTACTAGCATCCGACACGTTAAAAGACCATAACCAAAAGCATGTCATTAGACATTGCCTTAACAGTTTCTTGTTCATCGCTTTCCTTTACAACCGGACGGTAGTTTACCGAAAGATAATATACGGAACAAGTAAACTGGATGTGTACTTTCCGATACCGGGATAGCAGTGGATTACACGAACCTAAAAGTTTTAGCCAAAATATTGATCCACAAATATATTTTGCAACACCGATGATGGATCAAATCAGAAAACTTGTCTAGGGTAAAATCTAGCTTGAATTTTCAAAAGATCAAATGTTTTCATAAAGATCCAATTTCCTTAAAGGATCTAAATTTTTATAGTCATGTGGGACTGTAAACCGCCTTTCAAATGTGCACTTTGCTTTGGAAACCGAAAGTAAATCGGCTATTTGATTGCAAGTGTCGTTGTCCTAAACCCAAGGCAACTGTGGATGACACACCCACCTTTAACCATATCGTTACTATCATTGTTTATACCGCTCTATCAAAATCACTGATGTACAAAGTGTGAAGAATAAAGAAGTGATTCGTGTGATGTATTATATTATTTCAAGACTGTATTGCTTGAGGACAAGCAACGCTCAAGTGTGGGGATATTGATAAGGCTAAAAAGAACATATATTTCATAGCAAAATCCCCCAAGAAAGACAAGATTTTAGTTGCAATTGTTCCATTTTCAAGTAATATTTGTTTATTTTAAATAAGTGCGAAGACAAAAGGCGAAAACGACGAATTGAAGACACAAAGGTCCAAAAAGCTCAAAAGTACAAGATACAATCAAAAAGGTTCAAATTATTGATGAGGAACGTCTAAAAATGACAAGACTACAAGTTACAAAACGAAAAGTACAAAATATAAAATTGTACGCAAGGACGTTCGAAAATCCGGAACCGGGACCAGAGTCAACTCTCAACGCTCGACGCAACGGTGTAAAAATTATGAGTCAACTATGCACAAGAATAAAATATAATATTTAAATAATTCATAATAAGAATAATATTAAATAATAAAAAGTTGTTAATTGAGCATAGTTCAGGGGTCATAAGTGAAAATTCAATTTCTAAATTCACCTATAAAAGGCTTTGTAATCGTAATGTAAAAACACACATTTTTCTATCTTTTTCTTATTTATCAATATCAATTATCAATATCTATATTCTATATCTCTATCATAATGTTAACTTAATAAGATATAACAATAATCTTAATTTTAATTTTAAATTATGATAATAATAAGATTTATGATAGAGATCGTTTGAGTGTGTAAGTCGAAATTCTGTCCGTGTAACGCTACGCTATTTTTAATCATTGTAAGTTATGTTCAACCTTTTTACATTAATGTATCGTAACTAAGTTATTATTATGCTTATTTGAGCCGAAGTAATCGTGATGTTGGGCTAAAATATTAAGAAGGGGTTATTGAACTTTGAACCATAATTAAGGTTTGGGCAAAAGACCGACACTTGTGGAAATTGAACTATTGACTATTAATAGATGGGGGGTATTGTCTAATTGAGTGACAACTCATTGGAGTCTGTCGAACCTATCTTCAAATTAATTAACCTAATAATTAATAATGATTATGGTTGTCCTATTTAGTGATGTTCATATGGAATCTGTTATAATCATTTAATTAATCAATTGGGTTGGGTAATTGATTATTCATTCTGATCAAGTGGATGAATTAATATTCATAAACTAATTAAAACAGGGGTGGATTACATACAGTGATAACTGGTGTAATTGTTGACAGAAGTGATAACTGCGTCACAGTTTAAATCCTTAATCAGTTGGAATATTTGACTTCGGGTATAAGGGTAATTTGACGAGGATACTCGCACTTTATTTTTATGACCGATGGACTATTATGGACAAAAACCAGATAGACGTATCAAATAAACCAGGACAAAGGACAATTAACCCATGGTAATAAATTAAAATCAACACGTCAAACATCATGATTACGGAAGTTTAAATAAGCATAATTCTTTTATTATATTTCTCATCGTATCTTTATTTACTGTCATTTTATTACTCGCAATTTTATTTACTGTCATTTTATTTATTGTCATTATTTTACGCACTTTAATTATCGTCATTTATCTTTACGCTTAAAATATAGAATCGACAAACCGGTCATTAAACGGTAAAACCCCCCTTTTATAATAATATTACTACTTATATAATTATATATATTTTGTATAAATACAGTTAAAAATATAGTAAGTATCACCAGCTCCCTGTGGAACGAACCGGACTTACTAAAAACTACACAACTCTACGATTAGGTACACTGCCTATAGTGTTGTAGCAAGGTTTAGGTATATCCCATCCGTAAATTAATAAAACTTGTGTCATATTTTGTAGTATTTTGTATTAAAAATAATACTATTTCGTACCCTCACGCTACATCATCAATACCCGGCCACCAAAAATGTTTCTTGATATCCTTGTACATCTTCCCCGTTCCAGGATGTATTGAGTATCTGGTTTTATGAGCTTCTCTAAGTACCATTTCTCTCATATCTCTAAATTTTGGTACCCAAATCCTTTCAGCCCTATACCGGGTTCCGTCTTCCCGAATATTAAGATGCTTCTCCGATCCTTTGGGTATTTCATCCTTTAAATTTCCCTCTTTTAAAACTCCTTGTTGCGCCTCCTTTATTTGAGTAGTAATGTTATTATGAATCATTATATTCATAGATTTTACTCGAATGGGTTCTCTGTCCTTCCTGCTCAAGGCATCGGCTACCACATTTGCCTTCCCCGGGTGGTAACGAATCTCAAAGTCGTAATCATTCAATAATTCAATCTACCTACGCTGCCTCATATTCAGTTGTTTCTGATTAAATATGTGTTGAAGATTTTTGTGGTCGGTATATATAATACTTTTGACCCCATATAAGTAGTGCCTCCAAGTCTTTAATGCAAAAACAACCGCGCCTAATTCCAAATCATGCGTCGTATAATTTTGTTCGTGAATCTTCAATTGTCTAGACGCATAAGCAATCACCTTCGTTCGTTGCATTAATACACAACCGAGACCTTGCTTTGATGCATCACAATAAATCACAAAATCATCATTCCCTTCAGGCAATGACAATATAGGTGCCGTAGTTAGCTTTTTCTTCAATAACTGAAACGCTTTCTCTTGTTCATCATTCCATTCAAATTTCTTCCCTTTATGCGTTAATGCAGTCAAGGGTTTTGCTATTCTGGAAAAGTCTTGGATGAACCTTCTATAGTAACCAGCTAGTCCTAAAAACTGGCGTATGTGTTTCGGAGTTTTCGGGGTTTCCCACTTTTCAACAGTTTCTATCTTTGCCGGATCCACCTTAATACCTTCTTTGTTCTCTATGTGACCGAGGAATTGAACTTCTTCCAACCAAAATGCACACTTTGAAAACTTAGCGTACAATTCTTCCTTCCTCAATACTTCTAACACCTTTCTCAAATGTTCACCGTGTTCTTGGTCATTCTTTGAGTAAATAAGTATGTCATCAATGAAAACAATGACAAACTTGTCAAGGTATGGTCCACACACTCGGTTCATAAGGTCCATGAACACAGCTGGTGCATTAGTTAAACCAAACGGCATGACCATAAACTCGTAATGACCGTAACGTGTTCTGAAAGCAGTCTTTGGAATATCATCTACTTTCACCCGCATTTGATGATACCCGGAACGTAAGTCAATCTTTGAATAAACAGACGAGCCTTGTAGTTGATCAAATAAGTCATCGATTCTCGGTAGTGGGTAGCGGTTCTTGATGGTAAGTTTGTTCAACTCTCGGTAGTCGATACACAACCTGAATGTACCATCTTTCTTCTTGACAAACAAAACAGGAGCTCCCCACGGTGATGTGCTTGGTCGAATGAAACCACGCTCTAAAAGTTCTTGTAATTGGCTTTGTAGTTCTTTCATCTCGCTGGGTGCGAGTCTGTAAGGAGCACGAGCTATTGGTGCAGCTCCTGGTACAAGATCTATTTGAAATTCAACGGATCGATGTGGGGGTAATCCCGGTAATTCTTTCGGAAATACATCGGGAAATTCTTTTACAATGGGAACATCATTGATGCTCTTTTCTTCAGTTTGTACTTTCTCGACGTGTGCTAGAACAGCATAGCAACCTTTTCTTATTAGTTTTTGTGCCTTCAAATTACTAATAAGATGTAGCTTCGTGTTGCCCTTTTCTCCGTACACCATTAAGGGTTTTCCTTTTTCTAGTATAATGCGAATTGCATTTTTGTAACAAACGATCTCTGCTTTCACTTCTTTCAACCAGTCCATACCGATTATCACATCAAAACTCCCTAACTCTACTGGTATCAAATCAATCTTAAATGTTTCGCTAACCAGTTTAATTTCTCGATTCCGACATATATTATCTGCTGAAATTAATTTACCATTTGCTAATTCGAGTAAAAATTTACTATCCAAAGGCGTCAATGGACAACTTAATTTAGCACAAAAATCTCTACTCATATAGCTTCTATCCGCACCCGAATCAAATAAAACGTAAGCAGATTTATTGTCAATAAGAAACGTACCCGTAACAAGCTCCGGGTCTTCCTGTGCCTCTGCCGCATTAATATTGAAAACTCTTCCGCGGCCTTGTCCATTCGTGTTCTCCTGGTTCGGGCAATTTCTAATAATGTGGCCCGGTTTTCCACATTTATAACAAACTACATTGGCATAACTTGCTCCGACACTACTTGCTCCGCCATTACTCGTTCCGACACCATTTGTTCCTTTCGTTCTGTTAACCCCTGGTCTGTAGACATCACACTTCGCCACGCTATGACCATTTCTTTTACACTTGTTGCAAAATTTGGTGCAGAACCCCGAGTGATACTTTTCACACCTTTGGCATAGCTGCTTCTGATTGTTGTTGTTGTTGCGGTTATTATTGTTGTTAAGATGATTGTTGTGGTTGCTGTTGTTGTTGTTGTTGTTGTTGTTATTGTTGTTGTTGTTGGGCCGTTTGTTGTAGTTGCGATTGATGTTGCGATTGTTAGGATAGTTGTTGCTATTATTGTTATAATTGCTGTTGTTGTTGTATTGGTGATTCTTATCACCGTTTTCCTCCCACTTTCTTTTGACTTGCTTCACATTGGCCTCTTCAGCAGTCTGTTCTTTAATTCTTTCTTCAATCTGGTTCACTAGTTTGTGAGCCATTCTACATGCCTGTTGTATGGAGGCGGGCTCGTGTGAACTTATATCTTCTTGGATTCTTTCCGGTAATCCTTTCACAAACGCGTCGATCTTCTCTTCCTCATCTTCGAATGCTCCCGGACACAATAGGCACAATTCTGTGAATCGTCTTTCGTACGTGGTAATATCAAATCCTTGGGTTCGTAACCCTCTAAGTTCTGTCTTGAGCTTATTGACCTCGGTTCTGGGACGGTACTTCTCGTTCATCAAGTGCTTGAATGCTGACCACGGTAGTGCGTACGCATCGTCTTGTCCCACTTGCTCTAGATAGGTATTCCACCATGTTAACGCAGAACCTGTGAAGGTATGCGTAGCGTACTTCACTTTGTCCTCTTCAGTACACTTAGTTATGGCAAACACCGATTCAACCTTCTCGGTCCACCGTTTCAATCCGATCGGTCCTTCGGTTCCATCAAATTCCAAAGTTTGCAGGCAGTGAATTCTTTGTAGGTGCATCCTGCACGATTTCTTGTACTGCTAGATCCAAGGTTATTGTTGGTATGTAGCGCAGCCTGTACTGTGGCTATATTTGAAGCTAGAAAAGTACGGAATTCCTCTTCATTCATATTCACGGTGTGTCGAGTAGTCGGTGCCATTTCCTTCAAAATAGTTAAATGGAACAAGTTAATCATACAGAATATTAAGAGTAGTTAATAGTATTTCGTAGCATAATATGAACTCATTTATAAAAGCTTTTTCTTCATATTAGCGTTTTATAAGTTTAAATTCGGGTAGTACCTACCCGTTAAGTTCATACTTAGTAGCTAATATACAATTTAACTACTACAATTCTATATGAAAAACTGATTATAATAATATTTCGCGTTCAAACTTTTACACAATATTTTACAAACTTACAATACCGCTTATTTTACATATAGCATGAAATATAGCACACAATAAATTTGATACAAGATGGTTGTGAAGATAATTCTAGCTAGTACACAAGTCGTTCAGCAAAGGCAATAAAGACACGTAATTCATATGTCCAGAAACAAGTCATGCATTCTGGTTTTACTAGGATTACTTCCCATCCTTGGTCTTGTGGAACATAACCGTTATGGCCGTTGATAAGACAGCGTGTTGTAACGTCGTCAAAGGGACGAGGGTTACGTAATGTCCAACAGTCCCGTAACAATCTAAAAACCTCATTTCTTACCCCAATTACCGACTCCGTCACTTGTGGGAACGTTTTGTTTAATAGTTGTAGCCCGATGTTCTTGTTCTCACTTTGGTGAGAAGTGAACATTACTAATCCGTAAGCATAACATGCTTCTTTATGTTGCATGTTAGCCGCTTTTTCTAAATCACGAAGTCCAATATTCGAATATATTGAGTCAAAATAATTTCTTAACCCATTGCGTAAAATAGCATTTGGGTTCCCCGCAATATATGCGTCAAAGTAAACACATCGTAACTTATGGATTTCCCAATGTGATATCTCCCATCTTTCGAACGAAAGCCTTTTATAAACCAAGGCATTCTTGGAACGTTCTTCGAATGTCTTACAAACTGATCTCGCCTTAAATAGTTGTGCCGAAGAATTCTGACCGACTCTAGACAAGATTTCATCAATCATGTCTCCGGGTAGGTCTCTTAAAATATTGGGTTGTCTATCCATTTTGTGTTTTTATACTGTAAAATAGACAAGAGTTAGATTCATAAAAAAAATACTTATTAATACAAGCAATTTTTACATATATCATAAAGCATAAGCACACTATATTACATATATTACACCACACGAATACAACTATCTTATTCCGACTCGCTTGTTTCTTCTTCTTCGGTTTTGGTTCGTTTTGCCAAGTTTCTAGGGATATATGATGTTCCCCTAATACGAGCCGTCGTGATCCACATTGGTTTAGAAAAACCTGGTGGTTTAGAGGTTCCCGGGTCATTGTTACAACTTAAGGACTTCGGGGGTTGACGATACATATAAAGTTCATCGGGGTTGGAATTAGATTTCTCTATTTTTATGCCCTTTCCCTTATTATTTTCTTTTGCCCTTTTAAATTCAGTTGGGGTAATTTCTATAACATCATCGGAATTCTCGTCGGAATCCGATTCATCGGAGAATTGGTAATCCTCCCAATATTTTGCTTCCTTGGCGGAAACACCATTGACCATAATTAACCTTGGTCGGTTGGTTGAGGATTTTCTTTTACTTAACCGTTTTATTATTTCCCCCACCGGTTCTATTTCTTCATCCGGTTCCGATTCTTCTTCCGGTTCCGATTCTTCTTCCGGTTCCGACTCTTCTTCCGGTTCCTCTTCGGGAACTTATGAATCAGTCCACGAATCATTCCAATTTACATTTGACTCTTCATTATTATTAGGTGAGTCAATGGGACTTGTTCTAGAGGTAGACATCTATCACATAATATCAAACGCGTTAAGAGATTAATATATCACATAATATTCACATGTTAAAAATATATAGTTTCCAACAAAATTTGTTAAGCAATCATTTTTCAAGTAAACACGGTCGAAGTCCAGACTCACTAATGCATCCTAACAAACTCGATAAGACACACTAATGCAAAATTCTGGTTCTCTAAGACCAACGCTCGGATACCAACTGAAATGTCCCGTTCTTATTGATTAAAAACGTTCCATATTAATTGATTTCGTTGCGAGGTTTTGACCTCTATATGAGACATTTTTCAAAGACTGCATTCATTTTTAAAACAAACCATAACCTTTATTTCATAGATAAAGGTTTTAAAAAGCTTTACGTAGATTATCAAATAATGATAATCTAAAATATCCTGTTTACACACGACCATTACATAATGGTTTACAATACAATTATGTTACAACAAAATCAGTTTCTTGAATGCAGTTTTTACACAATATCATACAAGCATGGACTCCAAATCTCGTCCTTATTTAAGTATGCGACAGCGGAAGCTCTTAATAATCACCTGAGAATAAACATGCTTAAAACGTCAACAAAAATGTTGGTGAGTTATAGGTTTAACCTATATATATCAAATCATAATAATAGACCACAAGATTTCATATTTCAATACACATCCCATACATAGAGATAAAAATCATTCATATGGTGAACACCTGGTAACCGACATTAACAATATTCATATATAAGAATATCCCCATCATTCCGGGACACCCTTCGGATATGATATAAATTTCGAAGTACTAAAGCATCCGGTACTTTGGATGGGGTTTGTTAGGCCCAATAGATCTATCTTTAGGATTCGCGTCAATTAGGGTGTCTGTTCCCTAATTCTTAGATTACCAGACTTAATAAAAAGGGTCATATTCGATTTCGATAATTCAACCATAGAATGTAGTTTCACGTACTTGTGTCTATTTTGTAAATCATTTATAAAACCTGCATGTATTCTCATCCCAAAAATATTAGATTTTAAAAGTGGGACTATAACTCACTTTCACATATTTTTACTTCGTCGGGAAGTAAGACTTGGCCACTGGTTGATTCACGAACCTATAACAATATATACATGTATATCAAAGTATGTTCAAAATATATTTACAACACTTTTAATATATTTTGATGTTTTAAGTTTATTAAGTCAGCTGTCCTCGTTAATAACCTACAACTAGTTATCCACAGTTAGATGTATAGAAATAATCGATAAATATTATCTTGAATTAATCCACGACCCAGTGTATACGTATCTCAGTATTGATCACAACTCAAACTATATATATTTTGGAATCAACCTCAACCCTGTATAGCTAACTCCAACATTCACATATAGAGTGTCTATGGTTGTTCCGAAATATATATAGATGTGTCGACATGATAGGTCGAAACATTGTATACGTGTCTATGGTATCTCAAGATTACATAATATACAATACAAGTTGATTAAGTTATGGTTGGAATAGATTTGTTACCAATTTTCACGTAGCTAAAATGAGAAAAATTATCCAATCTTGTTTTACCCATAACTTCTTCATTTTAAATCCGTTTTGAGTGAATCAAATTGCTATGGTTTCATATTGAACTCTATTTTATGAATCTAAACAGAAAAAGTATAGGTTTATAGTCGGAAAAATAAGTTACAAGTCATTTTTGTAAAGGTAGTCATTTCAGTCGAAAGAACGACGTCTAGATGACCATTTTAGAAAACATACTTCCACTTTGAGTTTAACCATAATTTTTGGATATAGTTTCATGTTCATAATAAAAATCATTTTCTCAGAACAACAACTTTTAAATCAAAGTTTATCATAGTTTTTAATTAACTAACCCAAAACAGCCCGCGGTGTTACTACGACGGTGTAAATCCGGTTTTACGGTATTTTTCGTGTTTCCAGGTTTTAAATCATTAAGTTAGCATATCATATAGATATAGAACATGTGTTTAGTTGATTTTAAAAGTCAAGTTAGAAGGATTAACTTTTGTTTGCGAACAAGTTTAGAATTAACTAAACTATGTTCTAGTGATTACAAGTTTAAACCTTCGAATAAGATAGCTTTATATGTATGAATCGAATGATGTTATGAACATAATTACTACCTTAAATTCCTTGGATAAACCTACTGGAAAAGAGAAAAATGGATCTAGCTTCAATGGATCCTTGGATGGCTCGAAGTTCTTGAAGCAGAATCATGACACGAAAACAAGTTCAAGTAAGATCATCACTTGAAATAAGATTGTTATAGTTATAGAAATTGAACCAAAGTTTGAATATGATTATTACCTTGTATTTGAATGATAACCTACTGTAAGAAACAAAGATTTCTTGAGGTTGGATGATCACCTTACAAGATTGGAAGTGAGCTAGCAAACTTGAAAGTATTCTTGATTTTATGAAACTAGAACTTTTGGAATTTATGAAGAACACTTAGAACTTGAAGATAGAACTTGAGAGAGATCAATTAGATGAAGAAAATTGAAGAATGAAAGTGTTTGTAGGTGTTTTTGGTCGTTGGTGTATGGATTAGATATAAAGGATATGTAATTTTGTTTTCATGTAAATAAGTCATGAATGATTACTCATATTTTTGTAATTTTATGAGATATTTCATGCTAGTTGCCAAATGATGGTTCCCACATGTGTTAGGTGACTCACATGGGCTGCTAAGAGCTGATCATTGGAGTGTATATACCAATAGTACATACATCTAAAAGCTGTGTATTGTACGAGTACGAATACGGGTGCATACGAGTAGAATTGTTGATGAAACTGAACGAGGATGTAATTGTAAGCATTTTTGTTAAGTAGAAGTATTTTTATAAGTGTATTGAAGTCTTTCAAAAGTGTATAAATACATATTAAAACACTACATGTATATACATTTTAACTGAGTCGTTAAGTCATCGTTAGTCGTTACATGTAAGTGTTGTTTTGAAACCTTTAGGTTAACGATCTTGTTAAATGTTGTTAACCCAATGTTTATAATATCAAATGAGATTTTAAATTATTATATTATCATGATATTATCATGTATCAATATCTCTTAATATGATATATATACATTAAATGTCTTTACAACGATAATCGTTACATATATGTCTCGTTTAAAAATCATTAAGTTAGTAGTCTAGTTTTTACATATGTAGTTCATTGTTAATATACTTAATGATATATTTACTTATCATAGTATCATGTTAGCTATATATATATATCCATATATATGTTATCATATAGTTTTTACAAGTTTTAACGTTCGTGAATCACCGGTCAACTTGGGTGGTCAATTGTCTATATGAAACATATTTCAATTAATCAAGTCTTAACAAGTTTGATTGCTTAACATGTTGGAAACATTTAATCTTGTAAATATCAATCTCAATTAATATATATAAACATGGAAAAGTTCGGGTCACTACACCACACACTCGGTTCATAAGGTCCATGAACACAGCTGGTGCGTTAGTCAATCTAAACGGCATAACCATAAACTCGTAATGACCATAACGCGTCCTAAAAGCAGTTTTTAGAATATCATCCTCCTTTACTCGCATTTGATGATATCCAGAACGTAAATCGATCTTCGAATAAACCGACGAGCCTTGTAGTTGATCAAATAAGTCATCAATTCTCGGCAGTGGATAACGGTTTTTGATGGTAAGTTTGTTCAACTCTCTGTAGTCAATACATAACCTAAATGTACCATCCTTCTTCTTGACAAACAAAATAGGAGCTCCCCATGGTGATGTGCTTAGTCGAATGAAACCATGTTCTAATAGTTCTTGCAGTTGGCTTTGCAGTTCTTTCATCTTGCTGGGTGCGAGTCTATAAGGAGCACGAGCTATTGGTGCAGCTCCTGGTACAAGATCTATTTGAAATTCAACAGATCGATGTGGAGGTAGTCCCGGTGATTCTTTCGGAAATACATCGAGAAATTCTTTTGCGACGGGAACATCATTGATGCTCTTTTCTTCAGTTTGTACTTTCTCGACGTGTGCTAGAACAGCATAGCAACCTTTTCTTATTAGTTTTTGTGCCTTCAAATTACTAATAAGATGTAGCTTCATGTTGCCCTTTTCTCCGTACACCATTAAGGGTTCTCCTTCTTGTCGTACAATGCGAATTGCATTTTTATAACATACGATCTCTGCATTCACCTTCTTCAGCCAGTCCATGCCAACTATTACATCAAAACTTCCTAAATCTACTGGTATCAAATCAATCTTAAATATTTCACTACCCAGTTTAATTTCTCAATTCCGGCATATATTATCTGCTGAAATTAATTTACCGTTTGTAAGTCGAGTAAAAATTTACTATCTAACGGCGTCAATGGACAACTTAATTTAGCACAAAAATCTCTACTCATATAGCTTCTATCCGCACCCGAATCAAATAAAACGTAAGCAGATTTATTGTCAATAAGAAACGTACCCGTAACAAGCTCCGGGTCTTCCTGTGCCTCTGCCGCATTAATATTGAAAACTCTTCCGCGACCTTGTCCATTTGTGTTCTCCTGGTTCGGGCAATTTCTAATAATGTGGTCCGGTTTTCCACATTTATAACAAACTACATTGGCATAACTTGCTCCGACACTACTTGCTCCGCCATTACTCATTCCGACACCATTTGTTCCTTTCGTTCTGTTAACCCCTGGTCCGTAAACCTCACACTTCGCCGCGCTATGACCATTTCTTTTACACTTGTTGCAAAATTTGGTGCAGAACCCCGAGTGATACTTTTCACACCTTTGGCATAGCTGCTTCTGATTGTTGTTGTTGTTGCGATTGTTATTGTTGTTGGGATGATTGTTGTAGTTGTTGTTGTTGTTGTTGTTGTTGTTGTTGTTGTTGTTGTTGTTGTTGTTGTTGTTGTTGTTGTTGTTGTTGTTGTTGTTATTGTTGTTGTTGTTGGGCCGTTTGTTGTAGTTGCGATTGATGTTGCGATTGTTGGGATAATTGTTGCGATTATTATTGTAATTGCTGTTGTTGTTGTATTGGTGATTCTTATCACCGTTTTCCTCCCACTTTCTTTTGACTTGCTTCACATTGGCCTCTTCAGCCATCTGTTCTTTAATTCTTTCCTCAATCTGGTTCACTAGTTTGTGAGCCATTCTACATGCCTGTTGTATGGAGGCGGGCTCGTGTGAACTTATATCTTCTTGGATTCTTTCCGGTAATCCTTTCACAAACGCGTCGATCTTCTCTTCCTCATCTTCGAACGCTCCCGGACACAATAGGTACAATTCTGTGAATCATCTTTCGTACGTGGTAATATCAAATCCTTGGATTCATAACCCTCTAAGTTCTGTCTTGAGCTTATTGACCTCGGTTCTGGGACGGTACTTCTCGTTCATCAAGTGCTTGAATGCTGACCACAGTAGTGCGTACGCATCATCTTGTCCCACTTGCTCTAGATAGGTATTCCACCATGTTAACGCAGAACCTGTGAAGGTATGCATAGCGTACTTCACTTTGTCCTATTCAGTACACTTACTTATGGCAAACACCGATTCGACCTTCTCGGTCCACCGTTTCAATCCGATCGGTCCTTCCGTTCCATCAAATTCCAAAGGTTTGCAGGCAGTGAATTCTTTGTAGGTGCATCCTACACGATTTCTTGTACTGCTAGATCCAAGGTTATTGTTGGTATGTAGCGCAGCCTGTACTGTGGCTATGTTTGAAGCTAGAAAAGTACGGAATTCCTCTTCATTCGTATTCACGGTGTGTCGAGTAGTCGGTGCCATTTCCTTCAAAATAGTCAAATGGAACAAGTTAATCATACAGAATATTAAGAGTAGTTAATAGTATTTCATAGCATAATATGAACTCATTTATAAAAGCTTTTTCTTCATATTAGCGTTTTATAAGTTTAAATTCGGGTAGTACCTACCCGTTAAGTTCATACTTAGTAGCTAATATACAATTCAACTACTACAATTCTATATGAAAAACTGATTATAATAATATTTCGCGTTCAAACTTTTATACAATATTTTACAAACTTACAATACCGCTTATTTTACATAAAGCATGAAATATAGCACACAATAACTTTGATACAAGATAGTTGTGAAGATAATTCTAGCTAGTACACAAGTCGTTCAGCAAAGGCAATAAAGACACGTAATTCATACGTCCAGAAACAAGTCATGCATTCTGGTTTTACTAGGACTACTTCCCATCCTTGATCTTGTGGAACATAACCGTTATGGCCGTTGATAAGACAACGTGTTGTAACGTCGTCAAAGGGACGAGGGTTACGTAATGACCAACAGTCTTGTAATAACCTAAAAACCTCATTTCTTACCCCAATTACCGACTCCGTCACTTGTGGGAACATTTTGTTTAATAGTTGTAGCCCGATGTTCTTTTTCTCACTTTAGTGAGAAGCGAACATTACTAACCCGTAAGCATAACATGCTTCTTTATGTTGTATGTTAGCCGCTTTTTCTAAATCATGAAGTCCTATATTCGAATACATTGAGTCAAAATAATTTCTTAACCCGTTGCGTAAAATAGCATTTGGGTTCCCCGCAATATATGCGTCAAAGTAAACACATCGTAACTTATGGGTTTCCCAATGTGATATCTCCCATCTTTCAAACGAAAGTCTCTTATAAACCAAGACATTCTTGGAACGTTCTTCGAATGTCTTACAAACTGATTTCGCCGTAAATAGTTGTGCCGAAGAATTCTGACCGACTCTAGACAAGATTTCATCAATCATGTCTCCGGGTAGGTCTCTTAAAATATTGGGTTGTCTATCCATTTTGTGTTTTTATACTGTAAAATAGACAAGAGTTAGATTCATAAAAAAAAATATACTTATTAATACAAGCAATTTTTACATATATCATAAAGCATAAGCACACTATATTACATATATTACACCACACGAATACAACTATCTTATTCCGACTCGCTCGTTTCTTCTTCTTCGGTTTTGGTTCATTTTGCCAAGTTTCTAGGGATATATGATGTTCCCCTAATACGAGCTGTCGTTTTCCACAACGTTTTAGAAAAACTGGTGGTTTAGAGGTTCCCGGGTCATTGTTACAACTTAAGGACTTCGGGGGTTGACGATACATATAAAGTTCATCGGGGTTGGAATTAGATTTCTCTATTTTTATGCCCTTTCCCTTATTATTTTCTTTTGCCTTTTTAAATTCAGTTGGGGTAATTTCTCTAACATCATCGGAATTCTCGTCGGAATCCGATTCATCGGAGAATTGGTAATCCTCCCAATATTTTGCTTCCTTAGCGGAAACACCATTGACCATAATTAACCTTGGTCGGTTGGTTGAGGATTTTCTTTTACTTAACCGTTTTATTATTTCCCCCACCGGTTCTATTTCCTCCTCCGGTTCCTCCTCTTCCGGTTCTGATTCTTCTTCCGGTTCTGATTCTTCTTCCGGTTCCTCTTCGGGAACTTGTGAATCAGTCCAATATATATTCGACTCTTCGTTATTATTAGGTGAGTCAATGGGATTTGTGCTAGAGGTAGACATCTATCACACAATATCAAACATGTTAAGAGATTAATATATCACATAATATATACATGTTAATAATATATAGTTTCCAACAAAAATGTTAAGCAATCATTTTTAAAGAAAACACGATCGAAGTCTAGACTCACTAATGCATCCTAACAAACTCGATAAGACACACTAATGCAAATTTTCTGGTTCTCTAAGACCAACGCTCGGATACCAACTGAAATGTCCCGTTCTTATTGATTAAAAACGTTCCATATTAATTGATTTCGTTGCGAGGTTTTGACCTCTATATGAGACGTTTTTCAAAGACTACATTCATTTTTAAAACAATCCATAACCTTTATTTCATAAATAAAGGTTTAAAAAGATTTACGTAGATTATCAAATAATGATAATCTAAAATATCCTGTTTACACACGACCATTACATAATGGTTTACAATACAAATATGTTACATCGAAACCAGTTTCTTGAATGCAGTTTTTACACAATATCATACAAACATGGACTCCAAATCTTGTCCTTATTTTAGTATGCAACAGCGGAAGCTCTTAGTATTCACCTGAGAATAAACATGCTTTAAACGTCAACAAAAATGTTGGTGAGTTATAGGTTTAACCTATATATATCAAATCATAACAATAGACCACAAGATTTCATATTTCAATACACATCCCATACATAGAGATAAAAATCATTCATATGGTGAACACCTGGTAACCGACATTAACAAGATGCATATATAAGAATATCCCCATCATTCCGGGACACCCTTCGGATATGATATAAATTTCAAAGTACTAAAGCATCCGGTACTTTGGATGGGGTTTGTTAGGCCCAATAGATCTATCTTTAGGATTCGCGTCAATTAGGGTGTCTGTTCCCTAATTCTTAGATTACCAGACTTAATAAAAAGGGGCATATTCGATTTCGATAATTCAACCATAGAATGTAGTTTCACGTACTTGTGTCTATTTTGTAAATCATTTATAAAACCTGCATGTATTCTCATCCCAAAAATATTAGATTTTAAAAGTGGGACTATAACTCACTTTCACAGATTTTTTACTTCGTCGGGAAGTAAGACTTGGCCACTGATTGATTCACGAACCTATAACAATATATACATATATATCAAAGTATGTTCAAAATATATTTACAACACTTTTAATATATTTTGATGTTTTAAGTTTATTAAGTCAGCTGTCCTCGTTAGTAACCTACAACTAGTTGTCCATAGTTAGATGTACAGAAATAAATCGATAAATATTATCTTGAATCAATCCACGACCCAGTGTATACGTATCTCAGTATTGATCACAACTCAAACTATATATATATTTTGGAATCAACCTCAACCCTGTATAGCTAACTCCAACATTCACATATAGAGTGTCTATGGTTGTTCCGAAATATATATAGATGTGTCGACATGATAGGTCAAAACATTGTATACGTGTCTATGGTATCTCAAGATTACATAATATACAATACAAGTTGATTAAGTTATGGTTGGAATAGATTTGTTACCAATTTTCACGTAGCTAAAATGAGAAAAATTATCCAATCTTGTTTTACCCATAACTTCTTCATT
Source organism: Rutidosis leptorrhynchoides (assembly GCF_046630445.1). NCBI lineage: Eukaryota > Viridiplantae > Streptophyta > Magnoliopsida > Asterales > Asteraceae > Rutidosis > Rutidosis leptorrhynchoides. The sequence goes on along the minus strand of NC_092336.1, from coordinate 336,508,654 downwards.
TTAAATCCGTTTTGAGTGAATCAAATTGCTATGGTTTCATATTGAACTCTACTTTATGAATCTAAACAGAAAATTATAGATTTATAGTCGGAAAAATAAGTTACAAGTCATTTTTGTAAAGGTAGTCATTTCAGTCGAAAGAACGACGTCTAGATGACTATTTTAGAAAACATACTTCCACTTTGAGTTTAACCATAATTTTTGGATATAGTTTCATGTTCATAATAAAAATCATTTTCTCAGAATAACAACTTTTAAATCAAAGTTTATCATAGTTTTTAATTAACTAACCCAAAACAGCCTGCGGTGTTACTACGACGGCGTAAACTCGATTTTTACGGTGTTTTTCGTGTTTCCAGGTTTTAAATCATTAAGTTAGCATATCATATAGATATAGAACATGTGTTTAGTTGATTTTAAAAGTCAAGTTAGAAGGATTAACTTTTATTTGCGAACAAGTTTAGAATTAACTAAACAATGTTCTAGCGATTAGTCGAGTAAAAATTTACTATCCAACGGCGTCAATGGACAACTTAATTTAGCACAAAAATCTCTACTCATATAGTTTCTATCCGCACCCGAATCAAATAAAACGTAAGCAGATTTATTGTCAATAAGAAACGTACCCGTAACAAGCTCCGGGTCTTCCTGTGCCTCTGCCGCATTAATATTGAAAACTCTTCCGCGACCTTGTCCATTTGTGTTCTCCTGGTTCGGGCAATTTCTAATAATGTCGCCCGGTTTTCCACATTTATAACAAACTACATTGGCATAACTTGCTCCGACACTACTTGCTCCGCCATTACTCGTTCCGACACCATTTGTTCCTTTCGTTCTGTTAACCCCTGGTCTGTAGACATCACACTTCACCGCGCTATGACCATTTCTTTTACACTTGTTGCAAAATTTGGTGCAGAACCCCGAGTGATACTTTTCACACCTTTGGCATAGCTGCTTCTGATTGTTGTTGTTGTTGCGGTTATTATTGTTGTTAAGATGATTGTTGTGGTTGCTGTTGTTGTTGTTGTTGTTGTTGGGCCGTTTGTTGTAGTTGCGATTGATGTTGCGATTGTTAGGATAGTTGTTGCTATTATTGTTATAATTGCTGTTGTTGTTGTATTGGTGATTCTTATCACCGTTTTCCTCCCACTTTCTTTTGACTTGCTTCACATTGGCCTCTTCAGCAGTCTGTTCTTTAATTCTTTCTTCAATCTGGTTCACTAGTTTATGAGCCATTCTACATGCCTGTTGTATGGAGGCGGGCTCGTGTGAACTTATATCTTCTTGGATTCTTTCCGGTAATCCTTTCACAAACGCGTCGATCTTCTCTTCCTCATCTTCGAATGCTCCCGGACACAATAGGCACAATTCTGTGAATCGTCTTTCGTACGTGGTAATATCAAATCCTTGGGTTCGTAACCCTCTAAGTTCTGTCTTGAGCTTATTGACCTCGGTTCTGGGACGGTACATCTCGTTCATCAAGTGCTTGAATGCTGACCACGGTAGTGCGTACGCATCGTCTTGTCCCACTTGCTCTAGATAGGTATTCCACCATGTTAACGCAGAACCTGTGAAGGTATGCGTAGTGTACTTCACTTTATCCTCTTCAGTACACTTACTTATGGCAAACACCGATTCAACCTTCTCGGTCCACCGTTTCAATCCGATCGGTCCTTCGGTTCCATCAAATTCCAAAGTTTGCAGGCAGTGAATTCTTTGTAGGTGCATCCTACACGATTTCTTGTACTGCTAGATCCAAGGTTATTGTTGGTATGTAGCGCAACCTGTACTGCGGCTATATTTGAAGCTAGAAAAGTACGGAATTCCTCTTCATTCATATTCACGGTGTGTCGAGTAGTCGGTGCCATTTCCTTCAAAATAGTTAAATGGAACAAGTTAATCATACAGAATATTAAGAGTAGTTAATAGTATTTCGTAGCATAATATGAACTCATTTATAAAAGCTTTTTCTTCATATTAGCATTTTATAAGTTTAAATTCGGGTAGTACCTACCCGTTAAGTTCATACTTAGTAGCTAATATACAATTTAACTACTACAATTCTATATGAAAAACTGATTATAATAATATTTCGCGTTCAAACTTTTACACAATATTTTACAAACTTACAATACCGCTTATTTTACATATAGCATGAAATATAGCACACAATAAATTTGATACAAGATGGTTGTGAAGATAATTCTAGCTAGTACACAAGTCGTTCAGCAAAGGCAATAAAGACACGTAATTCATACGTCCAGAAACAAGTCATGCATTCTGGTTTTACTAGGATTACTTCCCATCCTTGGTCTTGTGGAACATAACCGTTATGGCCGTTGATAAGACAGCGTGTTGTAACGTCGTCAAAGGGACAAGGGTTACTTAATGTCCAACAGTCCCGTAACAATCTAAAAACCTCATTTCTTACCCCAATTACCGACTCCGTCACTTGTGGGAACGTTTTGTTTAATAGTTGTAGCCCGATGTTCTTGTTCTCACTTTGGTGAGAAGCGAACATTACTAATCCGTAAGCATAACATGCTTCTTTATGTTGCATGTTAGCCGCTTTTTCTAAATCACGAAGTCCAATATTCGAATATATTGAGTCAAAATAATTTCTTAACCCATTGCGTAAAATAGCATTTGGGTTCCCCGCAATATATGCGTCAAAGTAAACACATCGTAACTTATGGATTTCCCAATGTGATATCTCCCATCTTTCGAACGAAAGCCTTTTATAAACCAAGGCATTCTTGGAACGTTCTTCGAATGTCTTACAAACTGATCTCGCCTTAAATAGTTGTGCCGAAGAATTCTGACCGACTCTAGACAAGATTTCATCAATCATGTCTCCGGGTAGGTCTCTTAAAATATTGGGTTGTCTATCCATTTTATGTTTTTATACTGTAAAATAGACAAGAGTTAGATTCATAAAAAAAATACTTATTAATACAAGCAATTTTTACATATATCATAAAGCATAAGCACACTATATTACATATATTACACCACACGAATACAACTATCTTATTCCGACTCGCTTGTTTCTTCTTCTTCAGTTTTGGTTCGTTTTGCCAAGTTTCTAGGGATATATGATGTTCCCCTAATACGAGCCGTCGTGATCCACATTGGTTTAGAAAAACCTGGTGGTTTAGAGGTTCCCGGGTCATTGTTACAACTTAAGGACTTCGGGGGTTGACGATACATATAAAGTTCATCGGGGTTGGAATTAGATTTCTCTATTTTTATGCCCTTTCCCTTATTATTTTCTTTTGCCTTTTTAAATTCAGTTGGGGTAATTTCTATAACATCATCGGAATTCTCGTCGGAATCCGATTCATCGGAGAATTGGTAATCCTCCCAATATTTTGCTTCCTTGGCGGAAACACCATTGACCATAATTAACCTTGGTCGGTTGGTTGAGGATTTTCTTTTACTTAACCGTTTTATTATTTCCCCCACCGGTTCTATTTCTTCATCCAGTTCCGATTCTTCTTCCGGTTCCGATTCTTCTTCCGGTTCCGACTCTTCTTCCGGTTCCTCTTCGGGAACTTGTGAATCAGTCCACGAATCATTCCAATTTACATTTGACTCTTCATTATTATTAGGTGAGTCAATGGGACTTGTTCTAGAGGTAGACATCTATCACATAATATCAAACGCGTTAAGAGATTAATATATCACATAATATTCACATGTTAAAAATATATAGTTTCCAACAAAATTTGTTAAGCAATCATTTTTCAAGTAAACACGGTCGAAGTCCAGACTCACTAATGCATCCTAACAAACTCGATAAGACACACTAATGCAAAATTCTGGTTCTCTAAGACCAACGCTCGGATACCAACTGAAATGTCCCGTTCTTATTGATTAAAAACGTTCCATATTAATTGATTTCGTTGCGAGGTTTTGACCTCTATATGAGACATTTTTCAAAGACTGCATTCATTTTTAAAACAAACCATAACCTTTATTTCATAGATAAAGGTTTTAAAAAGCTTTACGTAGATTATCAAATAATGATAATCTAAAATATCCTGTTTACACACGACCATTACATAATGGTTTACAATACAATTATGTTACAACAAAATAAGTTTCTTGAATGCAGTTTTTACACAATATCATACAAGCATGGACTCCAAATCTCGTCCTTATTTAAGTATGCGACAGCGGAAGCTCTTAATAATCACCTGAGAATAAACATGCTTAAAACGTCAACAAAAATGTTGGTGAGTTATAGGTTTAACCTATATATATCAAATCATAATAATAGACCACAAGATTTCATATTTCAATACACATCCCATACATAGAGATAAAAATCATTCATATGGTGAACACCTGGTAACCGACATTAACAATATTCATATATAAGAATATCCCCATCATTCCGGGACACCCTTCGGATATGATATAAATTTCGAAGTACTAAAGCATCCGGTACTTTGGATGGGGTTTGTTAGGCCCAATAGATCTATCTTTAGGATTCGCGTCAATTAGGGTGTCTGTTCCCTAATTCTTAGATTACCAGACTTAATAAAAAGGGGCATATTCGATTTCGATAATTCAACCATAGAATGTAGTTTCACGTACTTGTGTCTATTTTGTAAATCATTTATAAAACCTGCATGTATTCTCATCCCAAAAATATTAGATTTTAAAAGTGGGACTATAACTCACTTTCACAGATTTTTACTTCGTCGGGAAGTAAGACTTGGCCACTGGTTGATTCACGAACCTATAACAATATATACATGTATATCAAAGTATGTTCAAAATATATTTACAACACTTTTAATATATTTTGATGTTTTAAGTTTATTAAGTCAGCTGTCCTCGTTAATAACCTACAACTAGTTGTCCACAGTTAGATGTACAGAAATAATCGATAAATATTATCTTGAATTAATCCACGACCCAGTGTATACGTATCTCAGTATTGATCACAACTCAAACTATATATATTTTGGAATCAACCTCAACCCTGTATAGCTAACTCCAACATTCACATATAGAGTGTCTATGGTTGTTCCGAAATATATATAGATGTGTCGACATGATAGGTCGAAACATTGTATACGTGTCTATGGTATCTCAAGATTACATAATATACAATACAAGTTGATTAAGTTATGGTTGGAATAGATTTGTTACCAATTTTCACGTAGCTAAAATGAGAAAAATTATCCAATCTTGTTTTACCCATAACTTCTTCATTTTAAATCCGTTTTGAGTGAATCAAATTGCTATGGTTTCATATTGAACTCTATTTTATGAATCTAAACAGAAAAAGTATAGGTTTATAGTAGGAAAAATAAGTTACAAGTCGTTTTTGTAAAGGTAGTCATTTCAGTCGAAAGAACGACGTCTAGATGACCATTTTAGAAAACATACTTCCACTTTGAGTTTAACCATAATTTTTGGATATAGTTTCATGTTCATAATAAAAATCATTTTCTCAGAATAACAACTTTTAAATCAAAGTTTATCATAGTTTTTAATTAACTAACCCAAAACAGCCCGCGGTGTTACTACGACGGTGTAAATCCGGTTTTACGGTGTTTTTCGTGTTTCCAGGTTTTAAATCATTAAGTTAGCATATCATATAGATATAGAACATGTGTTTAGTTGATTTTAAAAGTCAAGTTAGAAGGATTAACTTTTGTTTGCGAACAAGTTTAGAATTAACTAAACTATGTTCTAGTGATTACAAGTTTAAACCTTCGAATAAGATAGCTTTATATGTATGAATCGAATGATGTTATGAACATCATTACTACCTTAAGTTCCTTGGATAAACCTACTGGAAAATAGAAAAATGGATCTAGCTTCAATGGATCCTTGGATGGCTCGAAGTTCTTGAAGCAGAATCATGACACGAAAACAAGTTCAAGTAAGATCATCACTTGAAATAAGATTGTTATAGTTATAGAAATTGAACCAAAGTTTGAATATGATTATTACCTTGTATTAGAATGATAACCTACTGTAAGAAACAAAGATTTCTTGAGGTTGGATGATCACCTTACAAGATTGGAAGTGAGCTAGCAAACTTGAAAGTATTCTTGATTTTATGAAACTAGAACTTTTGGAATTTATGAAGAACACTTAGAACTTGAAGATAGAACTTGAGAGAGATCAATTAGATGAAGAAAATTGAAGAATGAAAGTGTTTGTAGGTGTTTTTGGTCGTTGGTGTATGGATTAGATATAAAGGATATGTAATTTTGTTTTCATGTAAATAAGTCATGAATGATTACTCATATTTTTGTAATTTTATGAGATATTTCATGCTAGTTTCCAAATGATGGTTCCCACATGTGTTAGGTGACTCACATGGGCTGCTAAGAGCTGATCATTGGAGTGTATATACCAATAGTACATACATCTAAAAGGTGTGTATTGTACGAGTACGAATACGGGTGCATACGAGTAGAATTGTTGATGAAACTGAACGAGGATGTAATTGTAAGCATTTTTGTTAAGTAGAAGTATTTTGATAAGTGTATTGAAGTCTTTAAAAAGTGTATAAATACATATTAAAACACTACATGTATATACATTTTAACTGAGTCGTTAAGTCATCGTTAGTCGTTACATGTAAGTGTTGTTTTGAAACCTTTAGGTTAACGATCTTGTTAAATGTTGTTAACCCAATGTTTATAATATCAAATGAGATTTTAAATTATTATATTATCATGATATTATCATGTATCAATATCTCTTAATATGATATATACACATTAAATGTCTTTACAACGATAATCGTTACATATATGTCTCGTTTAAAAATCATTAAGTTAGTAGTCTAGTTTTTACATATGTAGTTCATTGTTAATATACTTAATGATATATTTAATTATCATAGTATCATGTTAGCTATATATATATATATATCCATATATATGTCATCATATAGTTTTTACAAGTTTTAACGTTCGTGAATCACCGGTCAACTTGGGTGGTCAATTGTCTATATGAAACATATTTCAATTAATCAAGTCTTAACAAGTTTGATTGCTTAACATGTTGGAAACATTTAATCTTGTAAATATCAATCTCAATTAATATATATAAACATGGAAAAGTTCGGGTCACTACACCACACACTCGGTTCATAAGGTCCATGAACACAGCTGGTGCGTTAGTCAATCTAAACGGCATAACCATAAACTCGTAATGACCATAACGCGTCCTAAAAGCAGTTTTTAGAATATCATCCTCCTTTACTCGCATTTGATGATATCCAGAACGTAAATCGATCTTCGAATAAACCGACGAGCCTTGTAGTTGATCAAATAAGTCATCAATTCTCGGCAGTGGATAACGGTTTTTGATGGTAAGTTTGTTCAACTCTCTGTAGTCAATACATAACCTAAATGTACCATCCTTCTTCTTGACAAACAAAACAGGAGCTCTCCATGGTGATGTGCTTAGTCGAATGAAACCACGTTCTAATAGTTCTTGCAGTTGGCTTTGCAGTTCTTTCATCTTGCTGGGTGCGAGTCTATAAGGAGCACGAGCTATTGGTGCAGCTCCTGGTACAAGATCTATTTGAAATTCAACAGATCGATGTGGAGGTAGTCCCGGTGATTCTTTCGGAAATACATCGAGAAATTCTTTTGCGACGGGAACATCATTGATGCTCTTTTCTTCAGTTTGTACTTTCTCGACGTGTGCTAGAACAGCATAGCAACCTTTTCTTATTAGTTTTTGTGCCTTCAAATTACTAATAAGATGTAGCTTCATGTTGCCCTTTTCTCCGTACACCATTAAGGGTTCTCCTTCTTGTCGTACAATGCGAATTGCATTTTTATAACATACGATCTCTGCATTCACCTTCTTCAGCCAGTCCATGCCAACTATTACATCAAAACTTCCTAAATCTACTGGTATCAAATCAATCTTAAATATTTCACTACCCAGTTTAATTTCTCGATTCCGGCATATATTATCTGCTGAAATTAATTTACCGTTTGTAAGTCGAGTAAAAATTTACTATCCAACGGCGTCAATGGATAACTTAATTTAGCACAAAAATCTCTACTCATATAGCTTCTATCCGCACCCGAATCAAATAAAACGTAAGCAGATTTATTGTCAATAAGAAATGTACCCGTAACAAGCTCCGGGTCTTCCTGTGCCTCTGCCGCATTAATATTGAAAACTCTTCCGCGACCTTGTCCATTTGTGTTCTCCTGGTTCGGGCAATTTCTAATAATGTGGCCCGGTTTTCCACATTTATAAAAAACTACATTGGCATAACTTGCTCCGCCACTACTTGCTCCGCCATTACTCATTCCGACACCATTTGTTCATTTCGTTCTGTTAACCCCTGGTCCATAAACCTCACACTTCGCCGCGCTATGACCATTTCTTTTACACTTGTTGCAAAATTTGGTGCAGAACCCCGAGTGATACTTTTCACACCTTTGGCATAGCTGCTTCTGATTGTTATTGTTGTTGCGATTGTTATTGTTGTTGGGATGATTGTTGTAGTTGTTGTTGTTGTTGTTGTTGTTGTTGTTGTTGTTGTTGTTGTTGTTGTTGTTGTTGTTGTTGTTGTTGTTGTTGTTGTTGTTGTTATTGTTGTTGTTGTTGGGCCGTTTGTTGTAGTTGCAATTGATGTTGCGATTGTTGGGATAATTGTTGCGATTATTATTGTAATTGCTGTTGTTGTTGTATTGGTGATTCTTATCACCGTTTTCCTCCCACTTTCTTTTGACTTGCTTCACATTGGCCTCTTCAGCCATCTGTTCTTTAATTCTTTCCTCAATCTGGTTCACTAGTTTGTGAGCCATTCTACATGCCTGTTGTATGGAGGCGGGCTCGTGTGAACTTATATCTTCTTGGATTCTTTCCGGTAATCCTTTCACAAACGCGTCGATCTTCTCTTCCTCATCTTCGAACGCTCCCGGACACAATAGGTACAATTCTGTGAATCGTCTTTCGTACGTGGTAATATCAAATCCTTGGATTCATAACCCTCTAAGTTCTGTCTTGAGCTTATTGACCTCGGTTCTGGGACGGTACTTCTCGTTCATCAAGTGCTTGAATGCTGACCACAGTAGTGCGTACGCATCATCTTGTCCCACTTGCTCTAGATAGGTATTCCACCATGTTAACGCAGAACCTGTGAAGGTATGCGTAGCGTACTTCACTTTGTCCTATTCAGTACACTTACTTATGGCAAACACCGATTCGACCTTCTCGGTCCACCGTTTCAATCCGATCGGTCCTTCGGTTCCATCAAATTCCAAAGGTTTGCAGGCAGTGAATTCTTTGTAGGTGCATCCTACACGATTTCTTGTACTGCTAGATCCAAGGTTATTGTTGGTATGTAGCGCAGCCTGTACTGTGGCTATGTTTGAAGCTAGAAAAGTACGGAATTCCTCTTCATTCGTATTCACGGTGTGTCGAGTAGTCGGTGCCATTTCCTTCAAAATAGTCAAATGGAACAAGTTAATCATACAGAATATTAAGAGTAGTTAATAGTATTTCATAGCATAATATGAACTCATTTATAAAAGCTTTTTCTTCATATTAGCGTTTTATAAGTTTAAATTCGGGTAGTACCTGCCCGTTAAGTTCATACTTAGTAGCTAATATACAATTCAACTACTACAATTCTATATGAAAAACTGATTATAATAATATTTCGCGTTCAAACTTTTATACAATATTTTACAAACTTACAATACCGCTTATTTTACATAAAGCATGAAATATAGCACACAATAACTTTGATACAAGATAGTTGTGAAGATAATTCTAGCTAGTACACAAGTCGTTCAGCAAAGGCAATAAAGACACGTAATTCATACGTCCAGAAACAAGTCATGCATTCTGGTTTTACTAGGACTACTTCCCATCCTTGATCTTGTGGAACATAACCGTTATGGTCGTTGATAAGACAGCGTGTTGTAACGTCGTCAAAGGGACGAGGGTTACGTAATGACCAACAGTCTTGTAATAACCTAAAAACCTCATTTCTTACCCCAATTACCGACTCCGTCACTTGTGGGAACGTTTTGTTTAATAGTTGTAGCCCGATGTTCTTTTTATCACTTTGGTGAGAAGCGAACATTACTAACCCGTAAGCATAACATGCTTCTTTATGTTGCATGTTAGCCGCTTTTTCTAAATCATGAAGTCCTATATTCGAATACATTGAGTCAAAATAATTTCTTAACCCGTTGCGTAAAATAGCATTTGGGTTCCCCGCAATATATGCGTCAAAGTAAACACATCGTAACTTATGGGTTTCCCAATGTGATATCTCCCATCTTTCAAACGAAAGTCTCTTATAAACCAAGACATTCTTGGAACGTTCTTCGAATGTCTTACAAACTGATTTCGCCGTAAATAGTTGTGCCGAAGAATTCTGACCGACTCTAGACAAGATTTCATCAATCATGTCTCCGGGTAGGTCTCTTAAAATATTGGGTTGTCTATCCATTTTGTGTTTTTATACTGTAAAATAGACAAGAGTTAGATTCATAAAAAAAAATATACTTATTAATACAAGCAATTTTTACATATATCATAAAGCATAAGCACACTATATTACATATATTACACCACACGAATACAACTATCTTATTCCGACTCGCTCGTTTCTTCTTCTTCGGTTTTGGTTCATTTTGCCAAGTTTCTAGAGATATATGATGTTCCCCTAATACGAGCTGTCGTTTTCCACAACGTTTTAGAAAAACTGGTGGTTTAGAGGTTCCCGGGTCATTGTTACAACTTAAGGACTTCGGGGGTTGACGATACATATAAAGTTCATCGGGGTTGGAATTAGATTTCTCTATTTTTATGCCCTTTCCCTTATTATTTTCTTTTGCCTTTTTAAATTCAGTTGGGGTAATTTCTCTAACATCATCGGAATTCTCGTCGGAATCCGATTCATCGGAGAATTGGTAATCCTCCCAATATTTTGCTTCCTTAGCGGAAACACCATTGACCATAATTAACCTTGGTCGGTTGGTTGAGGATTTTCTTTTACTTAACCGTTTTATTATTTCCCCCACCGGTTCTATTTCCTCCTCCGGTTCCTCCTCTTCCGGTTCTGATTCTTCTTCCGGTTCTGATTCTTCTTCCGGTTCCTCTTCGGGAACTTGTGAATCAGTCCAATATATATTCGACTCTTCGTTATTATTAGGTGAGTCAATGGGATTTGTGCTAGAGGTATACATCTATCACACAATATCAAACATGTTAAGAGATTAATATATCACATAATATATACATGTTAATAATATATAGTTTCCAACAAAAATGTTAAGCAATCATTTTTAAAGAAAACACGATCGAAGTCTAGACTCACTAATGCATCCTAACAAACTCGATAAGACACACTAATGCAAATTTTCTGGTTCTCTAAGACCAACGCTCGGATACCAACTGAAATGTCCCGTTCTTATTGATTAAAAACGTTCCATATTAATTGATTTCGTTGCGAGGTTTTGACCTCTATATGAGACGTTTTTCAAAGACTACATTCATTTTTAAAACAATCCATAACCTTTATTTCATAAATAAAGGTTTAAAAAGATTTACGTAGATTATCAAATAATGATAATCTAAAATATCCTGTTTACACACGACCATTACATAATGGTTTACAATACAAATATGTTACATCGAAACCAGTTTCTTGAACGCAGTTTTTACACAATATCATACAAACATGGACTCCAAATCTTGTCCTTATTTTAGTATACAACAGCGGAAGCTCTTAGTATTCACCTGAGAATAAACATGCTTTAAACGTCAACAAAAATGTTGGTGAGTTATAGGTTTAACCTATATATATCAAATCATAACAATAGACCACAAGATTTCATATTTCAATACACATCCCATACATAGAGATAAAAATCATTCATATGGTGAACACCTGGTAACCGACATTAACAAGATGCATATATAAGAATATCCCCATCATTCCGGGACACCCTTCGGATATGATATAAATTTCAAAGTACTAAAGCATCCGGTACTTTGGATGGGGTTTGTTAGGCCCAATAGATCTATCTTTAGGATTCGCGTCAATTAGGGTGTCTGTTCCCTAATTCTTAGATTACCAGACTTAATAAAAAGGGGCATATTCGATTTCGATAATTCAACCATAGAATGTAGTTTCACGTACTTGTGTCTATTTTGTAAATCATTTATAAAACCTGCATGTATTCTCATCCCAAAAATATTAGATTTTAAAAGTGGGACTATAACTCACTTTCACAGATTTTTTACTTCGTCGGGAAGTAAGACTTGGCCACTGGCTGATTCACGAACCTATAACAATATATACATATATATCAAAGTATGTTCAAAATATATTTACAACACTTTTAATATATTTTGATGTTTTAAGTTTATTAAGTCAGCTGTCCTCGTTAGTAACCTACAACTAGTTGTCCATAGTTAGATGTACAGAAATAAATCGATAAATATTATCTTGAATCAATCCACGACCCAGTGTATACGTATCTCAGTATTGATCACAACTCAAACTATATATATATTTTGGAATCAACCTCAACCCTGTATAGCTAACTCCAACATTCACATATAGAGTGTCTATGGTTGTTCTGAAATATATATAGATGTGTCGACATGATAGGTCGAAACATTGTATACGTGTCTATGGTATCTCAAGATTACATAATATACAATACAAGTTGATTAAGTTATGGTTGGAATAGATTTGTTACCAATTTTCACGTAGCTAAAATGAGAAAAATTATCCAATCTTGTTTTACCCATAACTTCTTCATTTTAAATCCGTTTTGAGTGAATCAAATTGCTATGGTTTCATATTGAACTCTATTTTATGAATCTAAACAGAAAAATTATAGGTTTATAGTCGGAAAAATAAGTTACAAGTCGTTTTTGTAAAGGTAGTCATTTCAGTCGAAAGAACGACGTCTAGATGACTATTTTAGAAAACATACTTCCACTTTGAGTTTAACCATAATTTTTGGATATAGTTTCATGTTCATAATAAAAATCATTTTCTCAGAATAACAACTTTTAAATCAAAGTTTATCATAGTTTTTAATTAACTAACCCAAAACAGCCTGCGGTGTTACTACGACGGCGTAAATTCGATTTTTACGGTGTTTTTTGTGTTTCCAGGTTTTAAATCATTAAGTTAGCATATCATATAGATATAGAACATGTGTTTAGTTGATTTTAAAAGTCAAGTTAGAAGGATTAACTTTTATTTGCGAACAAGTTTAGAATTAACTAAACTATGTTCTAGTGATTACAAGTTTAAACCTTCGAATAAGATAGCTTTATATGTATGAATCGAATGATGTTATGAACATCATTACTACCTCAAGTTCCTTGGATAAACCTACTGGAAATGAGAAAAATAGATCTAGCTTCAAAGGATCCTTGGATGGCTTGAAAGTTCTTGAAGCAGAATCATGACACGAAAACAATTTCAAGTAAGATTTCTACTCGAAATAAGATTGTTATAGTTATAGAAATTGAATTAAAGTTTGAATATGATTATTACCTTGTATTAGAAAGATAACCTACTGTAAGTAACAACGGTTTCTTGATCTTGGATGATTACTTGGAATGGATTTAGAAAACTTGGAAGTAAACTTGCAATCTTGGAAGTATTCTTGATTTTATGAAACTAGAACATTTGGAATTTATGAAAAACACTTAGAACTTGAAGATAGAACTTGAGAGAGATCAATTAGATGAAGAAAATTGAAGAATGAAAGTGTTTGTAGGTGTTTTTGGTCGTTGGTGTATGGATTAGATATAAAGGATATGTAATTTTGTTTTCATGTAAATAAGTCATGAATGATTACTCATATTTTTGTAATTTTATGAGATATTTCATGCTAGTTGCCAAATGATGGTTCCCACATGTGTTAGGTGACTCACATGGGCTGCTAAGAGCTGATCATTGTAGTGTATATACCAATAGTACATACATCTAAAGCTGTGTATTGTACGAGTACGAATACGGGTGCATACGAGTAGAATTGTTGATGAAACTGAACGAGGATGTAATTGTAAGCATTTTTGTTAAGTAGAAGTATTTTGATAAGTGTCTTAAAGTCTTTCAAAAGTGTATGAATACATATTAAAACACTACATGTATATACATTTTAACTGAGTCGTTAAGTCATCGTTAGTCGTTACATGTAAATGTTGTTTTGAAACCTTTAGGTTAACGATCTTGTTGAATATTGTTAACCCATTGTTTATTATAACAAATGAGATGTTAAATTGTTATATTATCATGATATTATGATATATAATATATCTTAGTATGATATATATACAGTTAAATGTCGTTACAACGATAATCGTTAAATATATGTCTCGTTTCGAAATCATTAAGTTAGTAGTCTTATTTTTACATATGTATTTCATTGTTAATACACTTAATAATATATTTACTTATTATTTAACATAATTAACCAAGTGTATCAATATCTTAATATGATTCATATGTACCTAGTAAGACGCTGTTACAACGATAATCGTTATATATATCGTTTTCGAGTTTCTTAAATTAATAGTCTCATTTTTATGTATATAACTCATTGTTAAAATACCTAATGAGATACATACTTATAATAAAATCATGTTAACTATATATATAACCATATATATGTCATCGTATAGTTTTTACAAGTTTTAACGTTCGTGAATCACCGGTCAACTTGGGTGGTCAATTGTCTATATGAAACCTATTTCAATTAATCAAGTCTTAACAAGTTTGATTGCTTAACATGTTGGAAACACTTAATCATGTAAATAACAATTTCATTTAATATATATATAAACATGGAAAAGTTCGGGTCACTACAACCGTCAACACCCGTATTTTCAATATCGTGACAATAACCCGGGAACCTCTAAACCACCAGGTTTTTCTAAACCAATGTGGAAAATGACGACTCGTATTAGAGGAACATCATATATCCCTAGAAGATTAGGAAAAAGAACCAAGTCCGAAGAAGAAGAAACCAGTGATTCAGATTAGAGGGGTGTGAGCATGTTGTGTAATAAATGTATTGTAGTGTGCTTGTACTTTTATGTTCTATGTAAAAATTGCTTGTATTATTTGTTATTACGAATCTAATCCTTGTCTATTTTATAGTATAAAAACAAAATGGACGTTAAAGGTAGAAAACCGAATATTTTAGAAGACCTACCAGAGGATATGATTGAGGAAATCTTGTCTAGAGTCGGTCAGAATTCATCAGCACATTTAGTTATGGCGAAATTAACTTGTCAAACATTTGAAAGACTTTCCAGAAATGCCTTAGTTTATAAAAGGCTTTCCTTTGATAGGTGGGGTATATCACATTGGGGAGACTTTAAGTTATGTCGTGTTTTCTTTAAAGCGTTAAATGCGGGGAACCCAAATGCAATTTTACGCTACGGGTTAAGAACCTATTTTGACTCAACATATCCCAACATAGGATTTCGTGAATTAGAAAGAGCTTCTAACATGCAACATAAAGAAGCATGTTATGCTTATGGGTTAGTGATGTCCGCTTCTTACCAAAGTGAGAAAAAGAACATCGAATTGCAGCTTTTAAATAAAACTTTCCCACAAGTGACGGATTCAGTAGTTGGGGTGAGAAACAACGTTTTTAGATTATTACGGGACTGTTGGACATTACGAAACCCTCGTCCTTTTGACGACATTACAACATGCTGCCTAGCTAATGGTCATAACGGTTATTTTCCACAAGACCAAGGATGGGAAGTCGTTTTAGTAAAACCAGAATGCATGACTTATTTCTGGACTTATGAATTACGTGTCTTTATTTTCTTTGCTGAACAACTTGCGTATTAACTAGATTTATCTTCAAAAACTATCTTGTATCAAAGTGTACTATATTTCATGTTATATGTAATATAGCGAAGTTGTAAGTTCGAAGAATATTTGTATGTGATATATTATTATAATCAGTTTTTCATATGGAATTGTAGTAGTTGAATTGTATATTAGCTACTAAGTATGAACTTAACGGGTAGGTAGTACCCGAATTTAAACTTATAAAATGCTAATATGAAGAAAAAGCTTTTATAAGTGAGTTCATATTATGCTATGAGATACTATTGACTACTCTTAATATTCTGTATGATTAAATTGTTTCATTTGACTATTTTGAAGGAAATGGCACCGACTACTCGATACACCTTGAATATGAGCGAAGAGGAATTTTGTGCCTTTCTTGCTTCAAATATAGCCGCAGTACAGGCCGCGCTACATACCAACAATAACTCTGAATCTAGCAATACAGCTAACGGCGCAAGAAATCGTGTAGGATACTCCTACAAGGAATTCACTGCCTGCAAACCTTCAGAATTTGATGGGACCGGATGACCAATCGGATTGAAACGATGGATCGAGAAAGTTGAATCGGTGTTTTCCATAAGTAAGTGTGCTGAAGGAGACAAAGTGAAGTACGCTACGCATACCTTCACAGGTATTGCGTTAACATGGTGGAATACCTATCTAGAGCAAGTGGGACAAGATGCTGCTTACGCGCTACCGTGGTCAGCATTCAAGCACTTGATGAACGAGAAGTACCGTCCCAGAACTGAGGTCAATAAGCTCAAGTCAGAACTTAGAGGGTTACGAACACAAGGATTCGATATTACTTCGTACGAAAGACGATTCACAGAATTGTGCCTATTGTGTCCGAGAGCGTTCGAAGATGAGGAAGAGAAGATCGACGCGTTTGTGAAAGGGTTACCGGAGAGAATCCAAGAAGATATAAGTTCACACGAGCCTGCCTCCATACAAAAGGCATGTAGAATGGCTCACAAACTAGTGAACCAGATTGAGGGAAGAATTAAAGAACAGGCGGCCGAAGAGGCCAACGTGAAGTTAGTCAAAATAAAGTGGGAGGAAAACAGTGATAAGAGTCACCAAAATAACTACAACTATCCCAACAATAGCAACTACAACAAACGGCACAACAACAACAACAACAACAACTACAACAATCATCCCAATAACAATAACAACCGCAACAACAACAACAATCAGAAGCAGCTATGCCAAAGGTGTGAAAAGTATCACTCGGGGTTCTGCACCAAATTTTGCAACAAGTGTAAAAGAAATGGTCATAGCGCGGCGAAGTGTGAGGTCTACGGACCAGGGGTTAACAGAACGAAAGGAACAAATGGTGTCGGAACGAGTAATGGTGGAGCAAGTAGTGTCGGAGCAAGTTATGCCAATGTAGTTTGTTATAAATGTGGAAAACCAGGCCACATTATTAGAAATTGCCCGAACCAGGAGAACACGAATGGACAAGGCCGCGGAAGAGTTTTCAATATTAATGCGGCAGAGGCACATGAAGACCCGGAGCTTGTTACGGGTACGTTTCTTATTGACAATAAATCTACTTATGTTTTATTTGATTCAGGTGCGGATAGAAGCTATATGAGTAGAGATTTTTGTTCTAAATTAAGTTGTCCTTTGACGCCGTTGGATAGTAAATTTTTACTCGAATTAGCAAACGGTAAATTAATTTCAGCAGATTATATATGCCGGAATCGAGAAATTAAACTGGGTAGCGAAATATTTAAGATTGATTTGATACCAGTAGAGTTAGGGAGTTTTGATGTAATAGTTGGCATGGACTGGCTGAAGGAGATGAAAGCAGAGATCGTATGTTACAAAAATGCAATTCGCATTGTACGAGAAGAAGGAGAACCCTTAATGGTGTACGGAGAAAAGGGCAACACGAAGCTACATCTTATTAGTAATTTGAAGGCACAAAAACTAATAAGAAAAGGTTGCTATGCTGTTCTGGCACACGTCGAGAAAGTACAAACTGAAGAAAAGAGCATCAATGATGTTCCCGTCGCAAAAGAATTTCCCGATGTATTTCCGAAAGAATTACCGGGACTACCTCCACATCGATCTGTTGAATTTCAAATAGATCTTTTACCAGGAGCTGCACCAATAGCTCGTGCTCCTTACAAACTCGCACCCAGCGAGATGAAAGAACTGCAAAGCCAACTGCAAGAACTATTAGAACGTGGTTTCATTCGACCAAGCACATCACCATGGGGAGCTCCTGTTTTGTTTGTCAAGAAGAAGGATGGTACATTTAGGTTGTGTATTGACTACATAGAGTTGAATAAACTTACCATCAAAAACCGTTATCCACTGCCGAGAATTGACGACTTATTTGATCAACTACAACGCTCGTCGGTTTATTCGAAAATCGATTTACGTTCTGGATATCATCAAATGCGAGTAAAGGAGGATGATATTCCAAAAACTGCTTTTAGGACACGTTATGGTCATTATGAGTTTATGGTTATGCCGTTTGGATTGACTAACGCACCAGCTGTGTTCATGGACCTTATGAACCGAGTGTGTGGGCCATATCTTGACAAGTTTGTCATTGTTTTCATCGATGACATACTTATTTACTCAAAGAATGATCAAGAGCACGAAGAACATTTGAGAAAAGTGTTAGAAGTATTGAGGAAAGAAAAACTGTGCGCTAAGTTTTCAAAGTGTGCATTTTGGTTGGAAGAAGTTCAATTCCTCGGTCACATAGTGAACAAAGAAGGTATCCAGGTAGACCCGGCAAAGATCGAAATCGTTGAAAAGTGGGAAACCCTAAAAACTCCGAAGCATATACGTCAATTTTTAGGATTGGCTGGTTACAACAGAAGATTCATCCAAGATTTCTCCAAAATAGCAAAACCCTTGACTGCATTAATACATAAAGGGAAGAAATTTGAATGGAAGGATGAACAAGAGAAGGCGTTTCAGTTATTGAAGAAAAAGCTAACTACGGCACCTATATTGTCATTGCCTGAAGGGAATGATGATTTTGTGATTTATTGTGACGCATCAAAGCAAGGTCTCGGTTGTGTATCAATGCAACGAACGAATGTGATTGCTTATGCATCTAGACAATTGAAGATTCACGAGCAAAATTATACAACTCACGATTTGGAATTGGGTGCTGTTGTTTTTGCATTAAAGACTTGGAGGCATTATTTATATGGGGTCAAAAGTATTATATATACCGACCACAAAAGTCTCCAACATATATTTAATCAGAAGCAACTGAATATGAGACAACACAGGTGGATTGAACTGTTGAATGATTATGATTTTGAGATTCGATACCACTCGGGGAAGACGAATGTGGTAGCCGACGCTTTGAGTAGAAAGGACAGAGAACCTATATGGGTAAAAGCTATGAATATAATTATTCGTACTAACCTTACTACTCAAATAAAAGAGGCGTAACAGGGGGTTGTAAAAGAAGGAAAGTTGAAGAATGAGATACCCAAAGGATCAGAGAAACATATTAATATTCGGGAAGACGGAACCCGATATAGGGCTGATAGAATTTGGGTACCAAGGTTTGGAGATGTGAGAGAAATGGTACTTAAAGAAGCACATAAAACCAGATATTCAATACATCCCGGAGCGGGGAAGATGTATAAAGATCTCAAGAAACACTTTTGGTGGCCGGGTATGAAAGCCGATATTGCTAAATATGTAGGAGAATGTTTGACGTGTTCTAAGGTCAAAGATGAACATCAGAAACTATCAGGTCTACTACAACAACCTGAAATCCCAAAATGGAAATGGGAAAACATTACCATGGATTTCATTACTAAATTACCAAGGACTGCAAGTGGTTATGATACTATTTGAGTAATAGTTGATCGTCTCACCAAGTCAGCACACTTCCTGCCAATGAGAGAAGATGACAAAATGGAGAAGTTGGCGCAATTGTATTTGAAGGAGGTTGTCTCCAAACATGGAATACCCGTCTCTATTATCTTTGATAGGGATGGTAGATTTGTTTCAAGGTTCTGGCAGACGTTGCAACAAGCATTGGGGACTCGTCTAGACATGAGTACTGCCTATCATCCACAACTGATGGGCAGAGGTAAAGGATGATACAAACGCTTGAAGACATGCTACGAGTATGTGTTATTGATCTCGGAAACAGTTGGGATCGACACCTACCGTTAGCAGAATTTTCCTACAACAACAATTATCATTCTAGTATTGAGATGGCGCCATTTGAGGCACTTTATGGTAGAAAGTGCAGGTCTCCGATTTGTTGGAATGAAGTGGGGGATAGACAGATTACGGGTTCGGAGATAATACAAGAAACTATCGAGAAAATCATCCAAATTCAACAACGATTGAAAACCGCCCAGAGTCGACAAAAGAGCTACGCGGACAGTAAAAGAAAAGATATAGAGTTTGAAATTGGAAAAATGGTCATGCTTAAGGTTTCACCTTGGAAAGGCGTTGTTTGATTTGTTAAACGGGGGAAACTAAATCCAAGGTACATTGGACCATTCAAGATTATAGATCGTGTCGGACCAGTAGCTTACCAACTGGAGCTACCTCAACAACTCGCGACTGTACATAACACTTTCCACGTCTCGAATTTGAAGAAATGTTTTGCTAAAGAAGATCTCACTATTCCGTTGGACGAAATCCAAATCAATGAAAAACTTCAATTCATTGAAGAACCCGTCGAAATAATGGATCGTGAGGTTAAGAGACTTAAGCAAAACAAGATACCGATTGTTAAGGTTCGATGGAATGCTCGTAGAGGACCTGAGTTCACCTGGGAGCGTGAAGATCAGATGAAGAAGAAATACCCGCATCTATTTCCAGAAGATTCATCAACACCTTCAACAGCTTAAAATTTCGGGACGAAATTTATTTAACGGGTAGGTACTTTAGTGACCCGAACTTTTCCATGTTTATATATATTAATTGAGATTGATATTTATATGACAAAATATTTCCAACGTGTTAAGCAATCAAACTTGTTAAGACTTGATTAATTGAAATAGCTTTCATATAGACAATTGACCACCCAAGTTGACCGGTGATTCACGAACGTTAAAACTTGTAAAAACTATACGATGACATATATATGGTTATATATATAGTTAACATGATTTTATTATAAGTAAGTATCTCATTAGGTATTTTAACAATGAGTTATATACATAAAAATGAGACTATTAATTTAAGATACTCGAAAACGATATATATAACGATTATCGTTATAACAACGTCGTACTAGGTACATATGAATCATATTAAGATATTGTTACACTTGGTTAATTATGTTAAATGATAAGTAAATATATCATTAAGTGTATTAACAATAAACTACATATGTAAAAATAAGACTACTAACTTAATGATTTCGAAACGAGACATATATGTAACGATTATCGTTGTAACGACATTTAACTGTATATATATCATACTAAGATATATTATATATTATATATCATAATATCATGATAATATAACAATTTATCATCTCATTTGATATAATAAACAATGGGTTAACAACATTTAACAAGATCGTTAACCTAAAGGTTTCAAAACAACATTTACATGTAACGACTAACGATGACTTAACGACTCAGTTAAAATGTATATACATGTAGTGTTTTAATATATATTCATACACTTTTGAAAGACTTCAAGACACTTATCAAAATACTTCTACTTAACAAAAATTCTTACAATTACATCCTCGTTCAGTTTCATCAACAATTCTACTCGTATGCACCCGTATTCGTACTCGTACAATACACAGCTTTTAGATGTATGTACTATTGGTATATACACTCCAATGATCAGTTCTTAGCAGCCCATGTGAGTCAACTAACACATGTGGAACCATCATTTGGCAACTAGCATGAAATATCTCATAAAATTACAAAAATATTAGTAATCATTCATGACTTATTTACATGAAAACAAAATTACATATCCTTTATATCTAATCCATATAACAACGACCAAAAACACCTAAAAACACTTTCATTCTTCAATTTTCTTCATCTAATTGATCTCTCTCAAGTTCCATCTTCAAGTTCTAAGTGTTCTTCAAAAATTCCATAAGTATAGTTTCATAAAAATCAAGAATACTTCCAAGCTTGCATGTCTACTTCCAAGCTTTCTAATCCATTCCAAGTAATCATCAAAGATCAAGGAACCTTTGTTATTTATAGTAGGTTATCTTTCTAATTCAAGGTAATATTCATATTCAAACTTTGATTCAATTTCTACAACTATAACAATCTTATTTCGAGTGAAAATCTTACTTGAACTGTTTTCGTGTCATGATTCTGTTTCAAGAACTTTCAAGTCATCCAAGGATCCTTTGAAGCTTGATCCATTTTTCTCATTTCCAGTAGTTTTATCCAGAAAACTTGAGGTAGTAATGATGTTCATAACATCATTCGATTCATACATATAAAGCTATCTTATTCGAAGGTTTAAACTTGTAATCACTAGAACATAGTTTAGTTAATTCTAAACTTGTTCGCAAACAAAAGTTAATCCTTCTAACTTGACTTTTAAAATCAACTAAACACATGTTCTATATCTATATGATATGCTAACTTAATGATTTAAAACCTGGAAACACGATGAACACCATAAAATCGGATATACACCGTCGTAGTGAAACCGGGGGATGTTTTGGTTTGGATAATTAAAAATTATGATAAACTTTGATTTAAAAGTTGTTCTTCTGGGAAAATGAATTCTCATATGAACATGAAACTATATCCAAAAATCAAGGTTAAACTCAAAGTGGGAGTATGTTTTCTAAAATGGTCATCTAGACGTCGTTCTTTCGACTGAAATGACTACTGTAAGACCCAAATATTTATTGTACATAATGTATTTATGGTGTACGATGCGTGTATGAAGTTTACGTGTTGCTTGCTCGGACGCCGAAGGAAACTGGACGTTGTCTGAAGTGACAAGGTGTGTACGTATCCTTTCAACCCCAAATAAAGTTTGTGTTGATGTTCCAAAGCCTTACCATTGGAAAGGAAATCTTATCATGTTTCCAATGATATTTGATTCATCGAAAACGGAGCTACGGTCAAAAAGTTATGGCCAAAACAAGAAACTGAAAACTGACCTGAAGGTTGGAGCGGCGCTCCACCTTTCGGCGCGGCGCGCCGAACTCGTCTGATGCAATTTTCAGACTTTTTAAAAGGTCTAAATGAAGGGTACTTTGGTCTTTTCACTTGGGGTCGGTTTGGGGTCATCAAAACTGATCCTTTGATCAGTTTGGATCACATTTTCACTCATCAAACACTCTCATCTTCAAACCCTAGAGTGAGAGTAGAGCTTTAGAGAGAGAGAGCTCCAATTGGAGAAGAAGAAGGGTGTTTCGGGTCAAACCTTGGGTATTAAAGTTGTTCTACTCGTCAACGACATCATTTTGGCGGTATTGGTAAGTTCTAACTCCGAATTTCATCTTAGTGATTTGATATTCAAGTTAGGGTTTGAACTTAAATTGTTAATAAACCCATTCAAACTCTTGAATTGAGTTTGTGGATGCTAGTAATCGGGTTTATTGTTATTTTTGGTGGATTTTGTGTCGGTGAACTAATTGGCCATGGTTAGGACTTGTAATTGGGTTTAATCACTAGGTTTAGTGATTATAGAAGTATTGGAACCCATTTAGGGTTATTTGATTGACTAATTTTGACTATGGGTCAAAATTAGGGTTTGGTGACGGTTATGACCCAATTGTCGATTTAATAAGGTTTATAAACTTAAAATGGATTAAGTTGAAGCATAGAACCGAGTTAAATATGTTTTGGTGTCAAAACTTGCTAATGGCGTGATATTGACTTCTTATGGGACAATTTAGGGTTTAAGTGTCTTTTTGGGCAAGATAGGTGTTTAACACCTATGATCGGGTTTAATTGGCATATTAAGACCATTTTCACTTGTGTTAGTGATTATTGGTTAATTTTGGGCGCGGTTTGTACTTGGAAGTGCATTTGGGTCGAATTTGCACTAAGTGTCAAATTGGGTTGGTTTGTAAATCCAATCTAAGTGTGTTGTTGAATTTGTGATAATGGAATAGGTACTTTCCATTGACGAGTTGCAGATTACTTGGAAGCATTCTTCAAGACTTCAAGGTGAGTGTTAATATCCTATGTGCATATGTATGTGTAGGATGGGTGCGGGTCGGGTGAAGTGATTCTCGGCTATAGAGCTCACTTCACATATGGGTGGATTTGATGGACTTGTGTATGGGTCCAATTGGCACGGTTATGCGTTTTGGTTGACCAACTTTGATGAGGTGCACACTTTGTGTGTACGTTAACACATGGGAGTGTGATGTGGATTATATAACCCCAATGGCGAAGGGTTGATATTGTGAGTGGAGTAATTATACGTATGTGTATATGACGTATTTATTTGTGGGTGTTATGGTATGAACCATCGAGCCGGTAGTGCCATAACATGTGTGTGATCGAGTGTGAACCACGAGCCGGTAGCACTATAAACTAAGATGTGAACCACGAGCCGGTAGCATCGAGTGTGAACCACGAGCCGGTAGCACTATAAACTAAGATGTGAACCACGAGCCGGTAGCATCGAGTGTGAACCACGAGCCGGTAGCACTATAAACTAAGATGTGAACCACGAGCCAGTAGCATCGAGTGTGAACCACGAGCCGGTAGCACTATAAAAGAGTATGACTCGAATGCGTATGGTGTAAACCACGAGCCGGTAGCACCATAGTGTTATGGTTAACCATATTGTGTTGTGATTGTATAGCATGTTATATATATATTGTGATGAGTACATGCTAATGTGGTTTTGGGATGGTGTACGACTTGTTAGTATTTACGAGTATGTTGATATACTAATTGTGTTACAAGTTCGTATGAGGTATTTGATATTTGTGTGGCGTGTCCATTTTATACATATATATGTATGTAGTATGTTATCATTCACTAAGCGTTAGCTTACCCTCTCGTTGTTGACTTTTTTATAGATTGCATGGATGCGGAGGCTCGGGTAAGCGGGGACTAGTGGACTAGCGTAGTTGCTTTAGAAGGCTTGCTTTTGGATTGATTAGGATTCGGTAGCGTATCCCCAATCGCCATGCTCGACCTTTATTTTGTATTACAAATCATGTGGTTGAAAACTTGTATTTTCGTACGAAAGTCGTAAAACGGCCAATGTGGGCCCGGTCTTCGTAAAACTAATTTTATTAATGGAACGTGTTAGTTCTACATATATTAATGTATGGTTAAAAGCGTTTTGTCTAAATACGACGGGAAGTGGTCAAACATTTTCGCATTTCATGACTTTTTGGACAGGCCACTTTGGCGCGCCGCGCGGCCATATGGCGCGCCGCGCCATGTGCTGTACCAGCAATATATTTTTTTTTCTGCGTTATTGGTTGGTTAACGGGTTGGGTTGTTACAAGTGGTATCAGAGCATGGTCTAAGGAATTTAGGTGACTTGAGATAGGTGCCTAGACTTAGACTTGTGTGTGTGCTTAATTGTTGCGGGACTTGTAGGATTACGGGTCGGAATGGATTTAGTTAGTGCCTTGTTTATAGATTGACTAACTTGTATATTAGTAATGCGGATATTATTAATATATTATTGTGATGTGATAATAATTCTCGAGTGTGTTTATATAGCGTAGGATTTTGTTTGTGCTTTGTTTATGTTGCGGTTGCATATATCATCGAGTGAGGCGGTCGTTGTACTAACGAGCCGATACGGTGTGTATGCGTAATAAGGACTTGCAAACCTTATTACGGATGCAAATCGTGTCTAGTAAGTGATGTACGACGAGTGTTTAGCAAGATGGGACGGTGTTGTGCGTGTGGTTTATATGTTCGTGATCTAATCGTTTGCATTCCTTAGAATGAAAACGGAAGATGGATGCGGAACGAGTGAGCCTATTCACGAAGGGAAGGATGAGTTAACATTAAAGATTGAGGCTGTGTTTGAACGATATGTCTCGATTTTCACCGGCAGAGTTAGAGAAGTAACCAAGGAGTTGGTCGAAGGACAAATGACGAAAGTGGTCCGAGACCAAGTGACTAAAGTTGTAAAGGAAGAGTTTGAAAAGAGGTTTCCCAAACCTCGAGGTAGCGATGATGAAGATGTACTTGCAAGGTTAGGATTACATGGTGCTCATGGTAAGAGGGCACGAAGTACGCCTGAAGGCGTTGAGAATGTGAAGAAGAAGAGTAAGAAGGGTTACAAGCTTACGTGCTTTAAGTGTGGGGAACGGGGTCATTTGGCACAAGATTGTACGGTGGTGCCTTTAGGTTCAATCAGATGTTTCATTTGCCGAATGGAGGGACACCGGAAGTCAGAGTGTTCTGAATCGCATGACGATCGGGTCAGGAGGTTAGAGCGCGAATATATGATGGGAAGTGGAGCACGGAAGCCCAACAGCGCTACATCAGGTACTTTTAGTATGAAATCATATGTCATTCGTTTGTAATAACATGCGGTATGTGCGTAAGTCTTAGCTAAACTTTATTCTCCGTTGGAGATAATTTGTAGCAAGCGGGCGGTTTGCGTTTATGGTTCCGGTTTGCTCTCAGCAGAGCATATAAGTGGTGTGTTGTGCCTTGACTCTATGGTGTGAATCCTTGGGTGCTTAGGCATTTTGGTTGGTATCGGGTTGTTTAGCTCGTTCGAGTGAGACCCTTAAGGTCTCAATTGTGTTGTGCATGTTATTAATATGGGTGACGTTCCTAATGGAAGTACCCTATGGTGACTTTGGATTGTCGGGCGAAGGGCGTAAGACTTGGCGTAACCAAGCATTCCTTAGTATTTGGGAAATGTCTCTACCAAGCCATGGAAATGAGTTTTGGTGTTTGGATGTTAGAGCGTGTTCGCTCTCGTGTCGAAGTTGATGAACCATGAGGTTCGACGGGTGGGATGAAACCCGAGAAATCGAGTGTTTTGGATCTCGATGTATGTTGGTAAAGGATTCTACGTGACGCGACATTAGGTGCCTCTTTTATACCTACTAGCATGGTGTTCGACTCCGATTGTGTTGCGGTTACATTGTACTCAGTGTACCGAAGTGAAACCCTTAGGTTCATGAGTGATCGGGTGAAATTCGACAAACTAAAGCAATTGGATGATTGCGAGTGTATAGTTCGTGTAATTTGTGGTACACTTTTCGTTCGAAATGTTCAAGGATAGTTAGGATCCTTGGTATGCTCAAAGTTGGAGCAAGACATGGTGATGGGCCGTGCGAACCCAATTATTGGTAAAGTCTACCTTTGGTAGCATTGTACGGGTGTACGAGATGCGGTTATGGAACGTAATTCCAAGTAGAGGAGTTACACTCCCGCACGAGGAGGTTTTAGTGTGAGATTTCGGACAATGTTTTAGTAAACCGAAACTTGTGTCGGGACCTAGATTTGGTCGATCGTGGTAGAGTATAATTTCGGTTAAATTGTACTTATGATTTTGGATTTGAATTATCACCAAGGTGGTAATGTGGTAAATCTCGTTGAGAGATAATGGACGTGTTTGGTAAGTAAGGTGAAATCCCTCGGTTAAGGGATGTGTGTGTCGGATTCTCTTTTAGAGAATTATTATTTTGTACCTATGTTTGATATAGGTGGTTCTTGCTCGATTGTGTGGATGGTTAGTGGTATCCGTTAGGGTTCACTATAGTGTAACAGAGTGCGATGTTGCACTACTCGTTGTTCGAGGCCAAAAGTACGTATGTGATTGGTGAAGCATGACCTTCGGGGTCCGCTGACTTCATCATAGTATTTTTGATTGGTGGAGCATGACCTTCGGGGTCCGCTGACTTCATCCGGTGTTGAGTGATCTATTGGTTGTTTTATACACCGATGGTGGGATCGTGAGGATCATGTTGTGTGATTAGTGATTGCGATAGCCATGTTTCGCTCACGTGTTGTTACGGGTGTGACAATAGTCGATTTTGGACACCTTAGGATTAGCGTTGCCATAGTCGTTTTGGGCACTTTTGGTTTTAGTCGTTGCTTATGATGTTAGGATAGTGGCGTATTGGTTGTATTGCGCACTACAAAGGATGTTTAGTGGTAAGAGTAATCCGTGAGGATTCATGTGGTTCGATCTTCAACGTTCGGATTGTTGACTTTAGATTGAGACTTGGTCACTTTTAGCGTTGTCCGTGGTAAAGGTACGCTAAGGAATTTATATCTCGGTACGAGGTTGGTTGAGTTTTTCCCGATATGGGAAATTGAGCAGGTTTTAGTGCTCGGATTGTGGTTTTGATAAATCACGGTTGACGATTTTAGTTGTTAAAAGTGATCCGTTGGGAAGAATTGTCTAGGAAAGTTCGTATTGGGACTTGAGTGAGGATCGTTGAGTAGGTCCGGATTGGTTAAGTGGAGAAGATCACGAGGACGTGATCGAGTTTAAGTGGGGGAGAGTTGTAAGACCTAAATATTTATTATACATAATGTATTTATGGTGTACGATGCGTGTATGAAGTTTACGTGTTGCTTGCTCGGACGCCGAAGGAAACTGGACGTTGTCTGAAGTGACAAGGTGTGTACGTATCCTTTCAACCCCAAATAAAGTTTGTGTTGATGTTCCAAAGCCTTACCATTGGAAAGGAAATCTTATCACGTTTCCAACGATATTTGATTCATCGAAAACGGAGCTACGGTCAAAAAGTTATGGCCAAAACAAGAAACTGAAAACTGACCTGAAGGTTGGAGCGGCGCTCCACCTTTCGGCGCGGCGCGCCGAACCCGTCTGATGCAATTTTCAGCCTTTTTAAAAGGTCTAAATGAAGGGTACTTTGGTCTTTTCACTTGGGGTCGGTTTGGGGTCATCAAAACTGATCCTTTGATCAGTTTGGATCACATTTTCACTCATCAAACACTCTCATCTTCAAACCCTAGAGTGAGAGTAGAGCTTTAGAGAGAGAGAGAGCTCCAATTGGAGAAGAAGAAGGGTGTTTCGGGTCAAACCTTAGGTATTAAAGTTGTTCTACTCGTCAACGGCATCATTTTGACGGTATTGGTAAGTTCTAACTCCGAATTTCATCTTAGTGATTTGATATTCAAGTTAGGGCTTGAACTTAAATTGTTAATAAACCCATTCAAACTCTTGAATTGAGTTTGTGGATGCTAGTAATCGGGTTTATTGTTATTGTTTGTGGATTTTGTGTTGGTGAACTAATTGGCCATGGTTAGGACTTGTAATTGGGTTTAATCACTAGGTTTAGTGATTATGGAAGTATTGGAACCCATTTAGGGTTATTTGGTTGACTAATTTTGACTATGGGTCAAAATTAGGGTTTGGTGACGGTTATGACCCAATTGTCGATTTAATAAGGTTTATAAACTTAAAATGGATTAAGTTGAAGCATAGAACCGAGTTAAATATGTTTTGGTGTCAAAACTTGCTAATGGCGTGATATTGACTTCTTATGGGTCAATTTAGGGTTTAAGTGTCTTTTTGGGCAAGATAGGTGTTTAACACCTATGATCGGGTTTAATTGGCGTATTAAGACCATTTTCTCTTGTGTTAGTGATTATTGGTTAATTTTGGGCGCGGTTTGTACTTGGAAGTGCATTTGGGTCGAATTTGCACTAAGTGTCAAATTGGGTTGGTTTGTAAATCCAAACTAAGTGTGTTGTTGAATTTGTGATAATGGAATAGGTACTTTCCATTGACGAGTTGCAGATTACTTGGAAGCATTCTTCAAGACTTCAAGGTGAGTGTTAATATCCTATGTGCATATGTATGTGTAGGATGGGTGCGGGTCGGGTGAAGTGATTCTCGGCTATAGAGCTCACTTCACATATGGGTGGATTTGATGGACTTATGTATGGGTCCAATTGGCACGGTTGTGCGTTTTGGTTGACCACCTTTGATGAGGTGCACACTTTGTGTGTACGTTAACACATGGGCGTGTGATGTGGATTATATAACCCCAATGGCGAAGGGTTGATATTGTGAGTGGAGTAATTATACGTATGTGTATATGACGTATTTATTTGTGGGTGTTATGGTATCAACCATCGAGCCGGTAGTGCCATAACATGTGTGTGATCGAATGTGAACCACGAGCCGGTAGCACTATAAACTAAGATGTGAACCACGAGCCGGTAGCATCGAGTGTGAACCACGAGCCGGTAGCATTATAAACTAAGATGTGAACCACGAGCTGTTAGCATCGAGTGTGAACCACGAGCCGGTAGCACTATAAACTAATATGTGAACCACGAGCCGGTAGCATCGAGTGTGAACCACGAGCCGGTAGCACTATAAAAGAGTATGACTCGAATGTGTATGGTGTGAACCACGAGCCGGTAGCACCATAGCGTTATGGTTAACCATATTGTTTTGGATTGTATAGCATGTTATATATATATTGTGATGAGTACATGCTAATGTGGTTTTGGGATGGTGTACGACTTGTTAGTATTTACGAGTATATTGATATACTAATTGTGTTACAAGTTCGTATGAGGTATTTGATATTTGTGTGGCGTGTCCTTTTTATACATATATATGTATGTAGTATGTTATCATTCACTAAGCATTAGCTTACCCTCTCGTTGTTGACTTTTTTATAGATTGCATGGATGCGGAGGCTCGGGTAAGCGGGGACTAGTGGACTCGTGTAGTTGCTTTAGAAGGCTTGCTTTTGGATTGATTAGGATTCGGTAGCGTATCCCCAATCGCCATGCTCGACCTTTATTTTGTATTACAAATCATGTGGTTGAAAACTTGTATTTTCGTACGAAAGTCGTAAAACGACCAATGTGGGCCCGGTCTTCGTAAAACTAATTTTATTAATGGAACGTGTTAGTTCTACATATATTAATGTATGGTTAAAAGCGTTTTGTCTAAATACGACGGGAAGTGGTCAAACATTTTCGCATTTCATGACTTTTTGGACAGGCCACTTTGGCACGCCGCGAGGCCATATGGCGCGCCGCGCCATGTGCTGCACCAGCAATATAATTTTTTTTTTCCTGCGTTATTGGTTGGTTAACGGGTTGGGTTGTTACAACTACCTTTACAAAAATGACTTGTAACTTATATTTCTGACTATAAACCTATACTTTTTCTGTTTAGATTCATAAAATAGAGTTCAATATAAAACCATAGCAATTTGATTCACTCAAAACGGATTTAAAATGAAGAAGTTATGGGTAAAACAAGATTGGATATTTTTGATCTTTTTTAGCTACGGGAAATGTTCAACAAATCTATACAAATCATATCCTAGCTAACTTATATTATATTATACATGTATTCTAATATATTATGTAATCTTGGGATACCATAGACACGTATGCAAATGTTTTGACATATCATATCGACCCATGTATATATATTATTTGGTACAACCATAGACACTCTATATGCAGTAATGTTGGAGTTAGCTATACAGGATTGAGGTTGATTCCAAAAATATATATACTTTGAGTTGTGATCTAGCCTGAGACGTGTATACACTGGGTCGTGGATTGATTCAAGATAATATATATCGATTTATTTCTGTACATCTAACTGTGGACAACTAGTTGTAGGTTACTAACGAGGACAGCTGACTTAATACACTCAAATCTTTAAAACATAATAAAAATGGTTGTAATTATATTTTGATCATACTTTGATATATATGTACATATTTGTATAGGTTCGTGAATCGATCCGTGACCAAGTCTTATTTCCGAGGAAGGAAATATCTGTGAAATTGAGTTATAGTCCCACTTTTAAAATCTAATATTTTTGGGATGAGAATATATGTAGATTTTATAAATGATTTACAAAATAGACACAAGTACGTGAAACTACATTCTATGGTTGAATTATCGAAATTGAATATGCCCCTTTTTATTAAGTCTGGTAATCTAAGAATTAGGGAACAGACATCCTAATTGACGCGAATTCTAAAGATAGATCTATTGGGCCTAACAAACCCCATCCAAAGTACCGGATGCTTTAGTGCTTCAAAATTTATATCATATCCGAAGGGTGTCCCGGAATGATGGGGATATTCTTATATATGCATCTTGTTAATGTCGGTTACCAGGTGTTCGCCATATGAATGATTTTTATCTCTATGTATGGGATGTGTATTGAAATATGAAATCTTGTGGTCTATTGTTACGATTTGATATATATAGGTTAAACCTATAACTCACCAACATTTTTGTTGACGTTTAAAGCATGTTTATTCTCAGGTGAATACTAAGAGCTTCCGCTGTTTCATACTAAAATAAGGACAAGATTTGGAGTCCATGTTTGTATGATATTGTGTAAAAACTGCATTCAAGAAATATATGTCGATGTAATATATTTCTATTGTAAACCATTATGTAATGGTCATGTGTAAACAGTATATTTTAGATTATCATTATTTGATAATCTACGTAATGTTTTTGAAACCTTTATTGATAAAATAAAGGTTATGGTTGTTTTAAAAATGAATGCAGTCTTTGAAAAACGTCTCATATAGAGGTCAAAACCTCGCAACGAAATCAATTAATATGGAACGTTTATAATCAATATGAACGGGACATTTCAGTGGAGGTCTCTGGAAAAATTCAAGCAGGTATACTTCAAATTGTTTCTAGATTTCTGATCCTTATCACTTGTTGAAACTATATGAATCTTCGAATCCGTTTGAAAAACATCACAAATTCATAAATTCATAAAGTCAAAGGTTGTTCTTCGACGGTCAACGCTTCGATTGGAGAAATTAAGAAGTTTCAGAGGTGGTGGTTGAATATCGAGCATTTCTTGAAGGATTTGCAACAACTTTTATTTAGATTTCGTAGACTGAAACGCATCAGAGAAGGTTTTGCAATTTTTGGTGTTCTTCATTATTTCGAACTGTGCATCGTGATTCTGATAATTTCATGCTGTTTTGGATTCAAATCCTTCATGAGAGAGGTTAATCGTTGCATAAGGAAGCTAGTTCAATCAGTTTGAATCATTAATTTAATCATATCGATATTTTGGAAATTCTCGACTTGAAGGCTTGAAGAACACATTCGGATATTTTCAAAATCTTTGTTCAATTGTTCCCGGAATCACAGTTACCAGATTCGCACGCCTAGCTATTTATCTAATTCGCACAGTAACTGACTTGAATTCTGATTCGTACATCTACTTCATTGGGATGTTCTGTTACTGGATTCGCATATTATTTGTTAGTGGGCTTGCACAAGTCTTACTGGGCCTATCCGAATCTATTATAAAGGCCCACTACTTGTCAAAATATATGAGAGAATCTCATATTTGTGAGATTCTGATAGGTGAGAATCTGTGACCTATTTTGATTCATGAGAATTTGATTCATTTACCGAATCTTACACATTGACCGAATCTGACACGTGAGAATCTGAACTTTTTTACTTTCAATCCCTATCAGAATCTACTATTTTGCAAGGGTGGTCCTTATCTGAATCTGGACCTCCTGTGCAAAACTTTTCAATAATTCAAAGTTAATAGAATCTAACAAACATTTAACGATCACTAACGAAACGTCAAATTCAAAATTTGATTCACGAGAATCAAATTTTGAGGGGGAGAAAAAGTGATAATTCTTGATAATTGTTTGACGTCTCGCGTACTTTACACAATGATGTCAACTGATTAAGAGATTTCCAAGTTTAGAGCTCAGATTACGGAAATGAGTTCACTTCTTTCTAAAAGCAAAGTGAGAGAAGCAAAGTTAGAAGTTAAAGTATGTACACTGCAACAAGACTATGATCGACAACAAAGAATGTATAAAGAACAAAATGTGTGTGTCATGCTAATGATCAAATGACTCAAAAAGGAAGAAGAAGATTACCTTTCTGAAATTTCTGAACTGAAAGATTAAATTTCGAAGATGGAGTTCAAATCATCTAAGAGTTCTTCACGGGAAGAAACATTACCACATTTGAAACACGAGATGGTGTCAGTAGGAGTTAATACTGATCCGATATTAGTAGTGGATGAACCAAAGACTTTGATTCTGGATTCTCCTCAAACAGTTGGGAAGAAGGTCATCAAGACCGAATCCACTCCTCCTACAGTTCCTAAACCCAAGAAATAATTTTCCTCTAGCAAAACGATATACTCCAATTACGAGACCAATGTGAATCGTTCGTTTCTGAAAACCACATATGGGGAGAATGGAGAGATTACTGGTTATCGCGATCGATATGGTTGGTTTCCACACAAACCCAAGAAGCCATTCATAGGTCCAAGAAAAAAACCTCGTACTAAAGTTGACCTTGTTTTCTAACACCTCAAAGCTTCAGTTTCCGAAACAAGTGTCAAGTGATAAAGGCGCAATCAAAACTAACAACACACCCGATTCCTCAATACCAACCAAATACTCTTTTCAAGAGTAGCTCAAGTTTAAGTCAAGGTCCATGATTATGGCTAAAACTTCATTTCCTTTTAGTGCCACCGAAATTTTTCTCACAAGCTGAACCAAGTATTCCAATAAAGTGGATTGAAGAATCCATAGTTGTAATTGATAATACCTACAAGTGGTATTTTAAATGAAGATGATTTGACTTCACTATGGTTTCCATATACTTATGTATGCGACTCGCTCTTCAAATAGATGTCAAACATCACATGTAACTTGATTGACGTTAGTTGTTAAGAGGGAGAACATGTTCTTACTTCTAGGGGGAGCACCGATTGTTCTTTCTAGGAGAGTGAACTTACGCTTACCACGATTCCTGTATCTGATACCTTGATTAAGTTTAAGCATTTGTAAAGAGGGAGTTATGCATGAAGATACAACATCGGTTACTTTTGAATAGGCTCTGATACCCTTTCCCTCTTTGATCAAAATATGCTTAAGAGATTTAATCACATTTTGAGGGGGATATATAAGAGAAAGTAAAACGAGGCATTCAGCAATCTGAAGAAGATTCTCAAGAAGTCCATTGGAGATTTAAGAATTCAAGAATGTCAAGATCTTCAAACAACGGCAACATACATAATCGACGACTAGACTAGTAGTTTTAGATTTTTTTGTATGTCAGTAATAAGGATACTAATTTTTTTGCACACAATCGATGCAAAGGGGGGATTGTTAGAAACCCAGGAATTGCATAGATTATGTGCCAAGCCTTAGAGTGATGGGATATGATGAGGGCTATAAATATCCTACCAAGGCATCATTTGAAGTGAGTCATTCACACACATAGCTAAGCACTTAACCGAGTTCAAGAAATTTGTGAAAAAGTCAATATTGAGTAATTGACTTTTCCTTTCAATCTTCATACAATATCGTTCATATGATATTCATACATTCATACAATATTAATGTATTTTGGGTCCAACACTATCTAGGTTGCTTTATACGGTTGTAACCGTCCTCTTTACTTGTGGTTACTGCACTACTTATTGAGCACTTAAGGTGAGTCTATAGTCCCATACAAACTTTTCTTTTAGGATGAGATACATGCTGTTTTCTTAAACTGTTTTATAATTTTGGCATGAATACTAAACTGATATACATATGAGTGTAATCAAAAAGCCATTGGCTTGAATATCTTAATTACTTACGTTAGCTCGAAATATAGGGACGGATCAGTTAAGTTTGACAGCTTCACCGCTACATGTTGTGGTGCTTATTACTTCGTAAACATGTATACATGATCAAGTGTATACTTTAATGGGGTAAAGGAAATCGCATAGTCTTAGACTATTCGTAATGTTAAAGCTTTATATTCAAGTGCTCATTATATTGTATATATTTTTGCAAATGTTTTGTACGAAATCTCGTGGTCTAATACTTACTATTGAATACTTAAACTGTTTTCATGTTTTATCCCAGGTCCATAGACGGCAAGCTTTCGCTGGTGCATGGCATATGTTTGGAGTTCTTCATGTTTATTTAAAGACTCTACTTTTATTATTCGCATTTGAAGCTATTTATTTATTAAACAATGTTATTTTTTTTCTACGGCACTTTGGTATTTTGTTACTGGTGGAGACTTGTGTTTTAAGTCAAAATTTTTATCAATAAGTGCGAATACTTTTTGAAAACGTCTCATTTAGAGGGCGCAACTGTTACTGCACCATCAGATAGGAATTTGGCAAGGTGTTATAGTTGGTATCAGAACTAGCAGTTACAGAGGACTAGGCTGCATTAGTGTGTCTGATCGTAGGGTACATTACGAGCCTAAACTTTGCGACTGTATGCTTACTTGAAATATATATGCTAAACGTATGATGTTTACTGACTTTTATTGTTAGATGTCTAACTCTGGTGAATCTGCTACGTCTCCCGTTTGACCCAACCTACTTTGAAGGAGGACAATCCACTGTTGCTTCGTGTTAATGCCATGGAAAAGTTGTTGAACCTCTATCCACATCCTTATATGACTCTCTATCACCAGAATTGTATCAGTGGTTTGGAGTCGCGTGTTGCAGCTTTAGAAGATCAACTTGATGCACTACAACTTACAGTGATCGGCAAGAAACCCAATACCTGAAGACCTTTACCGCGTTCTCACTCTTAGATGGGAGCGTTTATTTCTTGATATTTATTTGAGACTTCTTTCTATCTCAGGATTATCTACTTTATTTTATTACCGGTGTGGTTTTACCGATATACTAGTGCAGATTA
This sequence comes from Rutidosis leptorrhynchoides, assembly GCF_046630445.1. NCBI lineage: Eukaryota > Viridiplantae > Streptophyta > Magnoliopsida > Asterales > Asteraceae > Rutidosis > Rutidosis leptorrhynchoides. The sequence goes on along the minus strand of NC_092336.1, from coordinate 336,472,196 downwards.
TATTTCTTTTGGAGATATTACTTTTTGAATATTATTTGGTGGTTTATTAATGATAAATAGTCCGTTATTAATTATTTACTAGCTGAAGACCCGCGAATTCATGGGGTTTTTGTAGGGATGATTATCCATTGATATGTTATAATGTTTAAATTTTTGATAATATTTGGCAGATTTATAATAAATTGGTTCAGTTACAAGAATAGTGTTACATGACACATATAATAAACATAAACATATATATCTATAAGTAAAAACAAATATAATAATTATGATATTTACATTACTAATAAAAGAGAGAGCGAAAAGCCATATGATGGTATTACACACCTTGTGCAAATTGCAAAGAAACAACAATTTATACATACTCATATTGGTAGTTTCTCAAATTACTCAAAAACTACAAAAATGATTCAGTCAATGATTATAAGAAAAGTACCATAAGAAAGCATGTTATTAGCCGCAAATTCGTTTGGTAATATTCCGTCCAAATTTTTGACCATGATCTACAAAATGTGAGGTGTAATTTTTCAACAAATGCAACAAATGAAAAACATAATAATTAAAAATTATAAACTAACAGCGCCATTATAACCTAGGTCAAAGTGCGGTAACTATAATCTGTAACACCCCGTCAAAATCGCCATTGACGCGAATTTTAACTCTGGTCCCAGTGCTTGGTCTTGACCTCTAAGCAACAGCAAAGTTCTAGCGGAAGTAATAAGTACCTGAGAATAAACATGCTAAAGCGTCAACACAAAGGTTGGTGAGTTCATAGATTTATCACAAAAGATAAAGTAATGTAAAGTGGACCACAAGATTTAGTTTAAGTATAAACAGTTAACAAAAAGTTTATAAGCCATGAGCACCCGATATACGAAACTTCACACATGTGTATACAAATATACATATCAGTACCCTATAAATGAGTACACTCAACCAAGTGTATTGGTACGAAGTGATAAGCACCCGTTATCTGGTTTGGTGACAACCCGATAGATCTATCCATATAATTCGCGCTTACGATCCAGTAATTACTCGTAATCGAGCTAAGGGCTTTGTGGTTGAAACTCATGCAAATAAGTAAATTTAAGAACTTGTGTCCATAATGAAAAACAATAAAACGAGCATGTATTCTCACCAATGAGTAAAAAATGGGGCTATGAGACTCACAATTGATGCAACACGGTGCGAAGCTCGAAAAGTGCGGTTTAGATAGTTTACGGTGATCCGGCTTGAGACCTAATGAATATTATGGGGTCAGAGGTCATACTATTTGATATAGTATTTAGGTTAGGTCTAAGATCAATTTCTTAAGTGATCTTACACATCCAATTCGGTTCTTGGTTTCAAAGGTTACATAGTTCATAGTTTTAAGTGTTGACTTTTTTGACTAGTTTTATCATAACATTAGTTTAGGTGTTTCTATTAATCTAGACATCCATTTAAGGTGAGATTACCATCTCCGAAAAGCTCTTTGAGTAAAGTTTCTAACCATGTAAGGTTAGCCTCTAAACTCAAAATAGAAGTTGGTCAAAAGTTCACTCTTTTAGAAGTGTTCAAAACAGTTCAGTTTTACACTATAAGTTCCTAGGTAAGTTTAAAAATAGCAAATTTCATTTGTTTGACTCAAGATTTTTACAGAAGTCTTTAAGGACATATAGAAATACTTATTCTCAAAAGGAATAACCTCAAGGTCTTCATTAACCTTGTCTTTAGAGATATGGTTTTAGACCAATTTCTGACTTCAACAAAATCTTATGTCAACTTGATGGGACTATATCTCAATGATTCCTTAATGGTTTTTGGTGTTTTAACTATCCATTGTTTTCTTATTAAGTATTTTTTTCAAAACAAAAGCCTTTAGTTCAAGATCCATCTTATATTTTGATTTATACATGGTTCTTTGACACTTGGTCAGATTGCTTTAAATCTGAACTTGTCTCACCAAATAAAAATTAAAAATGACTTTTTCTTTGAGATAAATCATGAAATCTTTACTAGAAGTCTCAAACACATGTATGAACATCATACTAATTTATGAGTTCCTGAGATCAACCATAAGTTGGTGTTTAGGTCACGAACTTCAAGTAAAATTTTGGACAGCTCAAAGACAAAATAGTTTTATATAGTTAACCACTTTAGTTCTTAGTTTAGCTTCATTTTAAGACATAGGACATGTAGAGATCTTAAGTTTACTGATCTAGCATCAAGGTCATGGTTAGCTATATAGTCATCGTTGAGTGACTTAACACTCTAGATCAAGCTTTTACACCATGAAAGTTCTTGAAGATGACAAGAAATGATGAATAGAATTGAAGTAGTTTGTTATAACTTGAATATATTTGATATTAGGGCTTCAAGAAGATGAACAAGAGAGAGTTTTAGATCTGCATATTGAAGTGTATGTGTGTGTAAGAGTGAATGAGAATGATCAAATGAGTGAAAGATGAATAAGAGGTGAGTTTATATAGAGGTGGTGGTGGTGGCGTGTCACAAGGAGAGCAAGGGAGGGAGTGACTCACCACTTAGCCATTAATGAAGCTTATGATTATGTTTTGCATGTTACTTAGCTTAAGGAGGAAGTATTTGGATGTTGTATGGTGATGTTATGGATGATGATGATGATGATGATGATGATGATAAACGATTTTTGATGATGATGGTGGAAGTGTTCTAGTAAATTTTTGATTTGCAAATGTACATGTACTTGTGTATTTTTTCTAAAGTATAAGCTAAGGTGTTAATTCATATGTTTAAGGTTTAGGAAGTAAGCTAAGATTAGGTTCTAATCAAGATAGGTTAAGGTTAGTTAAGTGGAAGAAATGACTAAATACAAAGTGATCAAGACTAGTTGTAAAAATGATTAAGTGTAGAGAAAGTTTTAACTTATGATCTAATGTCCAAGTGAATTAGTTATAAGTTTAAGTAAATAAATTTACTTACTAATTTATTATATATTAAGGTATAGATTATAAAATTTATGGTTTATAGTGATAAGCTAAGGTTTTTAGGACAAGGTGCAAATGTGCAAGACAACTCTTGATTGAACAAGACTTAATTGTAACCTTAGAGTCTTACAAATCCCAAAAACAAATCAAGACCTAGTTCATCAAAACTACTAGTCAAGTTGAAGATTCTAAGTTGTGAAAATTAGATTAAACAAATTGGTCGGAAAAGTTCGGGTTGTGACATAATCTAGGTTGCAACAATATTCGCGGATTTTTTAAAAGGACATGTCAGATATTATTGATAATGGGTAGCATCTTACATATCACCACCTTCACATATACTAATAACAATGCATACATAGCAACCCACAATCAGATCAATAAGTGAAATTACACCAAATGATATTACTTTACTTAAAAAGCTATTAACAAGAGTTAATAGAGGCCCTTTATTGGACCCTTAATTACTGTTTCCTCCTCCCATCCATTCATTTAGACCAATATAGCCCTCGTTGGAAAATCAGAGTCATGATATTATATTATATAATAATAATAATCTCTCAGTTACAAGAGTTTAATTCACGTTCCTTTTGGATGCTCTGTTCAGTCGATAATAACCTCTAATTTTTTTTTTATATTTATCCACATGCAGCATGTATGTCTTTTATTTTCTACAACCACGTGTCAAATTTTGTTGACTCGCCAAACCCTTACTCAACACGTTCCCTTTACTGATTGATGAGTCACCTTCTCTTCATCCCAATCTTATACTCATACTTCCATCTAATTCTCAATTGTAGTTACTTTATTTCTTCAGCTTACATATTACCTAAAATGTACGCTTCTTTATATAAGATTTCTTATCTATTTATTTTCTTTCTTTGTTTTCTTTTCTAAAATCATGTCTTATAGCTTCTGTCACTGGTGTTTCTTTCTGTTTATGATCCGTTATCGTTTTATTTTTTTAATATATCATCGTTGCTCTGAACGTTTTTCTACACAGTAGTTTTAGTTTGACTTATTTGTTCGTTTAATTAATAGTTGATTGTAAGATTAGTAAATCTTTTATGATGCATAAACAAAAGAATTTATTGAAGTTTTATTAGGTTTATTGTGATCTTATTATCTTTGATCGTATTCTATTTGATCTTTGTTATATGGTAATGTTTGATTTAATTTATTTGAGCATTATTTTTAATAGGTTACTTGATTGATCGTAGATAAAAAAAAAAATTTAACCTTTAGATCTCAGCCACCAACGTTCGATATGATTGACCTGTTTTGATGCATTGTAAGGTTATTATGATGTTCCGTTTGATCATTTCAGGGAGCAACTATGGTTGACCAGTCTGTTACCATCGTTCTTGCACCAAAATACACTCTCCAATTTCTGCTACTACTCTACAACTACTTTGCAACAGTCCCTTATACATTCTTCTATTGAAGCTATACTACGTATTACGGGGGAATTTTGGATTTGTATTTTATATATGTATAACTGAATATCTAACATTTATGATTGGGACTTCGTATTTGCAACAATTGGTTTTTAATGACAAGATAACTTCACACACCAAAGTAAGAGTACTATTGTATTATTATATAAGATTATATGTCGAATAGATGTTTACGGGTGTTGAATGTATGAAGTCACCTTCGATCATGTAAGAAATAACTATGAGGATTCCTTTAAACCCCAAATAGAACTTTTTCTTTTTATATGAAACAAAAAGCAACACATTTGTAGCTGAATTAGGTTTCATTTCATTACTTTCATATTTTCAAAAGATCTAATAGCTATTATCAAGATCAGCTCTCTTCCAATTAACAGAGTAAAAAAATGAAAATAAGATAGGGATGATGTGATGACGGTTTTTTGCTAAACGTTGATTGAGAGTAGCAAACAACAATTTTTTAGTCACTACCCTGAAAAATACGACACGAAACAAATATCAAATAAATATTTACAAATATTATAGTAACTTAAAATTTAACCTTCACTAAATAAAATATTGATCTCATATATGTCCCCAGCAAAGCGGGGTTATCATACCTCTTGTTTAGAACAAATGACATAACAAATAATAAAACTTACATATTAGTATATCTGTTAGTCCCAATTAAGCCTATAACAATCGGTTACTTGATGATTGTGTGGGTTTGTGGTATTAGTTAGTATGAACTTCAGAGAGAACATGATAATATGAAAGAGTAAAATGTGATAACTAGTTACAAAAGGAGTGGGGAGGTTGTTTATATATGACAACCTCCTAAGTTACAAGCCTTAATAAGTTACCATGGTAATAAAGAGTAAATACATTACATTACAAATATTAAAACCATGCGCCACTAAACTATTACATAATCATATGTCAACAATCTCCCCCTTGGCGTGCGGTTTTGCAAAAAATTTCAACTTCCAATCATCAGCTTTGACTTGCACCCTCCGAGGCCTTTTTCTTGGCTTCCTCATCACCTTTCATCGCCTTGATCACTCACTTCCAGGTGTGTAGTTCCTTTCATAGTGTTTGGGAATGATGAACCTCTTGAGACTGGTGACGTTGTATACGAACTTGGGCACGTATTGTGAACCTGTGAAGTAGTTTTTCTTTCTGTTAATTCCTAGCGAGGTGTTAAAATGCCTCTTGTACAGCCTGAACTCAAGAAGTTCATTGATGTGATTTGCCATCTCGTTCATCATCAGCTTTTGGTAGTTCCCTATGTTCTCTATTCGTTTGCAGATGTCAAAGAACTTTAGTACGCGCTTGAGAGTTCCATCAGAGTATTTTGGCAGCTCGGATTTGTGAATGAATATGGGCCTTTTGATTTTGTTGTGAAAGATGAAGCCTTCTTCAGGGCCGTCCAAGCAATAGCAAATCTTAAATGGAGACAAACCCAGAGTGTCGATGGTTTGATTTAGCGCGGAGAGCAGGATCTTCTTTTGAATCGATTCGACACCTAGTTAAAGATCATATTGAGAGGCAAGTTTAATTCTTTCTTTCATAAACCTTCTCACCCTTTCGATTGCCGTTTCTATGACCCAATTCTTTCTTATTTTGTCCCTCAAACAATTGTATAGGAATAACACATCAACCGGTTTGAGTTCAATCAGATCATACTCCGAGAATATGTACTCTTGGTCGTTTGAACGAATCACTTTAAAAGATGGGGTAAACACTTTCCTTGTCAATGACCTGCAGAACACACTGTTTATGATAATAATCGGATACTCTTTCTGGTGCTCCATGTCAAACTCATCCCAGTTCTTATAAACCCGCCTTTGATAACGGTACATTATCAACTTGTCCTTATCATTAAGAAAATCATAGCACTCGATTGGCTTGAACCTTTCAGATACTGGCAAGTTTTTAAGTTTATCTTCACTCACGAAGATCCTGTACGCTTGCTCTTCCAGCCAACAGCCCTGTAGCACCTCTTCAGATTGAGGTTCACCAATTTTGATTGGTAGTGCTCTGTGTTTGTTGAATTCTCCATGTTGAGGATTAGATGACGTGGATTGTTCAGGAATCGGTTGAGCGGTAGGTTTGGGAAATCTTGGAGTGGTTTCACTGGTGTATTCTTGAGTGAAAAAATGATCAAATTCATTAAGCACTTCCTCGTCAGGAGCTTCTAAGTTCACATAATTCTCTTTTGAAAATGCTCCTTCAATGGCAACAGTCGGAATTGTTTGAGGTTTAAGGTTTCTTAAGTACTAGGAATGATAAACTGTGGTGCAGATGTGACGATTATTTCGGAAGGTGGGGTGATTGATTCAATTTCGGGGTTAGTGTATACCACCATAGCAAGAGTGGTTTCAGTTGAGGTAACCACTGCTTCAGACATTTCGGTTTCGGTTTTTTCTTCCTTGACATCAACAAATATAATTTCATCAAAGTCATCCTCATCATCAGAGTTTATTGTGATTACATCATGTCCTTCGGGGACAACATCATCTTCTTCTATTGTGTATTCGACCCCTTCGACCATCCCTTCAGGCACGTCAGAGTCATCGAAAATTTCTTTCCCTTTTCTGGAAGAGCTAGGTTAATTTTGTGATTGACTGAGGCTTTGAGTGATATGCACTGTGGATCTTCCTCCGATATTCTCCCCCTCATGTTGGCTACCGGCATCGGGGTCATTATGTCGCCAGGAGGAAGATGGTTGATCAATACGATACAGGATCGGTTCAAGTACAAAAGGATAATTCGGGATGAGTTGAAGAGAGTTGAGAAGACCAAGAATGTCTTTTCTGATGTAGTCACCCTCAGAAAGATTGACTGAGAGAAGGTGGAGCATGAAATTCATTCTCCCGTTGAAGATAAGTGAGGTTCGGTTGATGTGTGACCGATTGAGTGATTGGTGATGATGTCATGATAGGTGGTGATAGTGGTGGTGGTGGTGAAGCATTAAGATCAGGTGGTGTTGATGTGAACCGAGGTGGTGATGGTTGTGTTGTGATTATTGGTGAGGATATGAAGGAGCCCTGCATAGAAATGTTAGTGAAAACAGCCTGAGATTCTTGATGAAACTCAGTTGTCACCACTGTTGAGCTTGAAAGCTGAGCAGTGAGGCCTGTTGTAACAGGGCTTCCAAGCGATCTTAGAGAAGCAATTTCCGGAGATTTTCATGTCTCTACACTTGTTGTTGTAGTATGAGCTATAGACATTGAACGTTCGGTATAGGACTTTACCAAATTCCTACGAGCACTAGACACATTTTTAAATTATTTTTGGCAGATCTCATCTAGATTCGCCGATTCTAACTCATATGAAACAGATGTTTATACATCTCAGTGGCTTCCTAGTGTTTGGGGAGGGCTAATGTTTTCTTTTTGCCCTGTCTCACTCCCGGTCCGCACATCCTCTCTTGATTTTTCAACCACACCCTCATTTCCATCCTTATCACTCTGATCAATATCATGAAGAACCTTCTGGAGTTGTTCAGAGGTTACTTGCTTTGGTTTAGTTTGTCTTTTAGGCCTATTTTCACCCTCAATTCTTTTCCCCTCAGACTTTCTTTTCTTTGACCCTCGCTTGCTAGACCCCTCACCAGGTGTCCTATCAGCTCCTGGGGCAGGATCCCCTGGTTATATAGGATCTATAGGAGCTCCTATCTCTCTTAAATATTCAATAATTCTTGGATCGTCATGAGGTCCAAGATTCCGTAAATGAGCAGGTATGAGTTGAGCTTGCACAATCTTGGATCCAATTCTCTTTTGAATAAACGAGATACATTCCTGCTCTACTAGTGGTTCAACCCGATCTCTAGGGATAGGGTCGGGAGTTTTATCACTGGCATCGATTATGGCTGAAAGTATGTTGGCGTAGAATCTCTGAAATTGAATATATGATAGGAGAGGTGTTGAGTGAATTTCGATCATGCGATCTCAGATGACTTGGCCAAAATCTGCAGTTGGCAGGAACACAATTCCATAGAAGATTTTTAACAAGAATATAGTGATGTGGTCAGATCTATTCTGCATAGGATTGAAACATCAGTTTACAAAAGTGTACAGCACAGCCCACCGTTGTGCCATGCATTGCTTTTTGAAAGCTCTTATCTTTGTAACATCTCCATCATATCCAAGTTGTTGTACGGCAGCTAGCATCTCATTTTCGGAGGAAAATTCATCATATTGTGCTCTTGCTGGAATGCCTAAGAATCGTCTCATGTCGGCTAGGGTGAAAGAAACTCTCTGATCAGGATTCTGAGAGGCTAGGAAGGAAAGTAAGCAGGTGCATCGCCAACAGGTGGGTGGTATGTCATGGTGTCCCGCATCAAAAGAAGCTGACATTCTGAAGCATGCTCGAACTCAGTGAATACATTGTGCATTAGGTGGTTTAGTAAAATGGGAATCCAGTAGTCACATGAAGTATTACATCTTGGTTGAAAAAGGCATTATTCGACATTGCTGTTGTGTCATGAGCATGGTTAGTTAAAACACAATTCATAAGGTGTTTTTGTGAAAATGGTGACAAAATCATTTAATTGTTTCAATTAAAATTCGTCAAAGCCTGTTAAAATAACACCAACGCTTAGCAATATTTTGAGCAGAGAAAGTTTTCGAGCAAGGCATGGTTTTCGAGCAAAGTGAAGTTTTCGAGCATAAAAGTTTTCGAGCAGTTGGTCCTTTTTGGACAGGTGGTTTTTCGAGCATAAAACTTTTTGAGCATGTAATTTTTTTTGAGCACTCACAGAAGGTTTTCAGTCATTGTTACACACTTCAATTATTTTTGAACAGCTAAGATTTTCGAGCGCTCGAAAAACATGAAGTTTTTCGAGGACTCTCTCTGTTTGAACACTTATGAAGATAAATGAAAAACCATCAACAGATCATGTAAAAATCAACTTTAATTAGTTAACTACACAGCAATCCTAACAAGTTAAGTATGTGGACACATTTAAACATCAGATCATTACATACTGAATTAAAAAACCCTAGTTTCGTCCCCTTTTTGCATTCAAATTGGGGTAAGCATCTAAATGTGATTAATACACTAAAACATGTTCTAATCAACATATATTATGAACCCTAAGTTATTTCAACTAACAATTTTGCAGTATTTGAGCATAATCATGTCGATTTCCGTTTTAGGGTTTGAACCCCTTTGAAAAGTAAAACAGAGATTAAGCAAAGAGACATACAAAGCATGGTATTTCTTCATAATCAGTTGTTTACAGATGGTGTTAAATTCCTAGATGTCTAACCGATTGAAACATAAACACACAAATTAGTGAAAAAAACCGAATGAGAGCAAACTTTGGGACGATGAGCAGTGTTGATGGTGGTTCTCCTTGAGAGCAAGTGGGCTTTTGATTTTAAAAGGAAGATTTGAAAGTGATAGGAGTAAAGTGAAATTTTATCCTTTTATGGCCACAAAATGACTGAAAATTTTTAAATTTCGGTCAAGCTTGCTCGAGAACCATCGCTCGAAAACCACTCAGAATTTGAACATGCTCGAAAACATTCAATTTTTCGAGCAGATTTGGATTTTAATGGGATTTTGGTACAGCTCGAAAACCTTAAGAATTTTAAGAAAATTCTGTGAAATAATCATGTTAAAGTTTAAACTTTAATTATTTTTCAAAATTTAATTTTCTCAGGTTTTTACAGTTTTTGAGACCGGGAACCATGAGGCAGTCATTTAGACACATCCTCTAGAGGCAGTCACAAGGACACATCCTCCATTATTTGTTGACTGTGATTTTGAGGTAGTCATTTAGACACATCCTCTTGAGGCAGTCATAGGGACACATCCTCCGTCATTGCTGACTGTAATTTTGAGGCAGTCATTTAGACACATCCTCTTGAGGCAGTCACAGGGACACGTACTCCATCATTGCTGACTGTCTGGTTTGGGGCAGTCATTAAAACACATCCTCCTGAGGCATTCACTAGGACACAACCTCCGTCATTGCTGACATTTTAATCTTAACTCCCCCTAGACAGTTACAAGTTTTAGGAGAGTTATGTTTGAAAATGTGAGTTTTACACTGTTATTTGTGTAAAAGTCAGTTTAGATTTTGAAAATCATATTATGATACCGGATCACCTACTGTAATTTATCTGAGAGCCATTGTTCTCATCTCCCCCTTAAAATGTGATGCATCAGATTTTGAAAAACCACAATACTCCCCCTAGGCAAGTGTATCACTCCCTCTAGGCACTTGCCATGATTCTAGATGGTAGAGAAATCAACCATGCCAAATTTACCAACCAGGTATTTGAACATGGGTTCATCTAAGGCCTTGGTAAGTAAGTCAACCAGTTGGTTTTTAGTGGGGACAAAGTAGAGTTCAACATTTCCTTTCTCAACATGATCCTTTATGAAGTGGTAGCGAATATCAATGTGTTTGGTTCTGGAGTGATGAACAAGATTGCTGGAAATAGAAATGGCACTTTGAGAATCACAGTAGATGGGGATTTTTGTGGAACTTAAATCCATAGTCGAGAAGTTGGGTCTGCATCCACAACACTTGGGAGTAACAACTTGCAGCTGCAATGTATTCAGACTCAGCAGTGGAGAGTGATATGCAGTTTTGCTTGCGAGATGACCAGCTGACTAATTTACGACCTAGGAATTGAAGGCCACCGAAGGTAATTTTTCGGTTCACTTGGTCACCACCATGATCAGCATCCATGAAGGCCATACGGTGGAATCCAGTCCCGAAGGGGTACCAGAGTCCAAGGTGAACAGTGCCCTTGAGGTAGCTAAATATTCTCATTATGGCCTTATAGTGAGAGTACCTAGGGTTGGCTTGAAATCGGGCACACAGACATACAACAAACATGATGTCGGGTCTACTGGCAGTAACGTACATCAATGAGCCTATTAAGTTTTGATAGAGCGTTTGATCAAAAGGTTGTCCGTCCAGATCAGTATGTAATGAGATGTTGATTGACATTGGGGTAGGGCTAGTTTTCATCTCAGGAAAGTTAAACTTTTTGAACATATCGGAGATGTACTTAGATTGTCCGATGAAAATCCCAGTTGGAAGTTGTTTAACTTCTAATCCCAGAAAGAATTGAAGTTCTTCGAGCATACTCATTTCAAACTTGTTTTTCATGAGTTCAGAAAACTCATAGCATAGAGCGGGGGAAGTGGAACCGAATATGATGTCATTAACATAGACTTGAATTAACAGGATGTGATCATTCTATTTTCTGATGAATAGAGTCGTGTCAATGGTTCCACGGGAGAAACCGTTTTTAAGCAAGAAAGTAGTCAAGGTTTCATACTAAGCCTTGGGTGCCTGTTTGAGTTCGTAAAGGGCTTTTGAAAGGAGATATGCGTGATTGGGATGTTTGGAATCGACAAAACCTTCGGGTTGAATAACGTAGACTTCCTCTTGGAGAACACCATTTAGAAATGCAGTTTTTAAGTCTATTTGATAGACAGTAAAACGCTTGTGAGCAGCATAGGACAGAAACACGCGGATGGATTTGAGGCGAGCTACAGGGGCAAATGTTTCGTCATAGTCAATCCCTTCTTGTTGTCTGTAGCCTTTGGCGACGAGACGTGCTTTGTTGCGAATGATAATCCCGTGAGCATCCTTCTTATTCTTGAATATCCACTTGGTGTCAATGATTATTTTACCAGATAGACGTGGAACAAGTTCCCATACTTCAAGACGGTCAAATTGATGAATTTCCTCTTGCATACCGATTGACCAGTCGGGATCCTGAAGAGCCTCATGAGCAGTCTTGGGTTCTATTTTTCTCAGAAAAGCAGAGAAGAGGCATTCATAATTAGAGGTGTTCTAAGTACGCACAGGAGCAGCTAGATCACCAATGATTTGATGGATTGGGTGATCCATGGTCCATTTAGAAGTGTACGAAAGAAGAGGGTTGATTTCACTGTCAAGAGAGGTGTCAACATATAAAGAGGATGATGATCCAGTTGGTTCAGGATTAATAGTAGGATAGGTGGAATTTTCTTCCCACAGAGGTGCGAGTACTTCTATATTGTGATCAATGGGAAGAACATGAGGAGTAGTATCATCTGACACAGGAACATTCATTTCTCTTGAGGGAGAGGCTTCACCAGATTCAAGGGGAGATGTCTCAATTTCAGGGGTATGAGAGTTGACAACAAGAGAATTATTTGTAGAGGACACTCTAGTGTCGAGGTCATCCAGAAGAAGGAAGTCAGATGAATCATTTTCTTCGGATGGATATTCTCCCACGGCAACAGGAGTAGAAGAACCAACTGTGATTGGTTCAGGGGGAGGTTCTGAAATCACCATGGGAATTGGAATTATAGGAGGAATGATGGGTTCAAACAACACATCAAGGTCATCTGAGGTTGCAAGTGGAACATGTCGAAGGGGAGAGTCTGGTGTAGAAGGATTGAGACCAGGTCGAGAACCATTATATCCAAGTACCATTCCAGACATCTCGTCAAACTTAACATTCATGCTCTCTTTAATGATGCGAGTACGACAGTTATAGACACGGTACGCCACACGATCCTGTGAATAGCCAATGAAGATGGCTTCATCACCATGAACATCAAACTTCCCAAGGTTGTCCTCATCGTTTAGAACATACCAAACACAACCAAAGATGCAAAAATACTTCACATTGGGTCGGCGATCAAAAAGAATTTCATAAGGAGTTTTGTCAAAACATCAAAAAGAATTTCATAAGGAGTTTTGTCAAAATGACGATTGATGATGAAACGGTTTTGAGTGAAGCAAGCGGTGTTGACAGCTTCGGCCTAAAGGGATGGAGGAAGCTTGGAGTAAACGAGCATTATCCTTGCTGCTTCAACCAGAGTACGATTTCGTCTTTCAACAACGTCATTTTATTGCGGAGTGAGAGCGGCGGAGGTTTGATGGGTAATACCGGCATGATCAAGGAACGAATTGAGCATTGAATTCTGAAATTCGGTGCCGTTATCAGTTCTGAGAATTCAAACAATCTTATTGGTGGACAGTTGGACCCTTTTCAAGAAATCAATGATTATTTTGGGAGTTTCAGACTTACTTTTCAGAAATCTGACCCATGTGTAACGTGAATAATCATCAACTATCACCAGAATGTACTTTCGGCCACCAAGACTGGAAACACGTATTGGTCGACAAAGATCCATATGTAGCATATGCAGTGGACTGGTGGTGTCATATTCGGTTTTTGACTTGTGGGAGGATTTATGAATCTTTCCCATAGCGCAGGAAGGCCAAACATGTGTGGAGTCGAATGAAATGAGTGGAACACCATCAACAAGATTATTAGAAACTAATTTGTTGAGATTCTGAGAGTGTAGGTGCGACATCCGGTGATGCCACAGCCATGAGGTTTCAGTGGAAGCCTTTGAAACCAGGCAGAGGGGTTAAGAATTTGAAGACATGTTTTTCATGGCTAGAGATTAGAGAGTGGATTCACGTTTCCCTTCGAGTAGATTGTCACCCTCCATGGTTTGGACACAGCACCTAGATCTTTCAAAGATCACGTGGAGATCACTGTCGCAGAATTGGCTGACACTAAAGAGACAGCATCCAAGACCTCGAAGATAGGACACACGCTTGATAGTAACACCGTTGAATACAAAATCTCCATATCCTTCGATTGTTGCAAGTTCATCATTTCCAAAGCGAACAGTACCTAGGAACTTTCTGACATAGTTTGTCAACATTGATTTATCACCAATCATGTGTCTGGAACAACAAGAATCCAAATACCAAACACATGCTGGGATAACCTGCAAAACAGAGTTAAGCACAGGTTTTAGGCACCCCAGTTATCTCGGGTTCCTTGTATGCAGACAGATTCAGAGAATTTAAACTGTTAAGTTCAGTAGATGGTTCATTCAACAGAGTCTGAACATTCATTACAACACACGAATCATGGTTTTGGTGACCAAAATACAGACGTTTGTTACATCTAATAAAATTTAATGACCCTGACTGAGAAGCAAGACTTGAGGATGCTTGGACTGTTTCAGTCTTGGGTTTCCATTCTTTCAAAATGCTTTGTTTTGGTTTAGGTCCTGTGGAATTTAAAACACCAAATTTAGACTCAGTTTGAAAATGATTCATGTTTTTATGTAATGATTGTCTAGCCCTTTGAGGTCATTTGCGACGATTTCGATTTTGAGTCTTAGTTAATCTATCAGGATACCCGGTTTGCAACATAGTTGGAATTTGATCGTTGCAGATTTTTGATAAATTCGGGGTTGTGTTTCAATGACCTACCACTGTTGCTCTGGATATAGTTAGCGTGGTTGGTATTTCGGTGGACATGAGTGTTGCTTGAACCACCCCTCCTGTCTGAAATAGATGATGCAGGGTGGTTATGGACTTTTCTTGCTGAGTGGTCATACTCACCCTGTCATTAGATTATTCTTTGAATAGGGTTGTTTGGCCTTCTTAGCAATGTTGCGAAATGTGGTAGTTTGGGATCAGCACCCCTTTTGGTAATGATCATCTCTATACGAGAGCCAGCATTAGGGTTTTTAGTATGGTGACAGCTGGGACGACCGGTTTCCTTGAGTTCACTACTGTAGTGTAAGGAACACCTTGGTGATATGGGAGAAGAACTCGTTGAGAATAAGTGGGTACCCATGGTACAAATTTCACTTGCGTTGGTTTTGTTTCCTTTTGAAGTAACATGTTTTGTTTAGGACCAAGTGTGATAGAAGGGCCAAACACATTCTCAGCTATTTCACTGTCACGTTTCATTAAAACTTTCACTTGTAAATCGATGTTGTCCTTTTCAATAGTTCAACACGTTTTCTATAGCCTTTTAGTTCAAGTTTTAATTCAACGATTTATTCCCTTAGTGACTCAATGAGGGCATTTGATGATTTTTCAGTGAGAGAGTCATTCAGTTTACAGGGTTGTGATTCACGTATGTCTTTAGCCTTTGAGATCATTTCATAGAAAGTGGTCGCTTGACTGCCAATCTGTTTTTCAAGTTGATGAACATTGCATACAAGGCGAGCATTGGTGGACTCATTAATTGAGATTTGGTGTTGCAAGACTTTTATGATCAATTGAAACTTAAGTTCATTGTTAAAAGATTTCATTTTGCTTTCATCAAGTTCCTTTTCTAAACTAATGATGTATTTTTCTAAAACCATAGTTGGTAGATAGACAATACGTTTTTGACCATCTAAAATTTCACTCTCATTGAACACATCAAGTATGCTCTTATGTGAAAATGAGTTTTTCTTTTTCAAGTAAAGAGCATTGATTTTATCGTAGATTAAAGCAATTTCTTGTTTCATTTTGGTTGATCTTTTAGCCAATGCCTCCTCAATCTCACTATTAGAAGCAAATGTGAGTCGTGCGGGAAGACCAATCTTTATGTATCTACTATCATACAAACAGGGCTCAGCTTTGGCCATATTGGTCAGGGTGAGAGGATTCTCAAAACCTAATCCTTTGTTATCACAGAAGGAGTCCTTTGGTCGATTCATAAATAGGGTTTAATTGGAGATGTGACCAGCTGTTATAACCTTAGACTGTTCGGTTCTATACAGTTTTCTTCAAATTGACCTAGACGTGTTTATAGTTATAGGTTATTTGTAGCTAGTTTAGAACATTCAGAGGTTTTCTTAGCAAGGTCATGTAAGGGTTCTCTTATCTTTTGCTCTAAGGTGTCTAGGAGAGTTTTCTTAGAGTCAGTGAGTTTCTTTATTTCTTTCTCTGCATTGTCGATTTTCTCACTAAGAACCTCATTCCTTAACTTAAAGTCCGTTCTTTCTATGCGTAGAGGTTTCACACTAGATTCTAGCTCTTTTAGTTATGCTACCTTTTCAACTAGATCCTTCTGAAGGTTCAGATATGCATTGTTGACACTTTGATTTTCAATTCAGCTTTTAACCTATGATTCTCATTTTGTAGTCCACTAATTTGACTAGCAGGGGATCTAAGGTCTTTACTCATTTTAGCAAAGTCGCCAATATACCTATCAGGCAGTGCAGGGAACATTCTATTTTGACTGCTAGAGGCGGGTTCAGTGCTAATGGGCAAATTAGGTTGGATTTGTGGGTCAAGGTTTTGAGTGCTAGGGGTCTCAGAGGGAGCATGTAGTACATCAGATATAAGTTTTGAATTGTTATTCACAGAGTCATAATATTCATGAGTTATATCAGTGTGTAGTTGTACCTCTTCCTCATCATCGGAAGAAATTTGATCAGGTGCGTGGGACATGTTGGTTAGTTTGACAACATTGGCATGTTCCGGCTCCTGTTCACTTTCCGACCAGTTTAGCCACACATCATCTGAGGCTTTGAGGACCTTCCCTTTTTCAGCATCTTGTGCGAGTAACATCTTTTTCTTGTAGTACTCAGCATCCTTTCGTTTGGGTAGTCTGCATTCTCGAGCAAAGTGACATGTTTTACCACAATTGTAACACACATTATTGGAGTCCTTATTTTCAGGGACTCGGTACTGAGTTGGTATGGTTTCTGGATTTTTGTAGTATGATGGGCTGGATGTGGTTCGATTATTTTTGTTTTTGTTGAAACTACCAGATGATCTCCTGAGACTTAGTTGCTTGCTGAACATTGCAGCAGCTTTGACGAGATCCCGATGTTCTTCATCAACATCAGAATATGTGTCCACATCAGATGACATGGGTTTTTTTGCTTTGAGTGAGGAGGAACGGATGGGAACAGCTTTGTTAGAGGTTTTGTTTACATAGAGAGCCATTGGATCACTGGTTCCAGCAGGGTTTGTTTTGGAGTCTTGAACAGCTTGCACATCAGCTTGGTGGTTCATAAGTTTGCCTAAAACTTCATGAATGTTGTACTTCTTGGTGTTCTTAGTAGCTCGGAAGTTGTTTTCATATGGAGTCCAGGTCGCATTGAGCTTTTTCAGGAATTTCATGTTCAGCTCCTGATTTTCTTTGTTCACTCCAATCTTTTTCAGCTCATTGATGACTTCACAGAATCGTCTGTAACAGTCTTTCAATATATCATCGGGTTTCTGGTGATAGTCCTCATACATGGCGAGAGCAATGTCAAGTTTTGTTTGGTCGGATTGACTATATTGTTCCTGTTGACGAGTGATTTCATTTAGAAGCTCTTTTCCAGATTTTAGGGAGTGCTTGCATGACGGATTTGTACATGTCATTAGGGAGTGCTTGCATGATGATAGACCTGGAGTCAATGTCAGCTTGAGCTCTCTTGGCATCTTCGCCGTGGAGTTCATAGGGTTTCAGGGCTACACCTATTTCAGGATGACGAAAGACCTTAGGTCCATTGAGGAATGAGTCCCAAAGGTTTTTGGTTTTTTCTCCCTTTCCATCGATGAAGTTGTCAAATCTTCCTTTCCATTCATCAAACAGTCCCTCGAACAGCATGGGAGAACGGGTATCCGAGCCCACGACCAAAGCATCACGGTTTACAGTAGCCATCTTAACTAAATCGAAGAACACAAAAAACTTCAGAAACACGAGTCACGAGGCTTCAATCCTTGGATCCACAAGCAAGATAGTAAGTCTCGCTCTGATACCAATTGTTAGTCCCAATTAAGCCTATACCGATCGGTTACTTGATGATTGTGTGGGTTTGTGGTATTAGTTAGTATGAACTTCAGAGAGAACAAGATAATATGAAAGAGTAAAATGTGATAACTAGTTACAAAAGGAGTGGGGAGGTTGTTTATATCGATAACCTCCCAAGTTACAAGCCTTAATAAGTTACCATGGTAATAAATAGTAAATACATTACATTAAAAATATTAAAACCGTGCGCCACTAAACTATTACATAATCATATGTCAACAATATCACCTAGATAATTGTTTAGACACTATTTCTTCACATGTCTATGTGATCATATTTTCACTTTTTTCATATGGATTGCAACACTATCCGTGAATAGTTGCATTTGGGGAAAAAAAAACTTATCAGGATAATCTCCATTGAACTCAAATAACAAACATAAGCTGTAAATTCACATGATAAAATCGAACAAAAATATGACACAAGAATCATAAAATCACAATTATACGTAAGTTAGGTGTGTGAATTAGAAGGTATCTTTAGATTTACATGAACACCAGCTCCAACAAAGCATTCTTGTTTTCATATACCGAAACTATTTGTGAAATATGTAGAAATTGGGTAAAATTAAACGACTTCTATAAACCCTGATATAAAAATGATGGGCAACAGCATATATCATGATTGTACTGAATTCATCTCATGGCTGCAAAACGATATACTATAAACACCAAAATTATATAGAAACTAAAATACGCTTACCTGTCTACTATTATGTAACGCATTTTAGATAATGCGTTACATTATGTTTACATCACAATATAAACAAAAAACCATAGGAAAATAGAACATGTAAATGAATGCACACAATTTGGTAAAAAGGGTCAACAAAATAGTCAACAATCTATAATTTTGTTAACATTGTCGAGCCCAGATCAAATGTTCCACAAAACTATAAAGAACAATAGAACAATAAAGTAGAAACTAATGTATTTTGAGGATGACCATGTATAAAAAAATGCAACATAAAAGTATAATGAAAAACTTAATAGCGGAGTAAGGAAGGATAAAGAGTATGTACCATCCAGATCAGAAACTCCACTATCAACATCAATAGGAATGAATAACTGCAATAATGGAGCAGCAGCATCAAGTTCAGTTGAAGTAGCTATTAAGTAAGGAGCTATGTTGATATACTGTTTTAAGCATGAGAAATTTTCGTCGTTACTTATAATATTAGTTAATGAATACGTTTGCGCTTATGCTTCTATTGGCTAATAATATTTGAAAGCATTTATTAGCATATACTTTTGAATGAAATATTACATATTTTAAATTTGTGTATGGAGGTGCTATGGTCTGATCCGTTACATACTTATTCTAGTACACAAAATTGCCCCAAATTTGTCACAAAACTATCATTTGAATTTCTAACACAATACAAAGAAAATTTCTGCTACTATTACCACCAAAGTATATTTAAATATAAATTTAACATCATAATTAGAACTGTAGATGAAACATACCAATGCTGGAAGCTGCAAGTGCAGACATCAGTAGTGAATGATTGGAGATATTAACATATACATATAAATCAAAGAAAAAGTAGCTTTAGATGCAAAGATGTTGAGAATTCCAGCAACTAACAATCAAAGACAACAATGCAACAACAACAGCAGCTAGTTGCACTCGAATATGAAGATATAAACATTAAGTGATAGTCAACAGAGTCAAACGGTTCACAATATCACATAATCGAAGAAAATAAAAAATTGAAAAAATGGGTACCCAATAGTAGAAAACTTCATTTGATCAGAAAAATTAAAAAGAATGTAATCATGTATTATAAGATAAGAAGTACCTGATATAGTCTCTTTTTATTGTTCCCGTCCTATACAATGACAAAACCATCACAACCGCCTGTAGCAAATGTGCCATAACTGAAGTATGTTAAGAAAAATGAGAAACTTATAGTTAGATCAACATATAATAACAATTCATGTGCATTTATTGAATTAGATCAGTTCATTTCAGAATTTTTTGCTTTGGATTAAAGATTGATGTTTTTTTAGGTCAGAAACATCCTTTAGCTCATTTATTACAACAATAAAGCAAACTTACACCAGGTGAAATGCAATAGCATTTACAGGGTACACAATGTCCCTTCCAGCTTTAGTTTTTGATAGCACGTGAATGCATATCTAAACAAAACACAAAGACATCAACAACAAATGTTGCTTATAAAATAAACATAAACATTCTGCATGTATTTATCATCAAAAACATAATCTAAAGAAAGGTGGACATGTAAAGAGAAAGAAGCATACTTTTTGGACTGATCAACATCAGGAAGTATCAAAAAACTCCATTGCAACACGCCCCTCCACAGAGATGAGAGCATAACCTGCAAGTCATCATCTTTCTCTAATGAGGATGAATGGCACAGAGGAGCATAGAAAAAGGTAAATTTTAAAGAATTTCAATTGAAAATTTTAGGCATTGAACCTATTCCATTTGGATAACAACAAACTAAATAAAATTTTCAAATTGTGATTTACCAATCGAACCAAAAAACCTAAATTTTATAGCAATCACAGGTAACACTTGTAGTGACCCGAACTTTTCCATGTTTATATATATTAATTGAGATTTATATTTACATGATTAAATGTTTCCAACATGTTAAGCAATCAAACTTGTTAAGACTTGATTAATTGAAATAGGTTTCATATAGACAATTGACCACCCAAGTTGACCGGTGATTCACGAACGTTAAAACTTGTAAAAACTATATGATGACATATATATGGTTATATATATAGTTAACATGATATTATGATAAGTAAACATATCATTAATTATATTAACAATGAACTACATATGTAAAAACAAGACTACTAACTTAATGATTTTGAAACGAGACATATATGTAACGATTATCGTTGTAACGACATTTAATGTATATATATCATATTAAGAGATATTCGTACATCATAATATCATGATAATATAATAATTTAAAATCTCTTTTGATATTATAAACATTGGGTTAACAACATTTAACAAGATCGTTAACCTAAAGGTTTCAAAACAACATTTACATGTAACGACTAACGATGACTTAACGACTCAGTTAAAATGTATATACATGTAGTGTTTTAATATGTATTCATACACTTTTGAAAGACTTCAAGACACTTATCAAAATACTTCTACTTAACAAAAATGCTTACAATTACATCCTCGTTCAGTTTCATCAACAATTCTACTCGTATGCACCCGTATTCGTACTCGTACAATACACAGCTTTTAGATGTATGTACTATTGGTATATACACTCCAATGATCAGCTCTTAGCAGCCCATGTGAGTCACCTAACACATGTGGGAACCATCATTTGGCAACTAGCATGAAATATCTCAAAAAATTACAAAAATACGAGTAATCATTCATGACTTATTTACATGAAAACAAAATAACATATCCTTTATATCTAATCCATACACCAACGACCAAAAACACCTACAAACACTTTCATTCTTCAATTTTATTCATCTAATTGATCTTTCTCAAGTTCTATCTTCAAATTCTAAGTGTTCATCATAAATTCCAAAAGTTCTAGTTTCATAAAATCAAGAATACTTTCAAGTTTGCTAGCTCACTTCCAATCTTGTAAGGTGATCATCCAACCTCAAGAAATCTTTGTTTCTTACAGTAGGTTATCATTCTAATACAAGGTAATAATCATATTCAAACTTTGGTTCAATTTCTATAACTATAACAATCTTATTTTAAGTGATGATCTTACTTGAACTTGTTTTCGTGTCATGATTCTGCTTCAAGAACTTCGAGCCATCCAAGGATCCATTGAAGCTAGATCCATTTTTCTCTTTTCCAGTAGGTTTATCCAAGGAACTTAAGGTAGTAATGATGTTCATAACATCATTCGATTCATACATATAAAGCTATCTTATTCGAAGGTTTAAACTTGTAATCACTAGAACATAGTTTAGTTAATTCTAAACTTGTTCGCAAACAAAAGTTAATCCTTCTAACTTGACTTTTAAAATAAACTAAACACATGTTCTATATCTATATGA
This sequence comes from Rutidosis leptorrhynchoides, assembly GCF_046630445.1. Classification (NCBI taxonomy): domain Eukaryota; kingdom Viridiplantae; phylum Streptophyta; class Magnoliopsida; order Asterales; family Asteraceae; genus Rutidosis; species Rutidosis leptorrhynchoides. The sequence goes on along the minus strand of NC_092336.1, from coordinate 336,450,192 downwards.
TATGCTAACTTAATGATTTAAAACCTGGAAACACGAAAAACACCGTAAAACCGGATTTACGCTGTCGTAGTAACACCGCGGGCTGTTTTGGGTTAGTTAATTAAAAACTATGATAAACTTTGATTTAAAAGTTGTTATTATGAGAAAATGATTTTTATTATGAACATGAAACTATATCCAAAAATTATGGTTAAACTCAAAGTGGAAGTATGTTTTCTAAAATGGTCATCTAGACGTCGTTCTTTCGACTGAAATGACTACCTTTACAAAAACGACTTGTAACTTATTTTTCTAACTATAAACCTATACTTTTTCTGTTTAGATTCATAAAATAGAGTTCAATATGAAACCATAGCAATTTGATTCACTCAAAACGGATTTAAAATGAAGAAGTTATGGGTAAAACAAGATTGGATAATTTTTCTCATTTTAGCTACGTGAAAATTGGTAACAAATCTATTCCAACCATAACTTAATCAACTTGTATTGTATATTATGTAATCTTGAGATACCATAGACACGTATACAATGTTTCGACCTATCATGTCGACACATCTATATATATTTCGGAACAACCATAGACACTCTATATGTGAATGTTGGAGTTAGCTATACAGGGTTGAGGTTGATTCCAAAATATATATAGTTTGAGTTGTGATCAATACTGAGATACGTATACACTGGGTCGTGGATTGATTCAAGATAATATTTATCGATTTATTTCTGTACATCTAACTGTGGACAACTAGTTGTAGGTTACTACGAGGACAGCTGACTTAATAAACTTAAAACATCAAAATATATTAAAAGTGTTGTAAATATATTTTGAACATACTTTGATATATATGTATATATTGTTATAGGTTCGTGAATCAACCAGTGGCCAAGTCTTACTTTCTGACGAAGTAAAAATCTGTGAAAGTGAGTTATAGTCCCACTTTTAAAATCTAATATTTTTGGGATGAGAATACATGCAGGTTTTATAAATGATTTACAAAATAGACACAAGTACGTGAAACTACATTCTATGGTTGAATTATCGAAATCGAATATGCCCCTTTTTATTAAGTCTGGTAATCTAAGAATTAGGGAACAGACACCCTAATTGACGCGAATCCTAAAGATAGATCTATTGGGCTTAACAAACCCCATCCAAAGTACCGGATGCTTTAGTACTTCGAAATTTATATCATATCCGAAGGGTGTCCCGGAATGATGGGGATATTCTTATATATGCATCTTGTTAATGTCGGTTACCAGGTGTTCACCATATGAATGATTTTTATCTCTATGTATGGGATGTGTATTGAAATATGAAATCTTGTGGTCTATTATTATGATTTGATATATATAGGTTAAACCTATAACTCACCAACATTTTTGTTGACGTTTTAAGCATGTTTATTCTCAGGTGATTATTAAGAGCTTCCGCTGTCGCATACTTAAATAAGGACGAGATTTGGAGTCCATGCTTGTATGATATTGTGTAAAAACTGCATTCAAGAAACTTATTTTGTTGTAACATATTTGTATTGTAAACCATTATGTAATGGTCGTGTGTAAACAGGATATTTTAGATTATCATTATTTGATAATCTACGTAAAGCTTTTTAAACCTTTATTGATGAAATAAAGGTTATGGTTTGTTTTAAAATGAATGCAGTCTTTGAAAAACGTCTCATATAGAGGTCAAAACCTCGCAATGAAATCAATTAATATGGAACGTTTTTAATCAATAAGAACGGGACATTTCAACACTAACGCTATATGAATAATTTCTCTTACAAATCGGCTAGCCATGAAGATTAAACCACGATATCCAAAATCCTAGCGCTAACTCGCAACCGTACGCACCAGACGAATCGTAAGGCAGAAAGAAAATAACGGAGATGATGATGGTGGGTGCGACTGCGAGAGTTACAGGTGGAGAAGAGAACGGTGATGGCTTATTTACTTAAACATATCAATACAAATAGTTCCTTTCAATCAATTCAATGTTAACCATTTTTGCCCAATGGCAATTCCAAGTACTTCTACACACCACTTATGCCTACCATGGTTTTTTTAAGGCAAACAAAGATTTATATATTAATAATAACTATACATGTAATATGTACAATGTGACGACCCGAAAATTTCCGATCAAATTTAAACTTTAATCTTTATATGTTTCCAACACGATAAGCAAAATCTGTAATGTTGAGTCTCGAAAGTTGTGAAATCTATATTCAGGTAATCAATGACCCTTTGACTATGCTCGACGATTCACGAACCTATAATTGTAAATAGAAATGTAAAAAATAAAAAATAAAAATAAAAATAAATAACTATATTAAATATATTAACGAACTATTATGTAATTTAGTTACTATGAGAAATAACATTAACTAACTAAAATTTGTTAGTTTAAATACATAGAGTATATTAGATATAAAGGGTTTTAAATATAACTATCAACATTATCAAAGTAATACATGTATAATGTTATACTTTAAGTTTAATTGTCTAATTTATATAATTAATTATCTACTTAATATTTAAAACATAAGTGTATATATAGTTGTATATATATTAATATTTCAATTAATCAAGTCTTAACAAGTTTGATTGCTTAACATGTTGGAAACATTTAATCATGTAAATATCAATCTCAATTAATATATATAAACATGGAAAAGTTTGGGCATAAAATAATTAGACTCGAAAACATGTTTATATCTACTTAATTTCCGATCAAATTTAAACTTTAATCTTTATATGTTTCCAACACGATAAGCAAAATCTGTAATGTTGAGTCTCGAAAGTTTTGAAATCTATATTCAGGTAATCAATGACCCTTTGACTATGCTCGACGATTCACGAACCTATAATTGTAAATAGAAATGTAAAAAAAAATAAAAATAAATAACTATATTAAATATATTAACGAACTATTATGTAATTTAGTTACTATGAGAAATAACATTAACTAACTAAAATTTGTTAGTTTAAATACATAGAGTATATTAGATATAAAGGGTTTTAAATATAACTATCAACATTATCAAAGTAATACATGTATAATGTTATACTTTAAGTTTAATTGTCTAATTTATATAATTAATTATCTACTTAATATTTAAAACATAAGTGTATATATAGTTGTATATATATAAATCTATATATGATTTCTATTTATAATTATGATAATATTGTAAGATATAAATACATGCACATTAAATATTCAATGAATATTATCATATAATGTATTATATAATTATTAAATATTTACATGGTTAATGAATTGTAATATATAATATATTAAATGTGGTTTCAAGAAGAATATAATTGTTATACCAATATTATTATCATTACTTCATTATTGATATAATATTCATGTTAATATTAATATCAGTATTATTAATGTTACTAGATATGAAACTTGATACAAATAATGTGATAAAATTTCTAATATTATTAGTATCATTAATAATATAAGTACTATTATTATTGTCTATTGTTATTACTAAATTATCATCTTTATAATAATGATTTAAGTTATTAATATGATTAGTTCGATTATTAGTATTATATATTGATATTATTATTATTAATATCTTTATTATCAACTATATTATCATTTTTACTAAAATATTAACAGCATTATAATTTATTAACATATTTATTTAATACAAAAATTAAGATTAAAATACAGAATCAGATACAGATTTATTTATAAGTTATAAAAATACAGATACAATTAAATATAGATACAAATACTGTGATATACATATATGTATATACAACACAAGCATAATATGTTTTACATCTCCATCATCTATTTTAGATTGGTACCTTCTTCCTTTAATTTGTTTCATATCGCTATCTAAAGTACCAATCAAATTAACTTTACAATTTGTATTATTCTTATTCTTCTCTTTCTGATTGAAGTTTTGTAGAACCAAGTTTTGATATAAACCACTCCATTCTAGTTGACAACTGCTACCATACGACTCCACATATCAATTAACCAACCACTAACCACCGACTATCTTCCATCTTCTTCGATCACCATCACCATGAGACCAACCATTATCACAAAACAACCATCGTATGATAATGGGTCTGTTCGAAACCTTCATCAAAGCCATTTCCGCTAAAAGAGAACCACCATAGCTCATGACTTCTGCAACTCCCTTTTTGTTGCTACACTTGCTCGTTCAGTTTTGCAGCTAACAAATCATGAATCATAATTAAAGACCTACTGTTGCTGCTTTCTTTTTCATGAACCCACACCTTCACAACCTTCGGTCTTCATCATCGCCAACTACAACTTTTCACTACAACATCTCTATGAGAAACAACCACAATCACGACTACTATCAAACAACACCACAACCATTTTTGTTTCATCGATGACCCACTTGTTTTCTATCTTTGTTATTCTAATGTTGATCAAACCAAACCCAAACACCATATTCTTCCTCTCTCTCTTTTCACTCTCATCTCTCTCTCTTCAATGAACCTTCATCATCACGAAACCAAAACATGTTTCATGTTTGGTCACACCACCACAACTAACCACCATATACCGCTATTACTACCCGTTTCTTCTATTTTCTAATCTTTTGCAAACCGAAAAATCCAAACACCACAACCACTACCGTTGTCACCCGCAGCCGTTTCTGTCAAGAAAAGACTCAGCAACCTGCTGCTCGAATTACTAGTTGTTGCTGCTACTATGACTGAATTCTGCTTGCAACCGCCGCACGCCACCCTAAGATCACCCAAATCGCCATCATCACTATTCTAATACAGATCAATAAAGCCGCAGATATTTTTTTTTTTGTGTTTCTGTTCCTTTGAGAGATAATGATGATGATTATTGGAAGATTTTTTTTTAATCGTTACATCATAACCATCATTATTACTAATAATACAAAGACAATTTATAATGCCATTGATAATGGAAAAGTGTCAAGGTGAGGTGGATTCCACGTTCGATAAAAAAAAAAAAAAAAATATACAAACCGTAAAACCTAGTTGTGGTATAATACAAGTCGGGCCAAAGGATTGGAAGTCGGGTCGTTTGCTGTTGGGCCGAGATTTAGGCTAGGGATTGGCTTGGGCCGAAAGAGTTTCTCATGGACTAGGCAACTTGGGCCAAAAACCCAATTGTATAGATTAAGGAAGCAGCTACGGGGGTATATATGATTAATTCGTGAATTTAAAACAAAAGGTAAAGGCAGAAGAATGGTAACGAGTGTTGTTGGTTAAGCATGAGGTCGCGGGTTCGAGCCTCGACAATGATTATTTTTTTTTTTTGGAAGCTTTAACAATCTCTTTTAAGATAGTATTTATATTTATTACAATTATTATTATTATTAACATTATTGATATTATTGTTGTTAAGTAAGTATTAGTATTATTATTAGTAGTATTATTATCATTGTAGTTATTAAGATAAGTATTAGTATAATTATTATTATTTCTAAAATCACTATTTTTATAATTATTATTATTAGTAGTATATTATCATTATAATCAAAAACAACTTTTATTACTATTATTGATATTATGTTACCAAATAAACATTTTGTATATAAAATATACTTTTAGTAATATTACATATAAGTATTTATTAATCATATTAACATTTTATATATAAATATTCATATATAACAAATTAAGTGTTTTAATATAATACTAACCAAATATATATTAATATAACTATATAGATATTAATCATTTTGAATATATACACAAATTAAATATATAATATATAAATTAAGATATAATAAATATAGTTGTTCGATTACGATTATATGTGTTAATATATATACTTGATATAGGTTCGTGAATCCGAGGTCAACCCTATACTTGTTCAATGTCGTTCTATGTATTTTTACTACAAAATACATTAGGTGAGTTTCATTTGCTCCCTTTTTAAATGCTTTTGTAATATATATTTTTGGGACTGAGAATGCATGCGTTGTTTTTTTATAACTGTTTTACGAAATAGACACAAGTAATTGAAACTACATTATATGGTTGAATTATCGAAATCGAATATGCCCCTTTTTATTAAGTCTGGTAATCTAAGAATTAGGGAACAGACACCCTAATTGACGTGAACTCTAAAGATAGATCTATCGGGCCCAACAAGCCCCATCCAAAGTACCGGATGCTTTAGTACTTCGAAATTTATATCATGTCCGAAGGAGGATCCCGGAATGATGGGGATATTCTTATATACATATTGTGAATGTCGGTTACCAGGTGTTCAATCCATATGAATGATATTTTGTCTCTATGCATGGGACGTATGTTTATGAGAATTGGAAATATGAAATCTTGTGGTCTATTAAAATTATGAAATGATTATTTATGTTAAACTAATGAACTCACCAACCTTTTGGTTGACACTTGAAAGCATGTTTATTCTCAGGTATGAAAGAAGTCTTCCGCTGTGAAATTGCTCAATTTAAAGATATTACTTGGAGTCATTCATGACATATTTCAAAAAACGTTGCATTCGAGTTGTTGAGTTCATCAAGATTATTATTAAGTCAATTATAGTTAGATATATTATAAAATGGTATGCACGCAGTCAACTTTCGATGTAACGAAAGTTGTCTTTTAAAAACGAATGCAATGTTTGTAAAATTTATCATATAGAGGTTAATTACCTCGCGATGTAATCAACTATTGTGAATCGTTTGTAATCGATATGGACTTCGTCCGGATGGATTAGGACGGGTCATCACAGTTGGTATCAGAGCGGTGGTCTTAGCGAACCATGTCTTGCATTAGTGTGTCTAACTGATAGTTGTTAGGATGCATTAGTGAGTCTGGACTTCGACCGTGTCTGCATGTCAAAAGTTTTGCTTATCGTTTCGTGTCGAAAATTATCTACTTATCATCCTTAGGAAATTACCTGCTTATCATTCTTAGTCTAGACACATCTTACTGCATTGATTGCATTAATAGTGTATAGACAAATTCATATCTTAGCATATCTGCTAATTCATATCTTAGCGTATCTGTTACTATTACCTTTGCCTGACAGCCTCCGTAGATTCCTCCATAATTTATGAGATTTTTAGTATTATATATGCATATGTAAATTATGTATTGCAGGGTACTAATCTACATCCTATAATCTATTTCTTATCGAAAATCCTTCATCTGATCGTACGAGATGAATCCCTCAACCAGTTCGAGTCCCTCAGATTCCGATAGCTATTCCGATAATTATTCTGACAGCTATTCTGATATAGATTTCCACTCGAAATCCGAAAGCAGTATAACTGGAATGGATCAACAAAATCAGTCATCACCAATTCGGGATGAATTGGCAATGGGTTCGTAGCCGACTAAACCAACAGAGACAAGAAGAAAGCAATCTTTTCCATTCCACCAACCGAATTTACCTCTTGGAGATGAACCTGAAATACTTACCGGCGAACCTGTTTGTAATACTTTTTTCTCTCTCGTTTCCCGAATATCTCGCCAAGATTATATTCTATCCACAATTCTATATCTTATTCATCCACTCGTTCCGACCGACAATCATTCGGGAATAATGGAAGAAGTCAACAAATTTCGCGCTCTAAAAATAAATTTGGAAAATATGGTGCAAAATGTACCAGCTTCAGCAACATCAACAGCATCAACAGTACCACCAGCAACAACATAAACCACAACAACACACGCCTCAACATCACAATCTATACCTCAAACTTAATCATCATTCTACGTATCATTCTACATCAATTATCTTCATTCAGTATTGCGATTATGTAATCTCTAATGTTTTAGGGATTATATATTTTTCTTCTAACAATAAATCAAATGAGTTTAATATCATATTGACTCATTAAATCCATAATTATATCTGAAGAAAATATATATGTATATATATTTTCATAAAGATTATAATTAAAAATTCTTTCGTACAAACTGTTAATGATGAAAATATTTTAACGGGTAGGTAATACCCGAGGAATATTTAGACTTCACATTAATAAGTTACACTGTACATTCTTCGAATCTGATTCAACGGTTATTTACTATCCTATTTACATCCACCGATATACGTATCCGTTCACCACAGAGCAACCATTTTCATTCAATTTCATATTTGGATTTTGAACTATCAGAATCCAACAAGTGGCATAAAGAAGAAAACATTAAACAAATAAAATTTGTTAGAAACAAACAACTAAACTATGAGAACAATTTTGTTAAGAATCCACGCTAACTGTTCCTAGCTAAGTGTTCCTAGCTAACTGATTACATTTTATTTATCGCAATTTAATTATTGCAATTTAGTTATCGTAATTTATTTATCGCAATTTATATTCTCGCAATTTAATTTATCATCATTTGTTTCTGTTATTTATTTTATGCAATTTAAATATCGGGTCACGACACGTATTAATTAATTCGAATATTATATATGAATTATTGAAATGCTAACTATGGACTAGTAACTGTGGACTATCAACATTGGACAATTAAAATGAATTAAAATATTGCTTATAACATATGAAACTAAACAATTCTTCAAGTTTGCCACTTGATTTCATCTTAAACCTCATTGTATCTTGACGATTACAATCTGCGTTCAAACCTTTCATGATTCTTAAAAACACCTCAATCGAGAGGATGAACCACCGCACTTCATCTATAGGAGAAAAGATTGATGCATTTAGTTATGCATCTGAAAAACTCTCAGAAACTGAGTAAACGTTTAACACGTAGTTGTGCTAATTCCTTTAGTGTTATTATTACCCAAAATAACTTTGCATTCTCTTTCCAAATTAGCAAATTTTGTCACAGCTTCAGCAAGTCAACTTTGACTTTTCGTTCGAAACAACCTTATTATAACCTTGATATATATATGTGCGCTCTTTTATTGTTACCGGGGAACCTTTTATATTCCACCATAGTACCATCATCATTTAATCATCTAAAAATACAATTCTCCTGAAACCACCTCGGATTGATAACCGATGATTCAAATATCGTAGCATTAAATGCAGAGGAAACAGAATTGTAGATGGTCTAAACGGCCAAAAGTTTGATAAAAAGGAATGGAAGGTTGGAAACGCTCAGTAAAAAATTTAGTACCAGAAAGCGGATTATGCGAAACTATGAAGGAAGCAGTTGACAAATCACAAAAAAAAAAAAAATAAGTTTGACTTCAAAGAATCCAAATGATTCAATGCATGCTGAAGTCTTTAGCGAATATCGTGCTCCTTACTCTAAACCCTTGCGGACAATAGTTTCCATCATCCTCTGATCTTAAATATTCAAAGATATTATCGTATCTTTCATTACAAATATCCTTCATATTTCTGAAGATATTTTCATAACTATTCTTATCTGAAATCAATAATCTCTTCGTACTATCAGTGTTACATCATATAGAAACTGTTAGTTTCTATATTATGTAAACTTTTGAGCTTAAAATATGAATGTTATTGAAGTAATGTTGGAAACTGATGCATGAGTTAGTATAATATAATGACACTTGATCAACGTGATTATATTACAGTAAGTCATGCTAAGTTTCTAATGGAACGTGATGATTCACAGATCATAACGTCATCATGTGCCATGTTACATAACTCTTTCATTCTGCTTAACTTCTGAACATATCAAGAAAATTTATTTTTGATAGTTCTATTCTCAGTGATTCTGGTAATTTCACAAATCAAATCGTACTATTACGTTCTTCCTCGTTCAGAACATTAAGTTCATTTCAAAACTTCATACCTACGAATTCTGGACCGTTACTCGCTTTACTAGAGGTCGAGAAGATAATAAAAGGCAAAGAGCTCCGATATATAAGGGAAAATATAAAGCCCAACAACAACACCGAAATTACAAACTATGGATATCAGTGCGTATAGAAATATAAAGACACGGGAGGATTATAAATACAATAATCCCTAGAGCAGAGTAAAAATAAATAGATTCTTCCGTTGGGAGTTGGAAAAGAAGAACGATCATTGCGATAGTCAGAATAAGAACCGGATTAAGCACTATTATAATCTTTTGAATATATGAACTGGGAAAAAGGTATAGAAGTGGTGGAAACTAATGGAACAGAAAAGGTAAATTTATAATGGAAATATCAGACAGAGTAATCGAGGCAGATCACCGTATTTAATTAAAGAGATTCTAATTCCTTTAAATCCCGAAGAATCCGATCTTATAGATTTTGAAGATTTTCTTCAAATCCCTTGAATTCCGGAATTCAACCAAGACAACGTCAAAAGCTAAGACGCACCTTATTTTTCTAAATTCAACCCTATCTGCGTCAAAAGAAATGACGAAACTTTATTTTTCTCATTTCACTCTTTTGTGTTAGCTTCATTCGTACTCTGCGAATAATCGAATTATTTTATCCATATTACTCAATGATGATAAAACTCTATTTATCAACTCAATTTTTGTCATGAAAACATTTTTATTGTTAACCATGACCACCTCACTCAAATTTCGGGACGAAATTTCTTTAACGGGTAGGTACTGTGACGACCCGAAAATTTTCGATCAAATTTAAACTTTAATCTTTATATGTTTCCAACACGATAAGCAAAATCTGTAATGTTGAGTCTCGAAAGTTTTGAAATCTATATTCAGGTAATCAATGACCCTTTGACTATGCTCGACGATTCACGAACCTATAATTGTAAATAGAAATGTAAAAAAAAAATAAAAAAAAATAAATAAATATATTAAATATATTAACGAACTATTATGTAATTTAGTTACTATGAGAAATAACATTAACTAACTAAAATTTGTTAGTTTAAATACATAGAGTATGTTAGATATAAAGGGTTTTAAATATAACTATCAACATTATCAAAGTAATACATGTATAATGTTATACTTTAAGTTTAATTGTCTAATTTATATAATTAATTATCTACTTAATATATAAAACATAAGTGTATATATAGTTGTATATATATTAATATTTCAATTAATCAAGTCTTAACAAGTTTGATTGCTTAACATGTTGGAAACATTTAATCATGTAAATATCAATCTCAATTAATATATATAAACATGGAAAAGTTCGGGCATAAAATAATTAGACTCGAAAACATGTTTATATCTACTTAATTTCCGATCAAATTTAAACTTTAATCTTTATATGTTTCCAACACGATAAGCAAAATCTGTAATGTTGAGTCTCGAAAGTTTTGAAATCTATATTCAGGTAATCAATGACCCTTTGACTATGCTCGACGATTCACGAACCTATAATTGTAAATAGAAATGTAAAAAAAAAATATAACTATATTAAATATATTAACGAACTATTATGTAATTTAGTTACTATGAGAAATAACATTAACTAACTAAAATTTGTTAGTTTAAATACATAGAGTATATTAGATATAAAGGGTTTTAAATATAACTATCAACATTATCAAAGTAATACATGTATAATGTTATGCTTTAAGTTTAATTGTCTAATTTATATAATTAATTATCTACTTAATATTTAAAACATAAGTGTATATATAGTTGTATATATATAAATCTATATATGATTTCTATTTATAATTATGATAATATTGTAAGATATAAATACATGCACATTAAATATTCAATGAATATTATCATATAATGTATTATATAATTATTAAATATTTACATGGTTAATGAATTGTAATATATAATATATTAAATGTGGTTTCAAGAAGAATATAATTGTTATACCAATATTATTATCATTACTTCATTATTGATATAATATTCATGTTAATATTAATATCAGTATTATTAATGTTACTAGATATGAAACTTGATACAAATAATGTGATAAAATTTCTAATATTATTAGTATCATTAATAATATAAGTACTATTATTATTGTCTATTGTTATTACTAAATTATCATCTTTATAATAATGATTTAAGTTATTAATATGATTAGTTCGATTATTAGTATTATATATTGATATTATTATTATTAATATCTTTATTATCAACTATATTATCATTTTTACTAAAATATTAACAGCATTATAATTTATTAACATATTTATTTAATACAAAAATTAAGATTAAAATACAGAATCAGATACAGATTTATTTATAAGTTATAAAAATACAGATACAATTAAATATAGATACAAATACTGTGATATACATATATGTATATACAACACAAGCATAATCTGTTTTACATCTCCATCATCTATTTTAGATTGGTACCTTCTTCCTTTAATTTGTTTCATATCGCTATCTAAATTACCAATCAAATTAACTTTACAATTTGTATTATTCTTATTCTTCTCTTTCTGATTGAAGTTTTGTAGAACCAAGTTTTGATATAAACCACTCCATTCTAGTTGACAACTGCTACCATACGACTCCACATATCAATTAACTAACCACTAACCACCGACTATCTTCCATCTTCTTTGATCACCATCACCATGAGACCAACCATTATCACAAAACAACCATCGTATGATAATGGGTCTGTTCGAAACCTTCATCAAAGCCATTTCTGCTAAAAGAGAACCACCATAGCTCATGACTTCTGCAACTCCCTTTTTGTTGCTACACTTGCTCGTTCAGTTTTGCAGCCAACAAATCATGAATCATAATTAAAGACCTACTGTTGCTGCTTTCTTTTTCATGAACCCACACCTTCACAACCTTCGGTCTTCATCATCGCTAACTACAACTTTTCACTACAACATCTCTATGAGAAACAACCACAATCACGACTACTATCAAACAACACCACAACCATTTTTGTTTCATCAATGACCCACTTGTTTTCTATCTTTGTTATTCTAATGTTGATCAAACCAAACCCAAACACCATATTCTTCCTCTCTCTCTTTTCACTCTCATCTCTCTCGCTCTTCAATGAACCTTCATCATCACGAAACCAAAACATGTTTCATGTTTGGTCACACCACCACAACTAACCACCATATACCGCTATTACTACCCGTTTCTTCTATTTTCTAATCTTTTGCAAACCGAAAAATCCAAACACCACAACCACTACTGTTGTCACCCGCAGCCGTTTCTGTCAAGAAAAGACTCAGCAACCTACTGCTCGAATTACTAGTTGTTGCTGCTACTATGACTGAATTCTGCTTGCAACCGCCGCACGCCACCCTAATATCACCCAAATCGCCATCATCACTGTTCTAATACAGATCAATAAAGCCGCAGATATTTTTTTTTTTTGTGTTTCTGTTCCTTTGAGAGATAATGATGATGATTATTGGAAGATTTTTTTTTTAATCGTTACATCATAACCATCATTATTACTAATAATACAAAGACAATTTATAATGCCATTGATAATGGAAAAGTGTCAAGGTGAGGTGGATTCCACATTCGATAAAAAAAAAAATAAACAAACCGTAAAACATAGTTGTGGTATAATACAAGTCGGGCCAAAGGATTGGAAGTTGGGTCGTTTGCTGTTGGGCCGAGATTCAGGCTAGGGATTGGCTTGGGCCGAAAGAGTTTCTCATGGACTAGGCAACTTGGGCCAAAAACCCAATTGTATAGATTAAGGAAGCAGCTACGGGGGTATATATGATTAATTCGTGAATTTAAAACAAAAGGTAAAGGCAGAAGAATGGTAACGAGTGTTGTTGGTTAAGCATGAGGTCGCGGGTTCGAGCCTCGACAATGATTATTTTTTTTTGGAAGCTTTAACAATCTCTTTTAAGGTAGTATTTATATTTATTACAATTATTATTATTATTAACATTATTGATATTATTGTTGTTAAGTAAGTATTAGTATTATTATTAGTAGTATTATTATCATTGTAGTTATTAAGATAAGTATTAGTATAATTATTATTATTTATAAAATCACTATTTTTATAATTATTATTATTATTAGTATATTATCATTATAATCAAAAACAACTTTTATTACTATTATTGATATTATGTTACCAAATAAACATTTTGTATATAAAATATACTTTTAGTAATATTACATATAAGTATTTATTAATCATATTAACATTTTATATATAAATATTCATATATAACAAATTAAGTGTTTTAATATAATACTAACCAAATATATATTAATATAACTATATAGATATTAATCATTTTGAATATATACACAAATTAAATATATAATATATAAATTAAGATATAATAAATATAGTTGTTCGATTACGATTATATGTGTTAATATATATACTTGATATAGGTTCGTGAATCCGAGGTCAACCCTATACTTGTTCAATGTCGTTCTATGTATTTTTACTACAAAATACATTAGGTGAGTTTCATTTGCTCCCTTTTTAAATGCTTTTGTAATATATATTTGTGGGACTGAGAATGCATGCGCTGTTTTTTTATAACTGTTTTACGAAATAGACATAAGTAATTGAAACTACATTATATGGTTGAATTATCGAAATCGAATATGCCCCTTTTTATTAAGTCTGGTAATCTAAGAATTAGGGAACAGACACCCTAATTGACGCGAACTCTAAAGATAGATCTATCGGGCCCAACAAGCCCCATCCAAAGTACCGGATGCTTTAGTACTTCGAAATTTATATCATGTTCGAAGGAGGATCCCGGAATGATGGGGATATTCTTATATACATATTGTGAATGTCGGTTACCAGGTGTTCAATCCATATGAATGATATTTTGTCTCTATGCATGGGACGTATGTTTATGAGAATTGGAAATATGAAATCTTGGAGTCTATTAAAATTATGAAATGATTATTTATGTTAAACTAATGAACTCACCAACCTTTTGGTTGACACTTGAAAGCATGTTTATTCTCAGGTATGAAACAAGTCTTCCACTGTGAAATTGCTCAATTTAAAGATATTACTTGGAGTCATTCATGACATATTTCAAAAAACGTTGCATTCGAGTCGTTGAGTTCATCAAGATTATTATTAAGTCAATTATAGTTAGATATATTATAAAATGGTATGCACGCAGTCAACTTTCGATGTAACGAAAGTTGTCTTTTAAAAACGAATGCAATGTTTGTAAAATTTATCATATATAGGTCAATTACCTCGCGATGTAATCAACTGTTGTGAATCATTTGTAATCGATATGGACTTCGTCCGGATGGATTAGGACGGGTCATCACATACAATGGCCATATCTTCCAACCTTTTCACAATTACAGTTGGCTGCACCCTTGACTTTCGCAGGTTGGTTCAACCAAGAAAGGCATGGGAAACTGAGTAATGGTTATATGGCAGCCATTTTTACTACATATATGTATCAATTTATCAGGATCAACATAAGAATAATAAAAACATAAGTAATTTTTATATTGAGGTGGGCTACTTACATTCCGATGGCTGCAACTCAAAGTTTCTCGAGGGAAGACAATTCAGTCTCTCCAACTGGAAGTTGTATTTTAAAAATGATAATCATCACAGCCTCATGATCAGCAACAACCGGGCAGTAATAAAAGTAAATTAATATAGAAAACATAAAAAAGAATTATTTAAACATATGAAACATCATGGCTGCAACCTATAGGTTACCCCGCCAAAACACATAGTCATGATTTCTCATTTCTCAATCAAGGTCCCACATGTTTATAACACCCCACCAAATTCTCATCTGCTGGCGTGTTAATCATATGTCTCACAATTAACAGTTACGCCCTCTATATGAGACGTTTCAAAGCAATCGCATTTAAGTTTATTAAAAAGTTGACTTTCAAAACATAAGTCAATAGATCCCAAAATAAGTAACACTGTTGTGATCGTAACCACAAGCCAACAGTATTAACAGTTGTAAAAGTTTTAAATGCGAAAGTAAATAATGTCTTTAATAAAGTATGCTGACTCCATGGCCAGACCAAGCATCAACACAGCGGAAGACTTTACCTCTTAAGGACCTGAGAATAAAACACTCAAAACAGGTCAACAAATAATGTTGGTGAATCTATAGGTTTAAAGGTTGTAACATTATCTGAAAAACAGTTATCAGAAAAATAGTTCAAGTTCATTAACCACAAGATTTTACAAGTACAACTCCAAGTTGCGAAACGTTTACAAAATCTATGAGCACCTGAATACTAGCAATGACCAGAGTATAGAAACTGCTACACTCCCTTTACCCCATAAAAATGTTATATACTTGATCAAGTGTATCTAATGTTCAAAGTAAATCGCCACGGTTAATATTGTTTGGGTGAGGTTTGTCTAACCTAACGGATCCGTCCATCTAAATTGTGCTTACCCGAAAGTAATAAAAGTATTCAAGCTAGGAGCTTTGTGATCAAACTCAATATGTATAATAAGTACTCGTGTCAACATAAAAGCATTTGAAAATGTAAGTATAACAGTGTGTATTCTCATCCCTAAAAACATGTAAAAAGCGGGACTGCAGACTCACCTTCGATAAAGCTCGGATTGAAAAGTAGACAAATAACTTGTGCGATTTAGTACCGAGAAGTGCAACCTAAGTATACGTATTTAGGTTGGTCAACATATAAGTCTTTTATAATAATGGTTTCATAGAGTAAGTTTACTTATTGCTCGACTCGACGCGTTTCAAAGTAAAAGTCAACTAAATCATGCAAGTCAAACAAAGTCAACCAAAGTCAAACCAAAAGTCAAACTTGGTCAAAGTAGTCAACTAAAGTCAACATCAGTAGGTTCATGTCAAAATTTGGTCAACATGTCAAACCTAAGTCAAACAACACGTTTTAGATCGTAAATGGTCAATTACACAATCACAGTTTATCGTCATGCATAACGTTCATGTACATGTAGCAAACAACGCACAATATCCCCTTGCACATAATTCATGGTAACATGGAAAACTCCAGATCACAAATAGACTCAAAATCGATTCTAAAACGTCCAGCCAGGATCTCATACGATGTCTACAAGCTGGGAATCAGAAGGGGTACATTTATGGTTTACTAAATCAGTTTCTGACCGCGCACTGATCTCGTATTGGCTATAACCAGAGCTAGGGACATGAAAATCAAGCTAGTCAGTGGCCATGGTTCAAGGACAAGTCAAACTATCATATATCCGAAAATGAGCAACTTTGGTTTAGCCAATTAGTACGGTTTATTCAATCAAGTTGGATGTTCTGTTTCAGCTCATTTCAAAAATTACTAAAACTATGGCCCTAGTGTGCACAATTCATAAGGTTTCAGAGGTTGCAACAAACTAAACATATCTCACATAACATATAAAGATTCATATTCCAGAAGCATTCATGTTAGTTCACAAAACACAAAACACAAACCACAGAGTACAAATCAGAGATCAAATGGCAGATTCGATCCTAGTTTAGCTAGTCACTTTCGCATGCAATTATCCGAAGATCTAGATACAATTAGACCATTATATCTACATGAAAAGTGAAGTGTTTTTTAGTGTACATTTCAGATATGAAAAGCTCTAATCTCATAAATCAATACTTTTCAGCATACAAGTCAATTTTCATGCATGTACTTGAAAAATCTATGTTTTTATTCGATTAAGCATATCACATGTTTTACTCAAGCAAATGACATGATATCCTAGTGTATCCTGAGTGTTTTTGAATTATCTAACCAATGGTAATCAACACATAAGCCAATTCGTGACCCATCAATACTATTTTTCTGATCAAGCATAAAAACACAACGATAATTCAAACGGTCATAACTTAAGCATACGAAAACGAAATCAAGTGAATCCAAAGCCTAAAATCAATAGTTTTTTGTGAGGATTCTAAATATCACATAATATAATGCAATTGAAAAGTTCAAGTTTCTGTCACCATCAAATACAAATTCGTGATTTATTAAAAATATGGTAATCGAGCAAATTAAAACATGTAATCGCGTACAATCATCATGACTCGAGCAATAGACATCATCTACTAGGAAACTTCAATAAAAATCAGATTTATAGAGTTAGGGTTTGCAATTTATACCTTTCTAGCATGATCAAAGCACATAACAAGACTTAGAACGAAGCAAGGAACAAGATTGATGCACAAGACTTGATCAAAAATTGAAGTTTGAGTGTGTGTCTGTGTGTGTGTGTGTGTGGGTTGGGTGATATGGCCAAAACAGACAGTTTTATTTGTGCAGTATCGTTAGGTCACAACACGTCAGAATCAACCACCAAGAGGGGGGGGGGGGGGTAATGTTTTAAATTTATATTTAGCGGGCCCTAAATCGTACTACTCCTTATTATGAGTAAGGGAAGTATGACTAGAGTCGTATTTTTAAGATATCAGTAGAATCGAACCTATATCAAAGCTTAAGATAGTTATGAAGGAGTAGTGGTTACCTAATTTTTGGGATTTTCTAGTTTATAAGACAGATAAAGTAAATGCTATAAAATTCGTAATTCAGATGATGTTAAAAAAAGTGCACACTATGATTTTATAAGTTATTCTGCCGAGATTATGGAATGCTGGAACATGAATAGGCAGAGGCCTTGTATTCATTACACTGGTCCTAAACGCCCCTGTCGTAAGACATGTCACTGGGTAATGCGATAGGCTTGAAGATTCTGAATAGACAGCAACGTCCCTTACCCCCGACGCTCGTGCAGTCTGACTACACGCATACACGTTCAGACGGCTCATCCAATTGAGCGACTCAGTTGGGTGATGTATTAACATTCTACAAAAGTCTAAACTTTCTTAAGCATAATAGAATACAGGGTTTACCATATTCGAGAGACGTGATGTTTTCAATGCTTTTGTTAATGATTGGTTTTAAAAGATAGTTAGAACCTTAAAAAGAGTTCAACCATAGAGAACACCATGGCCAAGTCAGGTTGACTTCCATGAACATGTTCAGTTATCCTAACGGTCCAATCCTTTATATGTTTAAACAAACAGTTCCTTAATTAACTAAGAATCTCTCAAGCGGGGTGCAATGCTTGAGACCGCATTATGGTGCAGTGTACTAATCAGCATTGGCCGTGTTCCATGGCCTTACTTAGCAGAGGTACAGCTTACAACAACTGTTGTGCTTCAGCATGCACGTACGAAGTTTATATGCTTAGTGACTACACTAGCATGGTCTGGGATCGACAATGTACTAAGGGCCTAGTAAGATGTTTCACTATGAAAGAGTCCTCAGTTGGAATCCAAAGCTTGATAGACTTACTACAACCGGTGTGCCTCAGTCGATCTTACATTGTATCCGATAGACTTCTCTTACCAAGGGTTGACACAGATAGTGTACTCTGAATCGGGGTTCGCGACTTCCCAATAACAGAGCCAATAACTACGTTCTATTAGTTGGAAAAGTGATTGATTTTAAAGCATAATTGGAAAGCATTTCAACAACATACACAAACCATAACATTATTTCGACATTATAACTGCTTACATCATAGCATACACTAAAGATAACTACTCGCTAATCATGGCAACAATATCACAGAACATAATGATAGAAGACATTATATAAAGATAAAGGATAGAAGTACCATGATAGAAGTACCAGTAGATTAAACGAGTTCTGAATACAAAAGTGACAACTTCAAACTCCAGACCGCTCCTAATATAATCTTCGGCATTCTTCTCCGAGTAATAGGTTTCCCGCATGCAGTCGAAGACCTTGAGAGTATGACTAATATTATACAAGAGAGAGAAAGAAGTAAATTGAAGTGTGTGTTGGAATGAATGACAAAGACCCTTTAAATAAGCTTGGATTTTTTCTGCAAATGGCTGGCAGGCCGTTTGCAGGGGCCGTTTGCCAGGCCAGCCCGTTTGGCAGGCCGTTTGGCAGGCCGTTTGGCAGGCCGTTTGGCTTGCCTAGTTCCCTGGATCGTAATTGATTTCTTGTCTTTCACTGTTTCGTTTTAGCTCCGATTCTCTTGATTCTTTTTGCACCGTCTTCGTAATTACTTGTTCTTCAATTCTAACCGACGAAGTGGGTATTTTGCCGATAAAGTTTGAATCTTTTTTGTTTTTGGGCCTTAATACCGGGGTGAAAACGTGACTTTTTAGCCGATATCAAATATCCCACACTTACACTTTGCTTGTCCTCAAGCAAACTCTCATTTTACCTTAAGAAATCTTTTTAGAGTTTTTTTTCTAATATCCTAAGCGGTTTGCTTTTTATTATAAGAGCGAATGATAAGGTAAGTCATCTACGTTATTATTGAAACTATCTCCGCAAGCATGCAGGAGGTTACATGACACATGCTAGCTTTCACGGGTCACTCAAATCACACAAGTGTTTAGGGTCCCCTATAGGTCTAAGAAATGAATTCACTCATAGCCAGTCATGTTTCACTCATCGTGATAGGCTTGATAAAGACTCAAATCCTTGCTACTAAAGTGAGAACGGTAGTAATCTTAGTTTCTAGGTCATTTGTCAATGATGGAAAGGAGTTTTGGAGTGGTAGTGAAGTTTGTTTTTGAGGGGTGAGAGAAAGGGTAATATAGTCTTTTTGCAGACTTTTAGTCAGATAGATAGGAGTGCTAAAATTTTGAGAAGCAATTTTGAACTTTTTCTTCCTTTGATAGTCATTTTCGGTCAAGTTCTTCTTCGGCGTTTCTCTTTTATAAGTTCTGCTCCTTTTTTTTGGAGAGTTCATCATGAGAAACTTTTTGCCGGTAAACTTTTTCAAGACCTTTGCCATGATACTTGAGAGGTTTATAACATCGGGTTTTTCGGAAGGAATCTCATTTTCTGGATTTTCGGGTGGTAGTAAAGATAATGTGAGTGTGGTGGTGAAGTGAAGTAGAAGTAGTGGAGGTGCGAAAAGTTTATTTTTGACAAATAGCTAGCTCTTCTGATTATAACCGAATCACGTTTTGCTGCTTTGGAAATGTAGATCTAAAGCAAGTTCTGATTCCGAGCACAGACATCGGCACTCTCAACGGAAAATAGTGAAGCATTAAAGATGAATGCTGGTCTTATTTGGGTGCCTCACCATAATCAATTTAGGTCGATAATGCCTTAGTCATGCAATGCTCTATTAGAGATTTGGTTCAACCTAACGAGATTTCTGCCCTACTTAAGCCTTACTTTTATTTACAAACGCTTTAGGTTTTCAAAAATACTTTTTCGAAAAGGCTTTCTCTTGTTAAAAATTTTGAAATTTGGCTTAAAAACTTGGAATCTTCGTAATGAGTTATTTTAATACAGTGTAAAAAGATTATACCAACATCCCATACTTAGACGAACATTGTCCTCAATGTTCCTAGTGTATCCCACACTTAGGAGTTTTAGTTGAAGATTTTGGGAATATTTGTCTAGTGTCTAATTGGGTTGGGATCCCACACTTAGTGATAAGCTAGGATGTGGCATAATTTAAAGTTTGAGCTAGTAGCGGGAAGAAAGAAGTACCCCTAGCAGATGTTGCTTGTGACGATATTGGTTGGCTTTCAATCCTTGCATCTTGAGATCTTTGTACATCTTCCCCGCTCCGGGATGTATTGAATATCTGGTTTTATGTGCTTCCTTAAGTACCTTTTCTCTCACATCTCTAAACTTTGGTACCCAAATTCTTTCAGCCCTATACCGAGTTCCGTCTTCTCGAATATTAAGATGTTTATCCGATCCTTTGGGTATTTCATTCTTCAACTTTCCTTCTTTTACAACTCCCTGCCGCGCCTCCTTTTTTGAGTAGTAAGGTTAGTACGAATAATTATATTCATAGCTTTTACTCGAATGAGTTCTCTGTCCTTTCTGCTCAAGGCGTCGGCTACCACATTTGCCTTCCCCGGGTGGTAACGAATCTCAAAGTCGTAATCATTCAACAATTCAATCCACCTACGCTGCCTCATATTCAGTTGTTTCTGATTAAATATGTGTTGAAGACTTTTGTGGTCGATATATATAATACTTTTGACCCCATATAAGTAGTGCCTCCAAGTCTTTAATGCAAAAACAACTGCGCCTAATTCCAAATCATGCGTCGTATAATTCTGCTCCTGAATCTTCAATTGTCTAGATGCATAAGCAATTACCTTCGTTCGTTGCATTAATACACAACCGAGACCTTGCTTTGAGGCGTCACAATATATCACAAAATCATCATTCCCTTCAGGTAATGACAATATAGGTGCCGTAGTTAACTTTTTCTTCAATAATTGAAACGCTTTCTCTTGTTCATGCTTCCATTCAAATTTTTTCCTTTTATGCGTTAATGCAGTCAAGGGTTTTGCTATTTTGGAAAAATCTTGGATGAATCTCCTGTAATAACCAGCCAGTCCTAAAAATTGGCGTATATGCTTCGGAGTTTTCGGGGTTTCCCACTTTTCAACGGTTTCAATCTTTGCCGGATCCACTTGAATACCTTCTTTGTTCACTATGTGACCGAGGAATTGAACTTCTTCCAACCAAAATGCACACTTTGAAAACTTAGCGTACAGTTTTTCTTTCCTCAACTCTAGCACTTTTCTCAAATGTTCTTCGTGCTCTTGATCATTCTTTGAGTAAATAAGTATGTCATCGATGAAAACAATGACAAACTTGTCAAGATATGGTCCACACACTCGATTCATGAGGTCCATGAACACAGCTGGTGCGTTAGTAAACCCAAACGGCATAACCATAAACTCGTAATGACCGTAACGCGTCCTGAAAGCAGTCTTCAGAATATCATCCTCCTTCACCCGCATTTGATGATACCCAGAACGTAAATTGATCTTTGAATAAACCGACGAGCCTTGTAGTTGATCAAATAAGTCGTCGATTCTCGGTAGTGGGTAACGATTCTTGATGGAAAGTTTGTTCAACTCTCGGTAGTCGATACACAACCTGAATGTACCATCCTTCTTTTTGAAAAACAAAACAGGAGCTCCCCATGGTGATGTACTTGGTCGTATAAAACCACGCTCTAAAAGTTCTTGTAATTGGCTTTGGATTTCTTTCATTTCGCTGGGTGCAAGTCTGTATGAAGTGCAGCTCCTGGTATGAGATCTATTTGAAATTCAACAGATCGGTGTGGAGGCAGTCCCGGTAATTCTTTCAAAATTACATCGGGAAATTCTTTTGCGACGGGAACATCATTGATGTTCTTTTCTTCGGTTTGTACTTTCTCGACATGTGCTAGAACAGCATAGCAACCTTTTCTTATTAGTTTTTGTGCCTTTAAATTACTAATAAGATTTAGCTTCGCATTGCTCTTTTCTCCATACACCATTAACGGATTCCCTTTTTCTCGTACAATGCGAATTGCATTTTTGTAACATACGATTTCTGCTCTCTCCTTTTTCAACCAATCCATACCGATTATCACATCAAAACTCTCTAACTCTACTGGTATCAAATCAATCTTAAATGTTTCGCTGACCAAATTAATTTCTCGATTACGACTTATATTATCTGCTGTAATTAATTTACCGTTTGCTAATTCGAGTAAAAATTTGTTATCCAAAGGCATCAGTGGACAACTTAGTTTAGCACAAAAATCTCTACTCATATAGCTTTAATCCGCACCCGAATCAAATAAAACATAAGCAGATTTATTGTCAATAAGAAACGTACCCGTAACAAGCTCCGGGTCTTCCTGCGCTTCTGCCGTATTAATATTGAAAACTCTTCCGTGGCCCTGCCCACTAGTATTCCCCTGATTCGGGTAATTTCTACTAATGTGGCCCAGTTTTCCACATGCAAAGCAAACTATGGTGGCATTATCAGTTTCGACATTATTTGTTCTTTTAATTCTGTTAAACTTTGGTCCGTAGGCCTCACACTTTGCCGCACTATGACCATTTCTTCTACACCTAGTGCAAAATGTCGTGCAGAACCCCTGGTGATTCTCTTCACACCTTTGGCATGACTGTTTTTGGTTTTTGTTGCCATTTTTGTTATTGAGATTGTTGTTGGGATTGCTATTGTTGCTATTGTTGTTGTTGTTGTTATTGTTGTTGGGACGGTTATTGTAGTTGTTGTTAGGACGTTTGTTGAAGTTGTTGTTGCGATTGATGTTGCGGTTGTTGGGATAGTTATTGTGACACCGCTAAATTTTTTTTTTTAATAAATACGTGGCGGAAGCATAATATTAATTAAATATCATATCGACATTTGTACAAACCGATGTCACGTGTCATTAAAACAATTTACATATTAACAGGAAGAGACGTAAATACATTCTGTTTTCAAAAGTACAAGGTTCATATTCTAAAAGACCACATCAGAGTTAACCCTGTCAAACATAACATCATCATGCCCGTCTTCTCCCAAAAGCACTGTCTACAAAAGCTAACAACCTGCAGGGAGGAGATGGAGGGAAATTAGCACGAAGCTAAGTGAGTACGACTAACACAAAAACTCAAATCTAACCACTTTGACCCAAAATACACACTTTATAAAAACTAACACAAAAACTCCATTTTCTTGAAATTAAAGCATGAAAAGCTATGAATCTTACCTTGTTAGAATCAGTAAATCACAAGGAACACAAAGATGTAAATGATTCGAGCTCTAAAACAAGGATTAAAGATTAGGGTTAATTAGGTGAAAGAGATGAAGGTACGGGAGTGTGTGTGGAAGAGTCTGGAAAATGAGAAGAACACAGCTCACTAGTCATCTAAAGTGGGTTAAAATCCCACACTGTGCAACACACGGGTATTTATCAGTTATCTGATATCTTTCGTACAACATTTGGAAACCCAAACGAAGTCCAAATTAATTAAACAAACCTGTTCTGTGACCCTTGTCACAAACTGGTCCTAACCACATCATTAAATAATAATAAATATTAAATAAAAATAAAAGCATATAGTAACACAATACTAACTTAAGGGAAAAATAGTAATCTTACAACTAGGCCCGATTGAGGATGTTACAAATCTACCCCCTTAAGAAGATTCCGTCCTTGGAATCTGGTCAAGGTCAAACAACTGGGGATAGCGCGCCCTCATTAACTCCTCGGTTTTCCACGTCAAGTTAGAACCTAAACTGTGCCGCCATTCCACTAACACCATTGGAATCTGTTTCTTTCTTAACTTTGTGACTTTCTTATCCACTATTCTAACCGGCTCTTCTACTAGTTTCTTAGTCAAGTCGACTTTCAAATCTTTCAATGGAAGAATCTGACTTTCATCGTCTACTTTGCACTTTCTTAGATAGCACACGTTGAACGTGTTATGAATTCCTGCTAACTCTGATGGAAGATCTAAAACAATAGTTTGATCATTCAGAATTTCTATGATTGGAAATGGCCCAAAAAACCTCGGAGCTAGTTTACCACGTTTGCCAAA
The DNA here is from genome assembly GCF_046630445.1 of Rutidosis leptorrhynchoides. Lineage (NCBI taxonomy): Eukaryota > Viridiplantae > Streptophyta > Magnoliopsida > Asterales > Asteraceae > Rutidosis > Rutidosis leptorrhynchoides. Next base: position 336,425,002 of record NC_092336.1, on the reverse strand, counting down.
TCTGATCACCCCTTTCCACGGTGATACCTTCAAGTATACACGATCACCTACATTAAAAATTACCGGACGCCTACGCGGATCAGCATACATCTTTTATCGATCTCTAGCTGCTTTTAACTTCTCACGTGCAATTTCGACTTTTTTTGCAGTTAATTGAACAATTTCGAGACCTGCAAATTGTTTCTCACCTGCTTCTAACCAACATGTCGGAGTTCTACACTTACGACCATACAACATTTCATATGGCGGAATTCCAATACTCGAATGATACGAATTGTTGTAAGCAAACTCTATCAGTGGAAGATGCGAATCCCAAGAACCACCATATTCTAAGACACACACTCTCAACATGTCTTCTAACGTTTGAATCGTTCGTTCTCTCTGACCGTCTATTTGTGGATGATATGATGTACTTAAATTCACACGCGTACCCAGATTCTGTTGTAAACTGTTCTAGAAGTTCGATACAAACCTAGTATCTCTATCGAAAACTATTGACAATTGTATACCATGTCGACTAACGATCTCTTTCAAGTACAATTCTGCCAAATCACTTAACGAAACTGTTTCACGAGTAGCTAAAAAGTGAGCACTCTTTGTTAAACGATCCACAATCACCCAGATCATGTCGTGTCCTTTCTGGGTTCGGGGTAACTTGGTTACAAAATCCATCGTTATATGATCCCATTTCCACTGAGGAATTTCTAACTATCTTAGAGATCCATACAGTTTCTGATGTTCTGCCTTAACTTGCGCACAAATATGACATTTTTCGACAAAATTTGCAACATCTGTCTTCATTGTCGGCCACCAATACAATGTTTTCAAGTCTCTATACATCTTTGTACTACCTGGATGCATTGATAATCTCGATTTATGCACTTCAGTGAGGATTAAATCCCTCAAATCTCCAAGCATAGGCACCCAAATTTGATCTTTATAGGTCTTTAATCCTCTAGAATCATTGCATAGGTCAAATTTTCTTTTAGTCATTTGTTCAATCTTTAAGTTTCCGTCATTCAAAGCTACTAACTGAACGGTTTACAATCGATCAATCAAGTCTGAAACTATTTCAATTCTCATAAATCTAACATTTTCGATGGTTTTCTTGCGACTCAGAGCATCTGCGACCACATTTGCTTTACCCGGATGGTACTTAATCTCACAATCGTAGTCTTTAATCAATTCTAAACATCGACGTTGACGCATATTTAATTCCTTCTGCGAAAAGATATATTGAAGACTCTTATGATCTGTATAGATTTCACAATGTGTACCATACAAATAATGTCTCCAAAGCTTCAAAGCAAACACAACTGCAGTTAACTCTAAATCGTGAGTAGGGTAGTTTCGTTCATGATTCTTCAACTGTCGTGAAGCATACGCTATAACTTTATTTCTCTACATCAAAACGCAACCCAGACCTGCACATGACGCATCGCAGTAGACCACAAAATCTTCTGTTCCCTCTGGTAAAGCTAAAACCGGCGTTTGACATAACAACTGTTTGAGAGTCTGAAAAGCCTTTTCTTGTTCAGCAGTCCATCGAAAGGCTACATCTTTTCTAGTTAACTTATTCAACGGACCTGCTATTTTAGAGAAGTCTTTGATAAATCGGCGGTAATAACCTGCTAAACCCAGAAAACTCTTAATTCCTGTCGGCGTTTTCGGTGAGTTCCAATTCATTACGGCCTCTATCTTAGATTGATCTACTTTAATACCCTGTTCACAAATCACCAGACCCAGAAACTGTACTTCCCGCAACTAAAATTCTCATTTAGAGAATTTAGCGTACAACTGTTCCTGTTTCGGAAGCTCTCGGTTTTCGATATATCAAGATATCATCTATGAAGACAATGACAAACTTGTCAAGATACTGACGACACACCCTATTCATGAGATCCATAAACACTGCTGGCGCGTTTGTTAACCCAAATGGCATAACTAAAAATTCGTAATGAGCATATCTAGTTCTGAACGCTGTTTTCGGTATATCACTCTCTGCAACACGTACCTGATGATACCCTGAACGTAAATCAATCTTTGAAAAGTAGGAAGCACCCTGTAACTGATCAAATAAGTCATCTATTCTTGGTAACGGATACTTATTCTTGATTGTTCTCTTATTTAAGTCGCGATAATCTATACACATACGAAGAGACCCATCTTTCTTTTTCACAAACAAAACAGGAGCACCCCATGGTGAAGAACTTGGTCGGATAAACCCCTTATCTAACAGTTCCTGAATCTGAGACATCATTTCTCGGATTTCTGACGGAGCTAATCTGTAAGGAGCTTTTGCAACTGGCGTAGCACCGGGAACCAAATCAATTTTATACTCTACTTCACATACTGGAGGTAACCCTGCTAAATCATCTGGAAATACTTCTGGAAATTCTGACACAACGGGAATATCGGTCACCTGCTTCTTCTCTTTCTTAACATCAATCACGTAGGCTAAGAATGAATCACACCCTTTCGATATTGCCTTCTGAACTTTCATTAGGGAAACCATAGGGAAGTTAGGTCCACTGCGCTCTCCCCTAGCTATCACTCGGGATCCGTCGGCCAAACGGAAAGAAATCATCTTCTTATCACACTTAATATTAGCCCTATTAGCTCTTAACCAATTCATGCATATGACTACATCAAAGCTAGGTATAGGCATCAACAAACAGGTTAAAGGGAAAGAATGGGCGTCAATTTCGATGGTAATTCCAGACACAGATGATGTGCATGGAACCATTTTACCATCAGCTACTTCTATTCCCAAAGGCTCATCTAACATCCTAACAGGCAACTTCATCTTATTATAGAAGCCTAAGGACATAAAAGATCGATTCGCTCCAGAATCAAATAACACACGAGCTGGCAAGGAATTAACCAAGAACATACCAGTAATGACGTCATCGGTAGCGGTTGCAGCATCTACCGTCATCTGAAATGCCCTTGCCTCTGCTGTTGGAGGATTCTTTCTCTTCTGCCCGGCAGTAGAAGCAGAAGATCCCCCATAAGTTACAGACCTCGCCCCTGACCTTGCCCCAGAATCGGATCTTGACGCAGATGGACAATTTGATGATCTATGCCCCTCTTGATGGCAACTCCAACAAACATTAGACTTAAAAGAACAAGCTGTTGATTCACGACCTAACACTCCACATTTCAAACACCTTCTGGTCATTGGAGAACACGGGCCGGTATGGGTTGACTTACAAACATTACACCACCCAGACTAACTTGAACCTGATCCACTAATACCAGACTTACTTTTTTGTTTAAACCCGCCTGACTTTTTACCACGAAAACCAGATTGCTTACTCGACTGCTGATTTGACTGTCCACTCGATTGACCTTATGATTTACCCCCAAAAGATCCACTTCTCGCAACAGTTTTGTACTCCGGCTTAATCACCCGCATAAAATGCTGAATCTTATCTTTCTCAGTTGGTACCCACTGTTGAACGAACCTTAGCTTAGATGTGAAATCTCTGAAAACCTCATCAATCGTCATGTTTTCGGTCATTTTCATACTCAGAAACTCGGTTTTCAATCTTTCCATCTCATACTCAGAACAATACTGCTCACGAACCTTAGCAGCGTACTATTCCCAAGTTATCTGACTGATCTGTTCTTTGGGTAAATATGCAGTAATAGAATCCCACCACTCCATTGCTTCACCTTTGAGAAGCCTACTAGCAAATAGCACCATAGATTCAGGCTCACAAAAACATGCTTCCAACGCTCTCTCTACTTCTCTTAGCCAATTAAGGGTCATTGTAGGGTTTGTGTGACCACGTTACTCAGGAGGTTTGCAGTCCATAAACTGTTTATAGGTACACTTCCTTCTTGTCTCAGGGACTTGAAATGGGTACATCATTTGATTAGGAAAAGTCTGGTTAAACGGAAATGGCATTGGATAGTTTTGATAGGTATTTTGTGGAAACTGCGATTGGGAACTGCCACCGGCTTGATTATAAAGGTTTGAAGGAAAAGTTGTGTTTAACGCAGTGGTATTAGGGTTCCATTGAGCCCATTTTTGTTCCAATTCCTTAATTTTCTCCTGAGCTTCTAGTAACCGACTTTGAAGTTCTATCACTTCTTGAGAGGTTTCTTCTTCTGAAGACACATGTCCATCTTCGTCAGGGGCTCTAAAAGTACCAGTTCCAGGGACAATAGGGCCAGTAGCGGTTGCTTGATTATCTGCCATTACTGCACTACCACAACACTCACACCAAAGCTTAGTATAAATTCTGTTAGTACTAACAACTAACACATATCCTGTCCTAATACTCACTTAACCCATCCCCAGCATGTTATGTTTGACATGACTCTTCTAAGTTTGGGAACATGACATGTTGATCACAATGCACATGCTGTCAAACTCAGCTCTGATACCAACTTGTGACACCGCTAATTTTTTTTTATAATAAATACATGGCGGAAGCATAATATTAATAAAATATCATATCGACATTTGTACAAACTGATGTCACGTGTCATTAAAACAATTTACATATTAACAGGAAGAGACGTAAATACATTCTGTTTTCAAAAGTACAAGGTTCATATTCTAAAAGACCACATCAGAGTTAACCCTGTCAAACATAACATCATCATGCCCGTCTTCTCCCAAAAGCACTGTCTACAAACGCTAACAACCTGCAGGGAGGAGATGGAGGGAAATTAGCACGAAGCTAAGTGAGTACGACTAACTATAGGTCATAGCATACATAAGTGTTATACTAATCATGTCACAATAGCCTAACACACAAACATCACCCAAGTGCCGTCTACAGAGACTCTGGTGGCTCGGCCAAACTATTAACCACCAGCTGATCGGACTGGGGCTTACCAGAAGTTCCTCCACCACCGTATGTATATACATAATCCACACGCGACAGACGCATCATTCACAAATATATACACCACGGCTGTCTAGGCTACCACAGAGGAACCCAACCCGCAGGTTGATCTCTCCTACCGAGGTTACCACACAATTGGGACGCACTGGGCTCCAGCAGACAAGCATCAACTAATATGCAGTCATCACAAGTACTAACTAACCACAACAACAAGTATATCTAACAAGCATGGCAATCATAATATAACATGCTTCTATATACTATATTCTCCAGTTAGTCCCACTCACCAATTACCAGTAAAGGAGAAGGTATTCAGCTATCTAATCACTGAATCTTCTCTTTCTCCTTTTCTCCTGAGAAAAACATATACACAAGTTAGTTTCTATCCGATAGCACAAAACAGCACAATACTGAAATTTTTGTCAGAAAAAGTATCCGCTAAAATTTTTTTGCTTAACTTTCAAAATTTACATCAAAATCATCAAAAAAAAAGGGCAGCATAACGGCTAAAAATCAACCCTTGGTAAAATATTTCACTACCCAAGACACTCGGTCGACTGTCAGAGACAGTCAGCCGACTGTTTTCACTCACTTGGCAGAGTGTCTAGTCACTCGGTCGATGGTCTCTCACAGACACACTCGGCCGATTGTCGAGTCGGTCGGTCGAGTGTCTCGACACACTCGGCCGACTGTGTTTATCTGCAGAAACTGAAGCCAAAGTGACGGGTTTCACCCAAAATCTACAAATTCTTGCTCTAAAGCTCGATTATGACCTCAAAACTGACCAAATCAAAGACACTAAACATGTAGAAACATAAACCCACAAGATTTTGACTCAAACAACATCAAATCTAACCACTTTGACCCAAAATACACACTTTATAAAAACTAACACAAAAACTCCATTTTCTTGAAGATTAAAGCATGAAAAGCTATGAATCTTACCTTGTTAGAATCAGTAAATCACAAGGAACACAAAGATGTAAATGATTCGAGCTCTAAAATAAGGATTAAAGATTAGGGTTAATTAGGTGAAAGAGATGAAGGTACGGGAGTGTGTGTGGAAGAGTCTGGAAAATGAGAAGAACACAGCTCACTAGTCATCTAAAGTGGGTTAAAATCCCACACTGTGCAACACACGAGTATTTATCAGTTATCTGATATCTTTCGTACAACATTTGGCAACCCAAACGAAGTCCAAATTAAATAAATAAACCTGTTCTGTGACCCTTGTCACAAACTGGTCCTAACCACATCATTAAATAATAATAAATATTAAATAAAAATAAAAGCATATTAGTAACACAATACTAACTTAAGGGCAAAATAGTAATCTTACAACTAGGTCCGATTGAGGATGTTACATATTGCGATTGTGGTTGTGATTGTTGTTGTTGTATTGGTGACTTTTGTCATTGGTTTCTTCCCACTTTCTCTTGACTTGTTTCATGTTAGCCTCTTCAGTCGTCTGCTCTTTAATCCTTCCTTCGATCTGGTTCACTAATTTGGGAGCCAATCGACTTGCCTTTTGTATGGAGGCGGGCTCGTGTGAACTCACATCTTCTTGAATCCTTTCCGGTAACCCTTTTAAAAATGCATCGATCTTCTCTTCTTCGTCTTCGAACGTTCTGGGGCACAATAGGCACAATTCGGTGAATCGTCGTTCGTACGTGGTGATATCGAAACCTTGCGTTCGTAATCCTCTAAGCTCTACCTTAAGCTTGTTGACCTCGTTTCTGGGACGATACTGCTCATTCATCAATTGCTTAAATGCTGACCACGGTAGTGCGTAAGCAGCATCTTTGTAGTGACCCAAACTTTTCCATGTTTATATATATTAATTGAGATTGATATTTACATGATTAAATGTTTCCAACATGTTAAGCAATCAAACTTGTTAAGACTTGATTAATTGAAATATGTTTCATATAGACAATTGACCACCCAAGTTGACCGGTGATTCACGAACGTTAAAACTTGTAAAAACTATATGATGACATATATATGGATATATATATATAGTTAACATGATACTATGATAAGTAAACATATCATTAAGTATATTAACAATGAACTACATATGTAAAAACAAGACTACTAACTTAATGATTTTTAAACGAGACATATATGTAACGATTATCGTTGTAAAGACATTTAATGTATATATATCATATTAAGAGATATTCATACATGATAATATCATGATAATATAATAATTTAAAATCTCATTTGATATTATAAACATTGGGTTAACAACATTTAACAAGATCGTTAACCTAAAGGTTTCAAAACAACACTCACATGTAACGACTAACGATGACTTAACGACTCAGTTAAAATGTATATACATGTAGTGTTTTAATATGTATTTATACACTTTTGAAAGACTTCAATACACTTATCAAAATACTTCTACTTAACAAAAATGCTTACAATTACATCCTCGTTCAGTTTCATCAACAATTCTACTCGTATGCACCCGTATTCGTACTCGTACAATACACAGCTTTTAGATGTATGTACTATTGGTATATACACTCCAATGATCAGCTCTTAGCAGCCCATGTGAGTCACCTAACACATGTGGGAACCATCATTTGGCAACTAGCATGAAATATCTCATAAAATTACAAAAATATGAGTAATCATTCATGACTTATTTACATGAAAACAAAATTACATATCCTTTAGATCTAATCCATACACCAACGACTAAAAACGCCTACAAACACTTTCATTCTTCAATTTTCTTCATCTAATTGATCTCTCTCAAGTTCTATCTTCAAGTTCTAAGTGTTCTTCATATATTCTACAAGTTCTAGTTACATAAAATCAAGAATACTTTCAAGTTTGCTAGCTCACTTCCAATCTTGTAAGGTGATCATCCAACCTCAAGAAATCTTTGTTTCTTACAGTAGGTTATCATTCTAATACAAGGTAATAATCATATTCAAACTTTGGTTCAATTTCTATAACTATAACAATCTTATTTCAAGTGATGATCTTACTTGAACTTGTTTTCGTGTCATGATTCTGCTTCAAGAACTTCGAGCCATCCAAGGATCCATTGAAGCTAGATCCATTTTTCGCTTTTCTAGTAGGTTTATCCAAGGAACTTAAGGTAGTAATGATGTTCATAACATCATTCGATTCATACATATAAAGCTATCTTATTCGAAGGTTTAAACTTGTAATCACTAGAACATAGTTTAGTTAATTCTAAACTTGTTCGCAAAAAAAAGTTAATCCTTCTAACTTGACTTTTAAAATCAACTAAAAACATGTTCTATATCTATATGATATGCTAACTTAATGATTTAAAACCTGGAAACACGAAAAACACCGTAAAACCGGATTTACGCCGTCGTAGTAACACCGCGGGCTGTTTTGGGTTAGTTAATTAAAAACTATGATAAACTTTGATTTAAAAGTTGTAATTCTGAGAAAATGATTTTTATTATGAACATGAAACTATATCCAAAAATTATGGTTAAACTCAAAGTGGAAGTATGTTTTCTAAAATGGTCATCTAGACGTCGTTCTTTCGACTGAAATGACTACCTTTACAAAAACGACTTGTAACTTATTTTTCCGACTATAAACCTATACTTTTCTGTTTAGATTCATAAAATAGAGTTCAATATGAAACCATAGCAATTTGATTCACTCAAAACGGATTTAAAATGAAGAAGTTATGGGTAAAACAAGATTAGATAATTTTTCTCATTTTAGCTACGTGAAAATTGGTAACAAATCTATTCCAACCATAACTTAATCAACTTGTATTGTATATTATGTAATCTTGAGATACCATAGACACGTATACAATATTTCGACCTATCATGTCGACACATCTATATATATTTCGGAACAACCATAGACACTCTATATGTGAATGTTGGAGTTAGCTATACAGGGTTGAGGTTGATTCCAAAATATATATAGTTTGAGTTGTGATCAATACTGAGATACGTATACACTGGGTCGTGGATTGATTCAAGATAATATTTATCGATTTATTTCTGTACATCTAATTGTGGACAACTAGTTGTAGGTTACTAACGAGGACAGCTGACTTAATAAACTTAAAACATCAAAATATATTAAAAGTGTTGTAAATATATTTTGAACATACTTTGATATATATGTATATATTGTTATAGGTTCGTGAATCAACCAGTGGCCAAGTCTTACTTCCCGACGAAGTAAAAATCTGTGAAAGTGAGTTATAGTCCCACTTTTAAAATCTAATATTTTTGGGATGAGAATACATGCAGGTTTTATAAATGATTTATAAAATAGACACAAGTACGTGAAACTACATTCTATGGTTGAATTATCGAAATCGAATATGCCCTTTTTATTAAGTCTGGTAATCTAAGAATTAGGGAACAGACACCATAATTGACGCGAATCCTAAAGATAGATCTATTGGGCCTAACAAACCCCATCCAAAGTACCGGATGCTTTAGTACTTCGAAATTTATATCATATCCGAAGGGTGTCCCGGAATGATGGGGATATTCTTATATATGCATCTTGTTAATGTCGGTTACCAGGTGTTCACCATATGAATGATTTTTATCTCTATGTATGGGATGTGTATTGAAATATGAAATCTTGTGGTCTATTGTTACGATTTGATATATATAGGTTAAACCTATAACTCACCAACATTTTTGTTGACGTTTAAAGCATGTTTATTCTCAGGTGAATATTAAGAGCTTCCGCTGTTGCATACTAAAATAAGGACAAGATTTGGAGTCCATGTTTGTATGATATTGTGTAAAAACTGCATTCAAGAAACTGATTTCGATGTAACATATTTGTATTGTAAACCATTATGTAAAGGTCGTGTGTAAACAGGATATTTTAGATTATCATTATTTGATAATCTACGTAAAGCTTTTTAAACCTTTATTTATGAAATAAAGGTTATGGTTTGTTTAAAAAATGAATGCAGTCTTTGAAAAACGTCTCATATAGAGGTCAAAACCTCGCAACGAAATCAATTAATATGGAACGTTTTTAATCAATAAGAACGGGACATTTCAGTTGGTATCCGAGCGTTGGTCTTAGAGAACCAGAATTTTTCATTAGTGTGTCTTATCAAGTTTTTTAGGATGCATTAGTGAGTCTGGACTTCGACCGTGTTTACTTGAAAAATGATTGCTTAACAAATTTTGTTGGAAACTATATATTTTTAACATGTGAATATTATGTGATATATTAATCTCTTAACGCGTTTGATATTATGTGATAGATGTCTACCTCTAGAACAAGTCCCATTGACTCATCTAATAATAATGAAGAGTCAAATGTAAATTGGAATGATTCGTGGACTGATTCACAAGTTCCCTAAGAGGAACCGGAAGAAGAGTCGGAACCGGAAGAAGAATCGGAACCGGAAGAAGAATCGGAACCGGATGAAGAAATAGAACCGGTGGGGGAAATAATAAAACGGTTAAGTAAAAGAAAATCCTCAACCAACCGACCAAGGTTAATTATGGTCAATGGTGTTTCCGCCAAGGAAGCAAAATATTGGGAGGATTACCAATTCTCCGATGAATCGGATTCCGACGAGAATTCCGATGATGTTATAGAAATTACCCCAACTGAATTTAAAAAGGCAAAAGAAAATAATAAGGGAAAGGGCATAAAAATAGAGAAATCTAATTCCAACCCCGATGAACTTTATATGTATCGTCAACGCTCGAAGTCCTTAAGTTGTAACAATGACCCGGGAACCTCTAAACCACCAGGTTTTTCTAAACCAATGTGGACAACGACAGCTCGTATTAGGGGAACATCATATATCCCTAGAAACTTGGCAAAACGAACCAAAACCGAAGAAGAAGAAACGAGCGAGTCGGAATAAGATAGTTGTATTCGTGTGGTGTAATATATGTAATATAGTGTTCTTATGCTTTATGATATATGTAAAAATTGCTTGTATTAATAAGTATTTTTTTATGAATCTAACTCTTGTCTATTTTACAGTTTAAAAACACAAAATGGATAGACAACCCAATATTTTAAGAGACCTACCCGGAGACATGATTGATGAAATCTTGTCTAGAGTCGGCCAGAATTCCTCGGCACAACTATTTAAGGCGAGATCAGTTTGTAAGACATTCGAAGAACGTTCCAAGAATGTCTTGGTTTATAAGAGACTTTCGTTTGAAAGATGGGGGATATCACATTGGGAAACCCATAAGTTACGATGTGTTTACTTTGACGCATATATTGCGGGGAACCCAAATGCTATTTTACGCAACGGGTTAAGAAATTATTTTGACTCAATATATCCGAATATTGGACTTCGTGATTTAGAAAAAGCGGCTAACATGCAACATAAAGAAGCATGTTATGCTTACGGATTAGTAATGTTCGCTTCTCACCAAAGTGAGAACAAGAACATCGGGCTACAACTATTAAACAAAACGTTTCCACAAGTGACGGAGTCGGTAATTGGGGTAAGAAATGAGGTTTTTAGATTATTACGGGACTGTTGGACATTACGTAACCCTCGTCCCTTTGACGACGTTACAACACGCTGTCTTATCAACGGCCATAACGGTTATGTTGCACAAGACCAAGGATGGGAAGTAGTCCTAGTAAAACCAGAATGCATGACTTGTTTCTGGACGTATGAATTACGTGTCTTTATTGCCTTTGCTGAACGACTTGTGTACTAGCTAGAATTATCTTCACAACTATCTTGTATCAAAGTTATTGTGTGCTATATTTCATGCTTTATGTAAAATAAGCGGTATTGTAAGTTTGTAAAATATTGTATAAAAGTTTGAACGCGAAATATTATTATAATCAGTTTTTCATATAGAATTGTAGTAGTTGAATTGTATATTAGCTACTAAGTATGAACTTAACGGGTAGGTACTACCCGAATTTAAACTTATAAAACGCTAATATGAAGAAAAAGCTTTTATAAATGAGTTCATATTATGCTACGAAATACTATTAACTACTCTTAATATTCTGTATGATTAACTTGTTCCATTTAACTATTTTGAAGGAAATGGCACCGACTACTCGACACACCGTGAATATGAATGAAGAGGAATTCCGTACTTTTCTAGCTTCAAACATAGCCGCAGTACAGGCTGCGCTACATACCAACAATAACCTTGGATCTAGCAGTACAGGAAATCGTGTAGGATGCACCTACAAAGAATTCACTGCCTGCAAACCTTTGGAATTTGATGGAACCGAAGGACCGATCGGATTGAAACGGTGGACCGAGAAGGTCGAATCGGTGTTTGCCATAAGTAAGTGTACTGAAGAGGACAAAGTAAAGTACGCTACGCATACCTTCACAGGTTCTGCGTTAACATGGTGGAATACCTATCTAGAGCAAGTGGGACAAGACGATGCGTACGCACTACCGTGGTCAGCATTCAAGCACTTGATGAACGAGAAGTACCGTCCCAGAACCGAGGTCAATAAGCTCAAGACAGAACTTAGAGGGTTACGAACCCAAGGATTTGATATTACCACGTACGAAAGACGATTCACAGAATTGTGCCTATTGTGTCCGGGAGCATTCGAAGATGAGGAAGAGAAGATCGACGCTTTTGTGAAAGGATTACCGGAAAGAATCCAAGAAGATATAAGTTCACACGAGCCCGCCTCCATACAACAGACATGTAGAATGGCTCACAAACTCGTGAACCAAATTGAAGAAAGAATTAAAGAACAGACTGCTGAAGAGGCCAATGTGAAGCAAGTCAAAAGAAAGTGGGAGGAAAACGGTGATAAGAATCACCAATACAACAACAACAGCAATTACAACAATAATCGCAACAATTATCCCAACAATCGCAACATCAATCGCAACTACAACAAACGGCCCAACAACAACAACAACAACAACAACAACAACAACAGCAACTACAACAATCATCCCAACAACAATAATAACCGCAACAACAACAACAATCAGAAGCAGCTATGCCAAAGGTGTGAAAAGAATCACTCGGGGTTCTGCACCAAATTTTGCAACAAGTGTAAAAGAAATGGTCATAGTGCGGCGAAGTGTGAGGTCTACGGACCAGGGGTTAATAGAACGAAAGGAACAAATGGTGTCGGAACGAGTAGTGGCGGAGCAAGTAGTGTCGGAGCAAGTTATGCCAATGTAGTTTGTTATAAATGTGGAAAACCGGGCCACATTATTAGAAATTGCCCGAACCAGGAGAACACGAATGGACAAGGCCGTGGAAGAGTTTTCAATATTAATGCGGCAGAGGCACAGGAAGACCCAGAGCTTGTTACGGGTACGTTTCTTATTGACAATAAATCTGCTTACGTTTTATTTGATTCGGGTGCGGATAAAAGCTATATGAGTAGAGATTTTTGTGCTAAATTAAGTTGTCCATTGACGCCTTTAGATAGTAAATTTTTACTCGAATTAGCAAATGGTAAATTAATTTCAGCAGATAATATATGTCGGAATCGAGAAATTAAACTGGTTAGCGAAACATTTAAGATTGATTTGATACCAGTAGAGTTAGGGAGTTTTGATGTGATAATCGGTATGGACTGGTTGAAAGAAGTGAAAGCGGAGATCGTTTGTTACAAAAATGCAATTCGCATTATACGAGAAAAAGGAAAACCCTTAATGGTGTACGGAGAAAAGGGCAACACGAAGCTACATCTTATTAGTAATTTGAAGGCACAAAAACTAATAAGAAAAGGTTGCTATGATGTTCTAGCACACGTCGAGAAAGTACAAACTGAAGAAAAGAGCATCAATGATGTTCCCGTCGCAAAAGAATTTCCTGATGTATTTCCGAAAGAATTACCGGGATTACCCCCACATCGATCCGTTGAATTTCAAATAGATCTTGTACCAGGAGCTGCACCAATAGCTCGTGCTCCTTACAGACTCGCACCCAGCGAGATGAAAGAACTACAAAGCCAATTACAAGAACTTTTAGAGCATGGTTTCATTCGACCAAGCACATCACTGTGGGGAGCTCCTGTTTTGTTTGTCAAGAAGAAAGATGGTACATTCAGGTTGTGTATCGACTACCGAGAGTTGAACAAACTTACCATCAAGAACCGCTACCCACTACCGAGAATCGATGACTTATTTGATCAACTACAAGGCTCGTCTGTTATTCAAAGATTGACTTACGTTCCGGGTATCATCAAATGCGGGTGAAAGAAGATGATATTCCAAAGACTTCTTTCAGAACACGTTACGGTCATTACGAGTTTATGGTCATGCCGTTTGGTTTAACTAATGCACCAGCTGTGTTCATGGACCTTATGAACCGAGTGTGTGGACCATACCTTGACAAGTTTGTCATTGTTTTCATTGATGACATACTTATTTACTCAAAGAATGACCAAGAACACGGTGAACATTTGAGAAAGGTGTTAGAAGTATTGAGGAAGGAAGAATTGTACGCTAAGTTTTCAAAGTGTGCATTTTGGTTGGAAGAAGTTCAATTCCTCGGTCACATAGTGAACAAAGAAGGTATTAAGGTGGATCCGGCAAAGATAGAAACTGTTGAAAAGTGGGAAACCCCGAAAACTCCGAAACACATACGCCAGTTTTTAGGACTAGCTGGTTACTACAGAAGGTTCATCCAAGACTTTTCCAAAATAGCAAAACCCTTGACTGCATTAACGCATAAAGGGAAGAAATTTGAATGGAATGATGAACAAGAGAAAGCGTTTCAGTTATTGAAGAAAAAGCTAACTACGGCACCTATATTGTCATTGTCTGAAGGGAATGATGATTTTGTGATTTATTGTGATGCATCAAAGCAAGGTCTCGGTTGTGTATTAATGCAACGAACGAAGGTGATTGCTTATGTGTCTAGACAATTGAAGATTCACGAACAAAATTATACGACGCATGATTTGGAATTAGGCGCGGTTGTTTTTGCATTAAAGACTTGGAGGCACTACTTATATGGGGTCAAAAGTATTATATATACCGACCACAAAAGTCTTCAACACATATTTAATCAGAAACAACTGAATATGAGGCAGCGTAGGTGGATTGAATTATTGAATGATTACGACTTTGAGATTCGTTACCACCCGGGGAAGGCAAATGTGGTAGCCGATGCCTTGAGCAGGAAGGACAGAGAACCCATTCGAGTAAAATCTATGAATATAATGATTCATAATAACATTACTACTCAAATAAAAGAGGCGCAACAAGGAGTTTTAAAAGAGGGAAATTTAAAGGATGAAATACCCAAAGGATCGGAGAAGCATCTTAATATTCGGGAAGACGGAACCCGGTATAGGGCTGAAAGGATTTGGGTACCAAAATTTGGAGATATGAGAGAAATGGTACTTAGAGAAGCTCATAAAACCAGATACTCAATACATCCTGGAACGGGGAAGATGTACAAGGATCTCAAGAAACATTTTTGGTGGCCGGGTATGAAAGCCGATGTTGTTAAATACGTAGGAGAATGTTTGACGTGTTCTAAGGTCAAAGCTGAGCATCAAAAACCATCAGGTCTACTTCAACAACCCGAAATCCCGGAATGGAAATGGGAAAACATTACCATGGATTTCATCACTAAATTGCCAAGGACTGCAAGTGGTTTTGATACTATTTGGATAATAGTTGACCGTCTCACCAAATCAGCACACTTCTTGCCAATAAGAGAAGATGACAAGATGGAGAAGTTAGCACGACTGTATTTGAAGGAAGTCATCTCCAGACATGGAATACCAATCTCTATTATCTCTGATAGGGATGGCAGATTTATTTCAAGATTCTGGCAGACATTACAGCAAGCATTAGGAACTCGTCTAGACATGAGTACTGCCTATCATCCACAAACTGATGGGCAGAGTGAAAGGACGATACAAACGCTTGAAGACATGCTACGAGCATGTGTTATTGATTTCGGAAACAGTTGGGATCGACATCTACCGTTAGCAGAATTTTCCTACAACAACAGCTACCATTCAAGCATTGAGATGGCGCCGTTTGAAGCACTTTATGGTAGAAAGTGCAGGTCTCCGATTTGTTGGAGTGAAGTGGGGGATAGACAGATTACGGGTCCGGAGATTATACAAGAAACTACCGAGAAGATCATCCAAATTCAACAACGGTTGAAAACCGCCCAAAGTCGACAAAAGAGCTACGCTGACATTAAAAGAAAAGATATAGAATTTGAAATTGGAGAGATGGTCATGCTTAAAGTTGCACCTTGGAAAGGCGTTGTTCGATTTGGTAAACGAGGGAAATTAAATCCAAGGTATATTGGACCATTCAAGATTATTGATCGTATCGGACCAGTAGCTTACCGACTAGAGTTACCTCAACAACTCGCGGCTGTACATAACACTTTCCACATCTCGAATTTAAAGAAATTTTTTGCTAAAGAAGATCTCACTATTCCGTTAGATGAAATCCAAATCAACGAAAAACTTCAATTCATCGAAGAACCCGTCGAAATAATGGATCGTGAGGTTAAAAGACTTAAGCAAAACAAGATACCAATTGTTAAGGTTCGATGGAATGCTCGTAGAGGACCCGAGTTCACCTGGGAGCGTGAAGATCAGATGAAGAAGAAATACCCGCATCTATTTCCAGAAGATTCGTCAACACCTTCAACAGCTTAAAATTTCGGGAAATTTATTTAACGGGTAGGTACTGTAGTGACCCAAACTTTTCCATGTTTATATATATTAATTGAGATTGATATTTACATGATTAAATGTTTCCAACATGTTAAGCAATCAAACTTGTTAAGACTTGATTAATTGAAATATGTTTCATATAGACAATTGACCACCCAAGTTGACCGGTGATTCACGAACGTTAAAACTTGTAAAAACTATATGATGACATATATATGGATATATATATATAGTTAACATGATACTATGATAAGTAAACATATCATTAAGTATATTAACAATGAACTACATATGTAAAAACAAGACTACTAACTTAATGATTTTTAAACGAGACATATATGTAACGATTATCGTTGTAAAGACATTTAATGTATATATATCATATTAAGAGATATTCATACATGATAATATCATGATAATATAATAATTTAAAATCTCATTTGATATTATAAACATTGGGTTAACAACATTTAACAAGATCGTTAACCTAAAGGTTTCAAAACAACACTCACATGTAACGACTAACGATGACTTAACGACTCAGTTAAAATGTATATACATGTAGTGTTTTAATATGTATTTATACACTTTTGAAAGACTTCAATACACTTATCAAAATACTTCTACTTAACAAAAATGCTTACAATTACATCCTCGTTCAGTTTCATCAACAATTCTACTCGTATGCACCCGTATTCGTACTCGTACAATACACAGCTTTTAGATGTATGTACTATTGGTATATACACTCCAATGATCAGCTCTTAGTAGCCCATGTGAGTCACCTAACACATGTGGGAACCATCATTTGGCAACTAGCATGAAATATCTCATAAAATTACAAAAATATGAGTAATCATTCATGACTTATTTACATGAAAACAAAATTACATATCCTTTATATCTAATCCATACACCAACGACTAAAAACACCTACAAACACTTTCATTCTTCAATTTTCTTCATCTAATTGATCTCTCTCAAGTTCTATCTTCAAGTTCTAAGTGTTCTTCATATATTCTACAAGTTCTAGTTACATAAAATCAAGAATACTTTCAAGTTTGCTAGCTCACTTCCAATCTTGTAAGGTGATCATCCAACCTCAAGAAATCTTTGTTTCTTACAGTAGGTTATCATTCTAATACAAGGTAAGAATCATATTCAAACTTTGGTTCAATTTCTATAACTATAACAATCTTATTTCAAGTGATGATCTTACTTGAACTTGTTTTCGTGTCATGATTCTGCTTCAAGAACTTCGAGCCATCCAAGGATCCATTGAAGCTAGATCCATTTTTCTCTTTTCCAGTAGGTTTATCCAAGGAACTTAAGGTAGTAATGATGTTCATAACATCATTCGATTCATACATATAAAGCTATCTTATTCGAAGTTTTAAACTTGTAATCACTAGAACATAGTTTAGTTAATTCTAAACTTGTTCGCAAACAAAAGTTAATCCTTCTAACTTGACTTTTAAAATCAACTAAAAACATGTTCTATATCTATATGATATGCTAACTTAATGATTTAAAACCTGGAAACACGAAAAATACCGTAAAACCGGATTTACGCCGTCGTAGTAACACCGCGGGCTGTTTTGGGTTAGTTAATTAAAAACTATGATAAACTTTGATTTAAAAGTTGTAATTCTGAGAAAATGATTTTTATTATGAACATGAAACTATATCCAAAAATTATGGTTAAACTCAAAGTGGAAGTATGTTTTCTAAAATGGTCATCTAGACGTCGTTCTTTCGACTGAAATGACTACCTTTACAAAAACGACTTGTAACTTATTTTTCCGACTATAAACCTATACTTTTCTGTTTAGATTCATAAAATAGAGTTCAATATGAAACCATAGCAATTTGATTCACTCAAAACTGATTTAAAATGAAGAAGTTATGGGTAAAACAAGATTAGATAATTTTTCTCATTTTAGCTACGTGAAAATTGGTAACAAATCTATTCCAACCATAACTTAATCAACTTGTATTGTATATTATGTAATCTTGAGATACCATAGACACGTATACAATATTTCGACCTATCATGTCGACACATCTATATATATTTCGGAACAACCATAGACACTCTATATGTGAATGTTGGAGTTAGCTATACAGGGTTGAGGTTGATTCCAAAATATATATAGTTTGAGTTGTGATAAATACTGAGATACGTATACACTGGGTCGTGGATTGATTCAAGATAATATTTATCGATTTATTTCTGTACATCTAATTGTGGACAACTAGTTGTAGGTTACTAACGAGGATAGCTGACTTAATAAACTTAAAACATCAAAATATATTAAAAGTGTTGTAAATATATTTTGAACATACTTTGATATATATGTATATATTGTTATAGGTTCGTGAATCAACCAGTGGCCAAGTCTTACTTCCCGACGAAGTAAAAATCTGTGAAAGTGAGTTATAGTCCCACTTTTAAAATCTAATATTTTTGGGATGAGAATACATGCAGGTTTTATAAATGATTTATAAAATAGACACAAGTACGTGAAACTACATTCTATGGTTGAATTATCGAAATCGAATATGCCCTTTTTATTAAGTCTGGTAATCTAAGAATTAGGGAACAGACACCCTAATTGACGCGAATCCTAAAGATAGATCTATTGGGCCTAACAAACCCCATCCAAAGTACCGGATGCTTTAGTACTTCGAAATTTATATCATATCCGAAGGGTGTCCCGGAATGATGGGGATATTCTTATATATGCATCTTGTTAATGTCGGTTACCAGGTGTTCACCATATGAATGATTTTTATCTCTATGTATGGGATGTGTATTGAAATATGAAATCTTGTGGTCTATTGTTACGATTTGATATATATAGGTTAAACCTATAACTCACCAACATTTTTGTTGACGTTTAAAGCATGTTTATTCTCAGGTGAATATTAAGAGCTTCCGCTGTTGCATACTAAAATAAGGACAAGATTTGGAGTCCATGTTTGTATGATATTGTGTAAAAACTGCATTCAAGAAACTGATTTCGATGTAACATATTTGTATTGTAAACCATTATGTAAAGGTCGTGTGTAAACAGGATATTTTAGATTATCATTATTTGATAATCTACGTAAAGCTTTTTAAACCTTTATTTATGAAATAAAGGTTATGGTTTGTTTTAAAAATGAATGCAGTCTTTGAAAAACGTCTCATATAGAGGTCAAAACCTCGCAACGAAATCAATTAATATGGAACGTTTTTAATCAATAAGAACGGGACATTTCAATCTTGTCCTACCTGCTCGAGATAGGTATTCCACCATGTTAGCGCCGTACCTATGAAGGTATGCGTAGCGTACTTTACTTTGTCTTCTTCAGTACATTTACTTATGGCAAACACCGATTCAACCTTCTCGGTTCACCGTTTCAATCCAATTGGACCCTCGGTTCCATCAAATTCCAAAGGTTTGCAGGCAGTGAATTCTTTGTAGGAGCATCCTACACGATTTCTTATGAAATTAGTTCCACTGCTAGATCCAGAGTTATTGTTATTTTGCATCGCAGCCTGTACTGCGGCTATGTTTGCTGCAAGGAAAACACGGAAGTCTACATCGCTCATGTTCAAATTCTGACGAGTCGCCGGTGCCATTTCCTTCAAAAATAGCCCAAAAGAATTAAGTTAATCATATAGAATTTTAAGAGTAGTCAATAGTATTTCGTAGCATAGTATGAACTTATTTATAAAAGCTTTTTCTTCATATTAGCGTTTTATAGTTTTTAATTCGGGTACTACCTACCCATTAAGTTCATACTTAGTAGCTAATATACAATTCAACTACTACAATTCCATATGAAAAACTGATTATAATAATATATCACATACAAATATTCTTCAAACTTACAACTTCGCTATATTACATATAACATGAAATATAGTACACTTTGATACAGAACAGTTTTGAAGATAAATCTAGTTAATACGCAAGTTGTTCAGCAAAGGAAATAAAGACACGTAATTCATAAGTCCAGAAACAAGTCATGTATTCTAGTTTTACTAAGACGACTTCCCATCCTTGGTCTTGTGGAAAATAACCGTTATGACCATTGGCTAGGCAGCATGTTGTAATGTCGTCAAAAGGACGAGGGTTTCGTAATGTCCAACAGCCCCGTAATAATCTAAAAACCTTGTTTCTCACCCCAACTACTGAATCCGTCACTTGTGGGAAGGTTTTATTTAAAAGTTGCAATCCGATGTTCTTTTTCTCACTTTGATAAGAAGCGAACATCACTAACCCGTAAGCATAACATGCTTCTTTATGTTGCATGTTAGAAGCTCTTTCTAATTCACGAAATCCTATGTTGGGATATGTTGAGTCAAAATAGGTTCTTAACCCGTAGCGTAAAATTGCATTTAGGTTCCCCGCATTTAACGCTTTAAAGAAAACACAGCGTAACTTACGGTCTCCCCAATGTGATATACCCCACCTATCAAAGGAAAGCCTTTTATAAACTAAGGCATTTCTGGAAAGTCTTTCAAATGTTTGACAAGTTAATTTTGTCATAATTAATTGTGCTGATGAATTATGACCGACTCTAGACAAGATTTCCTCAATCATATCCTCTGGTAAATCTTCTAAAATATTCGGTTGTCTACCCTTAACGTCCATTTTGTTTTAATACTGTAAAATAGACAAGGATTAGATTCATAAAAGATAATTAACAAACAATACTAGCAATTTTTATATAGAACATAAAAGTCCAAGCACACTACAATACATATAATACACAACATGATTACAACCCTCTAATCTGAATCACTGGTTTCTTCTTCTTCGGACTTGGTTCGTTTTCCTAATTTTCTAGGAATATATGGTGTTCCTCTAATACGACCGTCGTTTTCCACAATGGTTTAGAAAAACCTGGTGGTTTAGAGGTTCCCGGGTCATTGTACATTTTAGGAAATACGGATGTTGCCGATACATATAAAGTTCATCGGGGTTGGAATCGGGTTTCTCTATTTTTATACCTTTTCCCTTATTATTTTCTTTCGTTTTATTAAATTGGGTCGAGGTAATTTCTATAACATCATCGGAATCCTCATCGGGATCCGATTCATCGGAAAATTGGTAATCTTCTCAATATTTTACTTCCTCGGCGGAAAGACCATTGACCATTATTAACTTTGGTCCGTTGGTTGAGAATTTTCTTTTATTTAATCGAATTACTGTAGGTATCAATATTTCTTCCTCCGGAACCTCTTCTTCTTCCAGTTCCTCCTCTTCCGGTTCCTCCTCTTCCAGTTCATCTTCTTCCGATTCCTCCCCTTCCGGTTCCTCCTCTTCCGGTTCTTCTTCGGGAATTTATGAATCTTCCCAAAATATATTCGACTCTTCATTATTATTAGGTGAATCGATGAGATTTGTACTAGTGGTAGACATCTATCACACAATATCAAACACATTAAGAGGTTAATATATCACATAATATTTACATGTTAATAATATATAGTTTCCAACAAAAGTGTTAAGCAATCGTTTTTAAAGAAAACACGGTCGAAGTCCAGACTCACTAATGTATCCTAACAAACTCGATAAGACACACTAATGCAATTTTCTGGTTCTCTAAGACCAACGCTAGGATACCAACTAAAATGTCCCGTTCATATCGATTATAAACGTTCCATATTAATTTATTTCGTTGCGAGGTTTTGACCTTTATATGAGACGTTTTTCAAAGACTGCATTCTTTTTTAAAACAAACCATAACCTTTATTTTATCGACAAGGTTAAAAAGACACCACCTAGATTATCCAGAAATGATAATCTAAAAATATCACACTTACACACTACCAATACATATTGGTTTACAATATTAATATATTACAACAAAATAAATCTCGAATGCAGTTTTAAACAATATTATACAAGCATGCTGACACCAAATCTTGTCCACATATTAGCATGCAACAGCGGAAGCTCTTAATAATTACCTGAGAATAAACATGCTTTAAATGTTAACAAAAATATTGGTGAGTTATAGGTTTAACCAATATATTTATCAAATTGTAATAATAGACTACAAGATTTCATATTTCAATATACATCCCATACATAAAGATAAAAATCATTCATATGGTGAACACCTGGTAACCGACATTAACAAGATGTATATAAGAATATCCCCTATCATTCCGGGAAATCCATCGGACATGATAAAACAACAACGAAGTACTAAAGCATGCGCAACCATGGATGGGGTTCGTTAGCCCCAATAGATCTATCTTTAGGATTCGCGTCAATTAGTAGATCGGTTTACTAATTCTTAGGTTACCAAGAAAAAAGGGGCATATTTGGCTTCGATCATTCACCCATATAATGTAGTTTCATTTACTTGTGTCTATTTCGTAAAACATTTATAAAACTGCATGTATTCTCATCCCAAAATATTAGATTTTAAAAATGGGACTATAACTCACTTTCACAGATTTTTACTTCGTCGGGAAGTAAGACTTGGCCACTGGTCGATTCACGAACCTATAACAAATATGTACATATATATCAAAGTATGTTCAAAATATATTTACAACATTTTTATACGTTTATATTTT
The DNA here is from genome assembly GCF_046630445.1 of Rutidosis leptorrhynchoides. Lineage (NCBI taxonomy): Eukaryota > Viridiplantae > Streptophyta > Magnoliopsida > Asterales > Asteraceae > Rutidosis > Rutidosis leptorrhynchoides. The sequence continues at coordinate 336,401,914 of NC_092336.1, read as the reverse complement.
AAGTTTATTAAGTCAGCTGTCCTCGTTAGTAACCTACAACTAGTTGTCCACAATTAGATGTACAGAAATAAATCGATATATATTATCTTGAATCAATCCACGACCCAGTGTATACACGTCTCACGATAGATCACAACTCAAAGTATATATATTTTTAGAATCAACCTCAACCCTGTATAGCTAACTCAAACATTACTGTATATAGAGTGTCTATGGTTGTTCCAAATAATATATATACATGGGTCGATATGATATGTCAAAACATTTGCATACGTATCTATGGTATCCCAAGATTACATAATATATTAGAATACATGTATAATACAATATAAGTTAGCTAGGATATGATTTGTATAGAATTGTTAAAATATTTCCCGTAGCTAAAACAATCAAAAAATATACAATCTTGTTTTACCCATAACTTCTTCGTTTTAAATCCGTTTTGAGTGAATAAAATTGCTATGGTTTCATATTGAACTCTATTTTATGAATCTATATAGAAAAAGTATAGGTTTGTAGTAGGAAATATAAGTTACAGGTCGTTTTTGTAAGAGGTAGTCATTTCAGTCGAAAGAACGACGTCTTAATGACCATTTTGAAAAACATACTTCCACTTTGAGTTTAACAATGATTTTTGGATATAGTTTCATGTTCATAATAAAAATAATTTTCCTAGAAGAACAACTTTTAAATCAAAGTTTATCATAGTTTTTAATTATCAAACCCAAAACAGCCCGCGGTGTTACTACGACGGCGTATATCCGGTTTTACGGTGTTTTTTCGTGTTTTCAGGTTTTAAATCATTAAGTTAGCATATCATATAGATATAGAAAATGTGTTTAGTTGATTTTAAAAGTCAAGTTAGAAGGATTAACTTTTGTTTGCGAACAAGTTTAGAATTAACTAAACTATGTTCTAGAGATTACAAGTTTAAACCTTCGAATAAGGTAGTTTTATATATATGAATCGAATGATGTTATGAACATCATTACTACCTCAAGTTTAGTAGGTAAACCTATTGGAAATGATGAAAAAATAAATTGAGCTTCAAAGGATATTTGGATGGCTTGAAAGTTCTTGAAGCAGAATCATGACACGAAAACAAGTTCAAGTAAGATTTCCACTCGAAATAAGATTATTATAGTTATAGAAATTGAATCAAAGTTTGAATATGAGTATTACCTTGTATTAGAAAGATATCTTAATGTACATAAGAAAGATTTCTTGAGGTTGGATGATCACTTTACAAGATTGGAAGTAAGCTAGCAAACTTGGAAGTATTCTTGATTTTATGAAACTAGAACTTATAGAATTTATGAAGAACACTTAGAACTTGAAGATAGAACTTAAGAGAGATCAATTAGATAAAGAAAATTAATGAATGAAAGTGTTTGTAGGTATTTTTGGTCGTTGGTATATGGATTAGATATAAAGGATGTGTAATTTTGTTTACATGTAAATAAGTCATGAATGATTACTAATGTTTTTGTAATTTTATGAGATATTTCATGCTAGTTTCCAAATGATGGTTCCCACATGTGTTAGGTGACTCACATGGGCTGCTAAGAGCAGATCATTGGAGTGTATATACCAATAGTACATACATCTTAAAGCTGTGTATTTTACGAGTACGAATACGAGTGCATACGAGTAGAATTGTTGATGAAACTGAACGAGGATGTAATTGTAAGCATTTTTATTAAGTAGAAGTATTTTGATAAGTTTCTTGAAGTCTTTCAAAAGTGTATGAATACATATTAAAACACTACATGTATATACATTTTAACTGAGTTGTTAAATCATCGTTAGTCGTTACATGTAAATGTTGTTTTGAAACCTTTAGGTTAACGATCTTGTTAAATGTTGTTAACCCATTATTTATTATATCTAAATAGATGTTAAATTATTACATTATCATGATATTATGATATATTAATATATCTTAGTATGATATATATACAGTTAAATGTTGTTACAACGATAATCGTTACATATATGTCTCGCTTCGAAATCATTAAGTTATGTCTCGCTTCGAAATCATTAAGTTAGTAGTCTTGTTTTTACATATGTAGTTCATTGTTAATACACTTAATGACATGTTTACTTATAATTTATCATGATTAAACATAGTGTATCAATATCTTAATATGATTCATATGTATTTAGTAAGACGTTGTTATAACGATAATCGTTATATATATCGTTTCGAGTTTCTTAATTCAATAAACTCAATTTTATGTATATAACTCATTGTTAAAATACCTAATGAGATACTTACTTATCATAATATCATGTTAACTATATATATAATCATATATATGACATCATATAGTTTTTACAAGTTTTTACGTTCGTGAATCACCGGTCAACTTGGGTGGTCAATTGTCTACATAAAACTCATTTCAAATAATCAAGTCTTAAAAAGTTTGATTGCTTAACATGTTGGAAAGATTTAATCATTCAAATATTATTTTCAATTAATATATAATCATGGAAAAGTTCGGGTCACTACAGTGCTGGTGGTGATTATCTCTCTGATGGGATGCTCATTTCGAAGGTCTTCAAACAATGTTAGAAACTGTATCTTTAGTATCTCGAAATCTTTAGAATGGTGATCTCCACAGTAAGAGTCTGTAGCTTTGCACAGATTAGTTAAAAGACGAAGCTGAAAAGAAGTGAACAGCAATCCTGACCCGAGCATCAACGTCACTGTCTTTGAGTATATCTCCCAATATCCTGCTTTAAATGTGATACTTGGATCTGTGGATTCGTGGAAGATACGTGATATCTGCTTCGTAACGTAGGTTGAGATGTTGACTCGATCTTGTTCAAGATGAGAGAACGGATTGGTGCGCCTTACTTCGTCTGTAACTGCATCTCGTAACTATTTGATAATCAGATCGGCATGGTGATCAATTGTTACGTAAATCACTAGCCTGTCTGGTGTGCTTTCGAAATTATCTCTTTCCAAGAGAGCGAAAAAGCTGTGAATATCCTCGATCATTTGTAAATCAGAGTGATAAGTCGGGCGCCCGGTGGAAAGATCCATGTGTTTTCGGACGAGAGTCAGTAGTGCTCATTGGTTTTCTGAGAACGGAAGTGCAGATCCGGCTAAGGCGTTGTAAACCTTAGAGTAAATAATCTTCTGATCTCGACAGAATCTTGTTTCAAGAATAGTGCGAACCACTGAATTGTGCTCTCGTTGCCTTTCTTCGTGGTAGATATGATCGTGAAGAGTGTTAATAAAGTCTTGAATGCGTTCTTCTAGGATTTCAACATCATTGTCTTCTCTCTGGAGATAGAGGTTGTATTCTTCTCGGCTAGCAATAATTCATTCTGTTAAGCTTAGCGTAAATCAATTGTTGATTTACGGATGGCTTCTACAATATCTTCAAATTCATCGGTATCATTGATGAAGGTTATCATGTATGCGTGTGTAGATATGACAGGAATCCGATCTGAAGAAGAGTCCGGCTCCCCTAGATCTGGTTCGGTTGGAGAGTGTGAGTTATGCAGAATGTCTTCATGTTGCTCTTCCTCGTCATCATCAGTATAATGTTCTTCCGAGGATTCGTCTGATGAACGAGTTTCTTCAGTATTCTGGTTCTCTACTTTGATACTTGCAGGGTCGATTTCTATATCCTTAACCTCAACCTTGTTAGTCTTCTTCTTGAAATGAATGATTAAACTGTGATCTTCCGTCTCAAGCCTCATTAATTCTTCATGACGCTTAATGCTTAGAGAGGGTATTATCGCAGCTTCTTTTACGTCTTCCATTTCCTCTTCCTCTTCAGATTCCTCCATTTCCTCTATTTCTTCGTTGGGATCCTCCTCTTCCATTTCTGGGTCGTCTGCAGACTGTGATTCGACGCCCATCTCGATATCATTGGCTGGTGGTGAAGACTCGTCATCGAAAGTGATCCGTCTGGTGGAAATAGCAAACATCTCTGCCTGTCCAGAAAGATCGGTTTGTCGGTCAATTTTGAAGGTAACGTTCTCCCCATGTGATTGCAAGATCAAGGTTTAATTGTACACATCAATGACAGTCCTAGTCATATTCATGAAAGGTCCTCCTAACACTATTGGTGTGTGTAGGTCTTCCTTGATGTCCATTATTACGAAATCTGTAGGATACAAGAATTTGTCGATTTTCACCAGGATGTTCTCAACTATGCCCTTAGGATATCGAATTGTGTGATCGACAAGTTAGAATGTCATTTTAGTTGGTGACAAGTCTCCTAGCTCTAATCTCTTGTAGAGAGAGTAGGGGATTAGGTTGATACTTGCTCCTAAATCTGCTAGCGCATGAATGGTTCCAGATTGGTAGATCGAACACTAAAAAATGAATCTGCCCGTATCTCCTAGCTTTGGCGGTAGAGTGTTTCTGAGCAATGCTGAACATTCTTCATTCAGTGGAATTTTGTTAGAATCTGGTATCCTCTCCTTTGTAGAGAGAATCCTTCGGATGTATCTTTTCTGGTTGGGGACTTTAGACATGGTGTCCAGGAATCTTCCATCAAGCTTGAAGGATTCAAGCTTAGATGGTTCCTCCTGTAGCCTTCCAGGATAGGGTACACGCACTGGAGTTGCAGGGGTCAGCTTCTGAGTATATGTCGATTTGTTCTTGAGCCTAGCTGACCTTCTTCATGGTTCTTCCTCTAGAATTACAGAATCCATTTGCTTAGCTGCCTCTATGTTGGGATTTTGGATAGTATTACTGGGTAACCATCCCTGTGGTCAGTTTTCAAGGCGCTGTGATAACTGTCCGAGCTGAGTCTCCACACTTTTGAGCAGAGCTAATTGATTTCTCATTAGTATCTCTGTCTGATCTTGTCTGGCTGCAGTTCTCTGATTTAGCTATTGTTGTCCTTGCATGAACTGAGTCAACTGATCATCAGCTCCGAGAGTGGGGTTAGTTTCTTTTGTAATCTGGGTGGTAGGGGAATTTTCCTCGACTGGTGGACCAGTGAGTGGAAGTGGTTGATCGTAGGACAATTGAGATTGTTGGGATGGGTAAGGTGGGTAGTGATAACGAAAAGGTTGGTTGCTTCGTTGAAAGTGATTAACCCTAGGTTGTTGATTGAATCCGGGATTAGGTGGACGAGCTGGGTATTGAACATAACAGACTGAACCATCAGGGTTTTCGTACTCAACTTGATATTCTTTAGTGGGTTGTAGGTTGGTACAATTAACACAAGCATGAGCTTGGTTGACCTGCTGCGGCTGCATTTTCAATTCTCCAAGTTGTTTAGCGAGAGATTCCATCTTATCCGTGAGGGATTTGATGGCCTCCGTTTGATTGTTTAGTGTAGAGAGTGGGAAAGATGATGAAGTTGTTTCACCACTGTTCCAGTCATGATGATGCATTATCATATTCTCGAGCAATTCTCATGCTTCGTCTGCGGTTTGGTTCATCAGATTTCCTTGAGCTGCTGCATCGATCGTCATCCTATGATTTACCGTAAGACCATTATAGAAGGTACAGATTTGAGCTGACCGTTTGATATGCCACTAATGGACAGTTTTATTTGTGCGGTGTCGTTAAGTCGCAGGATGTCCGATTCGGTAGCACACAGTGTCTTCGTTTATTTATATTTTGCGGGGCCTAAATTTACTTTTACTTTCTAAGGTGTAGAAGGTGTAAGTTAACCTAGTGTCGTATTTTTATGCTGATTAACGAATTGAAGATCAAGTGGATAATTGTCTTTTAGTTAAATTACCTGGATAAAAGATAGTAGTTGATTTTAGCTAAAGGTCCTAAATACAGAAAAGTAAATAAAGTGGAAGGATATCAGGAGTATGCAGATCAGGGAAATGTTGATCAAGATATCAGTATTGGGTTAGGGAAAGGTAATTATGCTTATGTTAAGACTATGCTTGGAATGATGTAGATCTGGTTGGATGAGCTAATTACACAGACCTACTTATCTCTGAACTCTCGGAGTTCTCTTTGAGCAGTGAGAAGTATGTCACTTGGTCGTATAACTGAAGTGTAACAATACCTCGGAGGTTATCCTCAGTAGAGTACTAGGTTTATTAGTGAGTTAAGCTCTAATCCTAAACCTCGTTATCAGTTTAGGTAACTGAATAACAACGTGCCGTGTTGATTGAACACTGATCACAAACGGAAGAAGTCCGTCGGTTTAAGTTGGCAAAACCTTAAATGGAAACTAACAACCATTCCATCATACTAATGAGATTACAACAATTCAAACATTATACAGCATCACAGTTAATATACTGATAGTGAAGCAGATAGAAACCTAATGAATACCTAAAAAGTTGGTATGACTAAGACATAGGGCAACAATCAAACAAGAACATGCAATAGGCTTGGGTCATACAGTAAAGGCACTAACTAGATCTTAACAACTCCTAAGAGGTCTCTTCAGAACATTCAATAGGAATACTAGGTCATTCATGTCTCAATTCCTAAGTTCCGTGTCCTAAAAGTGCATTAGATGCCTCTCGGGAACTCCGGCCATACCGAGTTCATAGAATCTTCAGATACAGTATAACCAGGGGTCTTAATCCTATGAAGTATCTAATTTCATATAGGTGAACAAGTCCTGATCACAACCTAGGTTGGTCAATCCTTAAGATGCTAGCATACAAATCTATCAGACTTCCTAGTTCAGTATTATAACAGTAATCGTACTAAATTAACATAATTACACTAACCCAAACTTTTATCATGGAAACATACAGATAAATTAAGCTGTCATGGTAATATCGGAACGCATTATTAAACATAAAAAGTAAGAATACATGTTTAATACAAAAGACAAGCGTTTCGGATAAAAACCTGAAAAGGCCGAACAAATCTGCCCGAGATCGCAGGGACTCGCCGGGATATCCTCCGGAAAATAAAATCTAAACTAACTACTACTAAAACTAACTAAAAGATTGAAAATATAAAATGAATTTCAAGTTGAGTGTGTGTTGGAATGGATGGAGAAGGCCCTTTAAATAGACCTCATTTTTGCCTACAAACGGCTGGCAGGCCGTATTTGGCAAGCCGTTTGCATGGCAAGCCGTATTAAGGAGCCGTTTGCTGGACCGTTTGGCAGGCCGTACCCCATACTAGCAGGCCATATGGTAGGCTGTATTCGGTGCTGGTCAGCCTTAATTCACTGGATCGTAACTTGATTTCTTGTCTTTCACCGTTTTCGCTCTAGAATCTTCGTTTTAGCTCCGTTTTACTTGATACTTTTTGCATCGCCTTTGTAATTACTTAATCTACAAAATCAACTAAAAAAGCAATAATTTTTCCGACAAAGTTTTAGTCTTTATTGTTCTAGGGCTTAATTTAGGGGTAAAAACGTGACTTTTTGCCCGATATCAAATACCCCACACTTGGCTTTGCTTGTCCTCAAGCTAAAAGCGGGAATATAAGGATCTTTCTAATAGATTCTCCCTTGCCCTACCCGTAAATCTTTTTATTATGCCTTCATCAGAAGTTGACAGATCTTTCGAAAGTATTAGAAAAAAGTTTCGAGCTTCGATGATTTGGTCGCTAGATTTCAATTGCGTCCATAGTGGAAAAGGCGTACTTTCCAACTCTCAGATGTAGAGTATACATGATCAGGCTCCTCAATGACGGATCACTCATATCACTCAAGTGTTTAGGGTGTCCTATTCTAATTGTATTGTCGCTCAGAAGCCAGTCGTGTAACGGTTCTCATCATAGGCTTGGTAAAGCATCGATATCTCCACCGGTTAAGTAAGGACGGCACTGATCTTCTTCCTAAGCATTCTTTCAAGAGGAAGACGGGTTATAGGATTTGGTTGGTAATTTATGATTCGGTGAAGGGTATCCAGATCTTTTGATTTTTGAGAGAATTGATAGACTTTGATTCTTCAGAGTATCCATTTTGGATAGAGAATGGCTTAGAATTCCGTAAAGGTTTTCTTCGGAAGAGGTGGATTTCGCTAAGACTTTGTCTAGAATTTTTTGTTTGCTCTTCCAGCATTCTTCTTCAGGGCATCTCCTCGGGTTTCTTTTTGCCTTATTTAGAGACTTTGCTCTTTCATAATCATTTTTTTTTATCGGCATACCCTTTCTTCATAACTTTTGTCTTTCGTTCCTGGTTCCCAGAGAGGAAGTAATAATCCATTGAAAATAGGTCTTTGACCTATCAAAAATAATCAGGGGTTCGGAATCTTTCAACTAGTGCTTTTGAAGCGAATTTGATCGATCAATCTCTTTATTAATCTCTGGATTTTTTGGTAAATGGAAAGGGGAGTGAATGGTAAATGGTGTATTTTGGGAGTGAATTTGGGGTGAATATTTCTGATTCATCAACTCTTTATGTGAGTTGGTCAGTTTAAATTGCGTGGAGTGGAAATGGAAACGGAGGGTTTTTGTCTTCTCTATTCAGAATGATTTAGAAAGGAGTATCGCACCTGTACCACGTATGGCGCTTACTAACCATTGGTCTCGAAACGTATGTCTGAACCAAGTTCTAACTTGAATCGTACACCGGCACGCTCATCAATTGAAATAACAAAGTACTGTAGATTTGATGGGTCATACAGATACTATGGGTCCACGATTCCTCACTTTCTAGGAGTAGGGGTCGTGCTTGATCATGCGTAGCCTTTTACATATTTCTTAAAAGAAATCTTTTGACACAAAACATAAGTTTTAGCTTCTTCGTTCCGTTCTAATAAATGTTCCGAAAACCAATTTCTAGCAATTTTATTAGATCTTTTGGGCAAAAACAAAGTAATAATTTTTCAAAATTACCCAATATCCATTGCTTAATTACTTTTGGACAAAAGAATTTTTCAAAACTTGGCGTTTTATGGTTACTTGACTATTAAAACTTCGACCTTTAAAAACCTTTACCCATTACCCCACACTTAAAAGAACATTGTCCTTAATGTTCTCTGAAAAGAATATTTTGATACTACATAAATTAAGGACAGTGACTTCTAAAATTCTAAGTTAGTTGCGGGGGTTACCCCACACTTAGAGATTTTAGTGCGTTATAATTGAAACAGGTTTGAGGAAGGATTACTTCCCTATGGTCAGGTTACTTTCCTAGTGCTGGGCCTTCCTACGGTCAATCTCCTACGGACCAGTTCTCTTTTGATAATATTTCTGCATGAAGAACAAAAAGAGAAAGGCAGCATTTCCACTATATATAACTTTCAGTACAATGCTTTAAAAATATAAAATAAAGATAAAGTAGTCTATGGGATACTATCCTGGTCAATGCGCTGAGTCGGCTCTGCGAAGTATCTGAAGATCTCATCATCCTCTAGGTTCGGCATGTACTCGAGAGGTTGCCCTATATCCAACTCAGGGCCTAGTAATGAATCCAGACATAAGTCTGACAGCATCTCCAGGTGGGATAAGTCTGGGAAAGGCTCCTCGTCAGGTATGTTCCCAGTGATCTCAAATGCCTGGGCCGTTGGTGGCTCCACTGAAATGGGAATAGTGACTAGGTGACAACCCTCTGGTAACTCAGTGACTGGTGGTGTGATAGGAATAGGAGTAGCATGTGCAGGCATAGCAGCTGAGGCAACTGAGTGAACTGAGGTCGGTGTGGAACGCCTAAGCGTAGCTTGTCGTGTCGGCTGAACACGGTGCACTAGCCTAAATGAAGACAGGCCCAGAGTACTGCGTGGCATCCCTTCGCACTGGAGGTATGCTCTCAGAGCTCTATAGAGTCTCTGCTAATCTCTGAGTAGTGCCCATGCAACATCAGGGTCACTCAAAGTGGCTCCGTAATGTATCACTATCTTTGGCTCATGCGTATCTGGCAATTGTGTGTGATCGGCTGGTCTCCTGGTTAAACGTCTAGATCATCGAACGGGAGGAGCTGGCAGTGCTGTGCCAATTTCCTCCTCAACGCTCTCCAGTATCAATCGCCTTGGGCCTAGTTGCCCTGTTGATGGCCTATTCTGATCAGCACTGCTTCCGGAAGAGTAAACTCTAGGAGTCATCCTCCTGCGAACTTGAATGTAAGCTGAAGCTCCTGAACTTGGCATTTCACCTGAACACATTCAACAAACTTGTAAGTACTAAGCACAAGTATGGCGCTTAGTTGTTAGTACATAGATAATATCTTAAGACTGAAAATAATTGAAATAAAAATAAATAAGTAATAAAAAGGATAAGCAAGGGGTGCCTCCCATGAGCGCTTTGTTTATCAAGTCGTTACAGCTCGAATTTTCCTTGTCAGATCTTCAGAATGGATCAAAGAAGAAGAGGTGCTCTCCTTATCGTGGTGTTCTAGATAAGCTTTCAACCGGTGGCCATTAACTTTGAAGTTACCAGTAGGTCCTTCCAATTCCACGGCTCCGTTTGCAAAAGCGTGTACAACTTTGTATGGGCCACTCCATCTTGATCTAAATTTTCCCGCAAACTTCTTGAATCGAGAATTGAAGAGAAGAACTTTATCTCCAGGGGCGAACTTTGTAGGGATCAATTTTGCATCATGCGTAAGCTTTGTTTGTTCCTTGTAGATGTATGACATTTCATATGCTTGGTCTCTCAATTCGGCGAGTTCGTTTATTTGCATTTTCCTATGTCTTCCGGTAACTGAGGGATCGAAGTTGCAGGTCTTCAGCGCCCAGAGAGCTTTATATTCAAGTTCCAGCGGAAGGTGACAAGCTTTTCCATAGATCATGCGGTAGGGTGTAGTTCCTAGAGGATTCTTGTAGGCAGTCCGGAATGCCCACAGAGCATCATCTAGCTTCTTGGCCCATTTATTTCTATGATGGCTGATAGTTCGTTCTAAGATTCTTTTGAGTGCTCTGTTCGTGACCTCTGCTTGTCCGTTGGTCTGCGGATGATAGGCAGTAGACATTTTGTGGGTAACTCCGTATTGTTGTATCACCTTCATAAATTGAGTATTACAGAAGTGTGTGCCTCTATCACTTATTATCGCACGGGGAGCTCCAAATCTGTAGAAGAGTCTCTTCAGGAAATTTGTGACGACTTTGGCATCATTAGTTGGAAATGCTTGAGCTTCGACCCATTTGGAGACGTAATCTACTGCTACGAGGACATATTCTTTCCCGTTAGACTTTGGGAATGGGCCCATGAAGTCTAATCCTTATATATCGAAGATCTTGCAAGCTTAGATATTAGTCCGAGGCATCTCGGTCTTCATAGAGATAATACCTTGCATTTGGCATGCGTCGCAACGCTTTACAAGCTCTTGCGCATCTCGGAATATAGACGGCCAGTAGAATCCTGATTCGTAGACTTTTCTTGTGGTTAAGTTTGCTCCATGATGACCTCCAGTTGGTCCATGGTGACATTGGTGAAGAATCCCTGCTGCTTGCTTTTCATCTACGCACCTCCTGATTATCTGATCAGGGCAAATTCTAAACAGGTAAGGACCTTCCCAGTAGTAGTACTTGGCATCCCTGAAGAACTTCCTTCTTCGGGAGGTACTCATTCTCTTTTGTACTACTTCGGCAACTAGGTAGTAAGCCATGTCGGTATACCAAGTAGTGTCAGTAAATTGTGATCCTATGTGAGTTTGTCCTAAACTCATAAGCTGTTCTTCCGGAAATTTATCTCTGATATCTTGTTCAGCAAGTTTTTCCATTGTTGGGTTCTCTAAACGACTAAGATAGTCTGCTGTAACGTTCTCTGCTCATTTCTTATCTTTAATCTCAATATCGAATTCCTGAAGGAGTAAGATCCATCGTAGGAGTCTTGGTTTCGTGTCTTACTTAGTGAATAGATATTTGAGGGCTGAATGATCTGTATAGACTGTAGTTTTGGACAGAATGAGATAGGAACGGAATTTATTGAAGGCAAATACTACGGCTAGCAGCTCCTTCTCCGTGGTAGTGTAATTCTCTTGAGCTCCGGTTAAGGTTTTGCTTGCGTAATAGATTGGATGAAAGTGTTTATTTACCCATTGTCCAAGCACAGATCCAACTACGAAATCACTCGCATCACACATGATCTCAAAGGGTAGACTCCAATCAGGAGCTATCATGATGGGCGCATGTGTTAGCTGTTCTTTCAGATAGTTGAATGCTTTTCGACATTCTTCATCGAAGACAAACTGGACTTCCTTCCCTAGGAGATGAGTGAGAGGTCGTGTGACCTTTGAAAAATCCTTAATGAAGCGTCGGTAAAAACCGGCGTGTCCTAGGAAACTCCTTACCGCTCTTACTGTGGTAGGTTCTGGAAGTTTAGTAATGGTCTCAATCTTAGCCTGATCAACTTCTATTCCTGCTTTTAAGATCTTATGTCCTAAAACTATCCCTTCTTTTACCATGAAGTGACCTTTTTCCCAATTCAGAACTAAATTCGACTCTTCACACCGGGTGAGCATCTTGTCAAGGTTTGAAAGGTATGAATCAAAGGTACTACCAAAAACTGAGAAGTCGTCCATGAAGACTTCCATACAACGCTCAATCATTTCGTGGAATATTGCTACCATCCATCGCTGGAATGTAGCTGGTGCATTGCATAACCTAGAGGGCATACGTCGATACACAAATGTTCCATAAGGACAGGTAAAGGTTGTTTTCTCTTGGTCCTTTGGATCGAGGGGAATTTGAAAGAAGCCGGAAAAACCGTCAAGGAAACAGTAGTATTCATTTCCTGATAGACGTTCCAACATTTGATCGATGAAAGGTAATGGAAAATGATCATTCCGGGTTGCATTGTTTAGTTTACGATAATCTATGCAAACCCTCCAACCGGTGACTTCCCGAGTTGGAATAAGCTCATTATTCTCAGTTTGAATTACGGTCGTCCCTCCTTTTATGGGTACCACTTGAACAGGACTAACCCATGGTGAATCAGAGATGGGATAGATCAGACCAACGTCCAGAAGTTTGATTACTTCTTTCTTGACGACTTCTTGAATCATAGGGTTGAACCTTCTTTGCCTCTGAACTGAAGGTTTGAAATCATCTTCCATGAAGATCTTGTGGGTGAAATAGTTGGGGCTGATCCCTTTGATGTCGAAGATCTTCCAAGTAATTATCTTCTTATGTGATTTCAGAACTTGAATCAATTTCGCCTTCTCTTGTGGCATGAGGTCTTTTGATATGATCACAGGGAGTTGCGATTCTCCTTCTAAGAATGCATACTCCAGATTGTCGAGTAACTTCTTTAACTCTAATTTCGGAGGCTCCTCGATAGATGGCTTCATCATAGCTATCTCCTTTCGGTCTAACGAGTCATACTTCTCCTGGAATTCTGATTCTTCAGTAGCGGTCACTGATGCTATCTGTTCTTCATTTCTGAAAATTGTCCTTCTTAATGCTTCCTCTTTAGAAACGTCTTCTTTAGTTTCAAAGGTAGGTTCGAGAAATTCCTCACAGTCTTCCCTTGACTGGGGTTCCTGATATACTGGAATGAAATCTGTTTCTTTATTCGGTATTCTCCTTAATAGAGGTAAAGGAATGCCTTATCCTAGTGGTGCTATTTGAATAGTATTGCCAAGAAAGTTACTTTCAGAGAGGGGAGATATATGTTGACTAAGGTTCATGGCTGAATGGTTGTCAAGATTTCCTTCAGGAGGCGTAAAGAATAGATCCTTAGAAATTTGATCTTGACTACATATAGCCATAGTCTCTTCCAGGTATTCGTTGACGAGTTCTTGAAAAGAATCAGAGAGATTCACATCTTCTTCCTTAGGATGGTTCATGAGGCGATCAACATTGAATGTGATTTCTTCTCCTCCAACCCTTAACTTTAATAATTTCTCGTGAACGTCAATTACGGCCTTGGCAGTATTTAGGAATGGTTTGCCAAGAATGAGTGGGACCTTCGTGTCTTCCTCAATATCCATAACGACGAAATCAACGGGAAACGCGAACTTATCCACTCTAACTAGGACATCCTCAGCTATTCCCCGAGGAATTTTAACTGATCTGTCCGCGAGTTGGACAGTCATTCTGGTTGGTCTTAAGTCATCTAATCCTAGCTTTTTGAATAACGAATAGGGCATTAGGTTTACACTGGCTCCTAAGTCTGCTAACGCATTGCTAATTTGGACATCTTGCAGGTAGCAAGGTACCGTAAATCTTCCTGTATCTCCTAACTTAGGGGGAATTCCATGTTGTAATACTAACGAGCATTCTTCACTTAAGGGCAAGCTAAATATCTCTCTTAATCTTTCTTTATTTGAAAGCAGTTCTTTGAAAAATTTAGTGCAGTTTGGCATTTCTACTAAAGCATCTACCAGACGTACATTTAAATGCAAATTCTTAATAATATCCCAATACTTAGTGAATTGCACTTCTTGTTTTTCCTTCCTAAGCCTACCTGGGAAAGGTATACGGGGGCGCGGAATAATTTCCGGGGCCTTAGGAGAGATAGGTTCCGGTAGATTGACGACTGGGTCAATTGGCACAGGTTTCTTATCGAAAAAAATCTTGCATGGGTATATTAACAGTTGTCTCCTTCCCTCCTCTAGTAATTACTATGGCATCAAAGTCACTACACTCTATATCAATTTTAGTGGTTAATCGTTCAAACGTAAGCTGAAAATTAGTGATTAATTCTTCAAAAGTCTTTATTAAAGTGTCGAACTTGTTCTGGCATTCTATGACTTGAAGGTTTATCATATATTGCTTTTTCATAAATTCAACTAAAATTTCCTTAGAGTGGAAAGAAGGTTTGTGCAACGGGAATATTATATTATGCTCCGAGCTATTTTGCTGTTTGTGTGCCCATCTAGAGTAAGGATACCTGAGATTGGTTCTAGTAGCATCGGAGTTTCTAGGAATTGGTAAACTTTGAAGAGTGAGGGTGATATCTTGTAACCTGGTTTCCAACATTTTTACCGTATGAGCGAAGACGTCATCCTTCTCAGCAGCTTCATTGTTCCAATCTTCCTGTTGTGCAGCTATTTTGTCCAAGAGATTCCATGCTTCATCTGTTGTTCGGGACATGAAATTGCCTTGCGAGGCCATGTCTAGGAGAGACTTATCATCTTTGGTCAAACCATTGTAAAGCGTACAGATTATGTCTGCCTGACTTAATGAATGATTCAGACATCTTTTAAGCATCACCTTTACTCTATTTCATGCTAGACACACTGACTCATTTTCTTTTTGAGAAAAGTTTGTGATGTCATTTCTTAAACAGGTTTACAGGGAGGGTGGATAAAATTTGTTTAGAAATTTAGTGGCTAAATCCTCCCATGTATGGATTGAATTTAGGTTAAGTTCGTCAAACCATGTCGAAGCGTGTGCAGAAAGTGAATATTGAAAAAGATGAAGTTTTAAAATGTTTTTCTCGTTTGCTTCCTTCTTAAAAGAGTCAACCAGACTGATAAATTTGTTTATATGAATGTTCGGATCTTCAGTCAGTAATCCTTGAAATTTACAGATCATACTAACTAGTTTAATCAAGTGTGAACTGATTTCAGGAATTCTGATATGGCCGAAACGGACGTTTTTTATTCGCGCGGTGTCGTCAGGCCGCGGCTCGCCAGGATCAGCCACTCGTGAGAGGAAGGTACTGTTTTAAATTTATATTTAGCGGGGCCTAAATCTTACTACTCCTTATAAGTAAGGGAAGTATGACCTAGAGTCGTATTTTTGAGATATCAGTAGAATTGAACCTATATTTAAGCCTAAGATAGTTAGGGAGTAGTGAATATTTATTTTGGGGTTTTTCTAGTTTATAAGACAGATAAAGTAAATGCGCTAAAATTCGTAATTCAGATAAGGTTAAAGTGAGTGCATACTATGACTTCATCAGTTATTCTTCCGAGATTATGGAATGCTGGCTTATGAATAGGCAGAAGCCTTGTATTCATTACACTGGTCTTAAATTCCCCTGTCATAAGACATGTCACTGGGTACTGCATTAGGCTTGAAGATTCTGAATAGACAGCAACGTCCCTTACCCTCGACGCCCGTGCAGTCTGACTACAGGCATACATGTTCAGACGGCTCATCCAATTGAGCGACTCGGTTGGGTGACGTATTAACATTCCAAAATGGTCTAAACTTTCTTAAGCATAATAGAATACATGGTTTACCATATCCGAGAGACGTGATGCGTTCCAATGCTTTTGTTAATGATTGGTAAAAGATAGTTAGGCCCTTAAAAAGAGTTCAACCATAAAGAACACCATGGCCAAGTCAAGCTGACTTCCATGAACACGTTCGGTTATCCTAACGGTCCAATCCTTTATGTGTCTAAACAAACAGTTCCTTAATTAACTAAGAATCCCTCAAGCGGGGTGCAATGCTTGAGACCGCGTTATGGTGCAGTGTACTGGTCAACACTAACCGGGTTTCATGGCCTTACTTAGCAGAGGTACAGCTTACAATAACTGCTGTGCTTCAGCATGCACGTACGAAGTTTATATTCTTGGTGACTACACTAGCATGGTCTAGGACCGACAATGTACTAAGGGTCTAGTCAGATGTTTCACTACGAAAGAGTCCTCAGTAGGAATCCAAAGCTCGATAGACTTACTACAACCGGTGTGCCTCGGTCGATCTTACGTTGTATCCGATAGACTTCTCTTACCAAGGGGTAAAACATATAGTGTACTCTGAATCAGGGTTCGCGACTTCCCAATAACAGAGCCTATAACTACGTTCTATTAGTTGGAAAAGCGATTGAGTTTAAAGCGTAATCGGAAAGCATTTCAACAGCATACACAGACCATAATATTATTTCGGCATTATAACTGCTTACATCATAGCATACACTAAAGATAACTACTCGCTAATCATGACAATAATATCATCAAAACATTATATAAGATAAAGGATAGAAGTACCCGTAGATTAAACGAGTTCTGAATAAAAAAGTGACAACTTCAAGACTCCAGACCGCTCCTAATACAATCTTCAGCGTTCTTCTCCGGGTACTAGGTTTCCCGCACGGAGTCGAAGGCCTTGAGAGTATGACTAATATTGTACAAGAGAGAGAAAGAAGTGAATTGAAGTGTGTGTTGGAATTAATGACAAAGACCCTTTAAATAGACTAGGATTTTGCCAAAATACGGCTGGCTGGCCGTATGGCAGCCTATTTGGTGGCCCGTATTTGGCAGGCCATTTTCCTGGCAGCCCGTATGGCAGGCCGCTTGGTGAGCCGTATTTGGCAGGCTGTTTACATACTGGCAGGCTGTATGGCAGGCCATATGGCAGGCCGTTTGGCAGGCCGTTTTTGATGCTGGTCAGCCTTGATTCATTGGATCATAACTTGATTTCTTGTCTTTCACCGTTTTCGCTCTAAAATCTTCGTTTTAGCTCCGATTCTCTTGATTCTTTTTGCATCGCCTTCGTAATTACTTGTTCTTCAATTCTAACCGACAAAGTGGGTATTTTGCCGATAAATTTCGAATCTTTGTTGTTTTTGGGCCTTAATACCGGGGTGAAAACGTGACTTTTTAGCCGATATCAAACTCCTTCGGTTCCTAAGGTGATTGGTCCTTCTCTTTCCTCTAAGTATGACTTATGCATAGAAGCAAGGGTATCTTGTTGTTCCATTTTTTTTAGATTTTCTGTTTTAAAAATACTTAAAAGTAACTTTTAGAAAATATTAATTTACTAAAAGGATCGATAATTTAATAAAAACAATTATTCTTGAAATTCGGTCGCTAACCAGATCGGATATCTTAACTGATAGGACTTTTCACAGATTACTCGTATCGAGGTGGCCATGCCGACTACGGAGAGGCAGGATCCTTTTGGTTCCAATATAATTGGAGACTGTTCTGAAAATTAACAACCAAGTCCGTGTATAATTGTCTTTCTTAGACACCACCAAACAATACTTTGTCTGTTTAAAATCTTTCTCGATCAAAATATTCGATTCCCCGGCAGAGGCGCCAAGAAGAAAGAGTGCAACTGATATGCCACTAACGGACGGTTTTATTTGTGCGGTGTCGTTAAGTTGCAGGATGTCCGATTCGGTAGCACACAGTGTCTTCGTTTATTTATATTTTACGGGGCCTAAATTTACCTTTACTTTCTAAGGTGTAGAAGGTGTAAGTTAATCTAGTGTCGTATTTTATGCTGATTAATGAATTAAAGATCAAGTGGATAATTGTCTTTTAGTTAAATTACCTGGATAAAAGATAGTAGTTGAGTTTAGCTAAAGGTCCTAAATGCAGAAAAGTAAATAAAGTGAAAGGATATCCGGAGTATGCAGATCAGGGAAATGTTGACCAAGATATCAGTATTGGGTTAGGGAAAGGTAATTATGCTTATGTTAAGA
Source organism: Rutidosis leptorrhynchoides (assembly GCF_046630445.1). Classification (NCBI taxonomy): domain Eukaryota; kingdom Viridiplantae; phylum Streptophyta; class Magnoliopsida; order Asterales; family Asteraceae; genus Rutidosis; species Rutidosis leptorrhynchoides. Next base: position 336,383,736 of record NC_092336.1, on the reverse strand, counting down.
CTATGCTTGGAATGATGTAGATCTGGTTGGATGAGCCAATTACACAGACCTACTTATCTCTGAACTCTCGGAGTTCTCTTTGAGCAGTGAGAAGTATGTCACTTGGTCATATAACTGAAGTGTAACAGTAGAGTACTAGGTTTATTAGTGAGTTAAGCTTTAATCCTAAACCTCGTTATCAGTTTAGGTAACTGAATAACAACGTGCTGTGTTGATTGAACACTGATCACAAACGGAAGGAGTCCGTCGGTTTAAGTTGGCAAAACCTTAAATGGAAACTAACAACCATTCCATCATACTAATGAGATTACAACAATTCAAATATTATACAGCATCACGGTTAATATACTGATAGTGAAGTAGATAGAAACCTAATGAATACCTAAACAGTTGGTATGACTAAGACCTAGGGCAACAATCAAACAAGAACATGCAATAGGCTTGAGTCATACAGTAAAGGCACTAACTAGATCTTAACAGCTCCTAAGAGGTCTCTTCAGAACAGTCAATAGGCATACTAGGTCATTCATGTCTCAATTCCTAAGTACCGTGTCCTAAAAGTGCATTAGATGCCTCTCAGGAACTCCGGCCATACCGAGTTCATAGAATCTTTAGATACAGTATAACCAGGGGTCTTAATCCTATGAAGTAGCTAATTTCATATAGGTGGACAAGTCCTGATCACAACCTACGTTTTTCAATCCTTAAGATGCTAGCATACAAATCTATCAGACTTCCTAGTTCAGTATTATAACAGTAATCGTACTAAATTAACATAATTACGCTAACCCAAACTTTTATCATGACAACATACAGATAAATTAAGCTATCATGGCAATATCGGAATGCATTATTAAACATAAAAAGTAAGAATACATGTTTAATACAAAAGACAAGCGTTTCGGATAAAAACCTGAAAAGGCCGAACAAATCTGCCCGAGATCGCAGGGACTCGCCGGGATATCCTCCAGAAAATAAAAGCTAAGCTAACTACTACTAAAACTAACTAAAAGATTGAAAATATAAAATGAATTGCAAGTTGAGTGTGTGTTGGAATAGATGGAGAAGGCCCTTTAAATAGACCTCATTTTTTGCCTGCAAACGGCTGGCAGGCCGTATGGCAGGCCGTATTTGGCAGGCCGTTTGCATGGCAAGCCGTATTAAGGGGCCATTTTCTGGACCGTTTGGCAGGCCGTACCCCATACTGGCAGGCCGTATTCGGTGCTGGTCAGCCTTGATTCACTGGATCGTAACTTGATTTCTTGTCTTTCACCGTTTTCGCTCTAGAATATTCGTTTTAGCTCCGTTTTACTAGATTCTTTTTGCATCGCCTTCGTAATTACTTAATCTACAAAATCAACCGAAAAAGCGATAATTTTTCCGACAAAGTTTTAGTCTTTATTGTTCTAGGGCTTAATTTAGGGGTAAAAACGTGACTTTTTGCCCGATATCACCGTTCTAGCTGGTGATTAGGGTACTTCTTCAGCAGGGTTTTGAATCGCTCCCATGCAGTGTAAATAGATTCATCATAACTTTTTTTGAAGTTAATGATGTCATTCTTTAGTTTGGTTTGTTTGGAAGGAGGGAAATATTTGATTAGGAATTTAGTAGCCATCTCCGTCCATGACGTGATGGAATCTTTTTCCAGTCCTTTGAACCATGTTTAATCATGATGAGTGAGAGAATAGGGAAACAAGTATAGCCGGACTATATCTTGTCCTATCCCTAGCTGCTTGTAGGAGTTCGAAAGAGATATGAATTTATCAAGGTGAAACTGACAGCTATTTTGGATGAGCTAGATGATATTATGTTTTAACTCGAAAGAGTGTCCTTGAATCTCTGGAAATCTGATTGGTCCTCCTCGACCTTCAATCGAGGGTTTGGTATTTTCTGCTAAAGTAACGCGTAACGCCATTTGATTTCTGATTCGTGCTTCCTTGCGTGCTTTAGAGATTATTGTGTCTGGATCAGGTACGAATAACAATGGCACTGGTCTAGATCGGGTTTGGGTCATACACTGGATATGCCTTTTTATTTTAAATTTTAAGCAGATAAACTAAATTTCTAAGGTAATCTAAGGTAATTCTAATGTAATCTAAGGTAATCTTAATCTAAGGTAGTCTAAAGTAATCTAATTTAATCTAAAATAAGCTAACTATCCTAAGGTTGAATATGTTTTTGGTTCTGGCTACTGATTCCCTGGTATTTCGATAACAAAGCTTCGCACGAACTATTCAACAAACCAATTGGCCAGGCCGACTACGGAGAGGCAGGATCCTTTTGGTCCCAATATAATTGGAGACTGTTCGAAAAATCCAACAACCAAGTCCGTGTATAATTATCTTTCTTAGACACCACTAAATGCTTGTGAATAAGTTTGATAGAGAGCAGTATTGTCTGATACCAGTTCTCCGGCAACGGCGCCAAAAACTAGCTTCCCTCTTGATATGGCCGAAACGGACAGTTTTATTTGTGCGGTGTTGTTAGATCGCAACACGTCAGAATCAACCACCAAGAGGGGGGTACTGTTTTAAATTTATATTTAGCGGGGCCTAAATCATACTACTCCTTATTATGAGTAAGGGAAGTATGACCTAGAGTCGTATTTTTAAGATATCAGTAGAATCGAACCTATATCAAAGCTTAAGATAGCTATGAAGGAGTAGTGGTTACCTACTTTTTGGGATTTTCTAGTTTATAAGACAGATAAAGTAAATGCGATAAAAATCGTAATTCAGATGAAGTTAAAATAAGTGCATACTATGATTTCATCAGTTATTCTGCCGAGATTATGGAATGCTGGCTCATGAATATGCAGAGGCCTTGTATTCATTACACTGGTCCTAAACGCCCCTGTCGTAAGACATGTCACTGGGTAATGCGATAGGCTTAAAGATTCTGAATAGACAGCAACGTCCCTTACCCCCGATGTCCGTGCAGTCTGACTACAGCATACACATTTAGACGGCTCATCCAATTAAGCGACTCGGTTGGGTGACGTATTAACATTCCACAAAGGTCTAAACTTTCTTAAGCATAATAGAATACAGGGTTTACCATATCCGAGAGACGTGATGTGTTTCAATGCTTTCGTTAATGATTGGTTTTAAAAGATAGTTAGACCCTTAAAAAGAGTTCAATCATAGAGAACACCAAGGCAAAGTCAGGTTGACTTTCAGGAACACGTTTGGTTATCCTAATGGTCCAATCCTTTATGTGTTTAAACAAACAGTTCCTTAATTAACTAAGAATCCCTCAAGCGGGGTGCAATGCTTGAGACCGTGTTATGGTGCAATGTACTAATCAGCACTGGCTGTGTTCCATGGCCTTACTTAGCAGAGGTACAGCTTACAACAACCGTTGTGCTTTAGCATGCACGTACGAAGTTTATATGCTTAGTGACTACACTAGCATGGTCTGGGACCGATAATGTACTAAGGGCCTAGTCAGATGTTTCACTACGAAAGAGTTCTCAGTCAGAATCCAAAGCTTGATAGACTTACTACAACCGGTGCGCCTCAGTCGATCTTACGTTGTATTCAATAGACTTCTCTTACCAAGGGGTGACACATATAGTGTACTCTGAATCGGTATTCGTGACTTTCCAATAACAGAGCCAATAACTATGTTCTATTAGATGTAAAAGCGATCGAGTTCAAAGCATAATCGGAAAGCATTTTAACAACATACACAAACCATAACATTATTTCGGCATTATAACTGCTTACATCATAGCATACACTAAAGATAACTACTCGCTAATCATGGCAACAATATCACAGAACATAATGATAGAAGACATTATATAAAGATAAAGGATAGAAGTACCCGTAGATTAAACGAGTTCCGAATACAAAAGTGACAACTTTAAACTCCAGACCGCTCCTAATACAATCTTCGGCGTTCTTCTCCGGGTACTAGGTTTCCCGCACTGAGTCGAAAACTTTGAGAGTATGACTAATATTGTACAAGAGAGAGAAAGAAGTGAATTGAAGTGTGTGTTGGAATGAATGATAAAGACCCTTTAAATAAGCTTGGATTTTGCCTGCAAACGGCTTGCAGGCCGTTTGGCAGGCCGTTTGCAGGGGCCGTTTGGCAAGCCAGCCCGTTTGGCAGGCCGTTTGGCTTGCCTGGTTCCCTGGATCGTAACTTGATTTCTTGTCTTTCACCATTTTCGCTCTAGAATCTTCGTTTTAGCTCTGATTCTCTTGATTCTTTTTGCACCGTCTTCGTAATTACTTGTTCTTCAATTCTAACCGACGAAGTGGGTATTTTGCCGATAAAGTTCGAATCTTTCTTGTTTTTGGACCTTAATACCGGGGTGATAACGTGACTTTTTAGCCGATATCATTGGGCGACGACAACAAGAGGAGAAGGAGGGAAGCAGTTTAGTCGATTGTGTTTGTATGTGTGAAGGGTTTCCAATAATTGCTTGCTAAGTATAACTAATTAGGGCCTAAATCAAATTAAGTCATGGATTAAGCAAGTAGGTGGCCCAAATTAGAAATCCAAGGAGGTGTGAGGGTGGGTTCGGCCGAATGGGGCCCAAGAGGGGTGCCCAGGCTCGTGTTGTCCAAAATCGTGTAATCATGGTCCGTTTCAAGTGCCGTTTAGACGTACCGAAAACCCGGAACGCTAAACCGATCGTTAAAAAGCAACCAATCGTTTAATTTATTAAAAATCCAATAAATTAAATATTTTTAAAAAGTTAATAATTATTAAAATAATTATTAAAATAAACCCGAGCGTTTCGTTATTCAAAAATTAGTTATCCAAACTGTATCGTTTTTATCATATTTCTTTATCCGAAATATATTTTCGAATTAATTTTAACCCATATTAATTATCGTAACCCTCCAAGGATCAAGTATATATTTATTATACATAAACACATAAAACGTCAAGTAATCGCCGTTAAATCAACTAACAGAAAGTTAACGGAAGTGACGGAAAAAGCAGGGTTGTTACAATGTTCATCATCACAACCTTTTATTTTTTTGCATTTTAGCTGTTAATCATGGCAAACCATAAAGTTATGGCTTTAATCATATAGCCAAAGTCATGTGTCAAAATTTCTTTAAATGACAGCGCGTCGCTACCTTCTCCCTGGACGGTAACCTAACTGTTAGGACGGGCTGCCAAGTCCAAAGAACGCAACGAACATCCGGAGGGCAGGTGGAAAACACGATATTACCCCTGAGAATATAATATTGGCGTGAACAGTAACGGATGAGTTTCTATTGATATAGTTAGAATAGAATATATAATATAATTATTGATTATAATTATATATAACTTAAATCGATGCAAAGCAGTATGAATAACCATAGTTGCAACAAATAAATTGGATCACCATGGCTAAAACTTGTATGTTGCCGCAAGGCTCATGTTATAAGCATTTGTTATCACGGACTAAAATTTAAGATAAAACTGATACATAGCCCTGTCAACAGAAAAATACACATTTTAACAACACAAATCCAGTATACAAATTAATAATAACGCTGAAATACATATAAGTGATAAGTATACATATAAGTGATAAGTATACAGCAGCTTAAACTTTTTTAATAAAAAATCAAAATCGATAAACTTTACAAATGAATCCTCCTATACAATTACCTGATTTTCAATTCCATATTTCTAATTGAACTCTACCGATCATAGAATCATGGGCTAACTTTAAAGATAAAGAAATTATTAAAACTTGAATCTGGCATCGTATCGTAAACAAAATAGTTCATTAAGTCACATAGAACATGATACAGTCGAGATGAAGATAGCCATTAAAATTAAAAATACTTTTAAAAATACTTCGGGATATGTAACCATTCTTCTAGAAAATGCTAACCTGGAAGAACAAATTATAGAATTACTACTATTACGACCCGCTCATTTTGCCATGCAATTTAGCACAATTAAACTCCACTTTTAAGTTAAAGACACTCTACATTTGCAATTAAAATCAAATATAATTAAACTTCACTTTTAAGTTAAAGACACACTACATTTACACCTTGCAATTTCAAAGCATATCCTTATAGATAGGATGACTGAAATTAAATTGTTTATAGAAAATAACAACAAAGAAGTTGGGTTGAAGGAGTCTAGGGTAGCCTAATGTGCATTCAAACCTTGACAACCTTGTAAATCGTATTATTTAAAAAAATTAGAATATTATTTCCCTAGTATAAATATGTCATCAACTATAAAGAGATATGTAACAACTTGAACAGTTTGGACCCGCACGAGACAATGAACATATGACCATTAACTAACCTACCATTTGACACCTCTGATTTTGGAGTTATATAAGCGCAATAAGTGAAGTTAAAACAACTACATTTATACAATCCATTTCATATCCTGAAGATAATGATCGAATATCATATTTGTAGCATTAAAGAAAGGTAGTACTTACAACATGTTTCCGTAACTCGAGTTTAGTAACTTCCGGTTGGCTCAAACACATATATGATAATAAGTATAGACAATAGGTTTTTCCACAATACAAATCACAAGAACAGAAAATCAATTAATTAGAAACAGAATAAAAGATGACCGTTCCTTAAAATAAGGAAACGTAATATTGAACTCGAATCGTCCATAATGTTTGATTGAACATCTGATTCAGCTCATGTTTCTTTAGTAGCATCACCTAATGTTAAATGCAAAATAAATTATATTTATGTTAATCTCCGAAAATCTTTTCAGGCATTGCTTTGTACTAAATAAAAAAAATGTATTGTCTATGCATCATAACACATTAGCTGTAAGAAAATAAATAAGTTAATAGAGTTTAGCTTACCATTTCATCCAACAACTTGCAACAGTAACCAACTTGGGTTGGGTCTGGTGGGTTCTTGGCAATCGCGATACACTTTAACCTTAAAATATGTTTTGTGCAATTTTTCTCATGGTTTCTTTATCAATAAAATTCTAATTCGAATGAACACTAACAGTGGAGCACATGACAACCTATAGAAAAAAACGATAGCAACAATAAGCGGAAAAACTTGTAGGAAAACATCATTAACAACAACCATAATATAACAAAATCTTGTCCGACTCAATAAGTAACTAACAACAACGCAAAAGCATAATATTTTTTAAGTGCCCGAAAAGCATTAAGATTGCAGCACCACCACTCTGCCAATTTACCAACTATTCATAACATCAATCATAAATCGCAAATCAAATAAATACTCAGTAAAAAATATTATTAGGTCAATAATTTACATGTTTAAGATAGTATGAGTACATACAATCCTGATGATTATCCACATAATTTTAAAGAAGAATCGGCATCCACAATCCCTGATTTAAATTTAAGAATCATTATCCAACAAAATGAGTTTGGGTATGGAATCCACAATCCAAACCATCTGACATCTTAATACTCTATCGATAAAAATTTAATTGATCAAGCAAAATCCATACATGAGTCATATAAAGTATGAATCGACAGAAGTTGAATCTTGAGTACGATTTGGCGTATGTAAAGTAGTCGGATTGCATTTGGGGAGAACATTAGCTTCTTTTTTTTCTTTGTTAAAATCGTGAATGAAATTGAAATGATGAAACCCCAAAATTGTTGTTGTACCCCATGATATGATATGAAGAAGATATGGATTTCAAAGAGCATTTTGTTTGATTTTTCGCTGATTGATTCGTGCGAAACCCTAATTACTGTTGGTATCCCTGCGAACCCTAATTGTATGTGATTGAATTTGCATGCGAACAATAATTGTATCTGATGGAATTCATATCGATATTCAATCTAGAACTTTTAGAGATGGATCGGAGATTTTGATAATGGTGAAGAAGGGAGCGATCACTCATTGATGGATCATATACATGAAGCAGAGAGATAGTGTGTATATGAACACCCAAGGGTTTTTTTGCTTGAACCCCTTTTTTCTAAATGTTTTTCCGTGTTGAATTCTATGGAAGAGGGTAATAACGAGATTTTAGGTTAGTTAGAAATAGTTATAACGTGATTTTAGAGAATAGGGGTGATGGAAGGATGAGATTAAATGATCATATCATGATGGATGGTTAGGATTTGATTTTGAGTGGAGTTATCAATCATTAATCACTTTCTTATTAGTGTAAGAGAGATTATTGTGTGATAGTGATTATACTTATATATGTTGCATGGTTGATTATATAGTTGATAATTACATGTTTAAAGAAACTTCTATCATTACTACTGCCTACTACTACGTATCACTACCATTACTATCTACTACTACTCACACTATTGTCACTACTAACATTACTTATCGCTACTAAGCACTACTCACTACTATTAGAATCTCTATGATTTACTAATACTTACTATGCATCACTACTCGTTGCTAGTATATTTTTAGTTGTTGATTTCATTGACACTAACCTGGTGTGTATTCTGTTTTGAGGATCATGCCTCCCAAGGAGTCTACTGCCGCCCAAATCCGAAGACTTGTAGCTAAAGAAATTGCTGCGGAAAGGGCTGAGATGGAACAAAACTTCAACAACAATCACAACAACAACAATCAGGATAACAACAATAATCACGACAATGACAACACTGGCAACAACAACAACAACAACAACAGAGGTGGATGCTCCTACAAAGCATACATGAGTTGCAATCCACAAACTTTTAGCGGAAAGGAAGGGCCAGGTGGACTCACAAGGTGGTTTGAGAATGTGAGGCAGTGTTTTGCATCTCTGGGTGCAGGGATACTGACAGGGTTAAATTGGCTACGTGCATGCTATCTGATGGCTTGTTCCACATGGTGGAACTCGTATGCACAATTGGTGGGTGTTGATCAAGTTTTTGAATCAACTTGGGATAATCTGAAGGCAAGGATGATTGAGGAGTATTGTCCTCGTGACGAGATCAAAAGGTTGGAAATATAATTTAGTGAACTGAAGCTAGTTGATACTGAATTAGCCAGCTACAACAAGAGATTTTTCGAGCTAGCGTTAATGTGTCCGGGTATGGTGACACCCGATAATCTGAAGGTTGAACAATATCCAGATGGTCTGACTGGGGTAATTCATCGAGGTGTAACAACTTCGAAGCCCAGGACTGTTCAGGAGGCTATTGATATGGCTAATTTGTTAATCGATCAAGATGCTAGTGGGAGTAAGGCTGTTGTGACTACTAAAACTAAAACTGGTGATGGTAAGAGAAACTGGAACAACGGTCACGATAAGAGTTCTAATCAACAATCCTATAAAAAGTAAGATACTTTCAAGAACAATATTGGTGTCACTACTGCTGCTAACTCAGAGTATAAGGGTAAACTACTGCAATGCCAGAGGTGTAACTGGCATCACTCAGGTACCTGTACTGTAGTTATTTGTGACAAATGCAAGAAATGTGGCCAAGGATTATAAGGGTACTACCAAGGAATGTTTTGGTTGCAGGCAACCAGGTCATTTTAAGAAGGATTGCCCAAAGAACAACAACAATGTGGAACCTGCTGAAATGTACCGTTCTTATTGATTAAAAACGTTCCATATTAATTGATTTCGTTGCGAGGTTTTGACCTCTATATGAGACGTTTTTCAAAGACTGCATTCATTTTAAAACAAACCATAACCTTTATTTCATCAATAAAGGTTTAAAAAGCTTTACGTAGATTATCAAATAATGATAATCTAAAATATCCTGTTTACACACGACCATTACATAATGGTTTACAATACAAATATGTTACAACAAAATAAGTTTCTTGAATGCAGTTTTTACACAATATCATACAAGCATGGACTCCAAATCTCGTCCTTATTTAAGTATGCGACAGCGGAAGCTCTTAATAATCACCTGAGAATAAACATGCTTAAAACGTCAACAAAAATGTTGGTGAGTTATAGGTTTAACCTATATATATCAAATCATAATAATAGACCACAAGATTTCATATTTCGATACACATCCCATACATAGAGATAAAAATCATTCATATGGTGAACACCTGGTAACCTACATTAACAAGATGCATATATAAGAATATCCCCATCATTCCGGGACACCCTTCGGATATGATATAAATTTTGAAGTACTAAAGCATCCGGTACTTTGGATGGGGTTTGTTAGGCCCAATAGATCTATCTTTAGGATTCGCGTCAATTAGGGTGTCTGTTCCCTAATTCTTAGATTACCAGACTTAATAAAAAGGGGCATATTCGATTTCAATAATTCAACCATAGAATGTAGTTTCACGTACTTGTGTCTATTTTGTAAATCATTTATAAAACCTGCATGTATTCTCATCCCAAAAATATTAGATTTTAAAAGTGGGACTATAACTCACTTTCACAGATTTTTACTTCGTCGGGAAGTAAGACTTGGCCACTGGTTGATTCACGAACCTATAACAATATATACATATATATCAAAGTATGTTCAAAATATATTTACAACACTTTTAATATATTTTGATGTTTTAAGTTTATTAAGTCAGCTGTCCTCGTTAGTAACCTACAACTAGTTGTCCACAGTTAGATGTACAGAAATAAATAGATAAATATTATCTTGAATCAATCCACGACCCAGTGTATACGTATCTCAGTATTGATCACAACTCAAACTATATATATTTTGGAATCAACCTCAACCCTGTATAGCTAACTCCAACATTCACATATAGAGTGTCTATGGTTGTTCCGAAATATATATAGATGTGTCGACATGATAGGTCGAAACATTGTATACGTGTCTATGGTATCTCAAGATTACATAATATACAATACAAGTTGATTAAGTTATGGTTGGAATAGATTTGTTACCAATTTTCACGTAGCTAAAATGAGAAAAATTATCCAATCTTGTTTTACACATAACTTCTTCATTTTAAATCCGTTTTGAGTGAATCAAATTGCTATGGTTTCATATTGAACTCTATTTTATGAATCTAAACAGAAAAAGTATAGGTTTATAGTCGGAAAAATAAGTTACAAGTCGTTTTTGTAAAGGTAGTCATTTCAGTCAAAAGAACGACGTCTAGATGACCATTTTAGAAAACATACTTCCACTTTGAGTTTAACCATAATTTTTGGATATAGTTTCATGTTCATAATAAAAATCATTTTCTCAGAATAACAACTTTTAAATCAAAGTTTATCATAGTTTTTAATTAACTAACCCAAAACAGCCCGCGGTGTTACTACGACGGCGTAAATCCGGTTTTACGGTGTTTTTCGTGTTTTCAGGTTTTAAATCATTAAGTTAGCATATCATATAGATATAGAACATGTGTTTAGTTGATTTTAAAAGTCAATTTAGAAGGATTAACTTTTGTTTGCGAACAAGTTTAGAATTAACTAAACTATGTTCTAGTGATTACAAGTTTAAACCTTCGAAAAAGATAGCTTTATATGTATGAATCGAATGATGTTATGAACATCATTACTACCTTAAGTTCCTTGAATAAACCTACTGGAAAAGAGAAAAATGGATCTAGCTTTAACGGATCCTTGGATGGCTCGAAGTTCTTGAAGCAGAATCATGACACGAAAACAAGTTCAAGTAAGATCATCACTTGAAATAAGATTGTTATAGTTATAGAAATTGAACTGAAGTTTGAATATGATTATTACCTTGTATTAGAATGATAACCTATTGTAAGAAACAAAGATTTCTTGAGGTTGGATGATCACCTTACAAGATTGGAAGTGAGCTAGCAAACTTGAAAGTATTCTTGATTTTATGTAACTAGAACTTGTAGAATTTATGAAGAACACTTAGAACTTGAAGATAGAACTTGAGAGAGATCAATTAGATGAAGAAAATTGAAGAATGAAAGTGTTTGTAGGTGTTTTTTGTCGTTGGTGTATGGATTAGATATAAAGGATATGTAATTTTGTTTTCATGTAAATAAGTCATGAATGATTACTCATATTTTTGTAATTTTATGAGATATTTCATGCTAGTTTCCAAATGATGGTTCCCACATGTGTTAGGTGACTCACATGGGCTACTAAGAGCTGATCATTAGAGTGTATATACCAATAGTACATACATCTAAAAGCTGTGTATTGTATGAGTACGAATACGGGTGCATACGAGTAGAATTGTTGATGAAACAGAACGAGGATGTAATTGTAAGCATTTATGTTAAGTAGAAGTATTTTGATAAGTGTATTGAAGTCTTTCAAAAGTGTATAAATACATATTAAAACACTACATGTATATACATTTTAACTGAGTCGTTAAGTCATCGTTAGTCGTTACATGTAAGTGTTGTTTTGAAACCTTTAGGATAACGATCTTGTTAAATGTTGTTAACCCAATGTTTATAATATCAAATGAGATTTTAAATTATTATATTATCATGATATTATCATGTATGAATATCTCTTAATATGATATATATACATTAAATGTCTTTACAACGATAATCGTTACATATTTGTCTCGTTTAAAAATCATTAAGTTAGTAGTCTTGTTTTTACATATGTAGTTCATTGTTAATATACTTAATGATATGTTTACTTATCATAGTATCATGTTAACTATATATATATCCATATATATGTCATCATATAGTTTTTACAAGTTTTAACGTTCGTGAATCACCGGTCAACTTGGGTGGTCAATTGTCTATATGAAACATATTTCAATTAATCAAGTCTTAACAAGTTTGATTGCTTAACATGTTAGAAACATTTAATCATGTAAATATCAATCTCAATTAATATATATAAACATGGAAAAGTTCGGGTCACTACAGTACCTACCCGTTAAATAAATTTCATCCCGAAATTTTAAGCTGTTGAAGGTGTTGACGAATCTTCTGGAAATAGATGCGGGTATTTCTTCTTCATCTGATCTTCACGCTCCCAGGTGAACTCAGGTCCTCTACAAGCATTCCATCGAACCTTAACAATTGGTATCTTGTTTTGCTTAAGTCTTTTAACCTCACGATCCATTATTTCGAAAGGGTTCTTCGATGAATTGAAGTTTTTCGTTGATTTGGATTTCATCTAACGGAATAGTGAGATCTTCTTTAGCAAAACATTTCTTCAAATTCGAGACGTGGAAAGTGTTATGTACAGCCGCGAGTTGTTGAGGTAACTCAAGTCGGTAAGCTACTGGTCCGACACGATCAATAATCTTGAATGGTTCAATATACCTTGGATTTAATTTCCCTCGTTTACCAAATCGAACAACGCCTTTCCAAGGTGCAACTTTAAGCATGACCATCTCTCCAATTTCAAATTCTATATCTTTTCTTTTAATGTCAGCGTAGCTCTTTTGTCGACTTTGGGCGGTTTTCAACCGTTGTTGAATTTGGATGATCTTCTCGGTAGTTTCTTGTATAACCTCCGGACCCGTAATCTGTCTATCCCCCACTTCACTCCAACAAATTGGAGACCTGTACTTTCTACCATAAAGTGCTTCAAACGGCGCCATCTCAATGCTTGAATGGTAGCTGTTGTTGTAGGAAAATTCTGCTAACGGTAGATGTCGATCCCAACTGTTTTCGAAATCAATAACACATGCTCGTAGCATGTCTTCAAGCGTTTGTATCGTCCTTTCGCTCTGCCCATCAGTTTGTGGATGATAGGCAGTACTCATGTCTAGACGAGTTCCTAATGCTTGCTGTAATGTCTGCCAGAATCTTGAAATAAATCTGCCATCCCTATCAGAGATAATAGAGATTGGTATTCCATGTCTGGAGACGACTTCCTTCAAATACAGTCGTGCTAACTTCTCCATCTTGTCATCTTCTCTTATTGGCAGGAAGTGTGCTGATTTGGTGAGACGATCAACTATTACCCAAATAGTATCAAAACCACTTGCAGTCCTTGGTAATTTAGTGATGAAATCCATGGTAATGTTTTCCCATTTCCATTCTGGGATTTCGGGTTGTTGAAGTAGACCTGATGGTTTTTGATGCTCAGCTTTGACCTTAGTGAGATGACCCGACCCAATCCATAGGGACGAATACAACAACATATGATTACATCGCGAGGTACTTGACCTCTAAATGATACATTTTACAAACATTGCATTCTTTTCAAAAGATAAACTTTCATTTACATCGAAAATTAACAGGCATGCATACCATTTCATAATATCCAAACTATAAATGACCTAATCTGTCATTTATTTAATAATAATCTCTAATGAACTTCAACGACTCGAATGCAACGTCTTTGAAAATATGTCATGAATGACTCCAAGTAATGTCCTTAAAATGAGCTAATGCACAACGGAAGATTTCTTTAACACCTGAGAATAAACATGCTTTAAAGTGTCAACCAAAAGGTTGGTGAGTTCATTAGTTTATCATAATCATTTATTTCCATCATTTTAATAGACCACAAGAATTTCATTTTCAGTTCTCATAAATATACGTCCCATGCATAGAGACAAAAATAATCATTCATATGGCGAACACCTGGTAACCGACATTAACTAGATACATATAAGAATATCCCCTATCATTCCGGGATCCTCCTTCGGACATGATATATATTTTGAAGTACTAAAGCATCCGGTACTTTGGATGGGGTTTGTTAGGCCCAATAGATCTATCTTTAGGATTCGCGTCAATTAGGGTGTATGTTCCCTAATTCTTAGATTACCAGACTTTAATAAAAAAGGGGCATATTCGATTTCGATAATTCAACCATAGAATGTAGTTTCAATTACTTGTGTCTATTTCGTCAAACATTTATAAAAGCGCATGTATTCCCAGTCCCAAAAATATAAAGGGTAAAAAGGCAAATGAAACTCACCATACTGTATTTTGTAGTAAAAATACATATAACATCATTGAACAAGTGTAAAGTTTGGCCTCGGATTCACGAACCTATAGTAATTATATATATATATATATATATATATATATATATATATATATATATATATATATATATATATATATATATATATATATATATATATATATATATATATGTGTTTGTCAATATTTGTTTAATAAATTAAGTCAAGTCATAGTGTACCACAATCCTAATGCTCGAGGCTAATATGCAAAAGTTAATAAAAGTCAGTTTGACTCAAAATGATTTCCAAAGTTTTTACATGATTATTATATGGCTTAAATACCGTCGTTTTATATTATTAAATATTTTAAAAGATTTATTAGAGTAAATAACATAATTCATTTATTAATACATAAATTTCTATATTAAGGTTTATATAATAAATTATACTTTTATATATATTAAATAATTAAATTTATAAAGTTTATTTAGTATCATAAAAATAATATGGTAGGGATTATTATATTATACGTAGTAAAATATCTTTCTATTACATATTTATTTGATAAAACAACATTGATAATAATAAGTAAAAGTTATATTATTTTGCAATAATAATTAATATCATTCTATTAATAAAAATATCATTATCTATATTTACTAAAAATGATATATATATATATATATATATATATATATATATATATATATATATATATATATATATATATATATATATACATACATACATATATATATATATATATATATATATATACATATATATATATATATATATAAGTGATAATTCTAATTATGATAATTTACGATACTTTTTAATATTAACTTTAAAATAATAATTCTACTCAAAATGGTGATAGTAATGATATTTTATAATAAAATGACATTTTTATTAAAATGATAATTATTGTTAAAATGATATTTTATAATTATAATGATATTTTATCAAAATGATAACTTTAATAAAATTGATAGTTTTGATAAAATATTAATTTCTTTAATATTATTAATAATAATAATCATAATAATTAGATATTACTACTTTTAGTTTTATTTATAATAATACTAATAATAGTAAATATTAATACTAATAACTATTTTTTTTTAATGATAGTAATAATAATAATAATACTAATTATAACTTTAATGATAATAACGATAGTAATAATAATTATTAGTGATAATACCTTTTATTTATTATAATAATAATAACAATAATAATAATCAATAATAATAATAATAACAATAATAATAATAATAATATTAAATAAAATTTAGAACGACGATAATGACGACGATAATAATAATCATTTTTACACAATTTCAAATGGCTATAACTTCTAATCCGTTCATCGGAACGATTCGACATCTAAAGGAAAAGTTCTTAATTTTTCGCTAGCTTTCCAACGACATGCATATCTTATATCTTATCTCATTCCTAGTATAACAACCTTTAAGATTCAACATAACTTATCTAGGGCAATATCAAATATACAAGCATGCATAATTTTATTTTCTCGAGCACTAGTCAGGGATACACTATTGATAAATAAAAGTTAAGTTATGAGTGCTCACGTATCAATATTGAGATTCAATATTGTAGGAAAGGTACGTAGACGCAACGGAGATGACAAACACTAAATTGACCTCACGGGCATACCCATGAACCATACCCATCACCTCCATAGCCATAACTCATAATTTCCTTAGCCCTATCCTACTCATAAAACTTGTCTTGAAATGACCCGCTCATGACCTCGTCGTAATATTTTGTGTATAAATAATACGAATACTACTAATAATAATAAGATTAATAATAATATTAATCTTAATAATATTAATAATAATAATAATATTGATATATATTAATTTAGAGAGATATTGAGAGGTTGAGTGCATCAAAACTGGAACCAGCTTTTATAGTTGTGAGCTAGCACCGACACTCATGAGATTGCACGAGTGTCTTATATAAATTTCATGCGAGCGTATGGTAAAAAAAAATACTGGCACATGGTTTACGTTGGCACATGGTTTACGTTTCCCCCTTAGACATAAACATTAATTATTTATTATTATATATAAATTATTATTTAATCTATATAATTAATTATATATTATATTATATTTACGCTCATGGTAAAAATATAATTTTTACAAAAATGACACGGTCGTGGTCTCACGACTCATGTACCACTTTCGGTTTTTCGGGCGCACTTTCGTACGTTTAGAAAATTAGCCTTTTACGTTACGTGACGTGTACCTTTTACAAAAATTAGACTTACTCAACAATAAATTACCTTTATAAAAATATAACTTATAAAATTGAGCGTTGTGGTCATTTCCTTCTATAAATCAAAGTCTCGTTGTTTGTCAAAATATTTTATTTTAAATTAAACATTTTGTGACACGTACCTTTATTAATAACTAGACTTAAATTAATTAAAAACTAACCCACTCAAAGTGTAACTTAATCTTTTGAGTGTTTTGATCATTTTCTTTTATAATTCATAATCTTGTTATTTATCAAAGCCTATTTATTAATATTAGTTTAAAAATCAAAATGTTTTATGACTAGTTTAAATTAAAATTTATAATCTTATACACCTTTTTGAAATATTTATCTAATAACATACTAGTTATCCTTTCAAAACTAATTATATAATTTAAGATCATTTACATAATCGAAAATTCCTATAACGTTTATGCTTTAAAACTTAATTTGATTTCATTCTTTTATGCGTAAATGTTTAGTTTAGTTTCCTTAACTTTCTAAATAAAATATCTTAATATAACATATCAAATGGGTTTATCTAGTCAACGAATCTTATCCCAATTATTCCTTCTATATGATAAATCGAGTATTATGAAATTCAATTCTCCACTAACTTTTGTCTAACTCCCAATAAGTGATACTTTGTTCTTACTTGTAAATCACTTTACCATTTATTCCGAATACCGTTAAAAGTAAGAGTTTTCTAATTCAAAGTGGACCTCATAACAGAGACTCGAAATCATAATTCAATGTATCTGATAATTCGACCATATGATATTATCTTTTAATTCCGTCAATAACCATATTGAATAAATATCGAAACAAACTCGTTCATGTAAAGTATAATATATCTAATATCTTGTTACCGTTTTTCAATTACTAAGTATATGTTATATACACATATCTATATACACAAAAATGTTCGTGAATCGTCAGGCATGGTCAAAGGGTAATTGATTACATGAATATAGATTTCAAAACTTTCGAGACTCATCATTACAAATTTTGCTTATCGTGTCGGGAACATATAAAGATTAAAGTTTAAATTTGATCGAAAATTTCCGGGTCATCACATTACCTACCCGTTAAAAGAAATTGCGTCCCGAAATTTGATTGAGGTCGTCATGGCTAACTAATAAAATGTTTTCATGACGAATATGAATCGATAATAGAGTTTTATCATAATTGAGTGATATAGATAAAACGATTTGTTTTTGTGAAGAGCACGAATGAAGCTATCACCTAAGAGTGAAAATGAATAAATGCAGGTTTGACCTAACAGGTGGCGTAGTCAAGATTGATTTCCGAAATTTAAGGAATTTAGAAGAAGATCTCCATAATAAGATTTGATTCGTCGGTAATTAAGGAGATTAGGATCCTCTTTGGTTATACGCGATAATCTGCTTTGATTGCTCTGTCTATAAATTCACCCCCTTCGTTTCCTTACAACTCACACCTTCTATTCTTTCTTCCTCAATTCATACTTTAAAGTATTCATTAATATGCTCCATCCCATCCTGATCCTTGATATCCTCTTAACTTTCATATCTGTCATTCTTCTTTTTTACCTGCCACCGGAAGAATCTATTTACTTCTACTATACTCCTGGGTTTATAGTTTTTCTAGTCCTCCCATGTCTTTATATTGCTATTTGCATTGACATCTACGGTTTATAATTTACTGGTGGTTGTTGGGTTTTATATCTTCCCTTATACTTCGATGTCCCTGCTTCTATCCTCTATAATCATTGTCATCCATAGTTAATGCTCCCTTCTATTTGTTGCGATTTATACTCCAATTTCTGTTTCGGAGCTTTGTCCTTTCGTTTCTTCTTCTTGCGATTTAACATCTCTTGTAATGGTCCGGAATTCGTAGGTATAGATTTCAGAATGAACATAGTAATTGTTCTAAGAAGGAAATGGTAATGGTAAAATATTGATTTGTTAAATTACCAGAATACCCTGGAAAAGACCGAATCATCAAGAAATATTTTCTTGATATTTTAAAGGTTAAATAGAATACAAGAGTCGTATAACATGGCACATGATGATGTTATGATCTGTGAATCATCACGTTCCATTTAGAAACTCAGCATGACTTACTGTAATATAATCACGTTGATCAAGTGTCATTATATTATACTAATTCATGCTTCAGTTCCCAACACTACTTCAAAATATTCCTATTTTAAACTTGAATGTTTCAGAATTTAGAAACTAAAATAGTTTCTTTTATGATGTAATACAGATAGCGCGAAGAGGTAAATGATTTCAAATAAGAAAAATTAAGAAAATATCTTCAGAAATATGGAGGATATTTATAATGAAAGATATGATGATATTTTAGAATTTCTAATATCAGAAGATGATGAAGAATATTGTCCGCAGGGGTTTAGAGTCAGGAGCAAGGTATTCGTTAATGACTTCAGCAGGTACTGAATCATTTGGATCCTTTGAAGTCAGGTTCAGTCTTTGTAATTTTTCCACAGCCTCCTTCCTACTTTGCTCAATCCGTTTTTCAGTTCCAAAACTTCTCTTTTTCTGCGCTTTGCCAGCACACTATCTTCTATCATCAAACTCTTGGCCATTTAGACCATCTACCATTTTTATGTTTCCTCTGCATTTAATGCTATAATATTTGAATCACTGGTTATCAATTCGAGATGGGTTCAGAAAAATCGTGTTTTAGATGATTAAACGCTGGTGGTAATATGGTGGAATATGAAAGGTCCCCCAGTAATAATGACGAAAGGGAAACGTATCTATCAGGGTTATAATAAGACTGGTCCGACTGAAAAATCGAAGTTGACTTGCTGGAGCTGTGACAAAATTGGCTACTTTGAAAAGGAATCGAAATGTTGTTTTTGCTAGAAGAATTTGACGCAGGTACATGTTAGATTACGACTTTTGTTTCGAGAGTTTTTCAGGTACAAAACTTCGGGTAACGTGTGGTTGGATCATCATCTCAATTGTTTATTATTTAAAGTGTCTTCTAGAATTTCGAAGGGTTTTAATTGCAGATTTTCATAGTCAATATCCAAATGATGAAATCGTCCTAAATCCCGAATGAGTTTTCATTTCCATCTTGTGTGTTACGATTAAAAGTGATGTTCTATCACAGTTTTGAAGTCAAAGTATAGCTTTGAAAATGTAAAGATCTAAGAGTGATGATTTTGGTTGTATCTCGAGTTGAATTCTGAAATTCCCAAAATCGGTATATGTAATTAGATTTGAATGAGTATGGTTGTTTTGATTTCTATAGAAGAATGTATATTGGTTTAGTTGATGATTATTGAATCAGAATTGAAGAATGTAACATATTAATTGTGATTTTCTATATCTCTCGGGTATTACCTACCCGTTAAAAAAAATTCACAAATAATATTTTGAACAAGAATTCTCATTACAATCTTTATGAAAATATATATGGGTATATTTTCTTCAGATGTAGTACAGATTCAATGAGTTAATATCATACTAAGCTCATTTGATTTTCGGTTTGAATTAGAAATGAATTTTCTCTAAAACATTAAAGATTACATAATCTTTGCGGAGTATTTCACTAATGTAATCAATGCTTCAATATTTATATGTATTTCCTTAGTGAATCATGCTGATGCTCATAGAACTCTTGCTAACTTCGCAAGATACGAATATTGTTTTCCAGTAAATTTCGGGTATATCGAAGATGAAAGTGTATAATCAAACATGTTATTGAATGATACACTTGATTTATTATGAAATAAAATTCATTGAGTTGAAGCAGAGATTGTAGTTAACAATGATTAAATTGTTAACGAAGAATGTACATCATAGCAAATTAGTAATATGAATTAACCAGATAGTTAAGTTCCATACATAATAGCTTAGTACAGAAAGATTTATTATGGTTAAAAATTTATATATATATATATATATATATATATATATATATAGAATATACATATAAATTCTTTGGAGAGACTGAGTTAATACTTCATAACTCGTTGATACAATATACTCATTATTAATTCGTAATGGTTTCCACAGTGATTCTTAAACTGGCGAGACTTGTGAGGTTGGAGGTGCTGATGATTCTAACAATGTTGACAGCATTGACTGTGTTGGTGAGGCTATTGGTACTGCTGATGCTGTTGGTAAAACAAGTCTAGCTTGTACCTTACGCACTAGTCTTGTTAGGGTTTCGGTTCTTCTCTCTATCATCTCTGTCCACTCATCTATTTTTTGGTTAAGGCTGAAATAGATAATCTCTAATACTTTAGAGATTACATAATCACCACAGAATGTTTCTCCGAAGAAGTTATGAATCAATACTTCATCGTTTGTTGTTGTTGGTACTCCTTGGTATCTTTAGTGCGTGTGACGTTGATATCCGATATACAGATTGAGATATTAAGGTGTGTGATGCGGATGTGATTGTTGGTGGTGATAATGATCCTGTTGTTGATGGTGGTGCTGTTGATGCCGGTGATGCTACTGGAGCTTATGGTTTTGAGGCTTGCGAGGTGGATGTTACTGGCGGTACTGGTTACGCTGCTGGTGCTGCTGATGGTGTTTGTAACCTTTGCACCATATTCTCCAAAGCCACTACCCGAGCGCGAAGCTCGTTGACTTCTTCTATTACACCGGGATGGTCAGCAGTTCGGACGAGCGGATAAATATAATCTAGAATTTGGTGTAGTATATAATCGTGACGAGATACTCTGGAGATGAGAGAGAAAATGGTTTCTCGAACAGGTTCGCCGGTAAGTGCTTCAGGTTCATCACCAAGAGGGCAATTTGGTGGATGGAAGGGATCACCTTCTTCTTGTATCCAATGATTGAGAAGGCTGCGAACCCATCCCCATTTCATCCAGAATAGATGATGGCTGATTGGTTGCTCCATTCCGGTCACACTGTTGTCAGAGCTCGAATGAAACTCCATATCGGAAAAGCTGTCGTACTCTGAGGAATTCGAACTGGTTGAGGGATCCATCTCCTATGCTCAAGGGAATGGATTTTTGATATGAAATAGATTATAAGAGTTAGATTTGGTATTCTTCAATACATAGTTTACATATGTATATATAATACCAAAATCCCATAAATTACAGAAGAATCTTTGAAAAATGTCGTTCAAAGTTCACAGTAACAGATATGCCAGGATAAGATTTCGTCTATACACTATTATGCAATAAATGCAAGAAAACGCGTTTAGACTAAAGAATAATAAACAAGTAGTTTCTTAAGGATAGTAGTAAATGATTTCCGACTAAAAATGATAAGCAAAACTTTTGACATGCAGACACGGTCGAAGTCCAGACTCACTAATGTATCCTAACGACTATCTGTTAGACACACTAATGCAAGACCTGGTTCGCTAACACCACCGCTCTGATACCACATGAGATGACCCGACCCAATCCATAGGGACGAATACAACAACATATGATTACATCGCGAGGTACTTGACCTCTAAATGATACATTTTACAAACATTGCATTCTTTTCAAAAGATAAACTTTCATTTACATCGAAAATTAACAGGCATGCATACCATTTCATAATATCCAAACTATAAATGACCTAATCTGTCATTTATTTAATAATAATCTCTAATGAACTTCAACGACTCGAATGCAACGTCTTTGAAAATATGTCATGAATGACTCCAAGTAATGTCCTTAAAATGAGCTAATGCACAACGGAAGATTTCGTTAACACCTGAGAATAAACATGCTTTAAAGTGTCAACCAAAAGGTTGGTGAGTTCATTAGTTTATCATAATCATTTATTTCCATCATTTTAATAGACCACAAGAATTTCATTTTCAGTTCTCATAAATATACGTCCCATGCATAGAGACAAAAATAATCATTCATATGGCGAACACCTGGTAACCGACATTAACTAGATACATATAAGAATATCCCCTATCATTCCGGGATCCTCCTTCGGACATGATATATATTTCGAAGTACTAAAGCATCCGGTACTTTGGATGGGGTTTGTTAGGCCCAATAGATCTATCTTTAGGATTCGCGTCAATTAGGGTGTATGTTCCCTAATTCTTAGATTACCAGACTTTAATAAAAAAGGGGCATATTCGATTTCGATAATTCAACCATAGAATGTAGTTTCAATTACTTGTGTCTATTTCGTCAAACATTTATAAAAGCGCATGTATTCCCAGTCCCAAAAATATAAAGGGTAAAAAGGCAAATGAAACTCACCATACTGTATTTTGTAGTAAAAATACATATAACATCATTGAACAAGTGTAAAGTTTGGCCTCGGATTCACGAATCTATAGTAATTATATATATATATATATATATATATATATATATATATATATATATATGTGTGTTTGTCAATATTTGTTTAATAAATTAAGTCAAGTCATAGTGTACCACAATCCTAATGCTCGAGGCTAATATGCAAAAGTTAATAAAAGTCAGTTTGACTCAAAATGATTTCCAAAGTTTTTACATGATTATTATATGGCTTAAATACCGTCGTTTTATATTATTAAATATTTTAAAAGATTTATTAGAGTAAATAACATAATTCATTTATTAATACATAAATTTCTATATTAAGGTTTATATAATAAATTATACTTTTATATATATTAAATAATTAAATTTATAAAGTTTATTTAGTATCATAAAAATAATATGGTAGGGATTATTATATTATACGTAGTAAAATATCTTTCTATTACATATTTATTTGATAAAACAACATTGATAATAATAAGTAAAAGTTATATTATTTTGCAATAATAATTAATATCATTCTATTAATAAAAATATCATTATCTATATTTACTAAAAATGATATATATATATATATATATATATATATATATATATATATATATATATATATATATATATATATATATATATATATATATATATATATATATATATAAGTGATAATTCTAATTATGATAATTTAAGATACTTTTTAATATTAACTTTAAAATAATAATTCTACTCAAAATGGTGATAGTAATGATATTTTATAATAAAATGACATTTTTATTAAAATGATAATTATTGTTAAAATGATATTTTATAATTATAATGATATTTTATCAAAATGATAACTTTAATAAAATTGATAGTTTTGATAAAATATTAATTTCTTTAATATTATTAATAATAATAATCATAATAATTAGATATTACTACTTTTAGTTTTATTTATAATAATACTAATAATAGTAAATATTAATACTAATAACTATTTTTTTTAATGATAGTAATAATAATAATAATACTAATTATAACTTTAACGATAATAACGATAGTAATAATAATTATTAGTGATAATACCTTTTATTTATTATAATAATAATAACAATAATAATAATCAATAATAATAATAACAATAATAATAATAATAATATTAAATAAAATTTAGAACGACGATAATGACGACGATAATAATAATCATTTTTACACAATTTCAAATGGCTATAACTTCTAATCCGTTCATCGGAACGATTCGACATCTAAAGGAAAAGTTCTTAATTTTTCGCTAGCTTTCCAACGACATGCATATCTTATATCTTATCTCATTCCTAGTATAACAACCTTTAAGATTCAACATAACTTATCTAGGGCAATATCAAATATACAAGCATGCATAATTTTATTTTCTCGAGCACTAGTCAGGGATACACTATTGATAAATAAAAGTTAAGTTATGAGTGCTCACGTATCAATATTGAGATTCAATATTGTAGGAAAGGTACGTAGACGCAACGGAGATGACAAACACTAAATTGACCTCACGGGCATACCCATGAACCATACCCATCACCTCCATAGCCATAACTCATAATTTCCTTAGCCCTATCCTACTCATAAAACTTGTCTTGAAATGACCCGCTCATGACCTCGTCGTAATATTTTGTGTATAAATAATACGAATACTACTAATAATAATAAGATTAATAATAATATTAATCTTAATAATACTAATAATAATAATAATATTGATATATATTAATTTAGAGAGATATTGAGAGGTTGAGTGCATCAAAACTGGAACCAGCTTTTATAGTTGTGAGCTAGCACCGACACTCATGAGATTGCACGAGTGTCTTATATAAATTTCATGCGAGCGTATGGTAAAAAAAAATACTGGCACATGGTTTACGTTGGCACATGGTTTACGTTTCCCCCTTAGACATAAACATTAATTATTTATTATTATATATAAATTATTATTTAATCTATATAATTAATTATATATTATATTATATTTACGCTCATGGTAAAAATATAATTTTTACAAAAATGACACGGTCGTGGTCTCACGACTCATGTACCACTTTCGGTTTTTCGGGCGCACTTTCGTACGTTTAGAAAATTAGCCTTTTACGTTACGTGACGTGTACCTTTTACAAAAATTAGACTTACTCAACAATAAATTACCTTTATAAAAATATAACTTATAAAATTGAGCGTTGTGGTCATTTTCTTCTATAAATCAAAGTCTCGTTGTTTGTCAAAATATTTTATTTTAAATTAAACATTTTGTGACACGTACCTTTATTAATAACTAGACTTAAATTAATTAAAAACTAACCCACTCAAAGTGTAACTTAATCTTTTGAGTGTTTTGATCATTTCCTTTTATAATTCATAATCTTGTTATTTATCAAAGCCTATTTATTAATATTAGTTTAAAAATCAAAATGTTTTATGACTAGTTTAAATTAAAATTTATAATCTTATACACCTTTTTAAAATATTTATCTAATAACATACTAGTTATCCTTTCAAAACTAATTATATAATTTAAGATCATTTACATAATCGAAAATTCCTATAACGTTTATGCTTTAAAACTTAATTTGATTTCATTCTTTTATGCGTAAATGTTTAGTTTAGTTTCCTTAACTTTCTAAATAAAATATCTTAATATAACATATCAAATGGGTTTATCTAGTCAACGAATCTTATCCCAATTATTCCTTCTATATGATAAATCGAGTATTAAGAAATTCAATTCTCCACTAACTTTTGTCTAACTCCCAATAAGTGATACTTTGTTTTTACTTGTAAATCACTTTACCATTTATTCCGAATACCGTTAAAAGTAAGAGTTTTCTAATTCAAAGTGGACCTCATAACAGAGACTCGAAATCATAATTCAATGTATCTGATAATTCGATCATATGATATTATCTTTTAATTCCGTCAATAACCATATTGAATAAATATCGAAACAAACTCGTTCATGTAAAGTATAATATATCTAATATCTTGTTACCGTTTTCAATTACTAAGTATATGTTATATACACATATCTATATACACAAAAATGTTCGTGAATCGTCAGGCATGGTCAAAGGGTAATTGATTACATGAATATAGATTTCAAAACTTTCAAGACTCATCATTACAAATTTTGCTTATCGTGTCGGGAACATATAAAGATTAAAGTTTAAATTTGATCGGAAATTTCTGGGTCATCACACTTAGAACACGTCAAACATTCTCCTACGTATTTAGCAACATCGGCTTTCATACCCGGCCACCAAAAATGTTTCTTGAGATCCTTGTACATCTTCCCCGTTCCAGGATGTATTGAGTATCTGGTTTTATGAGCTTCTATAAGTACCATTTCTCTCATATCTCCAAATTTTGGTACCCAAATCCTTTCAGCCCTATACCGGGTTCCGTCTTCCCGAATATTAAGATGCTGCTCCTATCCTTTGGGTATTTCATCCTTTAAATTTCCCTCTTTTAAAACTCCTTGTTGCGCCTCCTTTATTTGAGTAGTAAGGTTATTATGAATCATTATATTCATAGATTTTACTCGAATGGGTTCTCTGTCCTTCCTGCTCAAGGCATCGGCTACCACATTTGCCTTCCCCGGGTGGTAACGAATCTCAAAGTCGTAATCATTCAACAATTCAATCCACCTACGCTGCCTCATATTCAGTTGTTTCTGATTAAATATGTTATGAAGACTTTTGTGGTCGGTATATATAATACTTTTGACCCCATATAAGTAGTGCCTCCAAGTCTTTAATGCAAAAACAACCGCGCCTAATTCCAAATCATGCGTCGTATAATTTTGCTCGTGAATCTTCAATTGTCTAGACGCATAAGCAATCACCTTCGTTCGTTGCATTAATACACAACCGAGACCTTGCTTTGATGCGTCACAATAAATCACAAAATCATCATTCCCTTCAGGCAATGACAATATAGGTGCCGTAGTTAGCTTTTTCTTCAATAACTGAAACGCTTTCTCTTGTTCATCCTTCCATTCAAATTTCTTCCCTTTATGCGTTAATGCAGTCAAGGGTTTTGCTATTCTGGAAAAGTCTTGGATGAACCTTCTGTAGTAACCAGCTAGTCCTAAAAACTGGCGTATGTGTTTCAGAGTTTTTGGGGTTTCCCACTTTTCAACAGTTTCTATCTTTGCCGGATCCACCTTAATACCTTTTTTGTTCACTATGTGACCGAGGAATTGAACTTCTTCCAACCAAAATGCATACTTTGAAAATTTAGCGTACAATTCTTCCTTCCTCAATACTTCTAACACCTTTCTCAAATGTTCACCGTGTTCTTGGTCATTCTTTGAGTAAATAAGTATGTCATCAATGAAAACAATGACAAACTTGTCAAGGTATGGTCCACACACTCAGTTCATAAGGTCCATGAACACAGCTGGTGCATTAGTTAAACCAAACGGCATGACCATAAACTCGTAATGACCGTAACGTGTTCTGAAAGCAGTCTTTGGAATATCATCTTCTTTCACCCGCATTTGATGATACCCGGAACGTAAGTCAATCTTTGAATAAACAGACGAGCCTTGTAGTTGATCAAATAAGTCGTCGATTCTCGGTAGTGGGTAGTGGTTCTTGATGGTAAGTTTGTTCAACTCTCGGTAGTCGATACACAACCTGAATGTACCATCTTTCTTCTTGACAAACAAAACAGGAGCTCCCCACGGTGATGTGCTTGGTCGAATGAAACCACGCTCTAAAAGTTCTTGTAATTGGTTTTGCAGTTCTTTCATCTCGCTGGGTGCGAGTCTGTAAGGAGCACGAGCTATTGGTGCAGCTCCTGGTACAAGATCTATTTGAAATTCAACGGATCGATGTGGGGGTAATCCCGGTAATTCTTTCGGAAATACATCGGGAAATTCTTTTGCAATGGGAACATCATTGATGCTCTTTTCTTCAGTTTGTACTTTCTCGACGTGTGCTAGAATAGCATAGCAACCTTTTCTTATTAGCTTTTGTGCCTTCAAATTACTAATAAGATGTAGCTTCGTGTTGCCCTTTTCTCCGTACTCCATTAAGGGTTTTCCTTTTTCTCGTATAATGCGAATTGCATTTTTGTAACAAACGATCTCTGCTTTCACTTCTTTCAACCACTCCATACCGATTATCACATCAAAACTCGCTAACTCTACTGGTATCAAATCAATCTTAAATGTTTCGCTAACCAGTTTAATTTCTCGATTCCGACATATATTATCTGCTGAAATTAATTTACCATTTGCTAATTCGAGTAAAAATTTACTATCCAAAGGCGTCAATGGACAACTTAATTTAGCACAAAAATCTCTACTCATATAGCTTCTATCCGCACCCGAATCAAATAAAACGTAAGAAGATTTATTGTCAATAAGAAACGTACCCGTAACAAGCTCCGGGTCTTCCTGTGCCTCTGCCGCATTAATATTGAAAACTCTTCCGCGGCCTTGTCCATTCGTGTTCTCCTGGTTCGGGCAATTTCTAATAATGTGGCCCGGTTTTCCACATTTATAACAAACTACATTGGCATAACTTGCTCCGACACTACTTGCTCCGCCATTACTCGTTCCGACATCATTTGTTCCTTTCGTTCTATTAACCTCTGGTCCGTAGACCTCACACTTCACCGCGCTATGACCATTTCTTTTACACTTGTTGCAAAATTTGGTGCAGAACCCCGAGTGATACTTTTCACACCTTTGGCATAGCTGCTTCTGATTGTTGTTGTTGTTACGGTTATTATTGTTGTTGGGATGATTGTTGTAGTTGCTGTTGTTGTTGTTGTTGTTGTTGTTGTTGTTGTTGTTGTTGTTGTTGTTGTTGTTGTTCTTGTTGTTGTTGTTGTTGTTGTTGTTGTTGTTGTTGTTGTTGGGCCGTTTGTTGTAGTTGCGATTGATGTTGCGATTGTTGGGATAATTGTTTCGATTATTGTTGTAATTGCTGTTGTTGTTGTATTGGTGATTCTTATCACCGTTTTCCTCCCACTTTCTTTTGACTTGCTTCACATTGGCCTCTTCAGCAGTCTGTTCTTTAATTCTTTCTTCAATCTGGTTCACTAGTTTGTGAGCCATTCTACATGCCTGTTGTATGGAGGCGGGCTCGTGTGAACTTATATCTTCTTGGATTCTTTCCGGTAATCCTTTCACAAATGCGTCGATCTTCTCTTCCTCATTTTCGAATGCTCCCGGACACAATAGGCACAATTCTGTGAATCGTCTTTCGTACGTGGTAATATCAAATCCTTGGGTTCGTAACCCTCTAAGTTCTGTCTTGAGCTTATTGACGTCGGTTCTGGGACGGTACTTCTCGTTCATCAAGTGCTTGAATGCTGACCACGGTAGTGCATACGCATCGTCTTGTCCCACTTGCTCTAGATAGGTATTCCACCATGTTAACGTAGAACCTGTGAAGGTATGCGTAGCATACTTCACTTTGTCCTCTTCAGTACACTTACTTATGGTGAACACCGATTCGACCTTCTCGGTCCACCGTTTCAATCCGATCAGTCCTTCGGTTCCATCAAATTCCAAAGGTTTGCAGGCAGTGAATTCTTTGTAGGTGCATCCTACACGATTTCCTGTACTGCTAGATCCAAGGTTATGGTTGGTATGTAGCGCAGCCTGTACTGCGGCTATGTTTGAAGCTAGAAAAGTACGGAATTCCTCTTCATTCATATTCACGGTGTGTCGAGTAGTCGGTGCCATTTCCTTCAAAATAGTCAAATGGAACAAGTTAATCATACAAAATATTAAGAGTAGTTAATAGTATTTCGTAGCATAATATGAACTCATTTATAAAAGCTTTTTCTTCATATTAGCATTTTATAAGTTTAAATTCCGGTAGTACCTACCCGTTAAGTTCATACTTAGTAGCTAATATACAATTCAACTACTACAATTCTATATGAAAAACTGATTATAATAATATTTCGCGTTCAAACTTTTACACAATATTTTACAAACTTACAATACCGCTTATTTTACATATAGCATGAAATATAGCACACAATAAATTTGATACAAGATGGTTGTGAAGATAATTCTAGCTAGTACACAAGTCGTTCAGCAAAGGCAATAAAGACACGTAATTCATACGTCTAGAAACAAGTCATGCATTCTGGTTTTACTAGGATTACTTCCCATCCTTGGTCTTGTGGAACATAACCGTTATGGCCGTTGATAAGACAGCGTGTTGTAACATCGTCAAAGGGACGAGGGTTACGTAATGTCCAACAGTCCCGTAACAATCTAAAAACCTCATTTCTTACCCCAATTACCGACTCCGTCACTTGTGGGAACGTTTTGTTTAATAGTTGTAGCCCGATGTTCTTGTTCTCACTTTGATGAGAAGCGAACATTACTAATCCGTAAGCATAACATGCTTCTTTATGTTGCATGTTAGCCGCTTTTTCTAAATCACGAAGTCCAATATTCGGATATATTGAGTCAAAATAATTTCTTAACCCATTGCGTAAAATAGCATTTGTGTTCCCCGCAATATATGCGTCAAAGTAAACACATCGTAACTTATGGATTTCCCAATGTGATATCCCCCATCTTTCGAACGAAAGCCTTTTATAAACCAAGGCATTCTTGGAACGTTCTTCGAATGTCTTACAAACTGATCTCGCCTTAAATAGTTGTGCCGAAGAATTCTGACCGACTCTAGACAAGATTTCATCAATCATGTCTCCGGGTAGGTCTCTTAAAATATTGGGTTGTCTATCCATTTTGTGTTTTTATACTGTAAAATAGACAAGAGTTAGATTCATAAAAAAAATACTTATTAATACAAGCAATTTTTACATATATCATAAAGCATAAGCACACTATATTACATATATTACACCACACGAATACAACTATCTTATTCAGACTCGCTTGTTTCTTCTTCTTCGGTTTTGGTTCGTTTTACCAAGTTTCTAGGGATATATGATGTTCCCCTAATACGAGCCGTCGTTTTCCACATTGGTTTAGAAAAACCTGGTGGTTTAGAGGTTCCCGGGTCATTGTTACAACTTAAGGACTTCGGGGGTTGACGATACATATAAAGTTCATCGGGGTTGGAATTAGATTTCTCTATTTTTATGCCCTTTCCCTTATTATTTTCTTTTGCCTTTTTAAATTCAGTTGGGGTAATTTCTATAACATCATCGAAATTCTCGTCGGAATCCGATTCATCGGAGAATTGGTAATCCTCCCAATATTTTGCTTCCTTGGCGGAAACACCATTGACCATAATTAACCTTGGTCGGTTGGTTGAGGATTTTCTTTTACTTAACCGTTTTATTATTTCCCCCACCGATTCTATTTCTTCATCCGGTTCTGATTCTTCTTCCGGTTCCGATTCTTCTTCCGGTTCCGACTCTTCTTCCGGTTCCTCTTCGGGAATTTGTGAATCAGTCCATGAATCATTCCAATTTACATTTGACTCTTCATTATTATTAGGTGAGTCAATGGGACTTGTTCTAGAAGTAGACATCTATCACATAATATCAAACGCGTTAAGAGATTAATATATCACATAATATTCACATGTTAAAAATATATAGTTTCCAACAAAATTTGTTAAGCAATCATTTTTCAAGTAAACACGGTCGAAGTCCAGACTCACTAATGCATCCTAACAAACTCGATAAGACAAACTAATACAAAATTCTGGTTCTCTAAGACCAACGCTCGGATACCAACTGAAATGTCCCGTTCTTATTGATTAAAAACCTTCCATATTAATTGATTTCGTTGCGAGGTTTTGACCTCTATATGAGACGTTTTTCAAAGACTGCATTCATTTTAAAACAAACCATAACCTTTATATCATCAATAAAGGTTTAAAAAGCTTTATGTAGATTATCAAATAATGATAATCTAAAATATCCTGTTTACACACGACCATTACATAATGGTTTACAATACAAATATGTTACAACAAAATAAGTTTCTTGAATGCAGTTTTTACACAATATCATACAAGCATGGACTCCAAATCTCGTCCTTATTTAAGTATGCGATAGCGGAAGCTCTTAATAATCACCTGAGAATAAACATGCTTAAAACGTCAACAAAAATGTTGGTAAGTTATAGGTTTAACCTATATATATCAAATAATAATAATAGACCACAAGATTTCATATTTCAATACACATCCCATACATAGAGATAAAAATCATTCATATGGTGAACACCTGGTAACCGACATTAACAAGATGCATATATAAGAATATCCCCATCATTTCGGGACACCCTTCGGATATGATATAAATTTCGAAGTACTAAAGCATCTGGTACTTTGGATGGGGTTTGTTAGGCCCAATAGATCTATCTTTAGGATTCGCGTCAATTAGGGTGTCTGTTCCCTAATTCTTAGATTACCAGACTTAATAAAAAGGGGCATATTCGATTTCGATAATTCAACCATAGAATGTAGTTTCACGTACTTGTGTCTATTTTGTAAATCATTTATAAAACCTGCATGTATTCTCATCCCAAAAATATTAGACTTTAAAAGTGGGACTATAACTCACTTTCACAGATTTTTACTTCGTCGGGAAGTAAGACTTGGCCACTGGTTGATTCACGAACCTATAACAATATATACATATATATCAAAGTATGTTCAAAATATATTTACAACACTTTTAATATATTTTGATGTTTTAAGTTTATTAAGTCAGCTGTCCTCGTTAGTAACCTACAACTAGTTGTCCACAGTTAGATGTACAGAAATAAATCGATAAATATTATCTTGAATCAATCCACGACCCAGTGTATACGTATCTTAGTATTGATCACAACTCAAACTATATATATTTTGGAATCAACCTCAACCCTGTATAGCTAACTCCAACATTCACATATAGAGTGTCTATGGTTGTTCCGAAATATATATAGATGTGTCGACATGATAGGTCGAAACATTGTATACGTGTCTATGGTATCTCAAGATTACATAATATACAATAAAAGTTGATTAAGTTATGGTTGGAATAGATTTGTTACCAATTTTCACGTAGCTAAAATGAGAAAAATTATCCAATCTTGTTTTACCCATAACTTCTTCATTTTAAATCCGTTTTGAGTGAATCAAATTGCTATGGTTTCATATTGAACTCTATTTTATGAATCTAAACATAAAAAGTATAGGTTTATAGTCGGAAAAATAAGTTACAAGTCATTTTTGTAAAGGTAGTCATTTCAGTCGAAAGAACGACGTCTAGATGACCATTTTAGAAAACATACTTCCACTTTGAGTTTAACCATAATTTTTGGATATAGTTTCATGTTCATAATAAAAATCATTTTCTCAGAATAACAACTTTTAAATCAAATTTTATCATAGTTTTTAATTAACTAACCCAAAACAGCCCGCGGTGTTACTACGACGGCGTAAATCCGGTTTTACGGTGTTTTTCGTGTTTCCAGGTTTTAAATCATTAAGTTAGCATATCATATAGATATAGAATATGTGTTTAGTTGATTTTAAAAGTCAAGTTAGAAGGATTAACTTTTGTTTTCGAACAAGTTTAGAATTAACTAAACTATGTTCTAGTGATTACAAGTTTAAAGCTTCGAATAAGATAGCTTTATATGTATGAATCGAATGATGTTTTGAACATCATTACTACCTTAAGTTCATTGGATAAACCTACTGGAAAATAGAAAAATGGATCTAGCTTCAACGGATCCTTGGATGGCTTGAAGTTCTTGAAGCAGAATCATGACACGAAAACAAGTTCAAGTAAGATCATCACTTGAAATAAGATTGTTATAGTTATAGAAATTGAACCAAAGTTTGAATATAATTATTACCTTATATTAGAATGATAACCTACTGTAAGAAACAAAGATTTCTTGAGGTTGGATGATCACCTTACAAGATTGGAAGTGAGCTAGCAAACTTGAAAGTATTCTTGATTTTATGTAACTAGAACTTGTAGAATTTATGAAGAACACTTAGAACTTGAAGATAGAATTTTAGAGAGATCAATTAGATGAAGAAAATTGAAGAATGAAAGTGTTTGTAGGTGTTTTTGGTCGTTGGTGTATGGATTAGATATAAAGGATATGTAATTTTGTTTTCATGTAAATAAGTCATGAATGATTACTCATATTTTTGTAATTTTATGAGATATTTCTTGCAAGTTGCCAAATGATGGTTCCCACATGTGTTAGGTGACTCACATGGGCTGCTAAGAGCTGATCATTGGAGTGTATATACCAATAGTACATACATCTAAAAGCTGTGTATTGTACGAGTACGAATACGGGTGCATACGAGTAGAATTGTTGATGAAACTGAACGAGGATGTAATTGTAAGCATTTTTGTTAAGTAGAAGTATTTTGATATGTGTATTGAAGTCTTTCAAAATTGTATAAATACATATTAAAATACTACATGTATATACATTTTAACTGAGTCGTTAAGTCATCGTTAGTCGTTACATGTAAGTGTTGTTTTGAAACCTTTAGGTTAACGATCTTGTTAAATGTTGTTAACCCAATGTTTATAATATCAAATGAGATTTTAAATTATTATATTATCATGATATTATCATGTATGAATATCTATTAATATGATATATATACATTAAATGTCTTTACAACGATAATCGTTACATATATGTCTCGTTTAAAAATCATTAAGTTAGTAGTCTTGTTTTTACATATGTAGTTCATTGTTAATATACTTAATGATATGTTTACTTATCATAGTATCATGTTAACTATATATATATATCCATATATATGTCATCATATAGTTTTTACAAGTTTTAACGTTCGTGAATCACCGGTCAACTTGGGTGGTCAATTGTCTATATGAAACATATTTCAATTAATCAAGTCTTAACAAGTTTGATTGCTTAACATGTTGGAAACATTTAATCATGTAAATATCAATCTCAATTAATATATATAAACATGGAAAAGTTCGGGTCACTACACCTGCGAGGGGGCAGGGCTTTCAAAATCAACTACAATGAAGCTCCTGATGATCCTAAGCTAGCCACAGGTACGTTATTACTCAACGATCATAATGTTTATGTACTATTTGACACTGGTGCTGATAGAAGCTTTATATCTAGAGGATTTTGTCATAACGTTTTGAATGATTAATGCTTCCAAATCTCAAATAGGTCATTTAACTTCTTGGATACTAATCCAATAGACATCTATAACTTTTACTGGCGATTTTTGAAAAAAAAATTATATAAACATATATAATGATTATATATCTGAATATATATACATTGATAATATGTTATAGGATATTAAATCTTATGAGTTATATACTCCGTATTCTCATCATGTGTAAAGGAGATCAAGTAGCCCTCATCTTCTTCAGAATCTACACAGGTAGTTGAGGAACAAAAATTGAGGATTTTAGGGTTAATTTGGTAGATTATATAGTCACAAAATAAAATGGGGTTTTGTTATGGTATATGTAAAAATATGGAAAATACCATCAAATGTTTGTCACGTGATTCACTTAACTGGTTTGGATTAACGAGCTGTTAATCAGGGGACCAAACGTGTACAAACTTAAAAACTTGAGGCCAACCATAATCAATATAAATTTTAGAACCCCACATAATTTTGGATACAAACTTTTGAGACCAACCATGATATTTTTTTCTTTTCAATTTTTACTCTTTAACTGCATGTAGGATTTAATGGTTTTATCCACCAGCCACGTGATAATACCTGATAATACATGCTGACTTTTTTTGGGTCATGTGATTTAGACCAAGGTCAACTTCACTTTGGACCAAAAAAGCCTGTCACTTTCATAAAAGTTAATAATATCAATTTTTATTCATTACTTTTTTACAGCCTTTTAGATTGGGGAGTGATATGTACACAACCTCAATTTGTTATGTACACATCCAAAATGTTTTACAGTGTTGTACTGTACAACACTGTAAAATATGATGGTTGTATACATAACAAAAATAGGTTGTGTACATACATCACCCTTTTAGATTAGGGTAGTGTTATTTTTACACACTTTTTATAAAACCAATGCAAATTCTACTCCACTCATTTTATAAAAACCATGTCAGTTTGTAGAATAATTTATACATAATGTACAAGTTTTTATACAAGTAGTAGATCTATGTTTTGCTTTCTTCTCTCAACAAAATTGCCTGGGGGTCCCTGCGGTTTGTTCGATACAACAAGTGGAGTCCAAAAGAATTTTTTCACCTTGGGGGGTCACTGTGGTTTTGCAATAGCTTCATCAGGGGTCCAACGTCCTAACGTCTGTCAATATTTAACAGTTTTGGGCATCACATGACTTGCACATGAGGGTAGTTCCTTCTTTTTAATTAACCCTCTAACTTTTTATTTATTTATTTCTTTTCTTTTCTTTTCTCTTTTCTATTTCTCTCTCTAACATTAGACATAAAACCTAACCCATCTCTTTTCTACCTCCCTCATTCATTCTCACTTTACCTTTATTATATTTTGCTTTTTTCACTTTCTTTGAACTTCATCTGACCCTAATTTGTTTGAATAGTTTTTTTTATCAAGCATTTTACAGTAATA
The DNA here is from genome assembly GCF_046630445.1 of Rutidosis leptorrhynchoides. Lineage (NCBI taxonomy): Eukaryota > Viridiplantae > Streptophyta > Magnoliopsida > Asterales > Asteraceae > Rutidosis > Rutidosis leptorrhynchoides. Next base: position 336,346,889 of record NC_092336.1, on the reverse strand, counting down.
GGAATAAAAAAAACATTTACAAGATAGGGTGATTAAACATAATCAAATAGTTTTCTTTATATCTGTTAGTGACGAAGTTAATCAGCGGGAGCAAAGTGACGAATTCGGGCTTCAACAAACAGATCCGGTAGATTTATGGCCTAAATCTAGGTTACACGAACAGATATGGTGGAGTTTCAATGAGCATAGTGACGAATCTGGGGTTAAACGTACAAGAAACAGATTTTGTTGGTATTTGTGTGCTTACAGCCTTCAATTGATTTTACAGCCATCCCAAGTTTTTAGACTATTAGTACAAGTTTTATAGAGTTCACGAGATACATAGTCGAATATTCTAAGCTTCAGACGTTAACTATACAATCAAACGAATTTTTTATAGATATTGAAGAGATGTTTTTATCAAAATACAAATAGGGGATGTTAATTGAAGAAAGCTTGAAGATGTACTTTAATGGAGGTTTGGGAAGATGGACCAAGAACCATGGTGGAAAAGTCTTCACCTATAAAGTACTCCTACTATGCTGCGTTTTTTTATTTATTTTTCATTTATTACTGTATTTCCTATTTACCACTTTACTACACTAGTATACTTTATAAAGTCACATTTAGTCCCTGCTTTCGTTATAATTTGAATCAATCAATTCTATTGTTTATAGATCATGTTATAATATAGAATATATATATATATATATATATATATATATATATATATATATATATATATATATATATTACATAAATGGATAGTCAATTATTGATACATAAAAGTAATATTATTGTATTACCTAAATTTGTGATATTTTTGCTATAAATAGCCATGAATGCAAGCATTAAACTTGCACCATTTCTCACACTTACAAAGTGTTTCTTTCTTTCTCTCCATTATCATCTTTGTTCTTACACTTCATTATTAGTATTCTTAATCAAGAATCAAACCACTAAAGGTAGTTATAAGCCTACTGAATTATAACACGTTATCAGCACGATAATCTTAATACTAAATATGGTTGGCTCTGCCACCTAAATGATATATGGTCGGTTATACCACCTGAAAAATATATGGTCGACAATGTCGCCTAATTATCATTTATGTTACTAACATTTATATTTCTATTATCTAACATTTATATGGTCGACACTGTCGCCTAATTATCATTTATGTTTACTAATATTTATATTTCTGTTATATAACATTTATTTATGATTGCTTACACATGGTCGACACTGTCGCCTACTTATCATTATGTTATCTTAAATTTATGTTTAGTGTTTATATACTTATGAATATAAATTGACTCTAATTTATCATGTTGTTTGTTTTAATTTTTTATAATAGAAAATGTCGAATCTGGAAAAGCTTAAATTTACTCCTTTAGAATCAACTGGAAACAACTACATGCCATGGGTTATAAAAGTAAAAATGCATCTTAAATCAATGGACATTCTTGAAACCATAAATGAAAACAACACTTGTTCTGAAAAAGAACAAGCAACGGCATGTTGCTTTATTCATCAACATATTGATGAATGCTTACAAAATAATTATGTGACTGTAGAAGATCCCCATGTTTTATGGGAAGGTCTCAAAAGCAGATTCAATAATCAAAGAGAAATTTTACTTCCAGCTGCTATGGAACAATGGAGAACATTAAGGTTCCAAGACTTTAAGAAAGTAAATGAATACAGCTCAGCTCTGTAAAATACATGTTCACAACTTAAATTCTGTAGACATGAAATAAGTGATGCAGACATGATGGAGAAAACTTTCTCCACAATGAATGCTGCAAACATCACAGTGCAAAGAAATTTGAGAATGCTAAAGTTCAAAACATATCTTGAACTTAATTCATATCTCTTAGTTGCAGAGCAAAATGATGAGCTATTAATGAAAAATCAGCAATCCTGTCCTACTGGTACACTTGCAATCCCTGAAGCAAATACTGCAAATAATTATAAACAGGGACAAGGACGCGGGCAAGGTCGTGGTTATAATAACCATCACCATCATCATGCCAAAAGGCATAACTATGGTAGAAACCATCCTTATGGTAATGGTAATGGGCGTGGATGTGGTCGTGGTCGTGGCCGTGGTGGTCAAAGAAATAATAATCCACGAAAATATAAATATCAACCACAAAACAAGCCCACTAAACAAGATGTTGAAGAAAATTCTTCTAAAAATTCTGAAGAATCTTGCTACAGATGTGGTAGAATGGGCCACTGGGCTAATACTTGCCGAACATCTAAACATCTTGTTAAGATGTATCAGGATTCGCTGAAAGATAAAGAAAAGGAAGTAAACTTTGTGGATAACCTCGATCCAACAGTCACTGAGAAACCATCTGATTTATATGAAGATTTCTTGAATGTTTAAATTGTTGTGTGTCTTTCGAAAAAATAAACGATTTAATATCGTCTGTCTTTGTCATTATGTTTGCTAAATGTTTCAGTACTATCTATTTGCGTGTAAAATATTGTGTAATATTAATGTACTCACTATTTATTTCTTATATATGAAGTTCAATATGAATTTTGCTGGAATACAACATCAATCAATTGGTGGAGATCTCTGTATAGCAGACAGTGGAACTACACACACTATACTTAAATCTGAGAAATATTTTATTGATCTAAAACCAACGAAAGGAACTATACATACAATATCGGGACCTGCTAACTTGATAAAAGGGATAGGAAAGGCAAATTTCATACTACCAAATGGTACAAAATTTTTAATAAATGATGCCTTATTTTCTCCCAAGTCAAGCAGAAATTTATTAAGTTTCTCCGACATATACCTTAATGGGTATGATTATCAGTCAGTGATAATGCTAAAAACAAACATATATTTCATAGCATTATTCCTCAAGAAAGACAAGCTTTTAGTTGCAATTGTTCTATTTACAAGTGATATTCGTTTAAATAATAAAAGGTGAAGACAAAAGACAGATTCGACGAATTAAAGACGCAAACGACCAAAAAGCTCAAAAGTACAAAAGACAATCAAAGAGGTTCCAATTATTGATAAGAAACGTCTCGAAATTACAAGAGTATAAGATTCAAAACGCAAAGTACAAAATATAAAATTGTACGCAAGGACGTTCGAAAATCCGGAACCGGGACCGGAGTCAACTCTCAATGCTCGACGCAACGGACTAAAAATTACAAGTCAACTATGCACATAAATATAATATAATATTTAAATAATTCTTATAATTATTTAATATATTATATTGTTTATAAAACGTCGGCACAAGGAAACAAGCAACATGTGAGCTCTCCCAGCTGGCCATGCGATCGCATGGCCAGGAAGAAGAAAGTCCATGCGATCGCATGGCATGAAAAGTCAGGCCACATCTCCTATAAAATCGAGCTTTGGTGAACCAAAAATATATCCATCAATCTCTCTTCTCTCATATATACGTAAAATATATATATATAATTTATATTTTAATTTTAATTTTAATTATAATTCTAATAATAAGGGTATGTTAGCGAATGTTGTAAGGGTGTAAGTCGAAATTCTGTCCGTGTAACGCTACGCTATTTTTAATCATTGTAAGTTATGTTCAACCTTTTTATATTAATGTCTCGTAGCTAAGTTATTATTATGCTTATTTAAAACGAAGTAATCATGATGTTGGGCTAATTACTAAAATTGGGTAATTGGGCTTTGTACCATAATTGGGGTTTGGACAAAAGAACGACACTTGTGGAAATTAGACTATGGGCTATTAATGGGCTTTATATTTGTTTAACTAAAT